>NC_140471.1:22568624-23173124 GCF_051167445.1 Perissodus microlepis | reverse complement strand
GAAATTTATCTCAGAACTAAAAACGTACCCCGTATTACGTATTAAACGGTAATAAACAATCATTTCGATGTCTCTTTATTTGAGACTTTCATTTCGTCCCAATTAATAATTCATGAGTCTCCTACTACCATCACAGGAAAACAAAGCTACAGGGGGTGCGGTCTTTCCTGTAGGCGAGAACGGAAGCGGAAATTCGGCCATCTCCTCGTACATTCAAGCTACAGCAGGGTCAGTAGACATTTATTTTAGATATTTATTGTGCCGGGTTGTCAGCCTTTTTCGACTCTTGAATGCGTGTATTCAGTAGTGTCCCAAAGCAGGACGTGAAGCTGGAGCTCATACGGTCCGTCAGTCATGTAGCGAACTAGCAACAGCTAACTGCTACCAGGCTAGCTGGCTAATGTGTCCGAACAGCAACAGCAGCAAAGTGATTTCTTTTATCAGTCAAAGTGGCAGGTAACCTTCACCTTTTTATCGATTTTGGGGTAATTCAGCGCTGGGACAGGAGCGACTCGTTCTGTTTAGTTACCCCGCTTTTTTGTGCCTAACTAAACCCCTCCGTGCACCTGTTAGTACTACACCCAGACTTTGTGATAGCAAAGTGATCGCAAACAGTTTCGATTAGCTTAGCTGGGAATAAGAGAGTTTGGTGCTCAGCTTTAGTTGATAAATTAAGCCTCTGCGACATAAAAATGTTCGCTTAATACCCGTGTGTGCCATTTTACAGCGGGCATTATCGTTTGCTTGCAGCTAGAAAAACGTTAGATGACAGTTTGGTTGCTAACATGTCAGTTAGCTATCTTAATAGGTGTGACATGGAGCTCAGCATCTGCCTGGCAGGGTCGTTAACGTTATCTGGGTGGGGGTCACGTCTTCGGGAGGCTGTGCAGTGTTAGCTGGATATGAGTGATAGGATGAATAAATCAGTTAACACTTATGCCTGCTTTTCGCCTTTTTTAGTTGGCTTCAACCATACAATCCATCCTTCATATAGAGCAGCTTCCTGTGACGTGACTTATGAGTAAATAAACGCTACAGCAGATCGTTTATCGCTTGTTCTGTATGTGATCTAAGTGAGAGATCTGTGTATTTTTGGCGCTTGAGGCTGATGAAGTGTGTACTTTAGTGCTTCTGATGAAACTTTGTGGGGGATTTTTTTCCCCTCAGTGTGGCTTCAGACTGACGATATCCGAGAAGAGGAGCTATATAAAAGGTATGTTATATCACTTATCATGGTTATCACGGATTAGCTGGCGTGTCTGAACTTTGGCACTGGGCTTCAGGAGTCTCTGAATTGACTTTTGCAATGGTTGCTTTCTGTTCAGTTATGCAACATGCTCTCATGTTTATCTGACCTACAAATCTGAACCCCTTATAGCTGTCAGGCTCATTTAAAACACTTAATGATGTTTGGAACACTTATGTTTTTCGTATAGTATCCAAACTAAAGGCTTTAGGTTTGTGCCATTTAAAATCCATTTAAAATGTGTAATCGAATGGTTTTCACACAGCTGAAATGGTGTGAATGACTGTTTTAGCTGTGTTGTCAGATGAAGGCATTTTTGAACGTGACACTGGGGCCAAACCATCCTAAATCATCCAATTGTTAAGAACATTTTCTGCTCAACCTTGTCCGATGTGCCTGTCTTTTTTTGTACATTTTCACTGCATTTTTAATATTCTTCGTATATTTTAAACCTAACCTGAGTCATACAGGGCAGTAGGTCTTGAAAATTAAGAACGTGCATGTATTTAACAAAATTTTCTCAGTTGAAACTCTGGAAACTCTATAAATTTACTATATTTGGATAATGAATTAAGAATTTCATGTCAAAACAATATTCTACACATTTCATTTTGTGGTATTGTGAAATAAAATTATATATCACTCAGAAATTATTAATAGTTGGCTTTTGCAATGTGATATTTTTTTTTTTTATCAGTGTGTGAATAAACATGGGAATTTACAAGGTGGCTTTCATTTTTCCCCTCCATATTTTAGTTAGAAAATACTCTGTATTTGTCTGAAATTACAGATCCCGATTCATCATTTGGTATAGTAAATTTCAGGTATTTATCTTTAATATTTGCTGAGGTATGCTCATTCAAACATGGTCTCAAATTTCAAAGTGTAAGCTAGAGAAGTATTTCATATATTAATATAAATCCAAACTTTGGACCATCTCATTTTTAGCGATATCTGAAATGTTCGAGCAGAAGGCCCACTTTGTTTTGTGATGGAATGACCCACCAGTTTTCAAACTTTAAACCAGTGTTTATATCTGCAGAAACTAGCCTTTATGTCAGCTAAAATGGCATGAATGACTGTTTTAGCTGTTGTGTCAGATGAAAGCACTTCTAAGTGTGACACCTACAATTTTTTTTTTTTTTTTTGGTCTCCAGTAAGCTCCACAAACATGCAACTTAGTAGTCGGAGTTTCTCTCAAGATCTGGTTTTCAGGTGTGTCTTGCTTGCAGTGTTGGTCAAGTTACTTGAAAAAAGTAATCAGTAACTAATTACTGATTACTTGACCAAAAAAGTAATCCCGTTACTTTACTGATTACTTATTTTCAAAAGTAATTAATTACTTAGTTACTTTTTAAAACCACGATTTACAACCTGAATAGGTGATAAAGCGATAGATCTTTCAGCCCACTTCTACTTTTTCTGCATAATCCATCATACAAAATGTAATCAAATGGAAAAGTCTCCTTTTAAAACTTGTTTTATTAGTTTTAATCTTTTAACTTTATGCATCAAGCAAAAATGTAATTATATGCAACATTCTCTGACTGGAAGAAATTTGTTTAATATTTAAACCTATTTTCTGCACATTCCAGCACATAAAATAATTTTTTTGTGTGTGTTTACACTCACTCTTTCAAATAAATGCAAGTAAAACACAGCAGAAAATAAATAAAGTCAAAGACTAGCGGTCCTTTTGCTCTATTTTCACCTGTAAAGCAGGAGTAGGGTAGGCGGAGGTTTACCCTGGTGCAGGTGTGCCGCAGCGGTCAGTGGAAGAATCCGCGAGTTTCTCTGTGAATTTCCCATTATGTCGTTGCGCACTCGGTGCTTGCTTGGAAGTTTAGGGGTTTTTTTTCGCTGTAAAAAGAGGTTTTCTTCCCACGCACAACGGATGCTAATGTTTTTGTCACTTTTTATGGAATCAAACTCAAAGTAAGGTCAGTACTTCCACACTTTAAACGCTGCACGCACACACTCTCTCCCGCACTCGATATATGATCCATTGTTGATCTGCACACAGCTGTTGTCACAAATGTTGCACTCGCTTACGTCACTGTCATGAGACATTCTCGCAAAAAAAAATCACGGTTTTAGTAACGCAGTAACGCAGCGTTCCTACGGGAAAGTAACGGTAATCTAATTACCGTTTTTGCAATAGTAATCCCTTACTTTACTCGTTACTTGAAAAAAGTAATCCGATTACAGTAACGCGTTACAAGTAACGCATTACTGCCCATCTCTGCTTGCTTGTGTGGCACAGCGTTCACATTTGTTAATACCTTACAGAAAATAAAGGCCTATTAACATCCCAGTCCAGCTGAAGCTATAAAAAAGTATATTTTTTGAATTTCTTTCCTCCTAACAGTTCTTGATCTTGAAGTGGTTGTATGTGGTTTTCTCTATACAAAAAAGTGACCAGTTTTACCACTGTGCAAATTTGTTCCTCCTCACTCTCAATCAGGTCATTTCATGTCAACTAATGTAGTACATTTGAATTTCATTGGTTACTTCTTGTGCAGTTACAGTAATCATTTTTTTATCCAGCCACACTATTTGGGAACCACTGGTTTAAACATTGCCAACAGGTTAATTTATTACTGCAAGTTACAACTTATTTTAATAAGTAACAAGCAGTCAGAGCTAAAATCTTATTTTTCTTTCGTTCTTTAACTAATCTCCAGTTTGTAACCAGCATGCTGTTTGTAGAAGTCAGTTTGTTTACTTTATTGGTTCAGTATGAAGAAGGATCTGCTTGAATCTGGAGAAACGGAAAGAGCGGCAATGTTTCTTGCCAGTTCTTGTTTGCCACCTGGGGGAAGGTCCTCATACAGTGGGTGGGGAAAATTTGATATTTATTATATTATAAAGGAAAGACAATGTGCTTCCTGTATTTTTGAAAGGTACAAGTCGAGAGAATTGCTGAGCATCAACATTTAAGATGATCAGTGTTTTTCAGTTGCTCAAATAACAATCACAATCACATGTGTTCTTGATGTTTTATTTCAGGGCCGCTCTCAAAACATGACTGTAGAACTTATAAATAAACAGACAGCAAAATTAAGTCTGATCATGTTAGATCTGTTTTATTGCCTTTATTCAGTTAGATCCATAAGTGTTTTGAGAGTGATAGTTTTTGTAATTTTGCCTCTATTCACATCAGAAAAGTGTCGCTAGCTCCTTCAGTGCTTCTGTCGGTGTCCAAATACTTATGGAGCTGACTATATTTTGTGGCACAAGCTGAGGTAGCATCTGTTACGCAAGAAGATGCAGATTGTGGCAGTGAGAGCTTGCATCTGGTCAGCAACAGTGTTTCAACCTGATGCGTGAGCAATCAGATACTAAAAAAAGCTCAGCAGGTAGTGAGGGATGTGCTGTTGATCCACAAAAATCATTCCGCGTGCCTTTTTTCTTTCTCCATCAGCAAACAGAATAAGTCCATGGTTTTTTTAGACCAAATTCAGGAACTGTCAGTGGTGTTGCAAAACAGAAACTATACGTTATTGCACCATAAGGTTTCCCACACTTGTTGGGTATCAATCTCTTCGAATTAAAATACTCATTTAAAATCCGTCTCAAGTTTATAGTTTGTTTTAACCATGCGTGTCATTTTCTTGACATCCATACGTGACTCTGTCTCTGATTAGTGTCAGCACTGGTTGATGATATGTTGTTTTTAATAATCCGTGATTGTGCTCTTGAGGCCTGCAAATATGGGTTCAAGATTAAAGTTTGTGGCAGTATAATGATTAGAGTACCTGGAGTTAAGTAAATGGATCCCTTCTAAAATATTTATCTTAGTGCAACTCTTGTATAGTTTTACCCTGGTGTGAAGCTGGAAGTTGCCTAGATGTTTAGATGTGAAAACTAAATTATTGACTTTGTTGAGGAGCCAAAATGGTTTGCCTGAAAGTGTGAACGCCATCTTTTTCTGTAAAATCGCATCCAGTTAAATTCACTGCTACAGTTCTGTCATAAATTTACTTTGTTTTCATTCACGCTTTCTTGCTCTTTTTACTGATTACTTTTCTTTTTTGCTTCTAAAGATGGAATTTAACCTTGTCAGTAAACATTATTTATCAGTTTGGCCTGGGGTAAAGCTTCAAAGAAGATGTAAAGAAGAGAAAACAGACTTTAAAACTCACTGAATAATTATTTATAGTGTAGATTGTAATGTTTCTCTTCACTTGACAAGTAAATAAAAAGACAACCTGTATTAGCTTTCAGTCAGATGGTCATATTTAAAATGACTGCATTCCTATTTTTAAGCTGTTCGCTCTAATAAGAGAAAAAGCTCATAACTGATAAGTTGTGTCTCTGTGAAGCATGTGTGGATCAGCAACAGATCATGTGATATTTGTTGCTGAATATCTCCTTTGTCCTTTTGTTTTTTAAAATTTTTATAAATGGTTACTTTGGATTTAGTGACAGATTAAGTTTAAGGCTGCTCGTTGTGCTGTAGCAGAAGTATCCAAGTCACAATGCATTTACACTTACACTAATCTCAATCCTGCTCCCTAGTTTTCATCCCCCTTAGTCTGTGGTTTTGGGACCCAATGTTGCCACGGGAAGAAACAGACAAACCGAGACAAAGCACTCCATGAATGAGTGGCAGCCAAGATAGAGGAACGGCAATATACCAAGAGGAGAGACCCTTTTCCTGCATCAGTCTTGTGTAACAGGTGTGCATGATATTGTCTTTATTCCTCGTTTGATGCTGATTTGGGTTACTAATGCCATCTTCCACTCACTGATTGTTCTTCTTAAAGTCTGATGCTCTTTCTTTCAGACTCTTGTATACGCACACTTCCTTACGATTATTTCAAGTCTTCATTGTCTTTCTTGCTGGTTGTTTTATTGGTTGTAAGTCTTGTTGATTTGTGTGTGCTGGAAATAAACTTGTATTATTTGTATTGTACTAACTATACTTTACATTTCTTCTTGCCCATCTGCTGTTCAGATTTCAACAGAGCTCGGTGGCCAGACCGTTGCCATGTCGACCTCATCGCTACGGCGACAAGTAAAGAACATCGTCCACAACTATTCAGAGGCTGAAATCAAGGTTGTGTCTCTTGGCTTCTTAGCTGGCTTTTCTTCTTCTGTTTCATTTTCTGCACACATTCCCATTTTGTATCTAGGACTTAAGTGTAGCAAATGCATCTCTGCCACACAGATGATGAGATTATGCGGATTCCGATAATCTAATATTTCTTTGGAGAACCTCCTCACTTTTCCCCTTGTTATGTAGAGAATGAGTTAATCTAATCATATCGTACCCATTCATTATTCTCTGCAGCTTGTGATCTGATTGAATTTATTTTGTTACTCAGAACACTGTGCACCAAGATGTCACAAAGTAATGTCTGAAATAATTCCCATCTCAGTCGGTTTGAGTCGAATAATTAATGGTTTATCCCTCTTGTGTGTTCTTGTGTCCAGGTTAGGGAGGCGACGTCGAATGACCCATGGGGCCCCAGCAGCTCCCTTATGTCAGAGATCGCTGATCTTACCTACAATGTCGTGGCCTTCTCGGAAATCATGAGCATGGTGTGGAAGCGCCTCAATGACCACGGCAAGAATTGGAGACATGTGTACAAGGTTTGTGAGTCCAGAAGTGAAGTTGGGGAATAACAATACAGATTAAACACAAGACCGTAAACACAATGGGAAAACTCCAAAATATAGCATATCGTTATCTCATTATTTCATACAAAGGAAATAAAGCATGCTACTTAAATTGTGAATATTTAAAAGTAAGTTGTTTGGAACAGTTCATCAGATATCTGGTTTAATAAAAAGGGCGAATCTGGGACCTTGCAGTGTGCAACCTTTTATTTTTTTTCTGCATATTTCTGTCTTTTTGCTTAACCGAGAGACCCAAAATGTTCCTGCAAGTATTATTTTCATATTAATCTCGTGGTATTTACACACACAGAGCACCACTGTGACTATTGGTTGACATAGTATTTATGCCACCCCTCCTTCATTGGGTGCCTTGGTAAAAGCTGACAGTGGCGAACGCAGCCTTTTTGAAATGTGTAAAAATATGGCACAATTCTTACAGACCTTTGGAAGGAAAGTGCCTCAATTATAGGAGAATTCATAGTCACAATTATTGTATTAAATAGTAAGATTACAATTAATTTTTGGTTTTGGAAAAATAGACTGACTAAACGTAAAAGAGGAATGATGTCTTTTATACAAGTGTATTTCCATTAACTTTAATTCAACATAAAAACTAAATAAAGAAATAAATGTGAACCAAACTAAATCTGCTGTCTGGCTGGAAGTAAATGTGGACTTTTATATAGAGGTTACAGTAAAGGAAAGGAATGTCCAAAACAGAGTGCAGCATAATAATCTTTCTATCGGAATCAGCTTGTGTTAATAAGTCGTGGAAACCGAAATTAAGATTCACCTAATTGCACAGCCATAGTCTTTAAAAAAAACAGCTTGGTAGACACATCAGCCTTAGGTGTTTTGTAGTTTCAGTGTCTGCAAGTGCGCTGCTTGGGTCCAAGCAACAAAAAGTCTCCCATCAGACATTTTGCTTGAAGCTGTGTGCAGTTCTGTTTTCTTTTCTTTTTCTTTTTTTCTTTTTTTATGACTGCGCAGGTTTGTTTACAGGACATTACCAAAGAGTGCACTACCTATGTGCCCTTTAAAGAAAGTTTTCCAGGAATAACTACTTATCCGCAGTGTCTCAGTGTCTGCAGCAGGGAATAATTGCCACCTAAAAAGGTTTGGGGCATCCATGGAGTAGTTATGTCTGTAGTACAGAGATGGTCAGTAATTATGTGTGGGATTTAAAAACCGAAAGCTCAAATATTTGTTTTTATTTTTGTGTGTAAGAGGTGTATTTTCCTTTTGGGATTTTTGTATTTGAAAATTTACAGTTCTCTCCATTTTCTCTAGGCTATGACTCTTATGGAGTACCTGATCAAAACTGGTTCAGAACGTGTTGCCCAGCAGTGCCGAGAGAACATTTACGCAGTCCAGACCCTCAAGGATTTCCAGTACATAGACAGAGATGGCAAAGACCAGGTACACAGACACACCCATGCATTCAAAGTTGAATGGAAAGGTGAAGTCAGTGGTGATTAAAGTCCACGTTTGTGGAATGCAGGCACGCTCTGTAAAACGTCCTTGACTAAACTACAAGCAGCATGTTTGACTAGGTGTCTCTGACCTGTTGTGCAACTACACAAAGCCAGCCATAAAAGTTTTATTGGTTGTTGATAAATGAGCTTTGCTTGAGTTAAAACATTTTTTAAATCAATACAGTATGCTGTGTAAGTAACTGCTTTTATACTTGATTTTGTAATTAACTGTATCTATTTTATATTATGTATTAAATTAACAGTGGTTTGCTTTGTTTTTCCAGGGTGTGAATGTTCGAGAGAAAGCCAAACAGTTGGTGACGCTGTTAAAAGATGAAGAGAGACTAAGAGAGGAGAGGATCCACGCCCTGAAAACCAAAGAGAAGATGGCACAGACCTCCAGTGGTGAGATACCTACTCTAAGTAGTTAACAGACTGATCCAGTGGTCACAGTTGCAGTATTTATAAGAGGGTTTGGTCCCTTCTGTGCATATTTATCTCCACTTTAGCCTCCTCAGCCCCCTCAGCACCCAGCCTGGGGGGCAGCCTGTCGCTGGGCTCACACTCTGGGGGTGCTGATAGTGAGCAGGCTTGGCCACAGAGCTCTGGAGAAGAAGATCTGCAGCTCCAGCTGGCTTTGGCTATGAGTAAAGAAGAGGCAGAGCAGGTAACACCAAGTAGACCTGTTGAGCTAAGCTTACTGGTCCTTTACTTCAGATAAGTTTGCAGTCAGTCTAATGTACACGTCACTTATGTACACAAAGGCTTTACAAATATTGTACATGCAGCACACCTAGCTTTGCTCTCACCATTTAACCCCTGAACTCCCCCAGAATAGCACGGACCCTCTGGAGGATGCAGAGCTCCGCTATGCACTCACACTCAGCAAAGAGATTCACCAACAGGTCAGGGGCAGAGAGAGTGTCCAGCTGGCTGGAGAGCCAGTCATCAACTATCTGTCTTTCTGTCAAATGGAATTTCTCAAGCAAATGTCAAGTATTGATTGATCAAGAAAAAATGAATTAATGCTCGTATTTGCAGTAATCCTGTTGCAGTAATTCAGTTTAAAAAGTCGCATCCTAAGAGGCGCTTTTCAGAACCTCATCAAGATGTGTTAAAACTGCAAGAAAAACGTGCACCTAACAAATTAATCATCTGCCATTTAGAATTTGCATGTCACTGGCAAATATTTGCCATAATTTATTAACAATGAGTGGCTTGCAAGTATTGATTATTCTTTCTTTCTCATTGCCGTCTCTGATAGCATGCACTTAACCCTAGCCTTGATTTGAAACATTTCTTTCCTAACCTCTAACACCCTCCTCCTGCTGTTGTAACTTCCTGTTTCTGTGTTTACTGAGTGCTAACCCTGTTTGTCTGCATCAAGTGTTTGCAGTCCTGCACTTACTGTAAAACTAGACTAGTTTAGCCTTTCAGATTTAATGTTAATGTTGCTTACTGGCATTAAAGACAATCTGTTGTCTTGCAGATAAGTCTGTGTTATGCTGTCAGTCCTCAGTGAAATGTGTTAGAATAAAGGTGGCAATAGGCAGGATCTTAAGTTGATGTTCAAGATCTCCATCTGAGCTGAAATTAATTGTTATTGATATCATATAAAAGGCTTTCTATTTCTACTATAAAGGTTTTTGTCCTTCAGGTGATAAAGAAGCTCTGCTGTGCGCAGCTACCGAACTGATACCATTGTTGGTGCAGGCAGTTAAAACCCACACAGCAGTTGGAGTATTCACCATGGCAGCATTTGATAGCAAACAAACGAACCACAGCTGCTTTTGCATCTGTATCCTCCCTCTCAGGAGCCGTTTTGCCTACCCATGTCTAAGACATCTTCCTGCCACCGTCTTCGGTTTTAGGATGCCGCGTGACAGCGCTTGTAATCTAAATTGTGTTAAGCTGTGTTAAAATTACAAGCTCTTCACACACATTGTGTGAACAGCCTTATCTTTTGCCTTTGAATCATGATTAAAGGTTAGGGTTTCCTCCTTCGCTCATACTGACCTTCAGTGTGGATTTAATGAATCTGTGCCTGTGGTGCGTTTTTGGAGTTTGCTGATGGATATAATTGTGTGTTTGTGATTGGCAGGAGGAGCGGCTGCGCAGAGGTGATGACCTGAGACTGCAGATGGCTATTGAGGAGAGCAAGAGGGAGAAACCAAAACCAGAGGAGGTGGGTGTTTTTGTTTTGTTTTAATGAATATAGATAAGCTGTATTGGATCATCTGCTTTACTTGGGTCTGTGTGTGTCTCCATGAGTAAATTCAGCTTTGTTAGCTGTGTGTCTGATTAACAAAGTGTGACTTGACTTGAAGTGAAAAACTTTCAGATACTAAAAGTGTTGGTAAAATACAGATGGACTGTTCAGCAAAAAAAAAAAAAAGCAGATGGTACGTGAAAGCATTATCAGGTGTCTTATTTGACTTCATGTGTAAGCAGTGTTGCTAAGGATTCAAATTTGCATGAAGCTTGGAAACACACAATGTTTTCATTGTACTGGGGAGACACATTGTGCTCCATAAAATGCACTGTGCGTAGATTTTATCATAACTGATGCAATAATCCGCTCGTTCGTAAGAAAGCTTTGGGTCCAAAGCTACTCCTCAGTGTTACACAACCCTTCAGGTCTTTCAAGTTTCAGAGCTTCAGACACATTCATCATTGTCTGAAATGTGAGATACCTTTGTGCTTTCATTCAGTTTTTTTTCTCCTCTACAGTAATAAAAATCAGTTCAGCCGTTGCCAGAATTTTCCACCAAAAAGGCATCTTTGTTGAGACTGCAGATGGTCTTCAAAGCATAACTAACAGCTATTATTATTTTTAATAATATTAAATTAATTAATTAATATTACTAATTTTCAATTTTCTCCTTTATCAGAACACTATTATCTAACCTCAGAATGTCACCTGAGGTTATAGTCCCCTGGTCCTTGGTTCATACAAGCCAACATTTGAGATTATCCCAATTTTATTCATGTAAAATAGTTGCTTAAAAAGACCAAACACGCATAAGAAAAATGGAAGCCTCTGCAAAAACAATGGAGAGGAAGAAGGCCTTTAACCGCCCACACAGTGAGCAGTTTGGTTAAGGCTTACTTCCCTAAACTATTTGGAAAACTAAACTGTTGAAACAAAGATTGAAATCAGGACTTTCGTTTAAGTCCCAACTCAAGTAATAAATCATTTTAAAAATGTGCAAAAAGCAGCGAAAGAAAAGTTGGTGCTGATAGAGGAGAGATGCCAACAATTCTCCTTCTGTGGTTTTACATCTCATCAGCACTATTGATGAATGCCCGAGAGAGATAACAGGCTAATAAGACTGATAGAAAATGATAAATGTGCTGGCATAGTGAAACGTGTGTAATGATGTCCATCAGCTGTGCAAGCATTAATTCATTAAATGTTCTCTTGTACAGAGCGCTCTGATGGAGCTGAGTGCTGTGGACCCCTGGGGGACCCCTGCTGCTCCTGTCGTGAGTTCCGCCGGGCCCTCACCTCTACCCACAGTATCTGCCTCTGCCGCCTCGGGCCCGTGGGGCACAGCCACCACAGATCCATGGGGGGTAGCATCACCCACATCCCCTACAAGCTCTGATCCTTGGGGTGGGGGAGCGCCGCCTGTTATAGCTCCTCCTCCAGATCCATGGGGTGAATCATCCAACAAAGTAAACAACGTCGACCCCTGGGGAAGCTCAGGTAAGGATCTTCGACCCGTGGTCATGTTTGACCTCTGTCGGCAGTCAGGTGGGTGGGACTGTACTTGTTGCTGGTGATTAAAACAGAACCTTGTCTCTGTGGGTGAAAGAGGATGTGGAGACTTTTTCTCCCCTTCACTCCACGGTTGCATTTCCCCTCATACATGTCACCATGCTGTCATAGCTGATCTTTTCATCCGTCTATACATGCTTTCTCTTTGTAGTGAAGAAAGCAAGCATGTCATTCCCCCTCTGTGTCTAAACCAGGGATTTTTAATCCTCTTGTTTTTACTCAGGACTGACTGTGGCTGTGTCTCAACCAGAGCTTTCTCTTCTCTTGCCCTCTGTATGCCTTTTTCAGTTATTTATCTATTTTTTTAAATGTATAAGGTTGCTTCTTATCTCTCCTTTACCTCCGATAAGTTTCAGATTATCTTTAGGAGTAAGTAATGTGGCTGTCAGTTGCATCAGTCCTGGAAAGTTAACAATGGAGAGGTTGAGGAGAGAGAAACACCACTGTTGTTGCCCAGCCCAGCTTCCTGTCCCCGCCTTATTGTGAGTTGTACCTGTAAGGTGTTGTGTTAACCCTCCCCTCCCTTGCGTGTCCTTCCCTCCCCTGTAGCTGTGACCCCTCCCAGTGCTGACCCCTGGGGTCCTCCATTGCCTCCCAGCACTTCCTCCTCCGGGGGGCCAGTAGACCCCTGGGCAAAGGACGGGCCTGTCCCTGCCTCTGACCCTATCACCTCCGACATCTGGAGTGGCTCCGCCAAACACACTAACGGCACAGGTACATTGACACTTAAAACTACGTGAACTCTCACATGCTCGGATTCTGGCGCAAAATTGTAAACAGAATTTACATATTTTGCACACAAATTTCCAAATGCATGCACTCAGCAGCTGTCCTGTCTAACATTTCATCCTCCTTTGTGTGAGTATCTACTCGGATATTGTTTTTTGCTGTTATGAGTGCGTTTTTAAGAGTCTGATTTACTCATTCTGCTCCTCATTACCTCGCTTAGGAGATCCAGAGCAACTAGGATCTTCAGGAGCAGGCGCTGACAGCACAGGCTCACCGGTACCCTTTGACCTGTCCTCTCTTGGTTCTTCACTTCCTGTTCGGAAGACTCCCGAGTCCTTCCTGGGCCCCAACGCAGCACTGGTGGATCTTGATTCTCTGGTGCCGTCTAAACCCAAACCCAAACAGCCACCGCCTCCCTCCATCTCGTCCTCATCAGCACACAACCCCTTCCTTCAGAACACAGGTTAGTTACAGCTGAACTTCATGAGCTCGACGTTTTGTGTCCAGAAAGACAAATTCAATCTCGCTGAATTCTTGTGACTCGTATTTAGGGAGAGCCTGGAATATTCATGAATTTCTGTAAGCATTTATATGAAAATGACTGACATTAACATGAAACTGCTGTGTAATGGTGCTTTGCAAACTTTAGGGGCGTACCTTTTATCAGGCTATGGAAACATTTACAGAAATTGAAAAAGGAAAGAAAATCATTGAGTTAATAAATCAGTAGAAAATATATAACTTATTTGTTTAAATGTAAAAGTAAAATGTAAGAGCAAATGTTTGTGTTTCCATTAACCTTTATTTTGTGGGACTGAAACAAAATATGAGTATTTTATTTGAAAGATAAAAATGAATTTAAAACATGCTTGTCAGGGAAATAAAAATAAAATGAAGATGTAAAATATCTGATCAACATGCAGAAACCAGGCTGAAGTCCAAAATATTGTTTTGCTTTTTTGTTTGCTAAAATTTTAAAACTTCTAGGTTAACATGGCGAAAATTTATTTAATCTTCTCTACGAGATTTTAACTCGGAGATGTCAAGCTGTCTCCATTCTTTTATTCATTATTGTGGTTTACAAATAACGTTTGTTGCATTTTCTGATTCGATAACGAAAAACCACTTCTTAATCACAATCCACACATCGTTACCGACCAAACAGAAAATAATGGCAAAAAACACAGAAGTTTCAGAATGAACTGCTCTTTTAGAAAGTGCAATGTATTAAAAATTAATTCCATAAAACGTCTGTCAGCAAAGCAAAGACAAAACGCAACCCTTTTAATTGTATGTGCGTGCCATATTCACGTTTAGTTTTTTTTGTTGTTGTTTTTTAAAGAAAACATTTTCTTAATTGCAAAAATATATAATAATCTCAAATACTGTCAAAGGTCATAGCCAGATATATTAAGATATATATGCAATGTGAACTAAGCCAGTAAAAATGTATCTTTACTATGTCTTAAAGGTTTTCTGATGTTAATAATGATGATGTTATGATATAGACCAGGGGTAGGCAACCTTTCTGATGATGTGTGCCGTCTAAACTTTCCTCAGAAGTCAATGTGCCATATGATTGCATTAGCAATAAATTTAATAACGCTCTATATTAACAGTTTCACACTATATAGAACCACTTTATAAAATTATATTTGTTTGTAGATGTTGGCAACTCTCAGCGAATAGTTATCAGCTATTTTGAAACAAAAAACAGACACTTTTTATCCATAACAAGAACTCCATAACAGCAAATGAACTGTACAACAGAAATGCAAATGCTATTTATGGTCTCCTCACAACAATGATAAGAAAAATAAACTGGGCCAATATGGCATGTTTGTTAATACAGAGATACACATGTTAATGTGATCTGTTAATAATAACATTAAATTAAAAATGTGTTAGACGAGTGAACTTTGTGATTTATCCCGTGTACGTGTTTCTTCTGTCCCAGGTTCATCTCCTGCTACTGGCATGGCAGTGACTCCGGGCAGTACCATTTCCAGTAGGGGGGTTTCTCCAACACCTGCATCATCTAACCCTTTTGGGGTGGCTCCTCCTATGACCTCCATCTCACCTCAGCCCTCCTCACTCGGCCTTAGCGGCCTCCGCACCAGTCCTGTGCCTCCCAATCCCATGCTGGGCATGGTGCAACCAGGAATGGGCATGGCGCCAATGAGTATGGGAATGGGGGCTCCGGGAATGGGCCTGGGCATGATGCAGCCCAGCCCCATGGGCATGCCGTACAGCGGGCTCTCCCCAATGGCACCCCCAGGCTCAGGTCTGATGGGACCCGGAGTCGCACCACCTCCTCAGCTGATTTTGGGTGGGCCCACAGGACCAGGAGGGGTGATGGGTGCTGGAGGATCAGTGGGAGGTGGAGGAACGACGGGCACAAGCACCAACCCGTTTCTTCTTTGAGGAAGTGTCACCACTACTTGGCTCACCTTTCAGCCTCCTCTGTCATACCTGCTGCCCCCTTCAGTCACCCCCCCCCTCACCAATGCAATTTGTGTCCAAAAGGAAAAATGTCTACATCTCTATATTTAAAGAAAACAAACAAACAAAAAAACGAAATCAAAAAAATGTTTCATCTTTTCCTTTTTTGAAAGCATTATTTCATTTCAGAATAATTATTTCGTTTATTTAGTCCTTTCATTTCACGGGTTATTTTACGGGTGGGAAATAGAGATCTATTTATTTTGTTTTAATTCTGTTCTGTTCTGTATCGTACTTCATGTATTTGTTTTTGTTTTTCATTTTTGGTCCTTTCAGTCCTGTCTTGAAATGAAGGTAAGTCTGTGATACCTCGAGGCTTTTTCAGTAGTGTCTCTATTCTAACATTACTGCACTGGGAGAGAGGGAGGATGAGGAGACATAGCCACTAACAAACTGGACAGAGAAACTGTTGTACCTGCCTCTTCCTCTTCTCTCCCTCTAGGATGAAGACAAACACTGAATCACTGAAATGAAACGAGTGCATGAAGAGCTATTTTTAATGAACTGTAGACTGAGATACGGGCTGAACAACCTGCATTAACATTTCAGGCACAATGTGGTCAAATTGTTTCACTTTTAATTTAATGGTAAATGTAATTTATTTTTTCCAACTTTTTGGGAACAAATAAACAAGGAGGATCGTGTGATGATGCCATCTAGATCAAATGCCTTTTTTTCCCCCCCTTTTTTTCTATTCTGCTTCTTCCTGGTTACTGTAGAAAACCTTAAAAGAGCTCTGACATCTGTGATCCAATGGGGGGAGGGAGGGAGTGATGTTCGTTGAGAGTGTGTGTGTGTGTGTGTGTGTGTGGCAAAGTGCGAATGAGAACACAAATGCTCATTTTTGAGTGTGCAAGTACGCAATTGTTCAAATGTTCATGTCTTTGTATGTGTCTGTCTCCATTTTTTTTTTCCCCGTGTCCGATCTCATTTCAGTGACTCAGAAAGGAAGAATCCACATTGATTATTTTTGCTTTTGGAAGTTGTAATAATAAGATGTAATGTGGGGATTTCAAATGAGGTGTTGTAAGGGTCACCTTTGTTTTTTGTTTTTTCCCTGCCAATCATATTTCACACTCTTCTTTTCAGTAATTAAAAGCAGTTTTTCTTAATCACACATTTCATATGGGATTCCTGGCATGCAGGTGTCCCAGAGCAGCACTGTCCTTGTGTTTCATCCCCCTTTCCTTTGGAGAGGGACGGCAACTGATGCTTCTTTAAAAATAAGAAATAAACAAAAAAAGACAATTATTTCAGCAAATGGAAGGAGATAAAACTGGGACTCGACAATATGCTTTTCATGCTGTTCTTTTAATTTAGTTTGATGAATTTATTGTTATTTTATATCAACAAGAAGAATATCTCTTTTATCGGGTAAGGTGGAATTTTGTGTGGTGTTGACTGTGAACATTCACATTTGAAAAGTAAAATGGAAAAAAATCAGAAGAAATTTATGAAATAAAACAAAAACACGAAATGTCTTTTGCTTTTTCGTTCTTCCAATAATGTGACTAAAATCTTGTTTCATTATTTGAGTAGGAAAATGGGAAATGAGTGCATTAATGCATGTAAGATGAACTAGCAAACACCGTCGAAGTTAAATGCGGCTGTCTTCTTGTTTGATGGCAGATACTCCCTTCACCCTAGCCAAAAAGGCTAAAATGACCAAAGAAAAAGTGGAAAACAGTTAAACATGAGAGGTTTTTGGACAAAGTTTGTGTTTTTTCCATTGTTTAAGCACTGCTTCCAACCGAGAGTGATACCATATATGCCCTATAGCTGGAGAAAAGGCTAACATTGTTATCTTTTTACAAAAAAACAGCTGAACATGAGAGGTTTTTGGACAAAGTGTGTGTTCTCCATTCTTTAAGCACCGGTTCGAGCACCGGCACCGTTTCAAAAGTACCGGTTTGGTACTGGTATCGGATAAAACCTAAACGATACCCATCCCTATTCTTGGATGGATCAGCTGAAGTCCAATGTATCTCTGTGTCAGGTCTTTGCTGGATTTTCACTTGTTTTTTAAGGATATGACTTTCAGATACCATCCATCTGCTGGAAGATTTTTTTTTAGGCTTGCTACTTCCTTTTGTCCAGTTTCCTCAGATTTCTTTAAGAACACACCATGCCAAGTAGTAAAATAGCTCTGTGACTAGGGATGGGTTGTGACATAAAGGTACTAGTAACCAGACCGAAAAGCAGCGCACATTTCGGTGCTTTTTTTTCCTGAGATGTGATACACTTTAGATTCTAGCCAATCATTTTACGTTTCCAAGGATAGTAGGCGGGCTATGGAAGAAATATAGTGTCATCAGAATTCAAGTATTTTTAGACATTGAATTTATAACACTGAATTTTTATCCTCCAAATTTCGCTGCAAAAAATTCGCCTGCAAAAAATTCACCTGCAAAAATTCAACTGCAAAAGTGGTGAACTTGAATGACCCAAGCCAGAGCAATCAGCACTAGAGTGAGTCGAGCGGCTCTCAGCCAATTAAATTACGCTGTTTGATCACATGACACCGTTAGCCAGCAGTGTGTCTCCTAAAAGAGAGCTGTTTAAAGGTGAGTGATTAAGTTTTTCTCCTAAATAGAGATCATTACAGAACGCCTAGTCCTACTTAAAATCCCATTTATTTTTATTTTATTTTATCATCTACTCGAACTAAGGAAAACGTTTGACTAACTCAAAGACAATTTCCACGCCTCCCCTGCCTGTCTGCAGAGGCAGTTTTGAATTTAGGAGCAGCAAGATGGAAGCGGCAAACCCTGGCGATTCTCCGGTAAGTATATTGTTTTTTATCTTCAAGTTTGTCTTTTGAAACGTTAATTTTATTTAAATCCGTTGCTCACGTATAAAGTACACAGACGGGGTCTTTGCTCAACTCGTCTGAGGCGTGTCTCACTAAGCGCTACATGCTAGCATCCTGCTAACCGAGCTACCCTTTACTTTAGAAAATAGGATACTCGTTAAAAAAAAAATACTCCGCAGATATTGATAGATAGACGAACACTGCAAATATAATGTTGGAAACGAGAACGGCCTTTGGTGAAGGGGTAAAATACACCATGAATAAAGCCATAGAGTGAATGGCTGCCATGGTTGCAGAACGGCCTGATTTAATGACAAGAAAGGGGAAGAGTGAGGTGAAGTGAACCAAAGCCACAAAACACGGTCAGACAAGGCGGCAAAAGGGCAGTGATCTGTCCGTCAGTATGAAGTTGGTGTGTGCTTTGGTGAACAAAAACTCCAGACCGGTAGCAGGAAGATGGGAGACTCGTGTTTCACTGGAATAGTGGTGAATTAAAACATCCTTTGTTGGGGACATTTAGGTGTAAATGCATCCATACAGGCAAGACAGAGGCAGACCAGACAGTGAAGAAAACAAGGCAAACATTAGAAATATTAAAACGGAAATATAGGATTAATATAACATACAATTAGGGAAAATGTAAGGAACACAATGTAAATGATATTGTAAAGTCATTAAAACAGCATACTCTGATTAAAAGAAACATGTAATTGGGTAGAATAATAATAATAATAATAATAATATTATTATTATTATTATTATTATTATTATTATTATTATTATTATTATTAAAAAACATGTACAAGATGGGTATGTATACTTGTACCCAGAATTTAACAACTATAAAGTTGTAGCATGCCAGACCATCTTGATTGAATGTAACTTCGCTCCACACAAGTTTTATGGTAGACATATTCATATTGGTATCTAATAAATGATTAATCCTTAGATTTTATCGAACGTTAATTTATAAATTGTTTCTGTCTTTGTGTTTGTTTCAGATTATGCAAGATGAAATTATTCAGTCAGCAAGACACTTGCTGCAGTTGCTGACATCATCCAACTGAACTGCTGCTGTGATGAATCAGAATACAAGGTACTTTAGCAAGACTTATGAGTTAATGCTACATTTAACTAAATTGTTATATATTTTGTGTCCAATATTGTCTCCATATGATTTTGTTTGTTGCAACATCTTGCAGAGAACAGAGTCAAGGTACCAGCTTGGTCAACCCTGAAAGACCATCCGTTCATCAAGAAATGACCAGGTGAAAAAGTCATAAACTAAACACTCTGCATGAGCATGGAATTTAGGATGCAACTTTATATCTTACCTGCTCTACACTCAGGGCTTGAATTACAACAACAGTCAATCACATAAAAAAATATATACTTTTGGTAGTTCTGTCTCTGTCTCTCTCCTCCAAACCCAGATGGCTGCTGGTACTGAACCGGGTTCTTCTTGTTAAAGGGGAGTTTTTCCTCTGCACTGTCACTTCATGCTGCTCAGTGTGAGGGATTGTTGAGGTTGAGTCCATATGTCCTGCGAACAACTGCTGGGCAATGACACCATGCAATCTTCTGGGATTCCTTAGATAGAAAACCTGTGAACTGCACTTGTCCTTGGTCTTCACAGCTCACCTTTTTACTGTTTATGGAATCAAAATGCTCCAGTGACATGGATTCTACATTGTAACTGATGTGATGTTCTATAAAGTGGTTTTAATAAAAAGAAAAAAAGGCAAAAATTAGTTTGTTTCTTTATTCAATTTTTGAACAGTGATACTCACTCAATAAATGCAAATTATTTACACAGCAGTGTACTACAGGCATAAATCTAGACCCCTAGATAAAACATTATGGCATTATAGCAGTGACAACTCCTCCACAGTAGCAGGTGGGATTTTTCTTCTTTGAGGACGGCTCCTTTTACCTGTCACTACAGATGGTCTGTTTGTTTTGATCAAGAGCCTTTTTTGGGGCAGCTGAAGAGAAGGATATCTTATGGCCAACCTCTGGCTGTATCTTGGTCATATTACCCAGCAAAACCCAGTATGCTGGTTCATCTGTAACAGTCCTTGTGCCACAGATCAACACTGTTGCTTCTACATTAAACAGAAGAGCAGTGACGTGGGTGCAGGTCTCCACGACTCCGGCCTTACAGGTGCAGTGGGCGGCTTCAACCTTCCCTGTGATGCTCACAGTGACCCATGGCTGCAATGGTGGTTCATTCAGTCTTTGAGAGTGCAGGACCTGAAACACACACAAAGTTAATTTAAAGACAAGAACTATGAGCCAAGGCCGACATAAATGTGTTTTATCTACTTAATCATTAATGTAACAAAGTGTTTAGAAAGTTAGCACATGTAATTTTTCATTTCTTTATGTGTCCATCTATAGAACGCTGCATGTTATAGTGTAAATCTGCCTGTTCTCTGTCAGAAACCTGCCTGCAGAAAATGAACCTAAAGTATGTAATGCAAGGATGTCATCACTTTAGAGATGGAGAAAGCATAAAGTGACAATTATGAATCACTTAATATGATGAGGAGATTCTGCAGGTCATTAATCAATGTATAAAATTAAAATAAAATGTATTTTTAGTGACACAAGATACAAATATGGAAGCAAGATGTATAATCGCTCAGTTTGGGGAAATTGTGGGTAGCCTGCAAGGGCCTCAACTTCTCCATTCCCACAATGTGCAACAAATGGGCACAGCTGATCTTCAACAGTGGAACATCTTGCCGCCTTGTCTGACCGTGTTTTGTGGCTTTGGTTCACTTCACCTCACTCTTCCCCTTTCTTGTCATTAAATCAGGCCGTTCTGCAACCATGGCAGCCATTCACTCTATGGCTTTATTCATGGTGTATTTTACCCCTTCACCAAAGGCCGTTCTCGTTTCCAACATTATATTTGCAGTGTTCGTCTATCTATCAATATCTGCGGAGTATTTTTTTTTTAACGAGTATCCTATTTTCTAAAGTAAAGGGTAGCTTGGTTAGCAGGATGCTAGCATGTAGCGCTTAGTTTTTTTTTTGTTTTTTTTTAATGAACTTTATTTAGAACAATAACAATGACAATCTCAAAGAGACAAGCGACATATTAAATCAATCAGAACAGAATCACATCTCCTGTACACCACAATGAAATCGACAATAACTGAAAGTAAACATACATACATACATACATACATACATACATACATACACACACACACATATACATACACATACATATATATACACATATATATGCATATACACATGCATACATACACATCCATATACACACATCTACATAATAATAATATAAAAAGATGAATAACCAATACAAAAATAAATAACAATAAAAAAAGAATGAAAAACAAGGAACAGAAATAAAGAAGACAAGGGGGATCATAAAATCTCTAAAAGTGAGGTTCCATAAACAAGACACATAACTTAAATAAGGGGCTAAGAAAAATCAAACTCTTCTAAAAATCTATGCAATTTGATTGCTTGGGGCTTATTTATTAGCTTAAGAGATTTACGGAACAGGGAGAGGTCGTTTTTAAGAGCAGGCCATGAAGGGGGGGATTTAGCATATCGGCATTTATGTATGTAATACTTTGTTATAATAATGAGATTGTTAACTAAAAACTCACTATTTTTGTCCTTAAGGATTACTCCAATTTGAATATTTTGAAAAGACCAAAAATCAATATATCCATACTACATGTAGCGCTTAGTGAGACACGCCTCAGACGAGTTGAGCAAAGACCCCGTCTGTGTACTTTATACGTGAGCAACGGATTTAAATAAAATTAACGTTTCAAAAGACAAACTTGAAGATAAAAAACAATATACTTACCGGAGAATCGCCAGGGTTTGCCGCTTCCATCTTGCTGCTCCTAAATTCAAAACTGCCTCTGCAGACAGGCAGGGGAGGCGTGGAAATTGTCTTTGAGTTAGTCAAACGTTTTCCTTAGTTCGAGTAGATGATAAAATAAAATAAAAATAAATGGGATTTTAAGTAGGACTAGGCGTTCTGTAATGATCTCTATTTAGGAGAAAAACTTAATCACTCACCTTTAAACAGCTCTCTTTTAGGAGACACACTGCTGGCTAACGGTGTCATGTGATCAAACAGCGTAATTTAATTGGCTGAGAGCCGCTCGACTCGATCTAGTGCTGATTGCTCTGGCTTGGGTCATTCAAGTTCACCACTTTTGCAGTTGAATTTTTGCAGGCGAATTTTTGCAGGTGAATTTTTTGCAGGTGAATTTTTGCAGGTGAATTTTTTGCAGGTGAATTTTTTGCAGGGAAATTTGGAGGATAAAAATTCAGTGTTATAAATTCAATGTCTAAAAATACTTGAATTCTGATGACACTATATTTCTTCCATAGCGGGCCCAGGTACGTATGTTCTTTTAGAGCAGAGCTACAGATTAAAAATGCCCAAAGGAGGCGAAGCGGTCAAAAGTCTGGCTGTACTTCACAGCAAAAGATGCAAACTCAGCAGCCTGCAACAAGTGCTTTAAGCTGATACTGTGATACTGTCAAAGGAGGTAACACCTCGAATCTGATGAAACACCTGGCGACTCATAGCGGTTTTTTTTAAAAGCCGAGAAATGCGCCGTATTTGATAGCTTGCTGCGAGACCTCACACCGTGCACATCTACTGCGGGTGTGGTGCCTGTTATCGGACCCGGAGTCAGCAACATCCCCCAAAAACCCGAAGAGGAGAGTCCTGGCCCGTAGCCCTGCCAGTGTAGCAGAAATGATGACGGATGATGATGGCAGCAGCAGCCGTTCTTCTCTGCGTGAGTAGCTTAATGTTGTTCATGGGTAATTTACGTTGAGTAGGTTAACCACGTTATTAAATTAATGCATGTAAGGTGAACTAGCAAACACTGTCATAGTTACATGAGGCTGTCTCCTTGTTTGATGGCAGATACTCCCTTCACCCTGGCCAAAAAGGCTAAAATGACCAAAGAAAAAGTGGAAAACAGTTAAACATGAGAGGTTTTTGGACAAAGTTTGTGTTTTTTCCATTGTTTAAGCACTGCTTCCAACCAAGAGTGATGCCATATATGCCCTATAGCTGCAGAAAAGGCTTACATTGATATCTTTTTACAAAAAAACAGCTGAACATGAGAGGTTTTTGGACCAATTTTGTGTTCTCCATTCTTTAAGCACCGGCATTGTTTCAAAAGTGCTGGTTTGGTACTGGTATCGGATAAAACCTAAACGATACCCATCCCTATCTGTGACAGGCAGCAAGTAACAAAGAGCCTAAAGATGCAACTTAAATTGAGTTCTTTATAAGTTATGTGTAGACAACACTGGTTCATCCCTTGAGTTTGGTGTCTTTTTAATGATTTAAAGGTCAGTGTTAAGTAGCTAAACCAAAAACAAAAAAAAAACATTCTTCTGAAAATGGTCAGGGACAAGGACTTGGCTGAAAACGAGTTATCAAAAAAAAAAAAGCAGCCAATGTCCAAAGAAAAGCTCTGAAAGACCTTCAGAAATCTTGGAGAACTACTGCTCAGGAACACTTTTACAAAAGCCTGGCTCCTTGGAAGAAAAACATAAAGAGATGAGGTGAGGCTCAAGACCTTTACACAGTTCTGTATTTTACAATCCAATAGACACCAGCCTCCCAACTACCTACATAGGATATGCTAAACAAACAGTATTACAGCATATGAATTTGAGTAATATTGAAAAAATAACTATTGAACCTCGGGGGAGGGGGGGGGGCATTCAGTCATATGTGACAAACTCGATCCCATACTTGCTGTCAGAGAAGCTTTAAACATGTACAACAGAGTGAGACAGCTTCTGCAAAGAGTAGAGTATTTTCTCGAAAACATTTTGGGGTTTCCACACAGAGCGAGAGGGTCAAACAATCAGAGAGTCCCAGTCAAAGTCGTCCTGGATCTCCTCACTGTTGCTGTGCAGATTCTTTAGTGGGGGACGCTGTCGTGGCGTCATCGGCTGAGGATGAATCCCAGCTGAGAAGAAAAAAAAAAGAGGACACATGGACTGAGTATATAACAAGAAGGAAGTGAGAGAATGTCAAATCATATTTTTCTATCTAAACAACTTCTTTTAAACAGACAAAACCTGCTGTCCAGATTTATAACAATTTCTGTTCAATCTTAGGAGAAAAACTGTTTTTAATTCAGTGTTTCCATAAATAGCTCTCATAGCACAAACATGTCACTGATCTGGAAGATTATTCTAAAACAGGCTTGGGGAAAATATGAACCCATCCTGTCTTATTTCATAAAAGTAAAGAAGAAAATATGTTTTTAAGTCCAGGTCTCACCGGCTGTGCTTGCAGGCTGTGTTAGCTGTGGTCTCTGAAGACCTGGTCCCTGCATGGGCAGAGCCCGCCGCGGTGGTTGTGCACCATTGGCAGGGGGAGCTATTGAAGAGTAGGGAAGGGGTGAGGGCTGAGTGAGGCTGGAGAGGGTAGGGGGTGGGTTGAAGTTAAAGGCTGGTAAGGGTTGAGGGGCACCAGGGGCTACAGGGGAGTTATTCCCAGGGGTGATCATGCCTTTCTGAGTGAAGAAGCGGTTCAGAGAGTCGCAGAGGGAAGTGAAGACCGCCGGGTCCAGAGCCCAGTCGCAGAGCTCTGCCTGTCTCATGCTCTGAACAAGGTCTGCAAAAATAAAATGAAACAGCAGATCAGAGCACGAAGGTCCAGTCTGTGGCTTTTTAAGCACAATATGAAACATCACAGGCCTTTCTTTACAAAATACAGCAAAGCTTTCACTGGATTGGATTGATTGTTTAGTGTGCATGATGTGCTTGTCTAACTTCTAAAGAGTCAGGCCGCCCAAATGACAATAAAAACACTGGAGGAATATAGCTACGACAACTCTTGTTTCTTGGCTTAATAATAACTTGCACACAGTCTGCAGACAGCCATTTTTCACAGCAGCCATTTAACATGAAACAGCCTTTCAGTCAGGTTGAGGTCTGACTGAACCTTGGTTCTTTATTCATAAGCTGCGTTGTCATGTTCTTTTTAGAGGGAAGACTCTTTCTCCTGGCAGCTCTTCTAATCAAGCCATACTTGTTCAGTGTTTTTCAGATTTTACAGCCGTGAACTTTAACATTTAACGTCCTGAGGCCAGTAGAGCCTGAGATGTAGTTCTCAGAGTTCTTGAGTCTTGCACCTGGGGGGGGGGATTTGCTGGGACGTCCACTTCTTGGAAGTTTGTGAGATTGACTGAATGATTCAGACAAACAAAATTCCAAAATGTTTGATTAGGATCAGTTAATCAAGTGTATTTGATTAAAAGTGTAGGGATGATATTTATCCTATGGAAGTTGTAAATGTGTGCATGGTTTTTCAGAGGACTCTTTGCAATCTTTTGTTTTCCCGTCAACGTACGTAGCACAGAAACATGTCTGTGTTTAACCACTATTTCATGTCAAATGGTCGCAGTGAAAGAGGACTGTAATCTAGGACAATAATTACTTTTACTAATCAGCTGATCATTTGTGAAAAATTGCCTAATCTCCTTTTTACAGGCCTGCCGTGAAATCTTCTAACTGCTCGCTTTATGTAGCCATCACTCCAAAATACAAAACTAAATACTTCAGTGTTACATGTGACAAAGATAAAGGTGAAACCAGAAAAGACAAAATAAATAATAATAATTAAATTAAATGATGAATTAATGATCAAAATGACTGAATTCCAATCACTCTATTAACTGGCTGATTAAACATTTTTACCCATGTCCTCACGACTCTAAACTCCACAGATCTATGAACCCTGATGATTGATTAATGTGCCCATTTAAACAAGAACAAAACAGACCTGGGTGACCAGTGAGGTCTATGTTTGCCCAGTCTAAGTTGCTGGCAATGCGGACACTCTCCTTCAGAGAATCTGGGTTACTGAACCAGTCAGCCGGCACCGCTACAAGTGGAAGGCAAGAAGGCAACTTTAGAAGCATTGAACTTTTATACAGTTTATGCATTTCTGGTTTGAGAAAGTCACATGAGACTTACTTAATTGTGAAATGCGCTCAGTGTCGGCAGGATGTGCAGCTGGTGCAGCCAATGCAGGTGGTGCAATTTGTGCGGTTGCAGGATGGGGGGACATGGGTAGCAGAGTTGGAGTGTGAAGTGGGGTAATGTCATTATTTGGGATCGCCAGAGGAACTATATCCGCTGGAAAGAAAAGAGGCAATTCCTTCAATCCATCTATGCAGAATCTAAACTGTACAGAGTCAAAACACAGATACACACATGCCACTTACACTGCGAGCCTCCCCTCTCGCGCACTGTCCTGAACAGAGACTTGAAAGACGCATACAGATCAGGTAAGTTGAGCTCGTCAAAGGTGAAACGCAGCAAGGGATCAGTAGGGGGGTTTATTGAAACGACGGGAGGGGCGACGGCTGATGATGGGACAGTCAGTTCGGATGAGTGATTGGGTCCCGAGACGATGCAAATGGGAACAGCTGTCGGATCAGGCGCGCAGGAGAAAGCGGGAACAGACACAGGGTCTGAAGTCACAGGAAAAGACAGCGCAGCGTCAGAGAAGGAGGGAGCAGCTGGAGACGCTGTAGACATGTTGGCAGGAGCCAGAGGTGTAGCAGAAGCAGGGGGGATGGAGAAAGTGGGGCCAGGTGGGTGAGAAGGTGGGAAAGAAGTGATGGATGACATAGGGGCTGCAGGTGGGAGCACCGCTGATGGCGAGACGGATGGATGAGGGACAGGGAGACTGGAGACAGAGGTGGGCATGTAGGGAGATGGTTGCTGTAAAGATAAGAATAAGGTGTTATGAAGAGCAAGGTGTTGTTTAATTAAAGTAAACCTTATAAAAGGAGTGAGAAAGTGACTGTACTTTGCATGGGGGAGGAGAGAGGGAGGCAGACTGGGGTGACTGCTGCTGGATGGCTCCAAGTGACTCTGAGTTAAAGAGCTGTTGGTCTGTGTGGGAAGCTGATTGAGGCTGATGAGGAGAGAGCCCTGTCTCTGCTTTTAGTTCCTGCAGTTGAGGAACCTGTAACAGCACAGCATAAATACTTTCAACAGCAACAAAAAAAAAGTTGTCAATATCCTGCAGGCTAATCTATACATTAAATGTTAAATAAGACTGAGCACCTCCACTACAGCCAGAAATTACCTCCTTTCAAAAAAAAAAACAAAAAACAACAACTCCCTTTTAGCTCTCAGCTTTTATCAAAAAAGAAAGTTTGCTGAGTCTAATCTTAAAACTAGAGATGCTGTTTGTCTCCTAAATCCAAACTGGGAGTTGGCTCCACTGGGGAGGGGCCCGGAAGCTGAACGCTCTGCCTCCTATTTTACTTTTAAAGACCTGGGAAAGCACAGGTGAGCCTGCCATGTTAGGCTAATTTCATTGGTACACTTCTTTTCATAAGACGTAGCCATACCAAAACTGATATCTTAGTCCATCTTAATGTTCTCACACATTGCAAATAATGGCATAATTAGAAAAATGTGGCGGTTTTAATAATCTGCCACATGCTTGAGGTTTGGTTAAGAGTTTTAAGCGTTAATGGGCTATAATTTACACCTGTGTTTGCACTTTATGTGGTCTCATTAAACCTCTATGTATTTGACAGGTGGAGAATAAAGGTTTTGTCACAAAAAAAAAACCCCCGAAAACCAAAAACATACATCCTCTCTCTCCTCGTCCTCTTCAGGATAGGAACGTTTAGGTGCCCTCACTTGATGTCCGTCTGAAGGTCCATCCATTGTCCAATAGGAACCCTGGAAAGACACCACAGGTTTGTGAACTCATGCTCTTTTAAACAGTCATCAATCTCAAATGATGAAAACTCCAACAGTAGGTAGAAGTAACTCACCTTGCCAGGGTCGTTCTGCGGTCGAGGAACTTTCCTGAAGCATTTATTAAGGGACAGATTGTGTCGAATGGAATTCTGTTGGGAATGACATGTGTCAGGAATGTCCAGTAAAGCAGATGTTACACTGACTACACTTTAGTGACATATTATTACTGCTCGCCCACACTGATAATATGTTGTAGCTTACTTTCCATCCGCGGCCCGCCCGGCTGTAGTAGGGGAAAGTGTCACTGATCCAGGTGTAAATGTCATTTAAACTCAGTTTCCTCTCAGGTGCAGCGGCTATTGCCATGGCGATTAGAGTAGCATAGCTGTGAGGGGGTTTCCCTTTACAGTTAGAAGGGGAGGGGTCCGGCACTGAGGGTAGAAAGTCTCCTTTCTCCCTCCCTCTGTCTTTTTTCTTCTCCTTCTCCCCTCCTCCTCCTCTCTCTTTCCCAGAGCGCAGGCTGCTGATTCCCAGCTGGGGCAACCAGTCAATACTGGTAAGACTGGAGTCCAAGTCAGAGGACATTTTTCAGTTTTAGTTTGTTTTGTTTTTTTCTCAGTCCAGGGTCTGAAGGATCAGAAGAGAAAGTACTGGATCAACAAGTCTTTTTACTTTTTGCTTACTCTGAATATAGTAGGCAGTCAAAACACTGAGCACTCCCACAGAGGATTTCCCTCTGCCTGTAACTGTGTCAGCAGTCTTGTTCCTGTACTTCCCAACTAGCGTCTATTACACACCAGTAAGTTCAGACAGAAGACACTTTGTGCTGCTCGGGAAAGTTTCCACTCACCAGCAAAGCCATAGCATGACTATAAGTGCATATATGTGTGCCATTTCCAACTACTTGTGTTATTTTATGAGAAGGAAGAATGACTTACTTACCTCTGTATGGTCACTCGAGGCCCAAGGCCTTCAGAAGTGTTAATGGCTTATGTTGTCATCAGCTGTGCACAGCTGCTAACAAACTGCTGTACGTCCTCTCCTTCAGGTCTCTGTCCTCAGCATGTCGGTCCCCACAGGCCTGCAGTCATACCTTCGGCTAGTGAAAGTTTGTGTAACTTTGGAGAAATATACACACAAAAAACTTATCCGACAGCTTCCTTTTTCTCTCTCCCTCCCTCTCTCTGCTTCCCCTCCCTTTCTGGTTTACCAGAATGACGTCACTCACTCCTCCTCTGCGTGATATCACTCTATGCACCGCCTCTGGGAGCTGGTTCCACCTCTTTGCCTTTTCTCTGCCTGTCAGGTTCTGGTTACAGATAATGCACCTGAATTTTCCACTAAGACAAGTCCAAGCTGTTATGCAAGGTACAAGGGTCTGATTCATATACACAAACACACACAGAGCAGATTTAAAGTAGCAGCATTGCTTTATTGGTACAGCTCTTTACAGTGGTACACAATGGCAGGACATGGGTCTCTTTACAGAGCGCTGAAGAAAGCAAGGAGGCCGGTGTCAGGAGATGGATGCGCCAGAAGCTTCTGAATCTGTCAACACAGTTTACAACGTGGGTTAGTCATGTAATCCTATAAATTTTGGCATGTTCACACACGCAAAAACAGGTGTCTGATTGCTGCACCCTTTACAACAAAGGGTCAGTAGGGATAAGTCGCAAATTATTACCACTCACAACAGCTTATTGTGTGTGAGTGTGAGAGAGAGGGAGAGCGTGCATGGGCCATTTCTGTTGCACCTGGTTTTTGTTTGTGTTTTTGTCTGTTTTGTGTGACTTTAATGTTTAGCTCTGTTTGAATTTTCCCTTTTTTTTTTATTCAGCCCCTGAATGCCAAAACATTATCTTATGCATGTCTGAGCATAGACATCATCAAACATTTAAACTGACATGCTGTATCACTGCAAGAAAAGAAAGTCATTTTGAATTTGATGACAGCAAACTGTCTCCAAAAAGCTGGGATGGGGGAAAACAAAGGGTTGGAATTAAAACAGCTGGAGGAACATTTTGCAACTAATTAGGTTTACTGGCAACAGATTGAAGTGCATTTCTTTTTTTTTTTTTTTTTTTTTCCTCACCAAAGAAAAGGATTAAAAAAAAAAACATTAAAGGAATTTGTGTTAATATTGTAGTTATTGTGTTTTTTGTTTTGTTTTTTTGTTAGGGGGTTAAGCCTATTCAGTGTCTATTTTGTACATTGACCACCAACTGTTTATGGTATTTAATATGTGTTGACTGAATAAACTAAGCTAAACAATACTGAGTCAGGAGGGCGACAGGAAGCATCTGTAGCAGGTACCTCCTTGAAGTTGGGGTGTTTGGCATCTTGAACCAGCTGCAGCAGAACAGCCTCTGTGGTGGTGAGGTATGCTCCGCTCTGTTTCAGTCGTGACAGAGCAAACAAACGATCCGTTTGGCTGAGGAGGGAAGTGAAAACGTTATAGTAAAGTGCACATGTAACTTCCCCAAGGCACACTCATTCCGTGTGTGTGACATCTCTTACTGCAATGAAAAAATACTGTTCAAATACACCGATACCTTCTGGATGACACGGCGTCAGCTACAATATGAACCTCTATCCCCTTCTCGAGCAGATCAAAAGCTGTGCACTGAGCAAAAGACAAGGAGGAAAGTTTTCTATTTGTCAACTAAAACTGCAAAGTCAGTCAAACACAGTTACAAAATTACATATTTATGTTACTTAATGACAGTGTAATAAATTAATAATCACCTAACATCATTACCTCCACCACTCTGTTTTTGTGATTAAAACTCAACACTTGGCCCACATTATGAAGATACAATATACGGTTAATGCATGCATCCAAGTGCACCTTAAATTATTATATTTGTCATTTCTGCGGGTCACAGATAAACTGCTTGTTGCTTCTTTTGTGGAACAACTGATAAGACACATACTGATGTGACATGCATTGTTTGTGCATGTTAGAGAATCCAGTTGAAGACTAACGTCTCCATATAATTGTCTCCTGATAACTACAACTATGCTTCGCATATAAAATATACATTTGAAAAATATGAAAGAGTTGGTGCCTCATTGAATAATTGTATGCTCAGAATAACAGATACTGAATGTCACTCTATTCAAAAAACCCAAGTCAATGAAAAGATTTTGTCTTGTTTTAACGGCGCAGATGCTGAATCACATTTGTGTCTTACAGCGATACAGGCATGAGCCTCTATTCCACACAGTATGGCTTGTTTGGGGTTCCCCAGGGCCTCCAGCTCCTTCTGCACCTCCTCTATCATCATGGTGAATGAAGTTTTAGCATGGGCCTTTAGGTCCTCAGCTCCCAGCTCTGGTACTGTGGGCCCAAGACCTTTAGGATATTGCTCTGTCAAAATGGGGGGGATGCCCAGGATACGACTGGCCTGTCAGAGAAGAGGAGAAACCTGGCAAATCTGATTCAGACTGTCCAAATTATTCATCCTCCACAACTGTGCTGATGAGGAGAACCAACCTGGAGCAGTCTGGCTGCATTGCTGACAATGTTGGTGAACTGGAAGATGTTGGGTCTGAACTTCTCCTGCATATCGCACAGGAAAAGCACTGCATCCTTGGTGGAGAGCCTGCCAATGTTTGCCACTACAAGAGCAAGGTCACAGAAGGCATTCAGGTAGATTTAATACAATTTTGTACTATCATCAGAGAAATTTGAAGTAAAATTTATAAAGGTGAAACCTTATAAGTTTTATAGTTTACAACTGTAGCACAGCTGCTTGTTGCTGTCTTTAACCATTATTTGGACAATCATAGACTCTAGCTAACCTGTCAGCATGAGTCTAAAATGGTGCATTTTCTTCCTTGTAGGACATTATTTCCTTCTTTGATATTGCACTGTTTTGATAACAAAGGCACCAGTGACAACTCAAAGACAGCTAGACTCAAAGGAATTTGCTAAGATCATGGCTCGTTTTAGCGAATTAAAGCATGAGAAATGTCACTTACTCTTGTTGCTTTAATAGTCCAGAGGTGAGGTAGAGAGTAGTGGGTAACAGGCTGAAGGGGACTGCAGAAACTTTAACTGTCAGGTTAAAGTATTATTTCCCATGTGACGTCGCCTGTGTAAACCAAATAAAACATTTACATGTTTTACTTGTAATAGAAAAAAGAACGACCGAATTTAACATTGCAGACAAAATTGCGTATATGTAATCATATTAACTAATAATAAATAAACAAGTAAATTTGTTATTAAAGAGTTAATAGCATCTATAGTCGGATGTAAAAATAAAAACTAACCTAGCACGAAGCTAAGAAGACCACGGAGTTCAACTTCGGCTTCAGCCTTTCTTTGACAGGCGCTGCCTTCCTGGGAGCGATTATTGACCAATAGTATTGCGAGCTGTAGAGATTGACGCTTCTTTTGCGCCAATAGCCGCCGCTGCTATGCAAATGTTGAGGTGGTTGGAAACCATAAAGTAACCCGGAGTGGTGAACCGAAGATGTCTGACACTGCAGAGTCCCCAACAGAGACGCAGAAAGAAGAAACACAGCCGCCGTCAGACGACTCGACGACAAATGACGAGAAGAAGAAAAGTAAGAGAGCGGAAAATAACTTCTCAGTTACGGAAAAACAATTGTGTTTCTGATGACTGTTGCTAATGCTAAAGAAAACACATCCGGATGTGTGACGTACAATATGATTGACAGTGAAAGTCGGCCACTAGGGTGGAAGCATGTTCTCTCTTCAACCAATAAGCACGTCGTTTTCTAGCAAGTGGTACTGCCGGTTTGGGGAACAGCTGAAGCTAATGCTAATAAACATTACATATATTTTGTATTCTTATATGTTACATAGTTCACAGGAAGTCTCTGTTTGCCATATTTGATCAAATATACTAACCAGTCATCTCAATAGCAACATATTCTGCGTGCAAATGCAACAAGGATCTTAAGGAGCTACACTTGGCTCAAAACTCTTAAAATGTCACAAAATCCATGGATCAAGTCTCAGCTGAAAATCTGGGATATGTTAAGAAGAGAACATAAACTAGAATATATAAAACTTGCATGGTGTGCCTAAGACTGTGAGTTTAAACCTAATAAAATAGTTTATAGAGTCAAATCCTGGACTGCAAAAGGAATAACAACAGCTACTACTGATCTTCTGATCTACACAAAGGGGAAATTAAAAGGCTTTAAAAGATTGATATCACTTTATAATATGAACTCTAAAAACATAACTTTTTCTGTTAGCTCCCGATGTGCGCTTACTTTGAACATACCACTAAAAATAGAACATTCCATCTCAATTCATAATTTCTTTTACATTTGCTGCTCAACTGTCTCCATTTGCCTAAAAATGTTAAGCTCCAAAGTTTTCATATATATACAAACCACTGCTGTTAAAATATTAGCTTCATAAATCAAATACTTTTAAACATATATTTGTTTTAATAAATTGTCCGTCAATCCACTCCCAGGATACTCACTTAGGCGATGTTCGAACATGGAAAAACTATAAAAGATAAGCCAGATGTTTTCACTGGCCTCTCTTGCCATAAAAGTGAGTCAAGATCTGTAATTTGGGACTGATCTAAAAAGGTCTGAATATTTCCTTGTTGTACAAAAAACAATTCAAGCAGTTCAAAGTTCCATACTAAGAACATACTAATGAAAGTAATAATAATAGGTAATAAGAGAAAAACAGCAACTATTTTTGAATGATATATAGCTGACTATAATGACTATAATACTTTTTAACATGAACTTCCTAGTCACAAAAATGAAGAAAATGATACTTTCCTTCAACCTTCCTGCTGGATTTACCAGAAATATGAGTAGACAGTCTAATGAACAAAATTTGGAGTTTGCAGATGTTATATCAATTATAACTACGGAAATAACGTTAAATATATGCATATTTTTCATTTTTGAGACCTACTGCACTGGAAACATTCAAGAGTAAAGAAAATAAGAAAAGTAAAGATAATAACTCACTTAACCTGCGTAGTTTTGCAGGACTAATTTGCACAAATACCACAACAGAAATTTAAATTAAAATGAGGTAAAGAGACAGCTTAGTCTGTATGTAGCCAGACATCTAATTTCAATTTTGCAATACCCTGCCTAAAATTTAATGAAACAAATAAATGAGGTCATAGTAACTTATAACTAGATTTTAGTAATTGAATTAGATCTGGGTGTTGAATGTTGTTTATATTACTATTAGAGGTTATGTTTAAGCTTAGGCACTGTTTGGGGTTTTTTTTTTTTGGGGGGGGGGGGGTTCTGCCCTTCAGAAAAGCTTATGTGAAAGAACACGAAGACAAGAAGTTAAAGGCGGTTATTATGCACATTCCACATTAAACACATCACAAAAAACAACAACACCTAGAGCAATATGAAATTAAAATTTCCACAGGGGAGTGTTTGATATTTCACCAAAACACTATTGGGGGAAAATAACATTTTTGAACTCTGTGCAGCACTGGCTTAGTTGCATAGGTGGATGTTTACTTGGGATGAGGGTTTGCCTTTACAGTGTTTTTGTTTTTCCACCATAGTGTCTATGCATCAGTGACTGCACCTTTCCAGAAATTCCACTGTAAATTCAAGTTGAGATTTGCCTGTGCCAGTCAGCGTTGCAACACTGTTGAATAACTTTCAGTTTTGTTTTCTTCATTTTTATAGTCGATGTGCTGTTGAAGGCAGTGGGAGACACTCCTATAATGAAAACAAAGAAGTGGGCAGTGGACAGGGGGAGAACAGTACAGTCTCTTTCACAATTCATATCTCGCTTCCTCAAGCTTGATGCCAATGAACAACTAGTAAGCATGACATTTTTTCTACCAGCTTGTTAATTTCTGAAGTCTTATAATGGACATGATTTAAAAACCAATTATGAAAACGAAATCTTTTTTTTTCTCAGTTCATCTATGTTAACCAGTCTTTTGCCCCCTCACCGGATCAAGAAGTAGGGGTCCTCTTTGATGTGAGTATATGCACAGTTTTAAATGTGGCAGCACACACAGACATACAGTTTATCAACAACATTATGTTCCCTGTTGTTTCATTAATTTAATAGCGCACAGTCTGGAGTTACAGACCGAGTTGGTCTTCACTGAAATATTACATCAGTAGCGCTGGTGTTAGGCAAGTATTTAACTCGGTCCAAACTTCTTTGGACACTTTTTTGCCTCTGTACATCAGCTCAATTAATTTTTAACTCAAACAATCAAAATGTGACTGAAGTGCAGACTTTCAGCTTTAACTCAAGAGTTTTTTTTGTTTTTGTTGTTTTTTTGTTTTTTTTAATACAGAATCCATTTTCAGAGGCGCAAAATTAATTGGACAAATGAACATCATTTTAAATATAAGTATTGTTTTTAGTAATTGAAAGAAAATCCTTTGTAGTCAGAGACTGCCTGAGCTTGAGAACCCAGAGACCTCACTAAATGCTGTGTTTCCTCTCTTAAGCGTTTTGACCTTTACTGCAGCCAGTTGCTGCTTCATTGTGGTTCTCTCCACAACTAATAACTGAAAATCTGCTCTATCAGGTTGTCATGAGGCGACTGACATGGCTATTGAAGTATATCTAATTTCTTGGCCGTGAGAAACTCTTGAGTCACTTTTGCAGTACGTTTTGGGTCATTATCCATTTGGACTGTGAAGTGCTGTCTGCAAAGTTTTGAAGCATTTAGCTGACTCTGAGCAGAGTGTAACCCTGCACACTTCACAATTTGTCCTGCTCCTTCTACCAGCAGTGACATCATCAGTAAACACCAGTGACCAGCTTCCACTGGCATTTCCTCCACCAGATAATGTCATATGCTTCGTAAGCTGTTCTTTCCTTCTCCATACTTTTCTCTTCCCATTGTTCTGATACAAATGAATCTAATCAAACCTTCTTGTTCTTGAGTGGTTTACATGTTATTGTAAAGCCTCTACATTCCTTTTCATGAAACTGTCTCTTGCTTGTGGACCTGAACAATGCTACGGCTTTATCCACTTCAGTTGTTGTCTGTTTTTTCAGGCCATTTGGTGTTGCCTGACCAGTTGATTCCTCCTTTTTATTAACTTAACCACTCCTAAATTTTTTTTGCTGTCTCTCTGATGGCATTACTTTGTTTTTCCAGCCTAATGATAGTTTCCTTTACTTGCATGAACTACTGTTTGGACATCTTATCAAGAGTTCCAGTGAAAAGCTGCCAAATGCATGTTCAACACTTGGAAATAACTCCAGATCTTTTATCTACTTAATTTGTCGTTAAATAACAAGGGAACCTGCTTCACCTGGTGACTACTCTGGAAGTCTTTGTATAAAAATCATTGTGGTTCCTAGGCAGTTAATGAAAACTTCTGTTGAACCCCTTAAACTAATGCTGGACATCTGCACTTCAATCACATCTTGTTTTCTTGATTTAAAATCCACTGTGGTGGAGTATAGATGCAAAATTAACAGAGGGGAGAAAACAGTCAATGTCCAAAAACGTATGAAACTTATAGACCTGTTTCTGCAGGTTCAGCCTGTGTGACTGGACAGGTCATGCAGAGCTTCTACCAGCAGAGGGTGCAATAAGAGACAAGCCTTCTGTGACATAATCTTAAATCCTTGACCCCTGGTAAATGTCTTAACAAGTAACACTAAAAACGTCAAAGTCTAGATCAGTGGTTAGCTGATCACCTCTCTGCTCTCACTGCTAGATCAATATCTAGTTAAAAGGTCCTTTCTGATGTCACAACAGCAGTTAACACTGATTTTAGACTTTGTTGACAGCTCACTCCTGTGTTTGACAGTTTAACTTCAACGTTTGTATTCCCGTCTCTTTGTCTTTCAGTGTTTTGGAAGTGATGGCAAGCTGATTCTACATTATTGTAAATCTCAAGCCTGGGGTTAGCTGCTTTCTACAACTACATTTTCCCTCCTATCCCCATCCTTAACTTCACAAACACGACAACATAGTGTTGTCTTTCCCCTTTGCTGTTTGCTGTCTTACAGTTTTTTTTGTAAATACACTGTAAATAAATTATTGTGTATATCATAAAAGTCTTGACACTGTTCTTGTTTTTTGTGCTGTTGCTAATCTGGGGAAATGTATATAAGGTACTATAATGTTAATAAAAATAAATAAAATAGAGCTGTAATGCAGTGGAACTTAAACTGCTGATTAAAGTTTAGGGAGGGTTAGTGAAGGCCACCGCTGAAAAGGGACAGACACGGGAAGAGAGGGGGCACTGTAGTAACAGATGGACTTAGAGGGATTACATGATTCAGGGTGGGTTTGTGTCATAAATTACCAAGAAAGACAGTAAAGGGAGTAGAGTGGCTTGGAGACAGACATGCAGTCACTCCATCGGTTCGCATCTCCATCGGAGGAGGATTACACGGGGCTTGCAGCCAGAGAGGTAAGGGCCACTGATGCTCACACTGGAGGAGGAAAACTGATGCACAGAGAAAAGATGAAGAGAGTAGCAACAGAGAGGGTATTCAAGATGGAGCAGCTGAACTAAAGTTATGAACGAGCTTTTTGATTAAGGGCTTATGAAGAAGGCAGAGAAAAACCACAATGTAAGTTCACTGCAAGGCAGTGAAATATGTTTTATGATGGACATGAAAGACTACAGAGGGCGAGAACAAAGTCTGGTAGGTATTTTACTTATTTAAAAATAATTTGTTCTGAAGTCATTTGTGGATTCTTCATCAGCAATTGCAAAAACATAATTTCTCTAATATTTACACATAGCAAAAAAACCCCGTCGTTATTACACTGAGTGTTCAATTAAATTTGTCATTTGTGAACAAAAACTGAACGACTTATTTTGGATCGACGTCTGCAAAAATTGAGCAAACTGGAAAATGATGCATCAGCTAGTTACTGACGTGTAAAGGCTGAAAATATTTATTGTCTTAGCAACAGTCGACATGGTAAGGTTCATGCTAAGAGTAACCATTTCAAACATAATCTTATAAATATCAATACTTGGTCACTGGCTGCTGTTAAACCATCAGTAATACGCAGAGGTAGACTTTCACACAGATTATCTAGGTGCTTTGTGTGGTAATTGTTTCAGTGCTGAATGAATTAAACTGGCATCTCTGTGATGGTGTGACGCACTGAGCGGTAATCTAAACAAACAGTGCTTAAAAGATGTGCAGTTGTGAAAGGACATAATGTACATCTGAGAATAAATGCAATGCAAGTATTTAGGAAAGCCTTATCTCTGCTGAGCATTGGCTTTAACTGCCTCAGTAACACTCCAATGGTCATTAAGCGTATTATCATACTGATGGAGTTTTATTTCCAGCAGTACAGATGACAGAAACCTTGCTAAGGGATGAGTGATGTGCTACATTCACCTGATTTGATCTGTGTTGTGTTTCAGGGGCTGTGAGCTGACAGGGGGACATTGCATGAGAGAAAGATTGGCAGCAGACATGGTCAAAGTGTACTTCACACTAAAACACACCTAACAAAAACAGATTAAAGCAGATTTCCAGGGATTACGTGTAAAATTTCATTTAGATCTCTGGCTTATCTATAATTTCATCAAAAAAGTAATCTAGTGTTTTGCTCCCCTGCATCGTGCCTTCCACTTAAGGCCCACAGTTTATAATGAGCGGCAGGCTCGGGCCTGAGTGCGTTAATCAGGAAGCACAGATATGTTAGCCGGGGTCACAGGAAAGTACACATTACTCAGCCTTTCACAACCCCCCTTTAAACAGCTGGAGGACTTATGTGACTTCAGGCAGTGATTGACAGTGTAAAGCTAGATTTCATTATTTGGGCAATTTCCTTTTACCCTCTGTTTTCTTTTTTATGCTCACTTGCTCACAATTTCATTTAACTTTTTTTTGCAAAATAATAAGTTCAGGAATCTATTTGATGTCCTCTTTAGACATACAAGTTTTATTAATAAATTCTAGTATTTGTAGAAGCTTTTTTGATACAGTTCAATTGATCTAATACAGAAAAAAGGGCTTCGAGTGTTGATTTCAGAGGACGCATGTCTGTATCTGTTCCCACAGGAATCAATCGCTCCTCATACTGAAGAAGTCAGGGCAACAAAGAGTAATATCCTGGAATCCCTCGGTTCTCTCCCACTGTGCCCAAATCATCCACCTAAATCTCCTCTTGTTCATTTTTTTGTTCCTTCTGTCCCTCTTTCCCACGTGTATCAAAATCAGAGCATCTTGTCGTGCTCCCTGCTCTCTCTCTTTCTTTATCTTCCTTTCTGTTAATCCCACTGACTTTACAATATCGTTCCCCATCTGTTTTCTTATCTTCTTTCTTTACTGTTACATCACGTTTTTATTTGTTTTCTTTTTAAACCTGGCCACCCATAACCTCTTAAAACCCCCACAAAGCATCTGTCCCACCCTCTCAGCTCCATCTGTGGCTGTTTTCATACCTTCTGTCCTGCTATTCGCGTGTGCCTTGCCCCTTTCTGTCCCCTGTTTGTCTTACTTTGACCTTCCTCTCTCTGTATCTGACCCCACCCGTACCTCCGTCTTCTCCCACGTGGCCATGCTGGAACGCATGTCCCGTCGCTCTCGCTCCCTGCTCTCCCTCACCTTGACCTCTTTGGCTCTGGCCCTCTCTATCCTGGCTCTCTGCACCTCCTACTGGTGTGAGGGCACTCACAAGGTGGTCAAGCCCCTCTGCCTGTCGCCTGTCAAAATGAAGAACTGTGGTCAGAACAACAGTGAGCCTTACACCACAGGTAGGAAACTCAACATATCCAAAGGAGTTCTGTATTTATTTACTGTTAATGTATTGTACATACACTTACAGTGTCATTGTCAAAAAGAATTTACTCCCTTCCTGATTTCTTAGTTGTTTGGATATTTGTTAAACTTAAATATCTCAGATCAGACAAACTTTAATATATTATACAAAGATAACCAGAGTAAACACAAAATGCAGTTTTCAGATGCTAATTTCACTTGTTAAAAGCTATCAAAACCTGAATCAAGAGATCATTTAAATAGATCCTGTCAATAAAGTGAAGTAGGCTAAAAGATCTCAAAAGCCAACACATTGACATCTATCAGTTTAGAAAGGGTTACAAAGCAATTTCTAAGGCTTTGGAGTGCCAGTGAACCACAGTGAGATCATTATCCACAAATGGAGAACACTTCACAAATGGAGAAGCTTCACCACTGTTGTGGTGAAGCTTCCCAGGAGTGGCCAGCTTACTAAAATTACTCCAAGAGCACATCAGCGACTCATTGTAGAGGTCACAAAAGAACCTAGAACGACATCTAAAGAAGTGCAGGCCTCACGTCTCTCAGTTAAGGTCAGTGTTAGTTCCAAGTTCCACGGAGAAAACCTCCTGCTGACCAAAAAAACACAAGGGCTCATCTCTCATTCGGCAAAGAAAAACTTTAGATGAGCCCCGAGACCTTAGGGATAATATTATGTGAACTAATGAGACAATGCTGGGACTTTTTTGAAGGTTTGAATCCTGTTACATGTGGAGTAAAACTAACACAGCATTTCATAAATAGAACATCACACCAACAGTCAGACGTGGTGGTGGTAGTGTGATGGTCTGGGATTGCTTTGCTGCTTCAGGACCTGGACGGTTTGGTGTAATTGATGGGACAATAAATTCTGCTCTCTATTAGAAAGTGCTAAAGGAGAATGTCCGGCCATCAGTTTGAATTTTTGCTTATGCAGCAGGACAATAAAACATATCAGTAATGGTTCAAAACCCCCAAAACAAAATAAAAGTTTTGAAGTGGCCTAGTCAAAGTTCAAAATTCAATCGTGGCAAATGATGATTGCAGTTTTCGTTGCCAAGGGTTACACAACTAGTTATTTGATTTAGGGCACAATTACTTTTTCCACATAAGGGAAGGTAGATTTGGATAACTTTTTCCCTTTAATAAATTAAATCATCAATTAAAAACTGTATCTTTTTTTTTATTTGCTCAGGTTATCTTAGTCTAATGTTATTATTTGTTTGATGAAACATGTAAGTGTGACCAAAATGCAAAAAAAAAGAAAGAAAGAAATCAGTAGGGGACAAATATTTTTTTCATCGCATTGTATGTTTGGATTGCTTTTTGGTAACCTTTAACCTTTTATCGTGTACCTGTTTATTAAGACTTATGCTTTTATGATCTGTGAGTCATCATATTTTATAGTATAGTTTTGAAATAGCATCACTAAATCTTTAGGGCGTAAGCAGAAATTCAGTGTCAAAGTGCATCGTCCTTTGACCTTTAGACATTCCATGAAATGTGGGACCATGTGGAAATGCTTATGCTTCATAGTAGTGTTCAGGAGTATTTAAGAACATCAGGTTTTGACTTGGACTAAAAGAAAAAGCAAACAATCAAATCTGAGTCGATTTCTGTGCTGCACAGAAGTTGGGAAAATACACTGGTGACTAATCCAGAGTCTGCTGCATCATGTTCACAGACATGTCACAATTTGCTTGTAACAGCAAAAATTCTTGGATTCATTCTTATGTAAACAGTTGTGATATTATCTTGGCATTTTGCCACTTGAAGAGTCTGGGATAATTTGAAAGTCTTAACTGTAAGTAGAAAGGTACTGCCAATCATAGCCACAGCCTTATGATACACCTTCAAAAGCAAACATGCTGTCTTTCATTGCGTTTTATTGCAGTAGGTTGTATAATCGCCAACGCAATACAATAAGATAGGATTTAATTAGGGATTTCTATCATTTATAGACAATAGATAAGATTTGATTTGATTAGACAGATTTGTCAAAATAATTTACATTTTTTCTGGAGCTTCTCTCTGGTTCTCAGTGTTCAGTGGAACGCTTCATGTAAAGCAGATGGAGGCAGCTTTGCTTGAAGCAAACTCCATCTGCTTCATCTGAAGTAAACTCCATCTGGGGGAAGTTTGCTGAAAAGAAAGCTCTGCTGAAAAAAAAAAAGCTCAACAGGTGGACTCTTAGGTAACACTGTTAAAACCACGTTTTTAAAGTTTAAGATTGAACCTTCATGCCTAGATGCTTTTTGAGGCTATGCTTCTATCCTAAGTTAAACGGTATCTAGAGAATTCAAATCTGCTCCTCAGGCACACTGAGATTGTTTGCGTTGGTGGATCGGCTTACACAATAAAGTGGATGAGGCTTTCTGACACTGAACTGTTAGAAAGCAATTGTCCTTACTTTTAATCTCCTTTCCCCCCAATACCTTTGTTCCACAGTGTACTCAGTTATGGCTTAGTATTAATCTGTGGGGTGTGAGGTTGCTTCTAAAGGTTTAGTTGTTGACAGCTCTTATTGCATAAAACAATCATCTTTGACACTACACGTGCTTTGTGAACTCACACAGAAATATTTCATTTTTACTATGTACAGTGCGTCGATTTAACTCTCCCTTATGCTTCTAAACCTGAGGACGTGTTTGGCACATCATAGTGAACACTGACAAGACTGCATGTACACAGAGGCTTGCTGATTTTGAGGCACCGGTATAATTAGCAGACTTGCGGGACTTTTGTGTTTACCCCTAACCATTCTCTTTTTAACGACACATACTTTTACATGCCTACCCCTCAATTTGATACCCGCTATTCTGCTGTCTAACTCCCTCGTCATTTATATGTTCTCACTGCCTTTTCTTGCATTATGTGTTTGACAGTCAGTGGATCCGCTGTTAATACTCACGCCTCACCAACAACATTTCCTGAATTTGTTAAATATTTGCATCATATGGTGAGAAACTACATGGAGACAGAACGTACCCCTAGTGAAGGCTGGATTATACTCTGACCACATTAAGAATGAGCAGATGCAGAACCGAACCTTAAATTAGCTTTTTTCCACTGTCACCCTCTCAGAGAGTCCCACTCAGAACCCATACAACCGCACGCTATCTCCAGCCAGGAGAGAGGAGCTGGCTAAGATCAGACAAAGGCAGCTGGCCAACGCTGTCCACTACATATGGGAGACGGGCGAAGACAAGTTTGCTTTTAGATACTTCCACACGGGCTTCTGGGAAAGCTGTGAAAAACACAGTGATGGTAAGAGGCACACCTGTGCAGTTCATTTTTTTGGTTGCCGTTTGGTTTCAACTTGGATTGTTAATCAAAGCTGATGTTTTTCACTTTCAACTACAAAACTTTATCCTTAAATCATGACATTTTGTTGGCAGGGGAGAAGTGTCGCAGCTTTATAGACTTAACTCCAGGAGAAACTCAAGGTGAGCTGTGAACTGCTTAACAGTCTCCTGCCTTAATATCGCCATGTTGCCATTTGATTAAAAGTTAGCTTGTGATAGTGTGCTCACACTGTTGTTGACATGTTGCAGGTGTGCTCTGGCTGTCAGTTATTTCTGAGTTTACATACATCGGTCTGCTGGGAATGGGGTTCTTACTCATGTGGCTGGAAGTCTTGTGTTCCCATAAAGAGATGCACTCACTAAAAATCAATGCCTATGCAGCTATCTGCACTGTGTTATCAGGTCAGACTCAGTCTAATGCTCACTTTTACATTATTTTGTAACCCGCCTCTGCATATTCAGATATAATATATCAATTTTTTTGCATGTTCCTCTGATCTTTCCGGTTTATGTTGGATTAATTTTGTCTGTTTCACCTCCTGTGTAGGTCTTCTTGGGATGGTGGCACATATGATGTACACCACAGTGTTTCAGATGACAGTAATTGTGGGCCCCAAGGACTGGAGGCCTCAATCCTGGGACTACGGCTGGTCATTTGCGTAGGTGCCAGATATGATTTAAGCTTTCAGGACTTAATGTTTCACTACAAGCTTGATATTTCTCATCTCCTAACTATGTTAAATTCCCTGCTCCTAGTCTCGCCTGGGTGTCCTTCAGCTGCTGCATGGGAGCTGCTGTCGTCACGCTCAACTCATACACAAAGACCATCATCGAGCTTCGCCGCAGACAGAGACTACGTTTAGAGGAAGCCAGAGCCACCACTCACGCTCCATCCTATGACGAGGTGGTCCCAGGGGGAGGGCTCTACTCTGTCAGTGGCCTATTGCAATGTCCAGATGGGATGATTGATGTGGCGTGGGCTCCAAATGGCAGCGTAGTCGGAGTGGGAAATGGGGATGTACCAACTTTGGTTTTAGTAGGAGGCTGTGGCCCTGAGGGGTGTGAGGACTGTGAGAGAGAGATGGATGAGATGGGGGAAGCCATGGACCGAGTTGATTCACCTTGTTAGGGAATCAGTAACACGTATCAACTGAAAGGGCTGAAAATCTGAAAAGGAAAGACACTTTAACTAAGGTGGAGAAGGTCAATGTAAGCAAACACATCCTTTCTTTCTCGTCGTCCACTTTGACTCTCTGTGAACATGGGATGTACTGATTGGGCTCAAGGTCCAAAGAAATCCACACATATCAAAACGCTAAGCCTACAACGTATGTATCTGTGTATGTATCTCGTTCACATGCAAGCCTGCATTTTTCTGGGTATTTCTCAGTGCCTCATAGTAGGAAAGAAATGTATGACTTTGTTTGCAAATGGAAAGAAATGCTTCCTCTATTCTATTGTTTATATATTAACTTGAAAACCATCATCTTAGCGAACAGTTCGTTTCAGAGGACGATGCATGTATTCCTGAAAGAACAGCATGTTCTATAGAGAAACATGCTGCTCATAAACATGTTTCCTTTTTTAAACTTCTTTGGTCAGAAACTTTTGAGAGACAAAAATTTTTAATGCAATTCATGTATAGCAGAAGCTACTACAAGCACAGCCTCACTGGCGATGCACAGACAAACCCATAGAGATGGAAAGATTACAGAGATTTTGAAAAGTCTGCTCTCTGATGTTGAACAGAAGATTATGTGTAAACCAGTAATCCCGAGTTGGATGGAAGGGAGGAGGAATAGAGGGAGGAGAGTGAAGCAAGAGAGGAGCAGCATGTAGGGGGGGGGGTCAGGATGAAAGTTGGAAAGAAATGCCTGCACACACTAATATCTGCAACACCGAGACACCAGTTTCAGGAAAACAATGCTCTAAAAAACTGCATTTAGTTCCTGTCATATACTATGTTTGAGATAAAATTGTATAAGCACTGAGTTTTTGTTTTTTGTTTTTTTTTTACAAAAGTCAAAAACAAGTAGTTAAATTTACCTTTAATTTTTGTAGGTTATACATTTGAGATAATCCTGGATTTACTGTCAGGGATTAATACAACTGAAAACGTAAAACCTAAAGTGAAAATTTTATCAACTACCAGCATTATAATATGCAGTATGTTTCTAGGTCAAAGGAGATTTAATTGTTTTCCAGGAGAAGATAAATAGATTTCCAAAGCCCAGATGAATGATAAAATCTTTAATTTTTTTGTACAAGTGAGTAAATTACAATACTGGAGGACATTTCAAATTTCTAAAAAACAAGAAAAGCATAACAAGCTAATAATTAAGTATGATACTTAATGTGTATAAGTATGTGTAACACACAAATGTACAGAAACTGTAGGAATGCTTATTTACAGAGGGGCCGAGAATTTAAGGAAGAGGACGGAGAAAACATCTGATACGGAGAGAGAAAGAAGAGGGAAAAGTGTGTTTAAAAAAAAAAGAAAAATAGTTTAATAAAAACAGAAAAGGGTGCAAAGAGGAGAAACGTAGGAATGAGAAGGGATTTAATGTTTTATTGGTTCGTAATGGATCAGACGCATTGCATTCTCATTTTCGATCACTCCTGTAATGAACTCTCCTTCAGCCAGTCGATCTGTGAAGGGAGGAAAAAATAAGGAGTTAAGACGAGAAACGTATAAGTACAAAACAAGCCAGGAAAGTGAGATAACACGAGGATGGATTATTGTTATCTAAACAACCTGTTCTTATCTCGTGTGCTTGGTACACAGTAGCATGTGATGTATAACTTAAGATGTTTTTGGGCCAATGATTTGTAATAAAGCTTGCGTGACACAAGTGATCCTGTAAGTGGAGACTTGCCCCCAGGTGGATTAATACTTGTATTACTGTTAAGCCAAACAGCTGATTGTAAAATGTAATCTCCCCCACAGGATGCTGCAACATCAGCTAAAGAAAGGTAGCAGAGGCTTCCATTGATATTATCTCCCTCTGAGCAGAAGCACTACCACTACATGTCCTACCATTGTCTTTCTTTTCAAAGCAGCCCCACAGCTTTTTGGCTCTCTTCTCGGGTGTGTTCTCATCATCTGGTAGTTTGCTGTGGTCCTCTTTGGGGATCAGCTTAAACAAGGCCTGAGAGGGGGTTGGGTATAAGATGGATAGTAATGCTGCATCATTTTTCTCATCACCAGCACAGTACATAAAGCAGATGGATACTGACCAAAGAATATGTAAGCACTAGTAAAACTGAGGATGCTAACAGCCTTCTTCAGTTAATTTATTAATGTCCTGTGCATATTTGGAGTTACTGGTATTGTAGTGAAAATATGGAGGCCAGTATTTTTTTTATATCGTTTTTAAACATAGACTATTTATACAAATTGCAAAATTCTTTTATTACGAATACATAAATATTCAAACAAGCTACAGCATTTCATAGCATCTCATGTCATCTCTCAGACAGTTGATCTGCAGTGGACTGAATGACTAACTGAGTGTAAACCTCCTGAGTGTGCACTTTAGGTTCAGGCCTTTAAGTTTGTGTCCCACTTAGAGAGGGAGCACTCATCTCCCACATTTAAGACACCTAGATTAACATGGATTAGTGCCAAGACTCAGGCCACAGGCCAAACACCAAGATGTCATCTCTTTTCCCTGGACTATCCCTCAATCTCGCTCCTGCTCTGATGTTATGGTCAGTAGAGTTTAGACTTCAGACTGTGATCTATGCTGACAGACATCAAGGTTGTGAAGTCATAAAAATAAAATTAAGCAGCTGGTTTCCTTAAAATAAATCACACTTGCAGTCTTTAAGGATTTGTCTAACATGTCAGAACAGTGTACTTGCGGGCTGGTTTTGAGGCATTTCCACCTTTTTCACTTATGTTTTCTAATTTAACATATTATTTATACATTACATAAGAATACTTTCTGGAAAATGGAGGCGGTGTATCCTTTTACCACACAGTAAATTTGTATTTGTCGACCTCTACCTCAGTGTTTTACAGACCGGAAAGAATCTCATCTTATAGTAAGTTTTTGAACTGCTATCGGGGCTTTAAAATGCAGCTATTTTATGCAGTGTGCTGTAAACATGGTGCTTATGGACTCAAGCCAGTTGGCCAGGAATTCAATCCCATTACAATGCCAGCTGGATTCTTGGCTCATCTGTCTAAACCTCTTACAATTCCATATCATTTGTCCGAAGAGAGAATATAGAAAAGTGTAAAACCTCCATAAGACTCCATAAGTTTCATAACATTTATTATAGTACAGTCTTCAGTCCACAGTGGCAGTCTCACAAGTAAAACAGCCGTGGATTAGAATCGAGATGATGGGTATACTCTTGTTTAGGAGTGGAACTTAAGAGTAGCTCTGTTCAGGAGTAGGGCTCCCTATATTGTCTGCAGGCTAAACCTGTAATCGCCAAGATTATCAGGAGTTTTAGGCTCAAATAGACTGGCTAATAGGGCTGCCAATTAAGACTGAGACCTACATACCATGAGAAGAATAGTAAATTCTTAGTTAACAGCAACACAGCTTTAATGGATTTTGCAGAACGTGGACAAAATAAGGAGATAACCTAACAAAATAATCCATTAATAATGCTAGTTGACCTAATGTTACAGAGTTAAACCAGTTAAACATAGAAAAAAGCAAAAACATTAGATTCAATAACAGGCATTAATGTAAGGTTTTGCGTTATGCTGCCTTATGTTAGTTAATCCTATAAATTTTATCTGACATCTCTGTTCCCTCCTCACTGAAACCACGACTGAGAGAATAGTTTGAACTCCTGATTTACAAAGTTGTTATAGTGAAAGAAAAATAACACTTTAGGTTTTTGGGGGCTTTGGGATTAATAAAAACCAGAATAAGAAAAAAAGATCAATGTTTAAAATGAATCTCTTTCTGATGGGATATGAGTTCATCATCATCATCGTTTATTTGTATAGCACTTTAAGAACACACCAGGCAGACCAAAGTGCTGAGTTAACATTAACTGCTTGCTGTCACACTAGAACCATTAAAGCCACTCATCCATTCATCAATGTCGCTTTTATAAACTGAACCACGCTCACCTGGCATATTTCTTTCACTTCTGCCTTGGTGATGTATCCGTTCTTGTCTACATCAAACAGGGAGAAGGCCCACTCCAGTTTTCGGGTTGTCCTCCCAGTGGAGGTCATGTGTAGTGCAATGATGTACTCCTTGAAGTCTAAAGTGCCGTCATCGTTGGTGTCAAAGGAGCGAAACACATGCCTTGCGTAGCTCTTAGGATCACTGTCAGGGAAGAAGCGCGCATAGATTTCCTCAAACTCCCCTGGTGAGATGCGTCCTGATGGACACTGCTTCTGAAAGTTCTCGTACCACTGGGAGATTTCTTGCTCAGTAAATTTTGTGGTGAGCTTCAGGTCCTCCAGGATCTCCTTTGATATCGCGCTACTGGTTGCATTTCCCATTGTAGTTTCTTTTTAATATCTTTGCAATGTGTTAAACTGCTTGGCTGGGATATGCCACTTGATAGGCTTTCTTCTCTTGTGTCAAATGACTCTTCTTTTTCCAAACTATTATTGCTTACTGGCTTGATGTCTTCTCTCGATGTCAAAAACCAAGCAGAAATCTGAAATATAATTTAGAATTGTGATATAATTCATTTAACTTTAAATTAATAACAACTTGCTTGTTAATATGTGCAAAATGTGCAGAAACCTTACCTGTGTGTTGTGTGAGCAGATGATGGCTGAGGAACCGAGTGTCTCTCTCGACAGTAAGACAGTGAAAGATATAAGCGGGCGGGGGAAAGCACATCCTACAGGAGTTGACTAGGTTAAGTCTGTTAATGCGGGATTTAAGGTGGATGAGCATTTGACCAAATTGCAACCCCAGATCCTAATTTTATCTATTGTCTGTTTGAAAAGCCCGGAAAGCTCTAGTGTACGTTTATACTCCTGCTAAATTACTTATGAACTCTGGGAATCAATTTATCCCTGTTAGTCTTGTACTCACTAATTTACTAGTACTAAATTGCTGAATATGAACCGATAAACAGAAGTTTAGTGCATCTAACTGTAAGTTACAGTTCATTCTGGGAGCCAAACGTTACTTCGGTAAACTCACCACAAAGTGAGTCGGTGCTTTCTAGCAAACTGTGAACAAAGCTTCAGGTGGGTGTTTGCTGTTTTAGGTATGACCTTCCATAGGTTTGATTGAGCACTGAAAGCCACTCCACCATCTGTCCAGGCAATTTTAACTCCCTCAGCAACCCACGTCTACGTCCAATCCCACCTGCGCCCTTAATATCCCTGTCACTGCCGACCCCGTCTGTGCACGTCCTCCTTCCTGTCCTACAGTACTGCTTTCCTTTGAGTCACTAGTTTAGGTTTATATTACCTAGCTAAACATTGGGGGTTTTTTTTACATGTTTTTTTGACTGTATGAATTTCTTTAATCTCAACATTAATAGTCGCGGACATGACTTACATTCTCTTTTCTCCGCCATAAGGTACTTTCATGTTTTAAAGGCTTACTGAACTGCACACTAACAAAACACACACTGATGACTTCACTTGAATTTTTTTCTGATAGAAACTCTTTTCTGTCTAGTCTCTTGTAACTCAGCTCCGATTTACTTTTTGTTGACGTTTCCATATTCATTGCCAACAGCTATGTTGGAGGCTATCAGGTAATTATCAGTATAACAAACTCACTTCATGACACTTTGGCTGCCACATTTACGTCATTAGTCTGTTTACTTTTTGTCTACTTTAATTAGAGCGAAAGTATTATCTTGATTGTCTTAGGTGTTGTTTCAGACCAACATAGCATGTGTAAAGGAGACTTCATGAGTTATGCACACGTATAAGAAACACACATAAACACCAGAGATGAAAGCAGCATGCACTTATCGTATTTAGGACATGTATTTCCCTGTATGATAATCAATAATTAATTTTTTATGTTTAAACTATAATTTGCTAACTGGATTAGTCAAGCCCCGCCCTCTCCTACACAAGCCAGAGAATAGCCAATTACCCCCGTCTTCATCCTATAAGGGTGACGGTCAACTGACTTACCCCTTCTCTACAGAACAATCCCTGACATGTGATCTCTACTCTTGTTTGGGCTAATTGCTAGAGCCAGAACGAGCAAGGATTTGTAGCTACTCTTGAGATGTTTTTCCACTCGGGGGAGAGAGTGCGTAAAAATATCGGTAACATGGGTGTTTGGCATCTTAGTTTAATTATGATTTTGACAGTGTCAGAACTTTATGAAAGAAGTTTTAACATTGCTTTGCAACATTAAATATGTATTTCTTTTGCAGGCAGGAACACATGCACATACAGTAACGTAAACAATGAAAACTCAAAGGTTTATTTGTATCAGAAAATAACATGACTATAAATATCCACAATTAGGTCAGTGACAACCTCCTAGTTGGCAGCATTATATGGTATTAATGGGCTGTATCAAGCGTCGCATGTGTTACAGCACTGACCTGTGAAACGTCAGTACTGACGTATTCTATAAATCTGCAACACTTAATGTGTCAATGAAGGATCAGCCTTATTAATTACTATCTACATTTGGTAACAGATCTCTGAAACAAGGTTGTCTTGAAGTTAATCTTTTATAACTTGAATTTGTGTTGACCTATAGTTCTGTTTTAATATAGACAGGCTCAGGATTGAAATTCCCCAATAACATTTCAAAGTTGAGTACAAGTATAAAGTTTGAGATGTAAGAGCACTGAGAAAATAATTCGAGAAATAGGAATGCCAAACAGGAAAATGTTTAAAGAAAAAAAACCAATCTTAGTCCAAACAGTGCCTTGGTGGGACACAACTCAAATCTTAAGACTGAAAGCAAGAGGAAAAGAGGAAGGGAGTTGTTTCCAGATAAATATCTGGTAATGGCTCATAATGACGCGTAATGACAGACGACAGCTTCCTACTAAACACAAGGAAAGAGGGGAACAAACATGCTGTGGCGGAAGTCTTGATGATTGCGTCCACAATTTTGCAAGGCCTCGAGTAGGTGATGTATTTCAGAAAAGCACTTTGCCGCTGGCGCCCATTTCTACACCCACTGTCCAGAGAGAAGTCAGGAGTGCCTTTAGTGTCTAATCATAGAGAGTTTCATATTTAAAAGATACTTACTTTAAGACTTTATTTAAGGACCTTCACTTTTACAAAGTTTCCTCTGACGTCTAAGCTCCTGGATCAAGACTGAGGTAAGAAATGTTACACTTAAAATGTAAAAAAAAAAAAAGGACTTTTTTGGCTGTCTAAAATTACAAATATTAACAGTTCATTTGGCTTTCTAGAATAAAAAGCTTTTATATCCTAATATTCAGGTCCATTCAATTAAAAAAGTAAAGAGTTACAGTTACAAATACTGGTAGAAAACCTGACGTGACAAACGCGTGTGTGAAAGGTTGTTTCGATTATCAGATTAAAACAATGTCCAATCTTTAAAAAAAGTGTGTACTGAGCTGGTTTACATTTAATTCACTGAGCCTGCAGTGAATTGATCGATGCATATTATACTTTACAGCCACAAAATACACATAGGTCATCAGGTAAGGTTTTTTAGGAAATGTGTATAATATGTATGGCTATCATTAAAAAATACAGATCCTAAGCTTTGGACGTTTTCTTCTGGCTGCCTACCTAAACAGGTTCAGTTATTTCAAGGAAAGCTCAAACACACTGATGGGAATTTGACACAGTATATAATTATACAAAGTTTATACCGACAGCTTGGGATGATTTATTTTAAACTTGAAGCTGCATAACTGATACCAGACATGAAAGCAAAGTGGGGGGTTTTCTAATCAAGACTATGTGTGATATCGTAGAAAGAAGAGAGAAGAAGCTGCATGTAAAAAGCCCTCTTGGCCATCTACCAAGCAATAAAAACAGACCATGGCGTCCAAAATGGAAACCCTTGATCCTTCAACTTTATCAGATGTCACCTCTACTGTGAGATACGGGTCTAAATCGGAAACCGTGACCTTACCAGGAGGAGTTGTGTCAGTGGCGGGCGTCACTGTGGTTACTGGAGGCGTTGAACTGTCTTGTGGATCCTGCATGCTGGCTTTTGGATTTTGGGGAACTCTCATCGGCTTCAGCTGCCTGGCTGTGGGGCTGTGGGACCAGCTGAACTTCTATAAAGGGGGAACCTCTCATTTGCTGGGACTGGGGCTTGTGATACTGGCCCTCAGTTTTGTGGTGGTGGTGGGTGTGGCAACATTTCACCTCCTAACCAAGAGAAAAAGACAGATGACAAAAGAAGTGAGACAGCATGGGAAAGAAGTTCTTTTAGAGAGTGGTAGGGTAATAAAAAAAGTCACAGTATAAACAGTGTTTAATGACAGACATTAAGGAAAAAAGATCTCTGATCTTTTATAAATAAATTATCTCCATTCCAACCCAACTCTGTACCAAAACGTATTAGGTATCTTTAATCTAAATAACGTAGAAATGCAGTTATTCAGTTTTGAGGCATTTTATTTCAACTTACAGTCATTAAAATTTTACACACTAATATTGTAGTTTTGCATTCTAATTGAGCCGTGTAGGCTGGCAAAGTTCTTTTTAATGATCAACATATGTTATTGCTGCTTATGACTTGTTGCTTTGTAAATCTAAAAAAAGCAGTTAAAATGAGTTTCGTCTTGAACAGTGGTTCGTGTCACATTAATAATAATAAGCCAATAATGTAACACTATTCGACTACATTATGCACATTGTGCTACTTACACTTAATTAAAATTATGAATATAAATGTTTAATCCCACTAATTATTTTCCTTATAATGCTATTATTATTTTTCACTCCTGCAGCTTGTAATGTGTGCACAGAGCATAAACAGAATGCAATAATTGGACTGGGTAAAATGTGAGAGATTCAAAAAAAGGAAGAGAGAGACAGTGTTTTATTACAACAGAATACAAGACATTGCTCATTTTAACCTAGTGGGTCCCATGCATGCAGATACCTTTTAGGTTTTGTATTTGCACCCAAATGTGATATTAAAAACTCAGCAGGACGACATCTTTATAGAAACACTGGTTAGTGAGGATAACCCAAAGCCTTTCACAATGTTTCTGGGATAACAGAGAGCTCCCTGTCTATGTATCTTTTAGGATCAGATATGGGGATTATCCTGAGCTACATTATTCTGAGTATTTTGCCTTTTATGATTTTTTTTTTTACTTTAAGCACCACAAATGTCATTTGAGGGTTTAGTTAAAGTTACTAGAAACCAGACAAATTTACAAATCACAGTGAGCATGATTCATAAAAGTGCAGACCAACAGAAGTAAGGTAGACTATAAAAAGCACTGGAGTTACTAATGCACAGGAAAAAAGTTGTTAATTCTTTTTTGGGAGTCTCAGGAGTGTGTGTGACAATAAAATACTAAATATAATTTTAAATTGTTATATGATTTTTCTAAGATTTGTGTTCACTGGGGTCCTTTATTTTGTATTTTTGGTCATATCATATTTGATTTTATTGAGCTTTCCTGCTTGATTTGTGATGTTTTGTTATAGGTTATGTTTAATGTTTTGGCTACTGTAACGAGAATAAATAAATTACAAAATAAATGTTATATTTCAGACCTGTGCTTCTCATGTGATGTGCCCATATGTCTTTGCTGCTCACTGACCTGAAAAGGAAAAAAAAGTGAAAGAGAAACTATATCACCAGTAAGACCCACAGAAGTTAGCTAGACAGGGACAGTTAAGCTAACTTAATAAAGTGCAAAACAAAGTTTAGAAAATTAATTTAATATCACAAATAACATTAAAAAATAAACAAAAGCAATGAAATACTTGATATCCAACAATGCAATTCAGGTTGTTTTTATCAATATTTTATTTAGTCAAAGAAAATTACCATATTGTGGGAATTTCATGGCACACAAAGTCACAAAGTCATTTTGTTTTAGTCAACTCTAAAATTTGCTATTTGATGAATTATTCAACAAATTATTTTAATCCTGTAGAGCTAGCTAGGAGGCTAGCACAATTAAAAATGTTTGTATAGTAACACTCTGACTATCTTCTGACAAAAAGAGGGACAGGACTTCGGATATTAGGTTTTTGTGAGTATCTAACATGAGAGTTTAAATGTATTGTTCATTTTTTGCTGAATTTACCTTGTAAAATATCATTTACCTGTTAAGGTTCATGGAGCAGGCATTTTAAAGTGAAGGTAGCTGCATGATGGACATCCTGCAGATAGGATTCATGATCATCAAGGTATAGTATAATACTTTACAAAAAAAAAAAAAAAAAGGACAAAACTCCGAAAGACTTTGTTTTTGTTTCCGTAGCTTATTTTCATTGACACTGAGGAAGTGTAACGTTCTTTTATGCTTGTAAAAGCAAATGTAAAAAAGTTGTGAGAAAACAAAAATAGCAAAACAAACAAACAAAACAAAGCTCTAACCACATACAATGAACATGAAATATACTGAGGGACCAATACTGCCCAAAATACTGACTTAACTGATTTACTTACATTTACCTTCATTTTCCCTTTAGTTTTGTTACATAAGAACAATGTTAAAAGTTACATTTAATAAAATTGAGTCCAATTAACTGTACCTGATTGATATACATTCAGTTTAAGCACATTTTCCTTAAACATTAAGTATTTGAATTATTATTCTTTTTTTGTCTTTTTTTTTTAGAATATCGCCATCTAGTGGAAGGAAAACTAACTGTACTTTATCCTAAGACAATTCTAGCTTTTGCAAGTTTGCAGTAGTTTTACTTTAGTTTCGTCGGTGTAATATTTAACACGTTTGCATGATTGTTTCCCCCCATCTCACTAGGAAAGAGATCCCTGCACAAATATCACTTAAAGACACTTCATCTCTTTCGACTTTTTAATTTGACTTCACATTTGTAATGTTTTTATTTTAATGATTCGCTCACAAACATTGCGGTAAACTGTTCCAACCACTTGTGGCAACATGGGAAAAGAGATTGAGTTGTTCTCAGGCATGTAAGGTATTTCGACAGGTTTCGGATTCGGACGTGCTTTCCTCAGATCACCTGACAGTCCGCTGCAAACTCCTTGGTCACGTGTCGTCGCGCAAGTTTCAGGAAACCGTTTTTTTCCTCCTCTCGAAAACAAAACTAACAATGTCCCGCCCATTTAACCGTCCATTGGTTAGAGCAAACAGTTACAGCGCTCCGATTGGTTAATCTGAGGACATGTCTGCGCACGTCAAATTCGAGCAACACCCCCTTCTTTAAACTCGTTTATGTGTAATTGATATCGTCCCGAAGAAAAAGACGGCTGGAGTTTCCTTATTTTGGGGCAGTAAAATGAAAGTTGTGAGGAAGTCAGGCGCTAAGGTAAGTTTGTAAAACGGCAGCCGAACAACTGAAGAAACACGGCTTTGTTTTTGGCTAGATTTCAACTTTGTGAACCTACTGCTAACGAACTCTCAAGGTGTCCACTGTCAGGCTTCTTACTTATTTATACAGTACGCCGATTCGAGTCTGTTAGGTCTAGTAATGCTTACCGAGAGTATTAATAATTAGAGTAAGGGTCGACGAATAAAACCTATCGCTGTCATAGTCTGTCATGTTTGCTGAGTTGGTGCTATTTGTGGAGCTTTTAAAAACACACACAGGAGGTCACTTGGTCTGTCCCTGCATGCTATGGTATTATCCTCATTAGATCCATATAAATAATTAACAGAAAGCCTCACCGTACTGAGGTGAAATGTCAGCAGTTGTTTGAAGCACACAACTCCACTCTAAAGTCAAATATGAAGTATGTGATTCTTCGCTCTATTTGCTAGTTCACAGAACATAGTTGTGTCTTGTGTTATAGCCTGGAAAGCCAAGGAAACGGACAACATCACATTAGGTATCTATAGTTTAGTTGTGATTTATAAGTTTTTTTTAAATTATTATTGATCCCAAGGTTGAACTACTGGGGAAACTATTATAGATTAAGATCAATTTATTTGGTGTGAAAACAGACGTTTAGCTGAGTAAAAGTGCAAAACAAAGCGTTTAAAAATAGAAAATACACCAAAACCAGGGAATAGCTTCCTTTTCTTATTTCTTTTAATATTTAATTGATCAAAACCTAATAGCTTGCTTCATGGTCTCAAAAAAGTTCAAAGAATCATACCGGAATACAAGAAAACCAAATGATTGTGTTGTGTCACTTCCAAGGTTATAGTAATGCTGAAAAGGGAAATGGCCAAAACAGCTGACAGTGCACTTCCAGTTAAATCATCTCTGAAGAAAGTGACATGACCTTTTCCTCCCTTTTTTTCTGCAGGATGGACTCTAAAACACCTCCAGACATCAGATAAACCTCTATAGAAAGTGAAGTCTTTGAGGATGCTGCTGTATGAATGAACATGTGGCGAATGGGAGGTGCTAGTGTTGGGAGAAAGGTTAAGTACCTAGACAAACGAGTTGTTAGTGAGAAACTGTAACACACCATCGACTCACAGATCTGTTTGTTTTTGGTTTTGAGCTTTTGGCAACTGTGTTGCAGCAGAGGTAGTGAAAAAAAAGAAAAAAATCTTTGGCTGATGGAGTACAGTGAGAGAGTGCTTTGTGGGACCGGGGAGGTGGAGCTGGACCCAAACATTGTGAGTGAAGAGGCAGGAAAGCTGTATTCAGAATTACAGGTAAGAATGAGAACAAAATGTTATGTTGATCTGGGTGGAAATATTTACATGTGGTCACAGATACCTGTTTTCTCTCTCTGCTGCTTTACTCGATCACAGACGGTTATTGAGATCCATGGTGAAAGCGTGGTGGAGTCTCTGGTACCCATATTTGTGTGGGTACTGGAGGGCCTGGCCAGCTGCAAAGCACAGCTGAGGGACAGGGAGGAAGAGGCTGAGAGGGAGAAAGCTGAACGAGAAGAGCTGCTCGAGCGATATCATGCAGAGAAAACACTGAGGAAAGAAAGTCAAGAGGTGAGTCATGATACTGTGAAGGTGTGCTATTGCAGGTTTTATTGTAAAAGCAGGCATTTCACTGTTCAAGTCTTTTTCTTTTCTTAAGAGGTATCTTGAGTTGGATGACCAAATTGAACAGGAGAGGAGAGCCATGAGGGGCAGGGAAAAGGAGCGAGAACGGCGAGAGAGAGATCTAGAGAAGAAAGCAAGACAACAAGCTGATCAGCGTGCGTATTTGAATATTTACCAGCAACAGTAATGTCACTGGTATTGTTTTGACCCTGTACGTCGGTCTCTGTTGATAAAATATGTTTCTGGAAACCTCTACTTCAGTAGAAGCTACTGCAAAGGCAATTTGAGGATTTTTAGCTGGTGTTCATATGTCTGTGGACAGATACTGTCAACATGACAGCAGCACAACTGTACAGGCGTATTGAGATCAAAATAAAGTCTTAGATTCATGCAGTAACAATACAGTAATGACTACTCGGGGGTTATAATTTTAACATGTTAATCAGGTTTGTGGGGCTCTCATGCACAGTTTTTTCCAGGACGTTTAGTTGTTTGGTTTCATTTCTGTTTTTTCTTTTGAGTTTATCCTGTCTTTGCTGTGTACAAAGAGTCACGCACAATGAGGTTAGCAGCAGATTGTGTGGGTTTGCCATCCAGGGGTGACATGGTGGTGCAGTCTGCACCGGGTGTTCTGGTTTCCTCCCACAGTCCAAAGATACGCATGTTAGCTTAAATGCTGATTTGAAATTGTCCGTAGGTGTTTGAATAGTTGTTTGTCTCTATATGTGACCCCTGTGACAGACTGGTGACTTATACAGGGTTTATCTTGCCTCTCACCCCATGACAGAAGGAATAGGCTGCACCCCCTCCCCCTCATGACTCTGAATTGGATAAACTGAAGAAGGTGGATTGATGGACATTTGAATATGGTTTGCACAATGGAATAGGCTTGTTCCAACATCCCCCAGGCATTCAGGATCTGGGAGCTTTAAAGGCCACATCAGTCCCTTCTTTCTGTGTTTCTCTAGCCATTTCGAGACAATTTCTTTAGTAGAGGACATTGCCCTGAAATAAATCACATTACACAAAAATAAATGTGAAGGCGCAAAGTTTTCCCACAGAGCACAATTTTCATTTCAAATGTCAGTGGTTTAAAAGTTGTGGCTTACTGGTGTGCATCAGGAATAAATGCCAAAGAGCAACTCAAGTCTTTAAAGTTTTAGGTGTCTAGACTGTATTCTGTTCTTACATGCCTTCTGTTTTCTTGCAGTGGTGGCCTTGGAGGAACAAAAGGCAAATCTCAGTAGAGAACTGAGCGCACTGAGAAATACCCACAACAAGGTCAGATATTTTTGGTTAGCCTCCATGCGTATGCTCAGTAACCACTGTCTTATTCTTAAGTCGTCAGGTTTCTTACATGTAGCTGATGTTCTTTTCTTTTCTTTTTTTTAGTTGGCCCTGACATATCGGGAACTTTTGGAAAAGAGGAAGGAGTCTGAAAGAGATTCTCCTTTAAGGTTCTTTTCAACATTATGCTAAAACACATTTGCTATTCTGCATAAAGTATCACACAGGAAGACTTTAAGTAGCAGCAGCTTTATTGTGAATCGTGTTGTAGCCATGCGCAAAATGAAAAACTCTCAGCTTGTTGTAATATTAAACTAAATGTTGAATGCTTCTGGCATTTCTGACAGCAGGTTGGTGGTATTTCTTTGTTTGAAAGGGATATCAAGTACAGTGTATACCACATGTGACTGAAAATGAAAACCTGAAGCTACTTTGTAGCGTTAACTTCAGCTTTTTAGTTGCATTTGGCAAGATACTCGCAAATTCTCTACCTTTATTGATGTTAAATGCAATATTTGTGGAAAGTGATTAGTGAAAGATTATTAACTAGGAAACTTTTTTTTAAAGTCACAGGATATATTTTAGAAACACTGTTGCAAGAACATGTTAAAAATAAGAGGATTTAAAAAAAGCATAAACTGAGTTGTTGCGTTTAGGAATCATGTGCGTTCCAGGAATGCTGACTTTCCGTCACATCAGGTCTTGCCAGAACCCAGTGTTACCGAAAAGGTAAATGGCTTTGCACCTAAAATGACCGTCTTCCAAATTTCTAATTCGAGATTTTGCCAAAGATGTAGCTTACGTGTTCTGTTGTTTTGTTTTGTTTTCTTTTACAGATGATTAAAAGACCACATTCAAACTCTGGTCCCCCCTGTTTGGACGATCTCATGGCCAAGAAAGAAAAACAGGTCGATAGAGCTGCAAAGCCTTCCACAAATCAGTTTGTCATTGACATTATAAACTCCACTCCTGAGTTGGCACATTTTAATGGCTGTGTAAATGCAAGGTACTAACCTGAAAGCATTAACTGATTTATTTCAGCTTTATATTTATTGACTAAGCCAACATTTACTTGAATTCATCTGCTCGCACACATATTGTATCAACCACCTCTAAATTTTTCAGCACCCCAGTTAAACCTGACACTGAAGAACCTTTAAAAGGTGAGCTGGAGACCAGCTTCAAGGAGGAGATGAATGAGTTGAGGCAGAGCAAAGTAGAAGAAGAAAAAGGAGAAGAGGCGGACAAAAAGGATGAAGGAGAGGAGGGAGAGGACGAGGATAGTATAGAGTGGGAGCTCCGCAACACTGACTCTGTATTCTCTGAACTGTCTGAGCTGAGCCGCGATTATGTGGAGAGTGTAGACCGAGGGGCCAGTGTCAGAGGTAAATGCAAGTTTGTTTGTTTTTTTGTTAAGATCTGCATTCCTGAGTTGCTTTTTTGAGTTTTAAAGAAATAAATGTCACAAACATAGAATCTTTGCTGCTTCTTTGAAACACAAAGTGATCAGAGACAAAAGAAGTGACAGAAAGTTGGTATCCAAAAATAATCAGGCTCTGTTGGGAGACTATTTATACTCTACTTACATTAAGTTCAAGTATGTGTTTCACAAAGTTTTACTTCCCCTTTTCCCATTCTACAAAATCTCATGTCCTGATTTCTTCTTGAACATGAATGCAGGTTAAATAGTCCTTAATACAGGTTAGAAATGTATTAACTTCAGTACTTGTCTGTTTGCATGTGCGTTCACGCAGTTTAATTTTTTTGTGTGTGTTTTTAGGCAGTGTAGACCAGTCTGAGGAGATTCTTTCTCAGTATGAGGAACTGAAAGTCACCCAGTGAGTCCTCAGTTTATTTTCTATGACTAGTCTATTGTGATTTGTTGAGGACATGGGGAGTTTCCAAACACTTGGATTTCTTACTTCACTAAATACCAACAGAAAGCTTTGTATTATCTAATATGATTAACCACTGTTTTTCTTTTCCACCATAATTCTGAGCTTTATATCTGATGCTATACTTCCTTTTTCTCAGTGAATTGGTTGAAACTGCTCGTAAGACTTTGATATCTCGGGTAGTGGAGCTGACAGATGAGCGTTCAGCTCTTAAACTGGAAGTGGAAACTCTTCGGGAAACACTCTCCCGATTGGAGGGGCGGGTGAAGGAGAAGGAGGAGGAAACTAAGAGGTGAAGAGGATCACTCAGCTGTTCAATAAATAACCTGTTCATTGTTGTTATTACATACACGTTCTGACAATAATCTCGCCCTTTATTTTACAGACTTCGGAAAGAACTGGAAACTTGTCAGTCTGAGGATTCTGATGTAAGCTGTGATGTACTATCTGTAGGTGTAGTCTTCACTGCCTTTCTAGCTGCTCATAGATGGTTTGATGGATTAATTTATTTTCCCCTTCAGGTGTCTCAGCCAGCATCCATGCGTAACTTTTCCCGTTCTGAAATGGCTCGCGTGGTCATGGAGAAGAACCAGTATAAGCAGCGTCTGTTTGAACTGCAGGAGGCGGTTAGACGCAGTCAGACACTCAGGTAACTTTTGTGCCATTCTTGAAGATTTAAAAAATTGTTACATTTGAGAATCTGCAGTGTGATTACAACAACTCGTGTAACATCAGTGGCTCAAATCTTTGCCTCCAACCTCATCTATTACTTTTTCTTTAGAGCAACAAAGGAGGAGAGATTTTCAGAAGAAGGAAGGTCAAGTGTTTGGAGAAAGTAAGTAAATCTCTCTTTAAAAATAATTTACGACTTGTTACACACCCATCCTCCCGTACCTTAAGATGATGTTGAAGCTCTTATAACCCAAACAGAGGTGGGTGGTGCAAGCCGCATGATCTGATATCTGAGCTGATATCTTCATAACAGTGTTAGTCCAGGATCATCATTGCAACTGTGCAGTCACACTGGCTGAGCATTCAGCTAGCAGTAGCCAAGAAGTGCAGAAAACAACAGGAGATTAGAACCATTACATAAAAGTGAAAAGGCGTCAGCTAAAATGCAGGAGAGGGACAAATCTTTTGGTGTTGTGGTGTTTCTAAATGCACCTGGCATTAGGTGGGCTGAAATTAAGAAGTGTATATTTGTTCATGGTTAAAATACTTATTGTTCATTTTTTTCTTCAATTAAAGATTCAACCGCTTCTTTGGCCGGTCCAAAGAACCATTAGTTTCACCTCCTGCTTCCATATCAGCTCTGCGACCTTCCCCATCACTCACTCGCACTGCTCTGGGCTCTCCACAACCACCAACCATCAGTCGAACTCAGGCTGAGTAAGCATCTGTCTCTTAATAAGTTACTCTTGCTTATGTGTTTTTCAGCAGTTGTGTGCAACGATTTAGACAAAATGCAAGTGAGAAAAATAGAGATTGGATTTGAGTGAGGTTTTCTCTGAACTACAGAGTCTGGCCTAGCTGATTACCTCATTGTCAATAAATATTTTTCAATCACGGTTGGGGTTCAGCTACTTGCTAATGCAAGTGAAATAAGAATCAGACATGAAAAATTATCCGTTCCCTTTATATCTGTGGGAAATTCATAAGCATGCTTCACAAGACAGCCTAAGAATATCTCAGAATTTAAAGCGATAAGCTGGAAACAGTGGATGAAAATCATAAATAGACACTTTCTATTTATATACAACAAGTGTTTGCCTCGGCCACAGGAGAGGTCACTAACTACTGAAACAGGAGTGTCCAAACTCTTGCACCGGCCTCGGATACTTCTTTCCACTTTCCAAATTATTAAGTAAATGAAATGCAAGATACTAACAGTGAAGGCTCTGTGTCCTACCGTGGCTCTATTTATTTCACTTAAAAAATAAAACGTATTTAATGTGAAGCTGATAAATACCAGAATCATTTTGTCTAGGTCTGCTTCTCCTGCTGCTCTTTCACCACGTGTCAGGAAGAGGGAAATCTACAGAGAAATTCGCTCCCAGATTTGGGGAACTCTGGGAAAGCAGCAGTTACATGGCTGGAGCCTGCCACTAGCAAACACACAGGTAGTAGAACCACATTTCTATATACAAATAAATAGTGACGTGCTATAGAGAATAAATGGGAAACAGTGGAATAAAAAGCTTCCTGTTGCTGTTATTGAGTCTATATAGTTAAAATAGTTACTATTTAAATTGTTTTACTATACCAATAAAAAAAAATGTCTGGCTTTCATTCAAGACTTTTTTGCACAATATGGATATTTACTGTGCAGATCACTATACAAGCAATACCCCGGTAAAAAATATTGTTAATTACTGTAGGACTCCAGTGAACCAGTACCAGAGCCTAAAGACGTGCCTGTTCTAATGCAGCTCAGACTGCTGGATCACAAAGAATCGACTGCCAAGGTAAATGTCACTCAAAGGAGGCTTATTTTCTGTGCAAAAGTCTTGAACTACCCCACTGGATGTCACTCAGTGGTTTCGGGGACCTTTTTTTTTTTTTTTTTTAAATGGATGGAAATATGAACCCAGAAAAGTACCACAAGATTTTGATCCACCATGTCATACAATCTGGAAAGTGTCTGATTGGCAATACCTTCATTTTTCAACATGACCATGGTCCCAAACATACACATTGGCCTCACCAGAGCCCAGGCCACAACATTATTGAAGGGGTGTATGGGATCATCTTGACAGAGAACAGAAGAAAAGGCAGCTGTCATCTAAAGAAGAGCCTTGAAGGTCCTTCAATACGCCTGGAGAACTATTCCTGAAGACTACTACCCAGTTTCCTTGCAAAATGTAAAGAAATTAAGGGTGGCTCAAAACTTTTGCACAGCACTGTATAATGCACAAGATAAATGTTTTTTGTTTTTAACCATGAATTCAAAGCTACTACAATATAATCCAAGGAGAATGATATCAGTCACTTTAAGTGAACCAGATCTGCGGTGCAGTTTGACATGGCTCCTCATTTATTCTGTTCCCTTCAGCTTAAGTGTGCAGTCGCAGTCCCATCTGAGATCTCTGGCGAAGCCACAGTAAGTTTGTCATAATCCTAGTTAAGAAGCAGCTACAGTCATCCTCTAATTATGATCACCCATCCATGACTAACACTTGTCGAGGCACAAATTGGTTCATGCCATTCATCTTTTCAAACTTCATATCCACCCCTTTTCTGCCAGTGTTCTGTGTGGGTAGTTTCTGGCCCTGCCTCCTGCAGTGATATTACAGTGATTGATCCAGCACGCTCCAACACAGTTCTGGATCAGTTCAGCCTCCCTCCCACAGCTCCTGCCCTCTGCATCTGTGCTGTGCCTCCCATAGGTCAGTGCTGGTACAATGGGCTGCAGCAGCTGCCCACAGATGACTTGTCGAGTGTATTCTGTACTTCTATTATCCCCTGTTACCGTGCTGTTTTACTGGAAACTCTTGGAAATGAACATTGCTTACTCAGCTCTGACAGGCCTGTCTGTCTTGTTATTTAAGGTAACACTGCAGGAACTGTGTGGATTGGAACTCAGGAAGGAAGGTAGTGCCAGCTGAATAAGCAGTTTACGTCAGTAAATATCATCTAAACAATTCAAACACTTTTTTGTCTGTTAGTTTATCACAGACTGCCTCTTCTTCCCTTGGCTCCTTTCTCCCATTGTCCTTCTCTCACAGTATACTGGTGCATTTGGCCTCTGCTGGCAGAAGGCTCTGTCTGCGGTCTGTATCCTTCTCTGAGAGTGTTCATTCTCTCACGTGAGTTCTGTCCATTTGCATTTGGATGTTAGTTGTAACACGAGATGAGTTACCTTGAAGTCTCTAAGCAGAATTGAAAACAATCTACTTTGTGTTGACTCGCTCTCACAGGTATTCACAGGGTCAGGTCATTGCTGGTTTAGGTGATGGGACTTTGGCTTTTTTCTCACACAGTACAGGTAATGGATTTGTTTCAAACTTACATCCAACTGTCTCGGCTAATTAATTTCTTCATTTTGTTTGATTTGCATAAGTGAGTGAAATGAATAATGATGCAATGAGTCGTGTGATTAATAGATGGCTGGAATCTGCAGTCACACTCTCTGATGCCTCTTGGATCAAATCCTGTGCAGCCCATTCGTTGTTGCCTTGCAAAAGGCGGCCGCTTGTGGGTGGGATACTGGAATAAAATCTACGTGGTAGACACTGAAAGCAAGAAGGTGGAGGTAAGAAACAGAGGAAATGATAACTATTATTGTTTATTGTGTCTCATTCATACCATATCTTTAACTCACTCTCTTTATTCCTTATCCTACTTTACAGCAAACATTCTCAGTCTCTGAGCGCAGCGAGCAGCAGGTTCGCTTTCTGTGCGCTGGTGGAAGTGGGGTATGGACTTCCTGTCGACTGGACCCAATCCTCAGGCTGTTTGACTGGTCCACAGGACGGCCACTACAGGAAGTTGACTTTGCAGCTTTGGTCACTAAAACATTAGGTAGTCAAACCGTTTTTTGTTTTTTTTGTTTTTGTTTTTTTCTTTCTTTGTGTTTTTTTTGTTTTTTTTCCTTACAATACATATACCTGTATGTATGACTTAAGTGTTGTTACTGAGCAGCTACTAGAGCAAAAAAATCATTTGATGGACTACAGTAATGGGAACATTTATTACTATCATTTCTTATTTGGTAACTGAAAAAAAAAGTAATACATCTCTTTAAATTTTGCTTCCAAAGAGCCAGACTTTGTTGTACTTTTTTAATCAGTCTTGAGCAATAGTTTTTCTGAAGGCTTTCTGAAGATATTTCTCTTTGGACATTGGCTATTTGAAAGGCTAAATGTGCCAAATTACACAAAATTCCTATGTAATGATGAACTCTCTTAGAAGCTTTCTTGTAATTTGTCACCATATAAGGTGGTCATACCAAATATTGACTTTGAAGCTTGTACACTTTTTTGCCTTATGTACAATATTTCTATGTATGTACGTTTCAATAGATTGATACCCCTTTTCCCCATTTTCCGAAGAAAATATAAAGAAATAAGGGATTCAGAGTACTGTGTGTATATTTTATTCATTATTTTTGTTTTACATACATTTTGTTTTGTGACCGACCACTTTAACTTTAATCTCACAGCTTTGCTAACCAGTTTTCTCTCTCTCTCTCTCTCCACAGGCCAGCCCTTCCTGACACTCTCACCTCTCCAGATCTCCTCTCTCACTGTTATCTGTGGCCGTTTGTGGGTGGGCACAGGAGGTGGTGCCATTTTCTCCATCCCTTTGTCCATAAGTATGTTTAGCTTAAGAATGCCTGGAACTTAAAGTTATTTGGCCATAAATGGTCTCTGTGTACTATTAACCATATTACTAACTCTCTGCAGCTTCAGAGGATGTTTCCATCCCTTATTGCTCCACTGCATCTGCCCAGCTGTGTTACCATGGACATAGACAAGTTGTCAGATTCATCATTGCTGCATCCGGTAAGAGTTAGATAGCCATTACATGTAACTTCTTAACAATTAAGTGAGACGCTTCAGATTGCACATGCATGTTATTTTTGTGTTTGAGTGACCACAAAAAATGTTTGTGCCTGTCAGGTTGTTTGATCACCAATCCTGGCAGCAGCCATGTCACTACTGCTCAGCTTATCCTCAGTGGAGGAGAGGGCTACATCAACTTTCGAATTGGTAAGCTGAAGAATAATAAAACTGTACTTAAGTCTGTCTCATCCATTGCATCATTTGTGCACTACTTGGTCTATTTAAAGGCTGACAAAGTCCTCTTTGTTTCCAGGAGATGATGCAAGCGATGACTCGGAAGAGGTGTCCCAAGCCACGCCACAGCGAGCTGAACGTAGTCACATGATCATCTGGCAGACTCCCACACCACCTGTGCCTAACCCTGCACTCTGAGCTTTTTCATCTCACACGTCCTTTTCCTTCAGCGCAGTGCTGGTGCCCAATCTAGAAGCAACACCAACTAAATATATTGCTGTACCTGAAGTTTGATCCACTGATGTCAGCAGCTGTGCGAGAGTGTGAGAGGGACTAATGCAAGAAATTCTTCTGACTCAGTTTATCCCAACTTATCCCAGGTTTAAACCTGCTGGAATTCTGGCAGCTCTCTTGTTCCCTCAGCACCAGCACTGCATTGATGGAAAGGAGGCAACTGTTCCATGCTTCTCACTTATGATGAAGATGGAGCAGACTCAACAAAGCATTGAAACGGGTCTTTCGTGGAACTGAATGAACCAACATCTTAATGTGGTAGCAATAAAATACCATTTAAAGATATGAATCATACTTGTTTACCTCATATATATATATATCTTTTGATATCTAATTATCCTAATGGATGGTGAAACCTTCCCGTGTGCCTTCATCTCATTTTATATCACTGCTGTATAACTGGTCAGTAATTCAGCTCCCTGGTGGTTAATAGATCAATACCTTTGCCCTAAAAATCAATGCAGTATTGCTGACTGTCAGCTGAATTATACATTTTTCCCTCACTTGGTGGGAAAAAAAATGTAGAGAGCAGTCGTGCATGCATCAAAAACGTTTAAGCTGGTGATGTGGCTTCTCTCGTAGCTGCTGTGTACATACTTTGTTGTTAATTGTGAACTGGAGACAGATTTTTGGTCTCGCACCATAAACACAATCAGACATTTTATTGTCTTATAAAGCTCCATCTTTTGTGATGTATATTTTTGGGTATTCCTGCCATGAGTGTTAACTCAATTTCTACCTGTTCACAGTGCTTGAGGTGTCCGTATTGAAAATATATCCGATATCCCCTCGCTTAAAGGAACAACTTCAGAAGCTGTTGTTAAAAATGTTTTATTTTCTCAATTGGCTGTTTAATTGACGTCTTCCTTTGGATGTTATGCAATTCTTTTAATTTCAGTTATGTTTGAATTTCTGTTCTTGTTTTCCTTGTAAAATAAGGGAGATAAAATCTTTCAAGTGTCCTTTGCAGTATTTATATGCAGTTTGTGCACACATGTTGATGTCGTAGCGGCTCTGTATCCTTCTTCAAAAGATTTGAAATTATGTTTTGACTCAACCTTGTGCAAATATGATTATTGTTATTAAAATGCCTTCAGCTGTTAATGTACAATCCTTAGCTTCGAGTGATCCTGCTGCCATAATCTGGTCCAGCAATATGACACAAGTAAATGAATGAATAATTTTCAATTAGCACTGTGAGACAATGTTGCAGATTCATCTCTTTAATCTCTATAAATTATTCCTTTTATATATTAGGTAAGGATGAAACAAATTATCATAGTTTTCCTTATAGAAAATAGCACAACAGATCGTTTTTTGTTTTTTTTAAGTAAATGAGGTGGTGTCAGCAAAGGAAGTGTTTGTAAAGAGTCAAACAGTAATGACACTCCTTTGCCTAAGGCAGTCTGGCCTGCTGCCTAAATAAGAACAGCTCAAGTCAGTTAGTCTTTGGTCCAGTGAGGCTTCTCTACCTACGATGGACTGCTTTGGGTCCTGGGCAGCCGTATCCTGCGACTCAGGTTGCGGGCAAGTCTGTCCACAGCTCCACCCACAACTCCACCAAGCTCTATTTTGGAGGTTAGACCCTCAATGTTTCCACTGTACCACATGACCCAGCCTGCTAGGGAAAACAGCACCAGCAGAGCTCCCGAGTACACCAGCAGATCCCCAAAGTCTTGACCTTTGATCTCCAGTGGGGCAAAGACCCCCAGCAGCAGGGATATCACACCCAGCAGGTCCATCAGCACAGCAAACACCAGAGCCAGCTTACAGTGGGACAAACCATCATACTTCGGTGGCATTACTGCACTGAAAGAGAGAGGGAGGGAAGCTTGTTCCTTTAACATATTAGCTTTTATATATTTTGACTCCATTGTTAAAAATAGATAGCACTGTTTACACCGGCCATGCCACACTTATAACACCTGTGGATGCGCGTTTAACGCCTTTTACAAACAGATTTTACTGTTTACATGAGCTAAAAAAAATATTTTACTAAACAAAAAACACACAAAAAACAAAACAGAAACTTACCCCCTTCTACGTTGTTTAGTACTTAAAAGTCAAATGTTTCTGCGCTTTTGTTGTCCTTCCGCATACAGTTTGTCAGAAGCGACCAGTAGACAAAGCTGAAACCTGACACCTCGTCACCTGTTCAACCTGTCCTGTAGTTTTCCTACACCAGAGAAAAAAACAATGAAATGTTTCGAAACAAGTGAGTGGAAAAGTTACGGTATTTTATTTTTGTTTTGTACAAGTAACATTTTGTCAAGAAACATGAGTTTAAAAGTAAAAAGTTTCCCAAATATCTTCAAATAATATATATTTTATATAAATATACCTAAACGTTTATATTTACTTACATATTTAACTATACACACGCATTAAATACCGTCGTTCAAAAAAACCCGACACTTTTTCTAAAATAAAAGTATCTGCAGCGGGCGGTCATCCGGAAGTGACGTAAGAGTCTCGGTAGAAAAAAAACCCCGATAATTGTTATTGTTAGCTTGTTAGCTAGCCGACGAACTGGTGAAATGGAGATATGACGGAGTTATAACGTCTTATTACATGTGCAAGACTAAGTTATTACAAACATAAAGTGGTATGTAACAGTTTCTGCAGATGATATTCGTAACTCGGGGATTTTAACAATGTGAGAGTGAAATCATTAAACTTGAGGGTGCAGAAAGAAATGGATTGTAATTTTATATTGTAGCTAATTTTTTTGTGCTAATATTACAGGACGCTAACATAGGGCTCTCTTCTGAGCGCCGTTGCAGGGCGCTACAAACTTATGTTTGAGTAATACAATCAGTTTCACTGTTTTAATTTCTAATTGCATGGGAGAGAGCTGTGTGATAAAATTAGCTATGCTTTGTAGGCTCACTGCGTATGCATAAAGCACAACACCCCCACGTTGTGAAAGGTTTCCGGTGAGCTGTAGCTGTTTAGATAAATGTGAGCACATCATCGCTAAATGTAACAAAGTCACTGAAGACACCTTTTAAACTGTGCACTAAGCAAAGATTTGTCTGTGGTGTGAGATGGAGGACGGAAACAGGAATGATGCTGCGTCCACATCCAAGAGCCACGCAGGCTCACTCCACCTGCAGAGTAAGATTTCGAAGTGGTCCCAGCATATATGGTCGTCCTGTCTTTGGGTCAAGCATGATAATTAATTTGTTTAAGTTGTCTCTTCTCAGCGCCAAAAAATGAGGACGCCTATGAAATTTCCATCCCCTATGAGGAGGGCAACTTTGAGCAGCAGGGATTTTTTAACCAGAGTGATCAAAATTTTGATGGTGAACATCGGCATTAATACTTTAAATCTACTCTACAATAACTTAATTCCATACACACAATCTCTTGATGTGCATTATTAGTTATTGGCCAGACTAACTATCCATCGCTACTCTTCAGAGTCACCGTCATCTGCTGGACCATCTCCAGTCAACAATTCCTACATGGTGATCACCAACCTGCGGACCCAGCTGCAGATCTCTCTGGAGAAAAACTCTTGGCTGCAGAAAAGAATTGAGGACTTGGAAGAGGAGAGGGACTTCCTCCGTTGCCAGCTGGACCGCTTCATCTTTTCCACAAAGAGCCAAGGACAGGAGCAGAGTCAGAGCCAATACAGTAATGGTGAGGACAGGGGGCAGGTGTGAGTTAATAACACGTCCAACAGTTATACCCGTGGTTAATCCATGTAGGGGACTGGCAGCTATCCTATCTGTCACTGGGGGAGAAAATGGGTTCATTAATGTTACTTGGTCAACGAGAAACAGATTTTTTAGCAAGTCTATTAGAATCAAAAAAATTTTTATCTCTTGCTATTTGTTTCTCTTAAGGATATGAATCAAGACGATTTAACTGGAGGGCAAGAAGAGAGGAAGATCGTCCCGCTGGTAAAAATTTGAAAAGTCATAATTAGACATACCCAAACAGCCGTTAATGTTATACTTTATTTCATATATTTGGGCTTAGCTTGCAGATTCTCAGGTTTCCTTCTCTTTATAGAACAACAAAAGACCGACTCTCAGCATTTCCCCTCACGTCACTTTATGCAGCGAAGGCCTGGTCCTCCAACTATGGTGACTTCGAAAAACCACGTGTCCAGTCCATTGACCAATCAGCTTGCATCTATGAATGCTCTCTTCAACTCCACACAATCCCAAGCCATTTTGCAAGGCCATAGCCATAGTACTTCCAGTACAGCCAGTGGCAGCAGTGGCAACAGTAGCAGTGCTGCAAGGTCATCCATGAATGAAATGAGTGGGCATAGTAACGTAGGTCCAGGTAATATACATGACACGGCATAAAGCTTTGAATCACCGTAATTAACTGAATGCAATCAGTGCTTTATACATGTTGTCTTTTAACTATTGGGTTTAGTTAAATAGAACATTTTTGTCTCGTCAGATTCCCTTTCACTATTGGGAGAGTCAGATGAGTATCTTGAGCAGGATGGCTACATTGAGGAGGAGGAAATGATATCAGGGGAAGATGTGATGTCAGACGCCATTAACAGCAACAGACAGTTAAAAAGAAGGCGGGTCTTCAGACCTCCAAGAGAGCGACAAAGAGGTGAGGAAGGGAAAATCTCAACATTTCAGTGTCCTTAATACTGACTGTATATAAAAGCTGGACATGGCTTTTGGGTGTTGTTGACTGATTAACAAAACATAAAGACAGAGCAGAGCAGGAGCAAACTAACTGAAACCAAGAGGTGATTAAAACAACAAAACACACAACATGAAGTACAACAAATCACAAAACTGATAGCAAATCACAAAAGCCTTGGGTCCAAGACCGAGGGACCACGATACTGGGTGTCTTAAACCTGTGTTCTTTCTAATGACCAGCAGGCTGCAACTCCTGGTTGAAAAAAATTTAACCCATAAAAAGAATACACTTGATTCCAGATGAGTTGATAGTTTCAATTGTTAGTTTCTAATCTTGTTTAATACAGCATTAGGTTAATTCTGTAAAATGTGGTCCCATTTAAAATACAATAGATAATAAAATGTAGTTATGATTTAGTGTGTGGATGCCTTTTGACGTACAAGTCGCTGCCTGTGCTGTGAGTGTGCACTGCCCTCTCTTTCTCAGTCAGATTTGTGACATCTGGCCACAAAAATGTCAAGTTAATGGTTAAAAATAGCATTTCACAAACCACTGTGTTACATCATGGCTGTTTAATCTGTCTTTTACATACTATGGTCATGAGTTACCACAATGCTCATGAGATTGTAGCCGACTCACCTGTGTGTTTTTCTTCTTCAGTGAAAGATGCTGCTGGAGTGCTTTTCCGTTACAAGAAGATCCTACTTACATACCAGCGACTAAAAAATATGTCCAAAGCCTTCCAAATTCATGGCGTTGACCGCAACACAGTGGCGTCTACCACGCCCATTGCTGAGCTGCTGCTAGTTGCCCCAGAGAAGGTGGCAGAGGTGGGGGAGTTCGATCCATCCAAGGAGAAGCTGCTGGATTATGCCCGGCGCTGCTACACTGCCCTGGATGAAGAGACACTTAACAGAGTCCAAGCCCTGAAGAAGAATAACCTGCTTCTGCCCATCTCCTACAGGTTCAGACACTAAGGAAAGAAAGAGAGAATAATGGGAGATCTCTCTAAACAACAAATGTGGTTTGAGTAGTAAAAAGAAAGGCAGTTAGGTTCTGCTGGCTAGCTCACCCCCAAGAAACAATATTAAGATCATTTTATTGTTATTATTTATTATTATTTTGCTATCTCAGCAATCTGGTTGTGGCTATGTAACCTGGGACGAACCCTTCACGTGTTACTTTTACAAACATCATACAAGAAAAAAAACATGCTTCTGTTGTTGAGGCCAGGAGGGTATGTCTGTGTGATCCAGATTTGGTGAAAAACAATGTGTCTTTACCAGGATTATAGAGGAGACTGCTTTTTCCAGTACTTAAATGAGCGTTTTTAGCTTACCTCATTTAGGTCTCAGCCTTTATTGTGCAGAGCTGCACTGTTGTTTCCTTTTCTGTTTACAAAATCTGAATCAGCTAGAGGTTACGGGTTCAGTGTTTTACTGTCAAGATCATTTCGCAGCATGAATGAACACCTGGTAGATTTCAGAGGCAGGTGGAGTTTCAGGCAATGCATTCCTTCTAAACCAGCCAACTATGGCATAAAGCTTTGGTGGATCTGACCTTGGAACAAATTAGAATATCTAAACCGCTTAGGTATGGTAAACATCAATAATAGGGTCATAAATGACCACTCTGTCATGTTAGTCATTAAAATATCTTGGTTGCTTAAGGGTTAGTAATAATAGTAATATGACTTCCAGCTGCTCTTGTGTCTGCATTACTCTGTTGTTTCACTGAGGAGTGCACCAATCCTTTTTTGTACATGACCTGCACTAAATTACAGTAGATGTCACTTCTTATGCTTCTGATACCGAGGCTTCTGTAATGCATTGTGACACTAATACATTTTTGTAAAATACGGTTTTGGAGCCTTTAAAATGATTATTACTATACTGGTTTTCTGTAACATTGTGTAACTTTTGGTTCCTTGTGAAAAATTGTGAAACATTTTTACAGTGTCACTTACAACTTTAGCAAAAGCAGCTTACTCATGATGACAAAAGATGTTTTATTCCTTCCCAATGCTTTCTCGATGCTGCTGCAAGTGCATGTTAAAGAGATCTTCAGTGAGCTGTAGTTTATAGGGATCTTTTACATTTCAAAGTGGCACACACATTGACTATAATGTACAGTAATGTATAGTGTGTGTTCCAGTGAAGTGAGACAGTAAGTTCTGTTAGAATAAAACAGACTAAGTTACAGTGGAATACTGTGACCTGTGGCTTAAATTTTCATATCTCAATAACCTGTTTTCCTAACAGTGATAAGTACTCCAATTTGTGGAACTCAAGCCATTTTAGTGTTTGGTTGTGGAGCTAAAGAGCAGACAGTGAATCTGCTGAAGAGCCTTTTAAAAGTCATACCAGTGTGCAGTGTTTAAATAATGTAACGTATTATTCACCTAATGTATAGTAAGACTCAGAATTCATTACAGCACAGATTTCATACAAAAATGTAGATTTATTTGTCTGTAAAATTGCACAGCTCCACTGTTTATGACTCATGAACTCTACTGTTGAAACATAATACTAATTAAAAGATTTCATTTCTGACAAGTAGTGCGAACTTCTAATTTTATTTCTACTTTAATGGATTTGTTGCATTGCTGGTGCTGGGTGAGATGTGAGGAGAAGTCAGGTTACAATAAATAGGTGATAAAATGTCTTAGTAAGTTATTGTGGCACCACCAGATACCAGACCAGCTTCTATGTCTCAGAGATTCAACTGAAGGGATGGAGGATAATTTTTCCAAAGATATTTCCTCATTTTTACTACTTTGATGGAGAATACTGTCCAACATGTCAGTCCAAAAAAATCCAAATTGATGTTTAAATGGGTGAAAACTGGTGAGTGTGATTGCCAAAGCTCACAGTGCTGTGAAAAAGTGTTTCCCTCTTCTTCGGTTCTTAGTTTTTTGCACATTTGTCAGACTTGTGTGTTTTAGATCATTAAAAATGGTTTAATACTAGACAAAGACAACCCAAGTAAATACAATATTTCATTTATTAAGGGGAAAAAAGCTATCCAAACCTACCTTGCCTTGTGGGAAAAAGAAAGTAATTGCCCTCTAAAGCCAATAACTAGTTGTGCCACCTGTGGCAGCAAGAACTGCAATCAAGTGTTTGCAATAACTGGCACTGACTCATTCACATTGCTGTGGAGGAATTTTGGCCCACTGTTGTTTGCCAAATTGTTTTAATTCAGCCACCTTGGAAAGTTTTGCAGCAGAAATGACTTGTTTAAGGTCATACCAAAGCATCTCAATCATATTTAAATCCAGAGTTTAGATAGGCCACTCCAAAACTTTAATCGCTCTTTTTAGAGGTGGACTTACTGGTGTGTTTCAGATCATTGCCCTGCTCCATAACCCAGGTAAGCCTCAGGGCACAAACTTATGGCCAGAATTTTTTGCTTCAGGATTTTTTGGTAGAATTCATGATTCCAGTAATTACAGCAAGTTGTCCAGGTCCTGAGCCAGAAGACAAGACAGCAGTCAGGTTTACAGTAGGAGTGACAGATGGGTTCAGGGTGTGGGTGGGATTATTTCAAGTGTTGGGCTGATGTTGAAGGTAAGAAGAGAGAGTGATATGGAGGCCTGTGGCGACCTCTAAGGAAGAAGTAAAAAAAAAAAAAAAAAAGCAGTTTAAGACTGAAGTTAAAGGTTTCATCTTCACTTGAACTACAAAATAAAACTTTGACACTTTGGGACTTAGCATGTCCCTAGCAGATAAATTAACTTTGATGGGAAAAGAATAAAAAACAAGCGAAAACGGACACCGGAGCGTCTCTTCTTTCTCACTCACCGGAAACAAGGCATTCATCAACTTCCTGTGTCACGGAGCTCCAGGGAGACGGAGCAAAAAAAGCGGGCATACCGAAGTCTTAATTGTTTTCTCTAGCTTCGAAATATTTGAAAGCGCATATATTTGTCTTGTAAAGCCGAACAACTGGCTCCCGTGGATCATTAACTCCCCGGATCCGCTTTGGGCTCCGAAAAGAAGCTCATTCATTCGGCGTTGGTAGCTAGCTAGGAGCCACGGGCCCACTATTCTTCTGGACTTTGCTACAAGCTAGTTAGCTAACGTTAGCAGGCTAACCCATGCGAACACGTTTTCTTTATCAATGATTCTGCTGTTACGTTGTAAACAAATACTTTGCCGCTAATATATGTTCTAATTAAACATTTTTCGATAAATCTGTCGTTAGGTAAGCTACTAGTCGAGGCTAACTTTCCGGGGCTGCATCTGCAAGACACTTGTTTTTAAAAGTGTTGTTCACTTTGTTGCTAGCTTAAGCTAGCCACCGCCAACTGAGCAACGCAGTCTCCGAAAGCGTAGCAGGCTTCAGCAGAGAGATGTCGGACTTCGACGAATTCGAAAGACAGTTATCTGAAAACAAACAAGGTAAATCACTTTTTCTTTTTGCATCAGCATTTAGAAACGCCAATGGTGCCTTTGTTTGTACAGGCCGCCATCAGTGTATCCTACTGTGGCCATGTCTATTTACTGGAACAGTATTAAGCAAATTACTAGCCCACAGTTTTACGGGAATATTGCTCGTCATTTTATTCTGTTGGATGAGCATTTTTCCGACTTTTCTGTAAGTTTACCGGTAGCCAAATACAAACTAAATAAAGGTTACTGTTTCTTTAAAGCATTGTAAGTTTATATCATGAGTCAAGACTAGCTGACTGAATAATTGGTGCAGCTAGCATTCATTCTTTGCAGCTGTTGCGTGCACTGAACGTTTCTAATCCAGATTACTATTACTACTAGATTATTGCCTCTAACTTTTCGACACACAACCAGTAACTGTACCAGTTAAAAAAAAAAAAACTTAACCGACACAGACTGTTTTCAAGGTAGATTTGTATAGATACACACACTATGAGCTGCATCCGTGTAGTGGATGGGGTTTATTAAATTCTACGAGCTGTTATTCACGTTATTCATCTATAAAAGCTGTGGTCTTGTTTTTAAAATGCTACCATAACCAGTATTTATTTATAAAATGCTAACGTAACTACTTTAGCATTGCCTTATAATTTCAAATATCCTGCTGTATAGCACTAGAAGGCGTTGGTCTTATGTCTATGTAAAGTTTATTTTGTTTATTTTACCAATCTGTAAGTTAAGCTATGTGTACACCCATACGGTACACAGGACTAATATTGTGTGGTCTCCACAGGGCTTCAGAAATACCTTGTGGCCTATGGACATGGGCTTTTTGTTCAACCATAGACAGGGAGCAATGGATCTTTTTGGGTCCTGTAGGTTGTGAGTGGATATTCTGTATCCAGCTTGTCTGAATGGATCCTACAAATACTCTTTCAAATTGTTATGATGCAGTTTTGAGGCTGTGTTAATGCTTTGAGCCATTCCTCATGGCCCTTGCAGTTTTTTTTTCTTTTTTCCTTTTTGCAGTGTGGTGAAAATGCTATCTAGGAGTGCAAGGCAGTGGGAACGAGGTGTAGTTGGATGTGGATTGTACATTTCAATTAAACATCCACAAGATGATCAGTGTTAAAAGTGTCACCTCTCACTGGTTTTAATGCTGTGGCTAATTGGTGTATATCCCCAGCTAGCTATGTATCCCATTTATGTGCAGTCATGCAAGTTATTAAACACTTAATATTTAATTCCTACAGCTGAAAGGGACAAAGAGAACCGCCACCACCGTCGGTCCTCGTCCCGCAGCCGCAGCAGAGAGAGGAAGAGGAGGAGCAGAGACAGGGACAGACGCAGCAGAGACCGCCGTGGAGACAGTAAGGAGCGGAGACACAGACGCAGGTTAGTACCAGTATGCAACCACATCTGGGCCAACAAGCAGTCAAAGCTACTGTGTTGCTTCAAGAATCGCCCCACTATACTGGAATGTAGTGTACATTGTATAGTCATCACACTGGCCGAAAATAAAGCATCTGCAAAGAATAGATCAGATTATATTAACCCCTGGACACCTTCCTAGTACAATGATGAAAGCTACTTTACATGTAAGAAGCTCACCTTGTGAGTCCAAGTAAACTTGGATCTCACAAACATGTAAACACTAAATTTTTGAAGTTTTAAATTGCCCTATATATATATGCAATACAAATGTGTTGAAACACCAGCTTGTCTAAACACCCTCGACTTTGCGCTGACATCCAGCCAGTTTCGTGCCGCACAGTAGGTGGCTGCAAATTCCAAACTCAAGCACATGCGCACAAAAAACTGACACTATAAAAATTTGTTATGTTTGCAAAATGCAGCCCTCTCCTTCCTGGCTTTTGCTGTCATCTGTTCTTTTTCTTTTGTTTGTTTGTTTGTTTTTTCTGTGTCTTAATAGCATATTGTGTTGCTGTTCAGGACAACAAATGCACTTAAACACATTAATCAGAACTAAAAACTAGCTTAGGCAATGAGCTTCTGCCACTTCCTGTCGACTGTGGAACTCATCATGCAGAATATCAAGAGTCAAAACTGGTTTTTAAAGAGAATTTCTGGTCCGTCCAAGATTAAAACACAAAAAGTGCTATTAATAAAACTCCAGAAAGAATCTTTTCTGAAACGTAGATTATTTGCATATTCACTCTGAAGTTGCATAATATCGGGTGTCTCTGAAATGTGCTCCCACTTTTTCTCGTGACAAGCCTGATCTGCAGTCTTTGATCAAATCTCGTTAAGCTTCTCGCTGTGGGAAAATTGTCCGTTCTTCTAAGAACATCATCTTTGATACCAAAGAGACAAAAGCTTGCCTGTTGACGGGGGAACACATAACCGTATGTGTTTATGCTCACGATTAGCCAGTCTTTCCTTCACTTTCACCTTTGGATTGCATTTATATACAATAACTTTTCATTTGAAGTCACACATCTCCTTTGTGACTGCTTCATTATGTTCACTCTCTTGCGGACTTCTGCAAAGTTTTCCAGTTTCCTGCTTCTTATTGGCTGTGAATGTGACCTCTTTGCTTGACTGCTGCTTGACTCTTTTCTTTCTCGGTACCAGTATAAAACACGTTACTTGCAGATATGCAGTGTGAGTAGTTAAAAAGATGTAATATCTGGCTCCTCAATTTTTAACGATGTAATTTATGCTTTCATTGCCTCATTAATAGTTTGAATTCGTGCCAGCTGTGAGGCTCACTTAGTGACTGACTTGTATTCAAAATGGAAGCTCTAATTTTGTCAAGTGGAAATGTTGGTTAATGTGTTTATTATTTGAGAGAAATGTGAAACCCTTCCGATGTCATTTCAGCTCACCATCCAGCTTCCCCCAGGACAATGCTGGAAGGTAATACAGCAAACTAACACAAAGCTGGTTTGTGCATTACTGCAGCAACTGGATTTTAATTATCTTCTTAGATTCTGTCTACCGTTTAGTATGTAAATAACTGCCTGGATGAGGGTTTTCTATCCCTTTTATCATCTTTAACATGAGTTTTACAGTGTTGTGATTGAAATGTAGTCTGTTTTGTTCATTTCTGAAATCAAACCATCGTTTCCTGTAGTAGTCCAGTGTGAGCTAATGAGAGATATGTTACATGATGATTGTGTGTTCCTCAAACAGCCGTTCTCCCCACCGTGAGAAGAAGAAGAAGGTGAAGAAGTACTGGGATGTCCCTCCACCTGGTTTTGAACACATCACTCCCATGCAGTACAAAGCCATGCAAGGTAACCATCCATTTTCCTTCTCATCTCATCTATTTATATGTTTACTACAATATTTGATGCTGCCTTACTTGATTGAAAGACACATTTAAAGTGGATCTATTATGCTTTTCCTTATTTTCCCATCATATTTTAAACATGGTCAGTGTCAAATTACTCGTTTTCACCCTTAACAGAAACATAGTAGAACTAAGGGGCTATACCAAAGCCCAGCTTAAGATGATAAATGATTAATGGAGTCCAAAAATGCAAAATATGAAGAATAGAAATGAGCATAATAGTTCCACGTTTATGTGCGTATTAATCTGCCACATGGCTTTATTGAAACAACAGAATGAGGTTGTTAAATATTTCCTGTCTTCACGCTCCAGCTGCAGGCCAGATCCCAGCTACAGCCCTCCTGCCGACCATGACTCCAGATGGCCTGGCTGTTACTCCAACCCCAGTACCTGTAGTGGGTAGCCAGATGACCCGACAGGCTCGTCGGCTCTATGTGGGCAACATCCCCTTTGGTATCACAGAGGTGAGTAACAGGACAGCATTTGACTTTGGCTCCTGCCCTATAAACATCCTGCAGTAATTTATACTTGTGTTTGGTCGTTATTGTGCAAATGAACACAATCTATTATTTTTTCCCCTCCCTTATGTTTAGGAGTCAATGATGGACTTCTTTAATGCCCAGATGCGTTTGGGTGGTCTTACTCAGGCCCCCGGCAATCCCGTTCTTGCAGTACAGATCAATCAGGATAAGAACTTTGCCTTCCTTGAGGTGAGTCAATTTTCCCATGAACATTGATTGTTCTCTCTTGGTATAATCCTAAAACCTTATTAAAATACGCAGTTTTGAAGTCAGCCATCTTTTGTCTTGTGTAGTTCCGTTCTGTGGATGAAACAACACAGGCAATGGCCTTCGATGGCATCATCTTTCAAGGCCAGAGTCTTAAGATTCGCCGTCCCCACGATTACCAGCCCCTGCCCGGCATGAGCGAGAACCCCAGTGTCTATGTGCCTGGTATACAGACAATTAATGGTTTTTAACTCTAATTACTTCTGGCACAATTCTCAGCAAATTGTAATCTGTGTGAACTCAATTTCTCCATTAATGTTTCTGTCTGTTGCTGCTCCTGCAGGTGTGGTGTCCACAGTAGTCCCAGACTCTGCTCACAAGCTCTTCATTGGTGGCTTGCCTAACTACCTTAATGATGACCAGGTCAGTGTTTGTGCCTTAAACAGCTCATCTTTTCTTATAAGTGCAGTACGGCTTGTTCAGTATCAATTGTTCTGCACAATACACTTACACACTCGCCTTGCAAAATGGCCCAAACAACACTATACATTGCATTCTGTTATACTTTGAGTCCTGTATTTCTCACATGACTAAAGATTAAAGAACCCCAGAGTGTACTCTGTTCTTTCTTGTGCTTTTCTGAAGAAAAAAAATGTGCATACATCGGCATATAATTTCCCCCAGTATTGAAACATAGAGACACTATACATACTGTTGGAAGAAGCGAAAGAGAAGGAGCATTGTGTTATTCTTTTTATGTTTGCTGTCATGTTACCCAGTAACACACCTTGAACAGTGGTGTCATGTTGGGAATGTCTGGTGTTCATGAGACCTGTTGGAAACCATTGGAAATGCCTTGCAGTGACCTTTATGCATCATGTGTGCTAGGTGAAAGAGCTGTTGACGTCATTTGGCCCTCTGAAGGCTTTTAACCTGGTGAAGGACAGCGCCACAGGCCTATCCAAAGGATATGCCTTTTGTGAATATGTTGATGTCAACCTTAATGACCAGGTAACCAGTCCAACAGAATATACAATGCTATCTCTGTAGTATGTGTTTTTGAAGGCATGGTTTTCAACGTTGTTATGTCATTATAGGCTATTGCTGGACTGAACGGCATGCAGCTGGGAGACAAGAAACTTCTGGTGCAAAGAGCCAGTGTGGGATCGAAGAACGCAACTCTGGTAAGTGTCCAGGAGCTGGACAGATGACAGTGGGTGGTGGGAGGATCGATGGTCTTTTAGAGAGTGTAAAATGCATAAAGATTGTTTGGCCACTCTTCTCCAGCAATTCATGAAGTTACTCTTAAATTTAACCATTTACAAGTGCACATCTAAATGTGCACTATAATAAAAACATTTTTAGTTGCCTCCCCCTGCTTTTATTATAAAATAATAATAAAAGCAGGCAAAACGCATGTAGCAGCACTTTCCTTATCACTGCCTGGGCTAACCTTTGTGTAGTACATCCATTCGGATTCAATTGGATACGGTACAATAATAATAAAATACGAAACAGATCGTATTTATTACTAACCGGCTATGGCCAATGAAATACTGCTGACTGAAGCTCTGCATGAAATCAGTTAAAACCTGTTCACCCAAAAACACATTTTCTCAATATTTTATGAACCTGCAGCCGACACTACCTAGGGTTAAAGCTGCAACCACACTTACGAAAACGGTGATTGGAGACCAAACTGAGTTTAAGCTGGACTGAGATTGTTTGGGAACAGGGTTGCCTGGTGGGTGGCAGTGGCCAGTAGTTTGTTTTTTTTTTAGCTGTGAAAATAGATGTAAAGAATATTAAATTGTTGGCTTTATACAGTTTACTGTAAAATGTAGAGAAAGCTGTGCTATAAAATGCCTCATCTAACCTTTGTGTGTCTCCTTCCAGTCGAGTATAAACCAGACTCCAGTGACGCTGCAGGTGCCAGGTCTGAACAGCTCCGTGACTCAGATGGGCGGTCTGCCCACGGAGGTGTTGTGCCTGATGAACATGGTGGCCCCTGAAGAGCTGTTGGATGATGAAGAGTACGAGGAGATTGTGGAGGACGTCAGGGATGAGTGCAGCAAGTACGGCCAAGTTAAAAGCATTGAGATACCTCGACCTGTCGATGGCCTGGAAGTGCCTGGAACCGGCAAGGTAGGAGCCGTTTACATTTGACTTGTGGTAAACAATGCTGTGAGATGTTACAAGCCCTCACTGCTTTTTTTTATCTTTTTAAAAAATTTCAGATCTTTGTGGAGTTCACATCAGTGTTTGACTCCCAGAAGGCCATGCAGGGGCTGACAGGCAGGAAGTTTGCCAACAGGGTGGTGGTGACCAAATACTGCGATCCAGACGCCTATCACCGCCGGGATTTCTGGTAGAGGACGCATGACGAGAAGAGGGGAATGGGGAGGGTGTGCACTGCCAGTTTCCAAATCAGCCCCCAAAGTGATTTTTTTTTTTTTTTTGTGTGTGTGTGTGTGTAGCGCAACGTTGCAGGTCGATCTGGGAGTATTATTTGTTTGGCAGTGGTGATATCCAGATTATCATTGGAGATCTTCACGAAATATTCAGCAGTTAAGACAGAATTGGAAATAGAGGAGGAGGAGAATTTGTGGGGTTTGTTTTCAGTACATAATAAAAGGGGGCTAGGTTTGGTTGCTAGTGGTGTAGCTGGGTGGGTGGGTGGGCAAGTTAAAGATTTTTGAGAAAAAAAGTGTAATAATAGGTCCAGGGGTTGGGCGAACATTTTTTTATACTTTGTGAGACAGGGATGTCATTTCTGGGTGGGAGGGGGGGTGCCACACTTTAAGGTTTGTATTTAAATGGAGTTAGCCTGTTTTAAGTACATTAGGAAGGAGCTGCGGTAGGGAACTTACTGGAAGATTCTGGTTGGGGGGGTAAAAAAAAAAATTGTGACAGGGAGGTTTTGGGGAGATGGAGAGGAAGATGGGAGGGCATTTTCATTTGACCATCCAGTGTAGATACACAGTAGCTGTAACATCCACTTCAGCTTTTCTGTCATCATTAGAAAGGCAAAAGAACACTCTTTATTATTTTTTTCCTCCACCCCCTGTCTGGACTCTGTCCTTTCCTTATGTTCCTTCATTTTCATCAGACTGCTGCCCCCCACCCCCCGCCCTTCAGGATGATCTCTGGTAAAACTGTTGTCTGATTGGACTCTACCTGAATGTCAACTGTAATTGTTCTGATACTGTGTGTAGCTTCACTGATTTCAGCTGTAATATCACCCTGCATTCAGTCCCTTAGAATAACACAAACTGCAAAAAAAAGAAAATTTGTTTTTTTTTTAATTATGCGCTTTCTTGTTTTTGTTCTAATTTTTGCAACTTTTGTCACGTCCATCTTTTGTGAACAGCATTTTAAAGGTGAGATTGTTTTGTCTCAGCAGTTCAGCCCTGATTTCGTTTAAGAGACAATAAAGACAGATTGGGAGGGGATTTCATGGGGGGATATATATTTCTTCCTTACCAACGAGCCTTAATGTTATTACATGTCAATTTGCTATTGAAAGAAATATGGCTTACCCCTCTACCAATGATGTCTATATATTCATGTATGTTACGGTCTTGTCCTTCAGCCAGCTCACATTTTTCCTTGTTTCCCAGCAGATTTTGGATGTAAGATGTGTTGGACCCAGTTGTTTGTTTGTGCAGCGTCTCTCCTCTGACAAGACCAAATAAACACGAGACTAATACCCACGACTCATGTTGTACTGCAGAGTGAAACTAAAATCACAAAATGCCGGATTTGTCTTTCAAAAAATTAAAATCAGAGTTAAAAGTAAAATCAATACTACAATCTCCTTCAGAAATTTGGGGGCTTTGAGGAGATACTTTATTTGTTTTCCCTAAATAAACCTGATTTTTAAATTTTAGTGTTCACTGTTAGTCATTTTTCTGCTGTTGAACTATTTGGTAATTTCACTAAATCTGAGGTCAGCTGTTGGGTTGATAGAAAACAGTCCCTGTGTACGTAGACACAATCTGCTTATCGCTCATCTCCCTCATCTTCTGCCCTGTATCCTCTGAGGACCACATGTTCAAACTGTATGGGCTTGAGACTGTGCTTTCATTTGATCCTTTGGTTTGCTTTACAGCGCTGAAAGAGAGACCGTGTCAGTGATAACACTTTAGAGATGTTACTCCTTACTTTCTGAAAATCTGCTTTTCTTTTTTTTTTTTTTTAAGTGTCTTTTAGTTTCTTTTTCTCTGGAAAAAAATGTGATTTCTTAAATGATTTAAAACCTAAAAGCCACATATAGTTTATAAAAGCAGAAGCAGTCTTTCATTTGTCCAGTTTGTTTTCAAATGTTGATTAAAACATGAATTTACATGACTGCTTTTCTTCCCTTTGTGCTTCCTTTTCCTGTGCACGCCCACATCCATTCACCACACTGTAGCACAGTTAATAATGGAGATGGAGTAGACTGGAGCTACAGTCAGCTTCACTGACCTGATAGCATAATTAATCAAACTGTGTAGTTATTGGTAATGTCCAAATGATGGTGCTATTTCACAGTCACTAGACTGACTTTTTATGTAAGAGCATAAACATTGGTCACACACAGGGGCCAGACCCCCTTTTTACCTTCACAACTGCCTCAGTTCTTCATGGCATAGATTCAACAAGATGCTTGAAGCATTCTTCAGAGATTTTGATTCATACTGACCTGATAGTTGCGTTCAAGCAGCCAATTTGAAATGATTTGAGCTTTGTGACATGGTGTGTCAACCTGCTGGAAGAAGTCATCAAAAGTGAATAGATATAAAGGGATGGACAACAATATTTGGGAATACTGTGGCATTTAATTGATGCTCAGTTGCTTCTAAGGGGTCCACAGTATGCCAAGAAAATATCCCCACACTATTACACCACCACCAGACAGCCTGAACCTCTTATACAAGACAGGATTTTTTTATGTTTAAGCCCAATTCTGATCCTACCAAATGAATGTTGAAGTAGAAGTCAAGACGAGACAATGTTTTTCCAGTCTTCTATTGTTCAATCTTGGTGTGAATTGTAGCCTCATTTTCCTGTTTTTAGCTAACAGAGAGGAGCGTGCTCTTCGGCTGCTATAGCTCATCTGCTTCATCGTTCTGTGTGTTGTGCTCTTCTGCATAGCTCGCTTGTAACAAGTGAGTGATTGCCTGTCTTCCCATTCCTCTGATGCTCAGCTTCAACTTCAGCAGGTCATCCTGACCATATTCTCAAGCTTTAAATGCATTGAGTTGCTGCCATGAGTGATTAGAACAGGTGTCCTTAATAAAGTGACCGTGAGCATATAGTTTTTATATATATAGCTGTACATATTATATATTTGACAAATTAAAAGTTCAACCACCTGAATTGGACAAACTGAATTCAACTTGATTCCAAATACAGGTGTGTGTGTATATATATATATATATATATATATATATGTGTGTGTGTGTGTGTGTGTGTGTGTGTGTAGCGATAGATAGATAGATAGATAGATAGATATTTAAAAAATCCAACTGAATCATGTCAATCTTGATGATAGATTCAGGCTTATTTTGAGTCAAGTAATTTATGTTCTTCCAATTAACCAATTTTTTTTTTCTACATCTCACAAGGTGCAAAGAGTAAGGCAGAGCAAAAGCTGGATTGCCGTATTCAGCCGGGATTTCATGTAAAATGGTTACAGGAAAGCAACTATACTCTGTCATGCAATAATGTCCTGTGTCAGCTCTATACTACCCATCTCTATCTGCATCGCTGCACCTCACTGCACAAAACCCAGCAGCAGCAGGGCCTCTGATGCAACACTCACTACCCAGTTGTTCCCTCAGGACAAAGGTAAATCAGCAGCTCTCTCATGCAGTTGAAACCATGTCCACTGGAGCAAAAATGGAGAGCTGACCCTGAGTCTTTTAGAGATGGCTGTCTGTCATGAGAGCTGCTGAATGTTATTGGCAGCCCTCTCTCAAGTGCATTGTATCCCCTCCCCAGGCCTAACGCTGCAGTAAAGGCTTGTTAATACATTATCTCCCTCTAGTGGCGGATGCAAGACTGGTGATGGTCATTGTCATTCTAGGCAGTGCATCCCCATTGATCTTCATTCAAAAAGATAGAACACTGCAGCAGTGGGAGAGTGCAACAGTGGAATAGAATGGACACATTGAGTACATGATCCAGTTTGTATTTAATCCACAGGAGGTTAGACGAAGTAAACACCTCACAAGAAAGAACTTAATGATACGTACATGTCAAAAACATTAGTAGAAATGTGTCCTGTTGATGTTCTTCCACCTGTGTAAAAATGTCAATGATTTGCAATAGAAGAGATCAAACATTAATGCAATGCAGACAAGCCATATTTGTAGTGTTTATCATTTAGAAAAGGGTCAATGGGCAGGAAACTGGAACTTTAAAATATGAATCTACAGAGTAACATAACTGTTACTAAACAGAACACGTAAACTGCACAAAGACTGCAGGCAGTTTCTCCCAGAATGCATGAATTAATGTATAAGGTAATGGTGGTGATGAAATTTGGGAATTTATAGTTATAGTTTACATACATTCATTCAACAATGTTATGGTACTTATGGGCTTTTAATGACCACTTTGAACTGTTCTTTTACCCGGGTGGGAATATACGCCATCAGATATATACATCCATCATATTAATATTTGGTCTATTAGTAAATTCCATGAACATCCATCAACAAGCTTCTTGCATTTTGTGGTTGGATATTTTACTACTCTACTTGGCAGAATTGGTAGAGTTCATTAAAATTGGTTGGTTTCCTGGCACAGACACCTTTTAAGCATAACTACACAAACATACAATAGGGTTGAGTTCAGGGCTTTGGTAAGTCCATTAGCGTGGCTTAGTTTAGCATTAGCTAATGTTAGCCTGCTTTTCAAAACCACTTTTGTTTTGCTTTTGTTCTGGTTGTTCCTGAACATGCTTGTGATTATTGACCCAACAGTGTCCAAGTTTCAGCCATCTTGCTGTTGATTCGAGGTGAAGATGAAGAATTTGGACTGTGGAAATGTGCTGATATACCTGAATTACTTGTACTTACATTTACATGTTTAAAATAATGGATGATCTTGGAATGTTTTTTTGGAAATAGCTTCAAGAGACCTTCACAACTTCTCTAAATCTGCAGTTCTCCCTCTTATAACTCCATTGAGTTTCTTGCACTTTCCCATTGTTCCCAGCATTGGTCAGTCGAAAGAGTGATGTCAAACAAATCCTTTGCATGCTGGAAAAAAGAAACTACCCTGCCCTTGTGGTGTTAAAAGGCTGTCGAGACCTTTCAGCACCACTTATTAAAAGTTTAAGTGCACATATGGATTTGGTGTATAGCTGTTAATGTGTACCAAGACACATACATTAATATATCTTAATAAAAGCCATCCAGCAGTATGACTGAACATTCATTTTTTACTTTAATCTAGTTATTAAGTCTTACCCCTGAAAAGATTGAGGGTTTTTTCCTAACTGTCCACATCGCTCTCAGTGATCTCCAGGCGTATACCAAAAGGTCAGTTTATCTTTTGCTGTCTCAGCGGCATCTGCCTTGACAGCTGCTGTTAATAAAAATGTGTCTTTTTCTCCAGGAAGATATCATAGAGCATCGTATCAGATCAGTTACTCATTGATCTGTTCAAAAATTAGATTGATTAACAACAATTTACTACCTAATAGAAGGAACCTGTATCTCTTTATGTGACACAGTGGTACATTTGTGTATATATATGAATTTGCTTCAAGGTCCGATGTGTTGTTCCTTCAGAAATGCTTTTCTGCATACGTTGATTGTAACGGGAAATTATCTGAGTTACTCTTGCCTTCCTGTCAGGTCGAAACAGTCTGGCAGTTCTCCTCTGACCTCTGGCATCAACAACGCAGAGACGCCCAGAGAACTACCGCTCACTGGCCATGTGATTGGCTGATTATATATTTGTGTTAACCAGCAGGTGAACAGATATAAAAGTCCCCCCTTTCCCTTACCGGATACTCAGGATACTTCTGCAGTCCCTTTTTTGTTTTATCAAGTTCATTATTGAGTTTTAAAGCTTTTTGCAGGATTGTTCGTAGTAGGAAAATCATCAGATGCTTCAAGTGGGCAAATACTCTTAGTCAGTACTACTTAGCAGCATGAAACTAAGAATTTTCTGTAGCTGTAATATGCATAAGTGTGAACGGCATGCGCACGAGTGCATACATGAGCGTACAGTACAAGCATAAATCAGCACTGCTGACAGGGGCACTACAAGACATATGAACAAGACTGTTCATATCAGCATAATGTAGAATATTGATGGCCTCCAACTGCCTGTGGACACTTTGGATCTATCTTATATGATGGATGAGCAGTGATGGTGTGAGTAATTAGAGGAAGCGATTTTAAAGAATTGGCACACATGTGTGCCTTAAAACAGATAGCTGTCCTCCACATTAATTAATCTATCATGGATGTCACGCATTTAGCATGTGACCTCTGTCTGAAGAGGCCGTCTGCAGACTGAAAAAAGGAAAAGAGAAGCAGAGTTTGACTTTTTTGGACATTCCAGGTGTTTATTTCCCTGTCATAGCCTGTGGCCTACTTTGTCCCTTTTCTGCGATTGTCTCCTGTTCTGTGTTTCTGTCCCCGACTCACTCTCGGTTTGCATCCCCGCACTGCCCCCACCTACCCCACCCCCGCCCTCCCTTAGTGTTGCTGGCTGCAGGGTTTGGCCTCCATCCCTCTCTCTCTCTCGCTGTGCCACGTATGTAACCTAAACTGTGGAACGGCCAAGCAGGGATGGGCCATGAGAAAAGCTTTCCACAAGATCAGCCTGAGCCTCTGAAGTCTCCCTGGACCTTGTTCAGTGAGGAATGAAATGGGGGCTGCACATTCTCATTTTCCTCTCTGTACCGCTTCATTTCAGCCAGTGTTGTCCATTTCTGCAGCTACCTCAGACTTCAGCATTCCCTTACAGTTTTTACTCCCCTTTTATCTCCTGTTCTCATACGTCTTCCCCCCCCCCCCCCGTTTTATATGCGTCCCTGCATGCTGTGGCTCTTTTTAAACCCCGAGTACACTTTCAATCTGTCTCTCTGTTAGATTTTCACCTCTTCACAGTGTATTGTGTTGCTGTAAAATGCTGTTCTGGTCCCTCTCATATAAACACAGACTCCTCCTTCACTCTTACTTAATGTCATTAACAGGTGGCTGTCCGAAATAGACACACACACACACACAAACAGCAAGGCTGTCGCAGATACAGAGATGTTTTTTATCATGCTGGCAGGCTTGTCATCATGTGAGCGGACCACCCTGCAGCAACTTTCCTTGCTGATTTAAAATTTGAAACATTTATGGAGCATGAGCTGGATGCTGTTGAGATTAAACGTGAGGTGTAAGCACAGTCTGGGGGCCAAACACCAGACACACACACACACACACACACACACACACACAGACGGACGCACACGCATTAAATGGGCGACAGTGTTAACCAACCAGACTCTAACCCCCTTCACATCCCCCACCTCTACTCCTTTACACTCACTTTCCATAACTCTTACGTTCCTCTCTCCCACCCCTTTCCTCTCTCTCTCTCACTCTCTCTCTCTCACACTCACTCTCACATCACTGCTCTCCCCCCTCTATTAAGTTTCATGCTTCTCTTCCTCTCGAACTGAACAACACACACGACACAGGTCAGATTTATTCTTCTTTTCAATCAAGTGCATTAGCCAGCTGTTGCTTTCTTACGCCCACGTGTCACACAGGTGGCGGTGGCTGTCACCGGTCAAGCGGTAGAGAGAATTTCTAATTTTCACGACAGAAAATGCAGCATGAAGTTATATCCTGTGTTCAGACGCTTTAGAATTTAGGCTACTGCACCAAAGTTTTCATTGCATTATAGTATATAACTTTGTATACATGCTCTATATACCCTGCTAAGGATAATCCTTCACTTACTGCAAAGTAAGCACTTGTTTGTGTCGCCCACCCTGAGAGCAACTTGGCTCCTCTGAGCCGTCTGATCACACTGTGGTTAATATGAATGTAATGTGATCAAGGTTTGTAATTCTATGACCACTAATTTGGCTGTCAGCAGCTGCAGTATTGATGTCCTTTATTACAGTTAATGTTGGAGGGTTATTTTAATGCACGGTTGCTATTCCATACCTTTGGTTCACTAGTGACACATATGTATCTGCCTTTTGTTAGCTATAAAATGATTTTTACCCCAACTGTCACTTAGTGCTTGTTGATAAGCTGATATTATTGTTTATTGACATTGCAGAACCATCTTCTCATGCTCCGTGTAAATGCTGTCTGCTCTTACTGAATTGTTATTATTGTGATTATTGCGGGGCAGACGACACGCAGCACGACTAAATGACAATGAAATGTTTTTTGTTACATGTTTATTATGTTTATTATTATGTCTCCTCACATACTACAAAGTATCAAAGACAAAGGCTTTGGGGTGAGACTTTGCACATGTTGCCTAAATAAAACCTCTGATGCTGTCAGCCCAAAGCTCTGAATTAGGTGATCCGCCAACTGTGCGTGGCCTGCTGGTGCTGCTTTCCTAACTGGCCAGGCCTCTCGCCTCCACTCTGTGACCTGTTGGACCTCACAGCAGAGTTAATTACTATAGCCCCCTCTCTCTGTCAGAGGGTTCAGGATTGAATTATCACCTCTTGTGCAGACCATCGACACCGTTGTGCCCCGTCACTCACTTTGTTTAAATCGCTCCAAAGGTCCCTCGCTCACAGTTGAAAGTCTCTGTAAGCTGGGACCAAACTCGTGCTGAAGCACACATGTGCAAGTGCACAGCCGCTGCTACATATTCCCAGTGTTCCCGGTATAAGTAATGCAGCCTGAGAGGTATTTGTGGCAATCCATTATCCCCTCAGATCAAAGGGGATCTGTGTCTAAGCCAGAGATAGTGTACCTGCTCAGAGAGACGATGGGTTGTCAACTCTCTGGGAAACTGGAAGCTGGGTGGTCCGGTGTGACACTGTGGCGTTATCTCTCACCTTGACCTTGCACAAACCTACTCCAGTAGCTCTTCCAGTCGAATTGTTTCTACATCTCCTGCAAAATCTGCCATATGGCTTATCTATTGTTGGCTGAGAGCATTTCATATGGCTTTTAGGGAGGGAATACTGTAGATGCTGATAAAGCTGTTGGAAATTAAATATTACGCTGGTGATGAAAGGATTTTGCTCTGGTGAAGCATATGCTGGCTACTCTTTCATCTTTCTGTTTCATCTCTCTTTTTCAGAGGACTGGACGGAAAACAGACAGACAGCTCTCCTGGTCCTTGCCTCCATCTATCCCATTTTGTCATTACCTCACTTCATCTGCCCCCCTCTCCACTTCACAGTAGTTCTATTCATATCTCTTATGTCCAGCCCATTTATTTTTACTTGATCTTCTCACTGCTTTTGCTCAATTTTCCTGTCCATCACAGGACAGCTGATAGCTCTCTTGCAAACTTTCGCCTTCCGAACCTAAAACATCTCATTATTTGATTCTAATTAAAACACTTTTCATCTATTATCTGCTTCTCTAATCTTCATTTGAGGTGTCCCGTCCCATCCCCTGTACTTCTTCGGTTCTGGCCACTTTAGATCAGTATGTGGTCCAACTTCTTTGTACACCAGGATGAGGAGGGTCGCACAGGGGTGGCAGGACAGAGTGGAGGTTTGGCTGGAATGAAAGGTGGTAGGGGACAGAGGCGGATCCACAAGCTGAGCGACAGCCAGGAGGGAAAGATCAAGCTGGCTTTCTTTGTCTCTATCGTCGGTGTGACCCTCACGGTGCTCGGCATGGGGACAGAGTTTTGGGTGGAGCTGGCCCAACCAAAGAATTTCAGCGGCAACCAGACCTGCCAGATGGCCCATTACGGCCTTTGGAAGGGCTGCATCCGCACCCTACGGGTGGATGAAATAGACCCAGAGAGGACAAGCTGTGGTCCTGCTGATCTACCTGGAGGTGAGACCTCAGAGTGGTGTTTGTGTGTGTGTCTGTGTGAATTTGTGTAAATCTGTTTGATCTGCACAAGATGAGCTGGTGAGTTTCTGCAGGGACTATTTTGTGTTTAACTCCCTGTCTGCTTTCCTTGCAAGTCTGAATTGAAGCTGCCACCATGTTACAGTATGTGTATCGGTATCAAAGTGGATTAACAGCAAGGGGTCAGAGACTGTTTGTGGAAAGAAGTTGCTGACATCACCCTTAATCACTGCAGGTTTTCTGTGCCATGACAAATGTTGTAAAATAAGAGTGAGCTGTCATAGCTGATATAATGTATGCCCCCTGGGAATACATTTGTAGGTCTTTGTATCTGAACTCATAAGAGGCTGAAAAAAGCTCTGTTGCCACTTTGTTTAAAAAAGTCATTTACATCCAACGCGAACAGTCTTCATTTTTCTGAGCAACATTTTTATGAGTTTTGATATAGATTTAAAAATAAATGTATTCCTTGTGTGTATGTACACTTGTGTGGATTTGCAAAGGAATAATGAGAGTTGGGTATCTGAAGCCGCTTGTGTAGATACAGTATGTATCTAGGTCATCCTACAGATAATGTGCAAATTGAATCATTAAAAAGTATAAAGCGTGAAAATGCATTCAAGTGCATAAATACAGTGGTGCTTTATCAGTTCGGATCCTGCTGGACCAACACACAGCAGCATGCAGGTACAATATACAGCATATTTGTTGGCAGTCATAACACGATCTGTGTAACAGGGCATTATTAATATTAAGATTTTCTCCTGACTAAGCATCGAATCATCTCCTGTTTTTCCAAGAGTGCAGACAGGTGATAAAGGGGCAAACCAGAGGTTTATTGTGCTGACGGACATCCATGTTTAGAGTAGTGACAGGTTCTTTCTAAAAGCACTTTATTCAACTTGACCATGGTTATGTTCTCCGGAGTGCGCCGATTATCTGCACAATGACCTATTTCTGTCTGAAAAGTGAGTCTGGAGATGGAAAGAGGCAGGTACTGGAGGAGAAAGACTTGCTCCTGGAATCACATGTCTCGTGGATTCTGCCAGGACCCAGCAGCGGTCTGAAGAAACCACAAAGTCTCTTTAAATTTCAGAGACACAAGTGGTTCACATATACAACTTAACATGTTGTCATCACCTTGAATGATCCAGTTTTCAAGGATAATTTATCTATCCTTTGCTAATTTATCTTTTGTGCCTCTTTGACTGCTTCGAGCTGGCAGATATGATTCCAAGATGCTCTGTTGGTGTTTGAGAGAAGCCAGTATGCTTCTGACAATCTTCATCACACGTCCCAACACTGTTGGCCCACGCCGCCTGTCACAGATGGCCGTGGGCTCATCATGTTTGCAGGAAAACAAATGTTTTTGCCATCTATGGTTCCCCATTTCACATCCCTGTTTACATGCCTCTGGCTCCCGTCCCGCTCAAAGTGCGGCCTGACGATGCCGTGTCTGTCATCCCGACACCAGCTATCCATCTTCGCTGCCTGCTGGAGAGAAACATGGCGGCTCAATAATTACAGTCTCAGCAGGGGTAGTGGGAGCAAAACCAGTTGACTGTGATAGCATAATGTGTTACAAAATCAGTATGGTTGACAAATGGACGGTCTGCTTCATTAAAAAATGTTTGCAAATGCCCTCAGCCACAGCTATATTTGTGTGGTGAGGAAGGATGTCAGAATATGTGTGTGTGTGTGTGTGTGTGTGTGCACATGCACGTGGTCATCTTGGAGCACATAATTTTCAGTGGGTGAAAGTCATCACTATGCACTTGTGAAGCCAAACGGAATCTGACTACTTCACAGTTTTTGTCTAAATATAGAGAAGGGGAAACGAGGGGGGACAGACAGGGACCGAGTGAGAGTGTATAACTAATGCAGTATTAACTAACCCCCCTGTGTTTCCTCCCCCTCTTGACATCTCCTGCTCGCTCGTCTCACCTCCTTCTCCATCTGCGGCTACCCTCTCTCTTTCCCTTCACTCACCACCCTTCCATCTGCCAGCAACTCACTCCTCCTTTTCACCGCTCTCATCCTCTGAGCCTGTATCCATACTTCTCGCATCTTCCTCCTTCTTTTTCACCCGGCACATCCTCTTCCCGTTTTCTGTAGCCATGTCCCTTCATTAGCCTCCATCTGCCCCTTCTCTCTGTCTACCACTATTTCTCCCCTCTGCCATCCACCCTTAGTGTTTTGCTGTCTCTCACCCTCTTTGGCGGCACCATATGTGCAGTGCTGGAGTGTGCGTATGTGTGTGTGTTTGTGTGCGAAGAGGTGTGTGTCTCTGGGTATTCCAGCTAATGCTCGATATAAATAGGAATGATGCCTGGAAGGACAGAGTGCATGGATGCATAGTAGGCACATCAGAGAAGACAAGAAGTCGTCCATAGGAGAGCGAGTGTGTAAGTGCGTGTGCGAGCGCGTGGGTGCATGTGTGTTTCTTTGTCTGATCTCTTCTTTATGCCCACAGAATCCAACTGTACTTACTTCAAATTCTTCACCTCTGGGGAGAATGCAGTGATATTCAAGAAGACAACTAAGAAGAGTGAGATGTTACACCTTCCCCTGGACATACATATTAGCAGTTACACCAGCAGCTTCTTCTTTCAATAAAGATGCTCACTGCGGTGCTCACAAGACCGTACTGGTGGTTTTTGCATGTTTTAGACCATTAACTTCCACTGCCACCCCTTTTCCAAAGCAAGCCATAAGCTATCAGACTGATTAATGTGTTTGCTGTGCTGCCCAGGGAGCCACTGGTTTCAGTGTAGTTTGGAGATAAGCTGGATGAGAATTAATAGGCTACTTACATCACAGCAAACATCAGTCATTTTTATCTTTTGGTCATAAGTTGTGAGCAGAGGCTGTTTTGAAAATTTTCTTGCTGATATGGTTAAAGAGAAGGCGGCATTTGACATATGAGCTGTGGGAAAGATTTGCTGTCATTGGCTGCACAGTAGACTTGGACATAATCACACCAACAGATATGCAAAGTCCTGTGAAAAATAAGTAAGGGTATACCACTTCTCAATCATAAGTCATTAGCCAATGAGCATATCCCATCTAACCCTTTCTGACTTTAACAGTGACCTTAATTTACAAAATATACTTAGTTTTTTACTGAATATGACCCGAAACTAGTGAGTGAGCCCATAAACGTGTCAGTAAATTTTTTACAGAGGTCAAATAGGAAAGGAAGCTGATGGTCATTTACCCATAGGCACAACCACAAATCTTCTTGCATCCAGAAGAGTCGAGTCGCCCCCTGCTGGTTATTACAGAAAAGTACATTTTAGGTTCTGAGCTACCGGGAAGCTAGCATATCTATTTTGTACTGTGTTTACGGTTTATACTAACTTTGTGGCAATTTTTCAAAGCATAGATTCCTAAAGTGTTGACCGGGGCCCCCTGGTGGGCTATGAAAGTACTGCAACTGGGCCACAGTAATAACAGAAATTCTGTTGAAATTACTCACAAGTATGTAGAGTTACATATTTATATGATTTTATTTATTTGTTTAAAAAGAGAATAAAAAATGATAATAAGAGGTGGCTAGTCTGTGATGTTACTCATTACTCTGACGGAAGGAATTGACCAACTATGACCATTCCTGTTATCTGCAATGCTTTTATTAATGAAATAATATCTACGTGCTGGAGAATCAAGAAACAAAACAAAAACAGCACAATTGGCACAGGCTATTTTTTGTGGTCGCACCTGTTCAGGTTTGGAATGCCAGGAAAATCTGTTTTAAGCAGAGCCAGTACAGGAAGCAGCACAGATGACATCATTTTTGTTCTTTAACAAAAATCCAGATTTAACCAGAATCCCAGAGGAATCAAACATGTGTGAGGTGGTGTAACATAACTAGTTTCCAGACCTCACAATAATTCCTCCATCTTTTGTGCTGCAGATTTATTTCTGCATGCACTTCTGAACATCTGCGCTTTATATTTTGTTATTTCTCGCTGCTCTCCCTCACAGGTCTGAATCTAGCAGCAGCTGTCTTGGCCCTTTTGAGTCTGACCATGATGGTGATGGGCTCCATATGCATTGCCATGTCGCTCAGCAAAGGAGTGCAATTCTTTCTTAAGCCAGCCTCCTTCTGCTTCATCCTATCAGGTGGGATGTGACTCTTTTTTAGTCATGCTAGGACAACATTTTCATGAGTATTTTAAGGATTGTAACTGCTGATTGAACTTTTAAATGTTGGACCCTCTCACTCCCTCTGTTACTTTTTATCTTCTCATGCAGGTGTACTGGTCCTGCTCTCTGTCCTCATATTCCACCAGTCTGTGCTGGCCTTACTGTCCAGTGACCACTCCATACCTTTACACCATGAACTGTCCTGGTCTGTGGCCTGCGTGGGCTCAGCGGGAGGCATTCTTATTTTTGGAGGCGTCCTCTTCATCATTCTCGCTCTTCCTTTCAGCCCATGGCAGAAATGTTTTCCACACAAGAACAGCGACACCTAGCCCTCCGATGCTGCACACAGTATTCACGACGTCTTTGCTTATGAGGAAGGAGAAATTAATTTCTGACAGCTGTGATGTCGAGCTTGCTCTTGGCATTGGTTTTGCCAGAGAAGCCATACTAACTTGGTCTTAAATTTATGAAAGGGAGTCAACAACACATACACAACACAGCATGGCCTGCAGAGGTAGATTTTGCAACGAAGTGCTTTTGTTCATTTTAGCATAAAATCGAATGACTGACGGGGCTACTGCTGACTTTTTTAGTGTTTACTCAAACCTGCGTCACAAATAGGTTTGTTAGTCCGCCTGTAGCTGTACAAACATATAAACCCAACCTTTATACTGGGATAAGTCATGTAGATGCTTTTCTTTTTAATTGCTAAGACTTTTTTTTTTTTGAGGTTTGAAAATGTTCATAGTCTGCTTTGTATGAAAGCTCACCTCTCCCTAAAAACACAGTTAAATTAGAATATACAGTGTAGTCCATGCCCTGGAGAAACTCTTCTTATACTAATGTTTTCTGATGTGACTATTGGCAAAATTACAATATTTAGCTGTGCATTTGAAGAATTCATTACATTACACCATAATTTAAGTTTGATGAGGGCACAGTTAGGTTAGATCATGACACAAGTTAGAACGTTTACATGACCTAGATTGGTATAACAATAATTTAAGATAAGGGGAAAATGTTTTGTTGACCCACACACTCACTCATTTCTCATGCCTACTAATATCAACTGACTTTCTAATCTCCGCTTGCTGTTCTTGGAAGAATGTGACACAAAATAATGCAATAGCAAAACCAAATTTGGACTTTAATCTGTTCGAATTATAAATAAATAAGTGAAAACTTTGGAATCAGGCTGCTTAATATTGTTCTTTTTTATTTCTATTTATATCATGCTTAAATTGACATATATCAACATTAAACAGTAGCAAATGCTTTGTTTTGATAGCGCTAGTAATCATATCATGTATGTTATATGATGTACATGGAGGAAATTCTGTTAAGCTTTTTAAATCTTAATATTTTATGTGTTACTATTTATTTTATTACCTGTGTTTTACACTTGTGTGAATGCTGCGTCAGTGTATCAGATGAATGTAAGTAGAATGAAATAGATGAAACACTATGTTGGACATCAGAGAAGTATGTGGGCATGCGTCCTCTGTATATAAAAGGATTTGTTTTGTGTTTTATGAATGGTCAATGCTTGTGGTGTTGTCTCTAATCACTCTATGTGCAATGCAGTAAATACAATTTATTTTGTCATAGGATGCTAACGTCTCAAACAGGAAACGTTGGTTTACAGTATGTAAACTGTGCTCTGTTCTGCTCATATATGTACAGTATATGGCACCACTATTGGTTATTATTAAAACGATTTGACATAAAATAGCTGCCTTCCTTTGTTCTGCTGGCACGACACCATGTCTGCCCTCCAATTTGACATTCACCCATTTTCACCCCTTTGCAGCGTGACTCTTAACCCCTCTGCCAAACACCCCCCTCCCCCAGACTCCTCTATAATTAGGCCAGAGCTCATCGCAATGCATTTCACTGCAGAGGTTGGGAAACTTAATACTTGAATTTCAACTATGTACCCCTATCCTCATACCTATGCGGCCTCCCCGTCTCATTCTGCAACCCCGACCTCACTGCGTCACCACCAGCATGCCACCCGAGTTTTTTGCTCCATCCAAAAACCGACTGATTATCTCAGAAATAACAAATCTTCACACTCACCTCTCTGGAGACTACTTGACATCCTGGCAGTCACATACATTCCCATGCATGCATGTGTGCATGTAGACTCACATGTTTTTACCTCCCCAGTGGGCAGAAACTGAATCCAGATGACACACTATCCGGGTTGTATATATAGCTGTTTAATAGTTCTACTGAGACTGCATGAAAAGTGGTTCGTAGGCACTTGTTACGTGTTTGTAAATGGAGAAATGCTTCCTGTAATTCTTTATGATGGACCTGTAGACTGAATGTGACAAGTAAAAGAGCATGAAATGATGAAGGGCTGGCATTATTGATTGTATATATAAATATATATGTATCTATATGATATATATGATAAACTGTTAATGGTGCTTGTGCAGTAGATTTGTTTGCTTTGGCAGTCCCTCTCCTTAAATGTTTCATCACAGTCATCCTTATTGTGACTGCAGTATGATAATATGCAGGAAAAGACACTCACTAATCCTCAGGGTGCTGGAGCACTTCTAGGATTCTCGGGCCCCTTGTCAAGGATGTCACTGCTTCCTCCTGCTCTAATGCATCTGGAGTATCATCTCTTGTCAGTAATGGGAGTCTTTGAGCTGCCACTCCTCTGCATCCCTCTGAGGAGAGTAGTGACCGAAGCACACCTTTACAGTATTTTGTAATCGTTTGTGCAAAAAACGTGCATGAGGTACCAGATGGGCCTATGAGGGGGAAAAAAGTTATTTGGAGGTAGGGCTCAGTGAATTAACTTTCAGTTGCTCTTCTCATTATCTTCTCTGGCAAGTACCACCCATCTGGCACTATCCATATATTTGCAAATATTAGCCTCAAGACTGACAGGGAAGGTTGAAATCGTTTTAGGATCACAGCAAACAAAACATTAGCTAAGAGTCCTTGAGCCACAGTAACTACTAAGAGCAGTGTTTATGACAAACTGTGTGTTATTGACAAGTGGTGAAATATCACAGTTGCTGTAATGTACTGCACTCACTTTAAAATTCTACTCTACCAAATATTTATGGAAAATAATGCAATGATTGCTCCAATACGTCAAACAGTTAAATCTGGCTTTAGCAGATTAAACTGCAGCATTAAAATTGCGCCTGTATGTTAGTTAAAGGATGACGATAATAATCCTTCTTCTTCATCTTTCGGCTGCTCTCTTGAGGGGTCTCATCTGCCTCCATCTCAGCCTATCCCTACCATCCTCCCCTGTCATACCAACACTCTTCATATCCTTCACAACACATCCATAAATCTTCTCTGTGGTCTTCCTCTTTTCTTCCTGCCTAGAAGCTCTATCTTAAACATCTTTTGTCCAATTTATCCGCTATTCCTTATGTGAACATTTCCAAACCATCCTAACTTTGCGTGTCTAACTTGTCAACTACTCAACCTAACTGCTCCCTCTGATTTTCTCATTTCTAATCCTGGCCATTCTGGTCACGCTTAGTGAAAATCTTAACATCTTCAAATCTGCCACCTCCAGCTCGAGCTTCCTGTCTTTTGGTCAGTGCCACTGTAGCAGGTCTTAATACTATTTTATAAACTTTCACTCTTGCTGCTATAATTCTGCCACTAACCACCCTGACACTCGTTTCCATCCACTCCACCCTGCTTACACCCTCTTCTTCACCTTTTTTTTGTGCTCTATATGCTGCTTTGCATGGTATTTAAACTCACCTCCACCTTCACTACATCTCCTTGCAAATTTACCTTTCCTGTCTAGCTCTCATTCACACACATGTAGTCTTACTTCTACTAACTTTAATTCTTCTTCTCTCTTGAGCATACCTCCGCGTCACCAGGTTCTCTTCCACCTGGTCCCTACTCTTACTTCAAATCACATTGTCATCTGCAAACATCACAGTCCTCAGAGACTCCTGTCTGACCTCATCTGTCAGAATGTCCATCACAATCGCAGTATGATAATAATCTAACTATTTCATAACATAAAAGTGACAGAGGCCATCATGAGTACCTTTAGTTTTGATGCTTTAAGTAAATTTTGATGTAAATACCTTATGTCATGGCACTTTTTTTTAGATTACTTTGATATGGATCAGAGTTTGTGAAATGGTCTCTTGACCAAACAGTTGAATATGCTCACATCATGTTCAGACTACTGGCTTCAAGACACGTTCAGTGGAGGCATGTGATGTAACGTGACAAACTGTCGCACAACACTTGGAGCTCTGTGACAGTCATGATGGTGTAGAGATGAAAGCTGGGTTCTCCTTAATTTTTTAGCTCTCTAATGATACGGTGAAGTACTAACTTCAACTCTGCAACAATGTAACTGGCCAAGCTTTGGCATTTTACCATTTTGTCACTTGCAGAGTGAGCAGAAAAATCAATTGCTCTCCTTAGCTGTAAGTGAAAAAATATATTTAAAAAAAATATGCAAATATTCGCTTATTTCAAAGTATTAAGTGCAAAAAAGGATCTTCTAGTTAACTCCATTCTCAGTCATGAACTAGACTTGCAGATCTCACTTTCAAGGTCATAGTTTGGTGCACTTCTGGGTGGTTTTCAGCAGCATTCTGTTTTTAGATTGTTCCTTACAAGTCCCACTGTGTCTCTTGGCACTTGTTTCTCTGCAGTGGGTGCTGGATTTCTTCCAATGTGTCAGAATGGGGATCCTTCAACTTGATTTCCCTTTTTGGGAAGTGGATGAAGTTGCAAGGAGCCAAATCTGGTGGTGAGCAAAGGTTGTGTTTGTCTAGCCAAGAAATTTTGCGCTTTTTAGTGCACTCTGAGCCAGCACGAGGTGTCACACTCGTATGCCCTACAGTTCAGAGGGTTTCTGTGGAATATTCTCCCTAAGACGTTACAGCAGAACTCCATCTTTACAGCCTGTCCCTGGGGGCTGAATTCACAATGGTGAGCCCAAGAAAAGGAAAAGAAAAAGAAAAGATGAACATAGTCTCACTCCTAATCTTGAAATCTGTAGACTCAACTCAGAACAGCTGAAAACCACTTGGTCTTACCCAGCACCCCAGCTTTCATAATCAGCAGTTATCCTCCGCACAATATTTAGGTGAGTCTGAAACAGAAGTTGATGATTGCTCTCAGGTATAAGGTCCATGACCTCTGCCAAATTGCAGGTCACGGTGTAAGCAGTCTATAGGGGACTCTTGTTGTTGTTGTTTTCATAACTTTTTGATCCACTTATATGGACTGGAGAGTCTTAACTGACAGGAGTCATACTCAATGTGGCGTTTAGCTACTGTTGCCCATCTGCTTCAAGGTTTGGCATGATGCATGTTCAGAGATGCTCCTCTGCATACCTTTCACCTGCATACCTGCAGACTATTCTCTGTAAACCCTAGAGGTGGTTGTGTGGGAAAATCCCAGTAGATCAGCATTTTCTGAAACAGACTGACAACAGCAACCATGCCACTTTCAAAGTTACTTAAATTACCTTTCTTCCCCATTCTGAAGCTCGATTTGAACTTCAGCAGGTTGTCTTGCTGATATCTGTATGCCTAAATGCACTGAATTTCTGCCATGTGACTGGCTGATTAGATACTTGAGTTGACAACATAATAAAGTGTCTATGAAGTTAATGCCTAATTAACTTGTTTTTGTCAACCACCATAACAAATTAAAATAAACTAAATAATTTTATATATGAGTGGCTTTGCACTGAATATGAACAGAATTAAATCTGAATCTTTATGATTCAACTGTGTTTTTTCACAGCCTTCTACTGTAGTGCAACAATAGGAGAAAGAACATGAAACACAAATTAACTGCAGGACTTTTTTTTAGTACAGTATTTGTAAAATATTGTATTGCTTCATTTACTCGTGTAAAAAATCAGAATATTCCACCTTTTTTTTCAGTCTACTTCTGAGGTTCTACTGAACAACAAAAAAAGAAAAAAAAGACAGTACTCTGTAAATATTTCTGTTATTGTTTTTTTTTATAAACTTCGTGCAATACAGTGTTTTAAGTTTATCACACATTTAGATAAACCATAATCATTTATCTAGATATATCTATTCTCAACTACATACTATTCATATTGCCCACATAAATGCTATCTGTGTGCATTTTTAATCACATTTTTTTCTTTTTCTGAAATGAAATCAAACAAATGAAAATAATCTGGAAGCATCTGGTCATTGTTTTTGTTTCTTCATTATACCACGTAGCAGGTGAATCCACAGTCTCCACCTAGATCTGCAGTCACTCGGGACAGTTTGGAAGAGGGTGGGATGGCTGGGTGTTACATGTGTCTACATTCTCATCAACATAAACAGCGCAGAGTTCAGACTCAGGAGTTACTGGGGAAGCACAGTGAAAGGAATCTTTGGGGAGCTTAAGGGGTTGTCTGTGGTGAAGCCGCCATTGGTGATAAAGTAGGGAAAACACTGATCGTGTGGCCGTAAATGGGCAGATATGGCGGGCCAGGGTTGGCGGTTGAAACCACCCGACAAGAGTCCAGGGACGGCACTGGGAGCAAAACACTTAAGCCAAACCGGCTCGTTCCAAAATGCATACCCATTTTGAACAGTGGTCCCGAGAAACATGTCTATAGACGTTACAAATATATGTATGCATAATTACAATGTACAGGTATCTTTTTTAAACCCTTTAACCCACATATACAGAGTGTTTTTCTTTTTTGCCACTGAAAATGATGATTTGCATGTGTCACTTTGGGACTTTTCATAGAAAAAATCTGCTTTTTTTTGTTTTGTTTTTCTCCTCAGGCAGCAACCTTCACCTGATTCTGTACAAATGTGTAATTCTATGTCTCTTTTTTTTTTCCTGCTACGTCTGAGCAGAGGTTCTGTTAATGCCCAAGAACAAACATCTTCAACACGACTAGAGCTACAATTACTACTGTTCACACTGATTAGAATGGAAATAAGACTAACAGAGGCCCATAGAAAACTCAGACTCATAATAACAATGAAGTTGGTGAGCTGTCGCAGTCACTCACATTATTGTTGCATTTCTTTCAGTATCAATATTGGAAGACAATTTACAGTATTCACATCTGACTTCATCATATAAATGAAAATCATACAACATTTGGGTTAAAAAAGAAAAAATAATTATACAGGCTCTCATTCTCCCACGTTATTGTGCACACTCATGCTGGACACTGACATATTACAGCTCACTGTTAGTCCCAGTGGCTCTGCATGGAAGAGATTCACAGTAAAAGTCATAAAGGAAAAGAAAATGTGAAAATTAAAATTTCATTCTAAATTATAGTGTTTGCACATACAGCTAGCCTGTAATAACTCTAAGAATAATCACAACAACAATTTTACATCAATGATGGCCTGGTTAAATTAGCGGTAATATTGCACAAAAATTATGTGAAACATTTTCATAATAGCCCAAGGTTAATTGCGTTTGATCATTAACAAAATAAATCATTTCTAGCACATTAAAATATCAAAATAGTTTTATTGTGAAAGTTCATTGTTGTTGTTATTATCGCTCTGTTATTACTCTTCTTTTTATCCTCAGTGAGATTGAGTAGACTAAATAACAGTGAACATGGAGGGAGAGATGTAGCGTTTTACCTGTCTGCCTGTGTTTCTACCTCCTGTTGAGCCTGCAGTGCTCCTTTCTGGCTTCCCTCTTTCTTTACTACCCATCCTCCTCCCTCCTCACCTACCCCTCTAATACCCTTCCTCTACACAGGTGTTGTTTTTCTATTGAGGGTGTTAGAGTTGCTCTCCCTGTCTCCCTTCAGCCTGTCCAGAGTCCCCATCCCTCGCTCCCTGTCGACTGTGGATGAGGTGAAGGGCGGAGGGCCAGAGCCCACAGAGTTGGGAATTGGTGGATTGGAGTTGGAAGAATTGGAAGGGTTGTGGGACTTGAGTGATGGGAGAGTACCGCTCATCATCACCCCCCCTCCCCCTACGCCTCCATCCTTTGGAAAGCAGTTGTGGAGCTGGTAGAGCGTGGCCCTGTCCACCGTTCCATACATGGGCGGCAACCCTCCCAGCTTGGGGTCACGGGACAACGTGTACAGGGAGATGTCTCCTCCAGCCAGGGCTGTGTGGGAGCGAGAGTGCGGGTTGGGTAGAGTGGACACTGAAATGGGGCCCTGGGAAAGTAGTGCAGAGGGGGGCAGCCCGAAGTTCTTTCCTCCACCTCCCCCCACAGGCGAGGGGTCTCGGGAGCGGGAAGGGTCGGTCGAACGGGATGAGGAGCGAGAGCGGCGGCGGAAGCGGTAGCTGGGCAGGCGGAGCATGGCGTGCGTGGTACTTTTGAAAATGTCGGTGCGAGAACGGCAGCGGAGCTCCTTGTTCTTCTCGATGTAGATGTTGACAGCCAGCACCCCCACCATTTCAGCCATAATGAAGGAAAGGCCTCCAAAGTAAAAGGACCAACCATAGGAGTACTGCCATTTCTTATCCTCATCCTTCTTCGGAGAAATGTCCCCCAGTGCAGCCGAGATGTAGACAATCACACCAATTATGTTGCTCAGACCTGCGACAGCACAGAAATACGATATTTATAAAAGATGTACACAAACATGGGCCTGCATACAGTGCTAATACATAAATTTGTCTGACATTTGTTAATAAAAACAACAGGTAGCCATTAAATTGGCAGCGACAGGTACCCCCAAACAAAGCATAGAAACTGTTGTGCCACATGATATTCTCCAGAACACTGTTCACACATCTACCCTGCTAAAAAAAGGTATAACAACCATTTAAAACCAATCAGATCTCAATGGAAAAAAATGCAGGATATCTACACTGATATGGACTGGGTAATGCGTTAGGTACAAACGGATCCTACAGCATTTCAAGGAGAAGAAAATTGTCATCCTACAGAGAGCTGAATTCAAAGACACTGCAAAACCGAAGTGAAAAAATGATGCAGGACTGAAACAGAATGTCCCAGACATTAAATCTACTGGATTTAGATCAAGTGATGGTGGGAGCCAGTTAATGGTATCAATTCCTTCATCCTCCAGGAACTGCCTCCATGCTCTCAGCAGATGAGCATTGTCATGTACCAGGACGATCCCAGGACCCACTGCACCAGCATATGGCCTGACAGTGGACCCAAGGACTATATCCTGATACCCAATGGCAGTCAGGGTGCTGTTGCCTAGCTTGTAGAGGTCCTTGCATCCCTCCATGGATACGCCTCCCCAGACCATCACTGATCCACCACCAAAACAGTCATGCTGAATGCTATTACAGGCAGCATAACGTTCTTCTCCAGACCCTTTCACATCTCTCATGTGTTTAGGGTGAACCTGGTCTGATCTATGAAAAGCACATGGTGCCCATGATGGACCTGCAAATTCTAGTATTCTATGTCAAATGCTAACCAAATCGGGCTCCACAGCGCTGAACAGTGAGGACAGGGCCCACTAGACAATGTCAGGCCCCGAGGCCACCCTCATGAAGCCTGTTTTTGATTATTTGGTCAGGCACATTCATACTAGAGGCCTGCTGTAGGTAATTTTTGACCCTAGCCAAATGCAAAACTAGTGAAAAAACAGTCAGGAAAAATAAGGAGGGAAAAATGTCATTTCCTCTCTAGGGGGTTGTCTCACTGTTGTCCCTCTAGTGCATCCGTGTTAATTTCATTAACTCCAAAAGAGATGAAACTGATTAACAACCCCCTCTGCTACTTAACCGACCAGATCAATATCCCAGAGGTGTAACTGACTTGGCACTACTATAAAAACGTGTTCCTGTATTTTGTTTTTAGCAGTGTAGATAAATACATGAAGACATGTGCACACAAGCACAGATACTGAGCTACATACAGAGTTATGTAAAACGGTCCTCACTTACCTGCAGCCACGAAGAGGATCCCTGCCCCCAGGATAATATTCCTTTTGCTTTTATAGAAACGACTAGCAGCAATGCAAACTCCTCCCATCAGCAGAAGGATGGCACTAAGGATGGGGAAGATGTTGGAAGCCCTGACTACCCCTAAAAGAATGGAAGATGAAGAGTAAATGAAACAAGCAAGAAGCTATTACTGTGCAACATGACATCAAGAAACTTAATGAATAGAAGATTTTCACCAGATCAAAACTTGCTTTTGGTAAAGTCTGTGTAATATAATCAAATTGCCTAAATAAGCACAAGTTATTTAGCTCTTGTATACAGGACAGAACAGTCAATTATGTCATAGGTTTTCTAACAGAGTATCACAAGCATTTTATTCTGAAATGGGTCTGTTAGAAAAACCCTATACAAAAAATAAGATCATTGTTGCAACTGTGATTGGCTTCTTCATTAAATCAACATGCAATTGTTGTGCCTGTGCTGCAGGCAAATTTACAAATTGCTCTTCTGATGTGTTTTTGACAAAGTAGGTGCTCAGAGAGTGTTTATTGCAGCCTTAACGAGTGTATCCTGGCACTACGACAACTAGGACTAAATTTTTTATGCTCATTTGTAGCACTTTCACATTTAAAGAAAACATTTATTCTCTGTCTGAAAAAAGTACCACAAGGCTCCATTTTTGGACCTCCATCTTTCTCTTTGTACCCATAATATTTGCTTTAACTGTTATGACTGACTATGACTATGAAGTTTATTTTTATAGTGAAACACATTGGTGCATGTCCTGTCCAGCCTTTCCTTAACTGGCTTATTGATTAAATTTTCCAAATTTTAATGAGAGCAAGACAGAAGTTATGTTGTTCCAGTGGCACCAACTGCACCTCCTGTGTCACATTTTCTTCTTGACCTTATATAAGAAATTCATTATCACTAATTTAGGTGTGAAAATGAATCATTCTCTATAGTTCGATCCTCATGGGAACACAGTGTCTAATTCCTGCCTTTTCCACTTGAGGCTGCTGTCACAAATCAAGCCTCTCCTGTCCATATGCAAACCTTGAAACATTAATACATGCTTTTATTACGTCTCCTCTCGATTACTGCAATGCACTTTTCATAGGAATTAGCTTGACTTCACGCTCCTTTGCACCTCCTACAACTGGTGCAGAACGCTGCCGCTAGATTTTTATCTGGTGCAACCAATAACACTCCAATTTTAGCTTCTCTACACTGGCTTCCAGAGCCTTTACAAATCCACTTTAAAATCCTTTTATTTGTTTTTAATTCTCTAAGTGGTTGTTTCCCCCGTTTCAGCTGTGTGCGCTGTTACATCCTTACATCCCGTCTCGTTCTCTCAGGTTAGCAGACCAGACGACTTCGCTTGTTACAAAGATGCAACACAAACTCAAAGACGATAGAGCTTTCACAGCCTCGGCTCCATGTATGTGGAACAATTTGCCATCGCACTTCAGGCAGTCTCCTTCACTTGCTGTTTTTAACTCTTGTTTACAGACACATTTTTACGCCATGGCCTTTGACCCAGTGTGTTCTGTAACTTTTACCCTTTGGTCTTTTATGTTTGCTGTTATTGTGCAGCACTTTGATCCGCACTGTAGTGTTTTATAAATAAAGTGGTATGGCATGGTAACCTAAGCCATGTTAAAATAAGAAATATAAGGAAAATCGTTCTGAGCTGACATCAACTCCACACAAGAGTAGAAAACCCATTGGAAACCAAGCGTTTAGTGCTGTCTGACCCCTGACCTTTTGGCTCACTGGGATTTCTTTCGCTATGCTTAATATGATCATCTAACATTGAAACTGTAAGAAGCATATTTCCCTATAAGGATTACAAGGAAGAAATTATAGCCAACCTGTTTCTGTGCTCCTACTGTAGTGACAGGTGGAGAAAAACATTCTATGTCCTTGTTAACCAAGGCTTAGAAAATGTGAGAAAAATGGGTAAAAATGCTATGAAATAATTAAATATGTTGAAATTTGCTTTAAATAAAATACACAGAATACTTTTTTGAGGAAATTAATTGCTCAGTTCTAGGCACCCAACTGAATCAAACCCTTCCCATGTGGCCCCCGGTCCTTTCAGGAGGCCTGCCAACCACACACACACACACACACACACACACACACACACACACACACACACACACACACACACACACATTAACATGCCTCTCTCATCTAGGACAACTAGGCCACAGGAGAGAAAATGCCACCTAAATGCCAGCAAAATGCCTCTGCAACATTGTAAACAGAGCACAAGCTTTTCTTTACGTATGCACGGGCACACATGCATCATATCAGTGCAGAAAGACATGACTGCAGGGCATTGAGCATGAACTAGGGCACCCCTTCTCTCATGGCTTTGTAAACCTTGTCACGTGTTTATTTCTTCTTGATTGAGAGAATGAGCAATAAAACGCCAAGTTTAAAGCATCAAGGCGTCATTTTATACTTTGCTCTTAATTTGTTCTCAGGTTGTTTTTTTGTTCCCCCTCTACATCACCCACGCCTGGCACTTCAGGTAATAACTTACGTAGGACGTACTCTGCCCCATCATGGTCAAAGTCTGCATCCTCTGGGAAGTGGTTAATCTGAGAGCACACTCCTCTCTTCACTCCTGAGACAGACAAGAAGAAAAATGGTGACCAGACTCAACAAAAGGCAACAACTCAAAGCTGAAGCCTTATGAGAACAGTTTCTATCCTCTTGATGAAAAGACTGATTGACCTGGAAAATGTTGTACCGTGATTCGAAAATGAATCCAAGCAAATGCGCTGAATGGTAAATTTGGGAATATTGTTTAGGAACATCATCGAGGTTAATGACTCTTGTTGTAATTACAGCTTATGTTAGTAATGTCACAAACACAGTGAACGCACAGGCACAACGTAAATACATACAAGCAGACACACAGGCAGACCGATAACTACCCGGCGGGGTCTTGAATGTAGACAGACAGACGAACGGAGGGACGCACGGAACGATGATGACAGCCCACCACTGTTGTTGGTGGATGGATTTTGAGAAAGGTGGAGTGATGAAATGAAGAGACACAGACTGAGGGAGAGACGAACAGATGTGGGGTGAGATGGTCTCTCAGTGCTCCTACATTTCCACAGGTAGGTCTGTAAAGAAACAGATGGTGGTACAATGGGAGGGAAATACTGGATGAGCCACATGGATCAGGCATTTTTGAAACCCTGCATTAGTCTATGTTGGCATTTTCCATCGTCCTTTATTAAACCACAAATCCAGGACTGTGAAAATACCACCTTATGCACACACGTTCTTAGAGTATTCTATATCTATAGTCTTATATAAATGTAAGAGTTAGTTTTAGAAACACTGGTTCATGTGGTCTGCTGCCCTAAGAGGCAGAGAGAGTGAATAAAACGTTTCAGTAGCCAAATAGGCTAGTCAGTATTTCAGAAACTGCTGATCTGCTGGGATTTTCCTACACAATCATCTCTAGGATTTACAGAGAATTGTCTGAAAAACAGAAAACATCCAATGTGCAGCAGTTCTTTAGGTGAAAATGCTTCATTGATATGAGAGGACAGAGGACTGCTTCGTGTAATAAACCTCATTACAACCAATATATACATCTCTCAATTCATTTCATGGATTCCCATCAGCTGTGTGACGCTGTCAATCCAATATGGAGCAACATTTCAGAGGAACATTTCCAGCACCTTGTTGAATTTGTGCCAGGAAATAATTAAGGTAGCTCTGAAGACAAAAGGGTCAACTGAATAAAGTATTCAATGAGTGTATGTGAACGTGCTTCCAATATTATCTCACTACATGACCTCAAACACAGCTGTGCTAAGTGACTCTGGCAGCTGACATGTTCAGTATCGGCTCACACATTTGTGGGATTATCTAACAAAAAATCACACAGACAGATAAAATCTTCATTGACTGGTAAGTCAGTGCAACCCCACCTTGAATGAGTCTGCAGAGGGGAGAAGAGGACAGGACACGTCTATATCCACAGCACAATGTGCCACCCACCTGCAGGCATAAATCTTTTGGAGCTAGCATGTCCTGCATTTCCACCCCTTCTACACCTCACTGCATCACTGCACAACTACTGAGCATCTATCTTGGCTGAATACTCCACAGACATCAAGGATACTTGACCTCTAAGCCACGCCAAGACTCTGTCAGCTTTACTGCAGCAGAAAAGGCTGAAAACGAGAGGAAACTACAAGGAGGCAAAGATGAGGACAAACCAGTGAAAGATGAAATGTAAAAATGTTTTGGGGGAGGAAGGCAGAGGGATAGCAAGTGGAAAAAACTGAGAGAGAAAGGGGTGAGGGAAAGAGTGGGTGGGGGTGCACTGCAGCAGAGCTGCAAGGGCTAGAGCTTATCTCTAATTGGCTGCTTTGCTATCAGGAAGCTTAGAGATGAGGACAAATTAGCTTTGTACAATGACCAAGCCCAGGATGGGCCAGGGATGCTTTATAAAGAGAGCCAAGCGGTTTTCCTGGAGACAAAAAAAAGCTTTTACCTCAGTCTGCATGTGAGCAAAGGCACAGATCGCAAACTCACACCACCCCTTTGCTTCTTCACTGTTAACTCCATCCCAGCTTTTACTGTAGAGTGTCAGGCAGGCAGTGTAATGTATAATGAATTAGCAGCTTGTGTTGCAGTGACACAAGAAGTGAAGATTGAGAGATGGTTGCTGCCAGATTCTGTATCTTCCGCCACTTGAAATGAGAAGCCGATGGGTGAACAGAGGCTTTTGTTTCAGCAATTGACTTGAATGAATGCATCCTGAATCACAGACAATGATTAATGGATTATTTTGGATGAGGGTTACGCTTCAGTATCACGTAATTATATTGCAATTATGCAAAATTGTTTTTTTGGCCCTGTGGCACGGTCGACCAAATACAAATGAAATGTGTATGTTGGTGCTGCTGCAGTGCTGCGCCCTCCTGAACAAAGTTTTTCTAAAGTCAAGTGAGAGGTTCTTGCTGTTAGACTCTGATCCCATTTAACAGAAGAACAATGCATACTATTAAAAAATATGTGACTGAATAATGGGAAATGTATTCCCATTTATAAGCTTTAACATTTCAATGAGATACGATTTTCTAGTTGGACCTCAGGAGCGGGTTTCAGGCCACCAGCTTGAAAGTTAAATAGTTGAATATAGAAAATTAAAAAAAGAGCCAATAAATACAGTATAATAAACAGAGTATCAGAATTACAGCATGCAGTGATTAACGTGATTTAAACAGTGGTTCAATTCATCTGCTGTCTGCATAGCATCCAGTCTGAAACCACCACGACCATAACTTAAAGTCAAACAATACTGTGAGTGCCCGTCCACCCTGCAACTCTATTATCTCTCTCAGTTGAATATGAACCTAAAGATCCAGAAAGTAGCTATAAACTTCAAACTTTTTCAAACATGCATCTACTTAAGTCCAAATCCCGCACACAGATTCCTGTCCATGAAAGCTCTTTTGTTACCTTCCAAGCAGCATATTCTCCATAGACCGGAGTGGGTGAGAGCACCAGGGTCCTTCTTGTCCTTATTATGAGGGTCATCCTGGGTCACGTTGGCTGTGCTGTTGCAGATGAGGGCACGGGAGTACAGCCAGTAGTCCGTGCCTATTGCCACCGTCATCAGGCCGAAGGCAGCGAATGCCCCCACGGTGGTGAGAAGGATCTGGATCCCCTTCTCACACACCATGCCTTTAAGGGAAACCAGAAAGTTGGAGAGAGTGGGCATCAGGAGTGCAAATAAAAAGCATTTATCGAAGAGCAGGAGAACAAGGAAGAACTTAACAAAGTGCAGTTTATTAAAAAAGACAGCAAACAAAGAAGGTGAGATGATGAGGAGCAGGAGGAGGCGAGGGGCACCGGTGGGAGGGAGAGAGGGAGGCGATGAGAAAAGATGAGCGCGAGGTGTAGGCGGATGTGGGAGGTGCATAAGTGGCTCTATGATGTGTCCTTGGAGGAGAGTTTGATGACTCTGCTGACTCTGCTTAACAAGACAGAATTGATGTGAAGCACAACAGATTTCACCCTCCCAAACTCAGTCTACTCCATATTCATGACCCTGACAATGTTCTCCCCCTCGGTATCAGCAGGGCTCGATGCACACACACACACACACACACACACACACACACACACACACACACACACACACACACACACACACACACACAGCAGATGAAACATGGGATCACCTTGCACCTACTTCTATTACAGAGGCAATGTTGGTGAACCTCTTACATACAAACATCCATGTATACACTCACACATTACATAATTCACTTACAGCCTTTCACATTGAACCAGGCAAGTGTGAAAGACAGAAAGTTGCCTCAGTATCGCAGAGTTACCTCCACAGATATTTCTGTTGTGTTAAAAGTTTCCTTTTCACAGACACAAATGTGCTAAACCTGACGGTGCAGAGAGTGACAAAGTGAGACCTACCTGACGGCGAGTTTCTATCCTTCGACTCAATTTTGAAATCTTTCTTTTCCTCGTCAGTGAAGAACGTGCTGTCCCCTCGATCCGGACAGCATCCATCGACTGTGTTCACCCGCTCTCCTCTCTCCTTCTTGCTCTTGTCCTCTCTCTTGCCTCTGTCTCTTTCTCTCTCTTTCTTTTCGACTCACTGGAAAGTTGGTGCTGGTGGAAGTTGTGGACGGTTGTCCCGCCCTCTGCTCGTCTGCTGTTAGCAGGAAACTTGCAGATAGAAGTCCATGGTCACTGCTCTGCTGCTGCACATGAACAAAGACAGAAATATATTGCACTGTATTACATTTATGTACAGCAGTAAATATTAAGTCATGACTCTGCAGATGAGAGCTATTACGTAACGGTTGACATGATCCATTGCTGTATTTAACTTTTTTCCCATGTGCATTTATAAGACTTTTTAGCTGGTATCATGGATAACAAAGAGCTGTATAAATTAGGACTAAATTAGTAAATGGACTCTTATTGTTGCTGTGATTTTTGGGTCAACGACATATTATGAAAAAGTAAATGTGGCACATTACATTACTTTCCTTAAATTAAAATTTCATTTTGCCAGCTCAACAGTAGGGTTAGGGCCAGGGTATCCTTCATATCCTTATATTTGAGAAAAATGATATTTCTGTTGGCATGTGGTCATTTGGGAAGACTTCCATAAAATTTTTTAAGTTATTATGAATTAATTTAAGTTATCCCAAGTAAGATTTATAATATGCTCAATATTTGCTTGGAACCAAGTCGCAACATCCGTGGATTGAAATAGAAACATGCAGTTCCTCAAATGCACAGCTCTACAACAACGTTATACATTCACCAGCCTATTTGTAAGGTCCATCTCGAGAGTAATGGGTTGGACCTTCTTAAAGCTGGTGTTAAGGCACCCAGTGTGTGCCAAGAAAATATCCCCCACAACATTATCCCACCACCAGCAGCAGCCTGAACCATTAATACTTAATAATTTATCAGTGGGTGGTTGTAGCTCAGGAGGCCAATCGGAAGGTTGGTGTTTCGATCCCTGGCTCCTCTGGTCTCCGGTCTGCATGTCTCAGTATCCTTGGGAAAGATACTGAACCCCAAGTGGCTCTCCCATGTCTTCCATGGAGTATGTTAGATAGAACGCACTTATGTGTAGCAAACAATACTTGTATGAATGAGTGAATGGGCCATGTTGTATAAAGCACTTTGAGTAGAACAGAAGGGCGGTCTACAAGAACCACTTAATTTACTATTTATACTTTCACACTGCTAATGTCAAATTCTCACCTTACCTTCTGAATGTTGCAGCAATGTTTTTCTAATCTTCTACTGTCTAATTTTGATGAGCCTGTGGGATTTGTAGCCTCAGTTTCATGTTCTTAGCTGACATGAATGGCACTTGGTGTGGTCTTCAGCTGTTGTAGCACATTTTCTTGAAGGTTTGACATGTTGTGTTATCAGAAATGCTCTTCTGTATACCGTGTTTGTAACAAGTGGAAGGCAACAGTTTGAACTTTGGCTGCCTTCCTATTATCCTGAAGTGGTCTGGCCATTCTATTCTGACCTCTAACATCAACAAAGTATTCCCCCCAAAGAACTGCTGCTCACTGGATATGTTGTGTTTTTCCATTCTCTGTAAAACACAGAAATGGTTGTGTGGGGAAATCACAGCAGATCATTTGTTTCTAAATTTCTCAGACCAGCCTATCTGACACCAACAACCATACTTTAGTAAAGTCACTTAGATCACCTGGATTCCCCATTCTGATGCTTGGTTTGAACTTCAGCAGATCATCTTGAATGTGTCTAGATGCCTAAATCACTGAGTTGGTATGGGATTAGCTGATAGTTGTATTAACAAGCAACTCAACAGATGTACTTAACAAAGTAGCTGGTGTATGTCAGGCTTGGGATAGCTATGCAGTCCCTGTTAGTTTTATTTATTTCATTGTTGGGTTTTAAAGATTACAGCAGGATTGCTGGTAGTAAGAAAATTATCAGATACTTCAAGTGGGCAATTATTCTTAGCACTAATACTAGTGGCATGAAAGTAATAAATGGAAGTAGCTGTAATGTAAAGCATAGTACAAAAATAGCTGATTACCCCTTAGTGGCATATACAAGCAATGAGATTTTTTCAGCTCACCTGTTTGAATTTTATTCAGGCTTAAAGTTTATTTATTAGTGCCGTGGCTGCCTTAACTAGCCAATGCTAACTGCTAGCTTCTTCTGCTGGGATTCACCAATTTGTTTTTAATTCACTGAGCTTGACCTCTTTACAGTTTGGCCTTTTATATAATTAAATGTACTAACGGACCTCCCAAAAATTCTGTGCATCCCCTTTGGTGAGTGAATGTCTTATGTTTATTTAATTACACATCACAGTTAGCAGGTGTATGTGAGATGCACTCAGCTAGCTAAGCTTGGGGCGATCATGGCTCAAGAGTTGTCAGTTTGTCCTGTATTCGGAAGGTTGCCAGTTCGAGCCCCGGCTCCGACAGTTTTGGTCGTTGTGTCCTTGGGCAAGACACTTTACCCGTTGCCTACTTGTGGTGGTCAGAGGGCCCGGTGGTGCTAGTGTCCTGCAGCCTCTGTCAGTGCGCCCAAGGGTAGCTGTGGCTACAATGTAGCTTGCCATCACCAGTGTGTGTGAATGACTGAATGTAGTGTAAAGCGCTTTGGGTCCTTAGGGACTAAGTAAAGCACTATACAAATATAGACCATTTACTTGTTAGCATTCATGGATAAATTAGCACTCCAACCTTGGTTATTGAATCTGAAATTAAAAATGGTGAAACATTTTATGTACTTGAAATCAGCACACTGTCACCGTGATAGTGATGTGTCGTCGTGAACGAAATGGCTCTTAGAGCCGGTTCTTTGATGTGAACGACGTGAGCTGGCTCCTTATCGCGAGCCGTGTTTTTTTTTTTTCTTTCTCTCACCCTCTCTCTCGCACATTTTTCTGCTTCACTCCGCACGCGAGCCTTGTGCTTTGCGCTGGGAAGAGGGGGAGGGGCGGTAGTTACACTTGCAGGACTTGTACACTTGTAGCACAGGAACAGAGCGGGAGGGAGAGACAGAGAAAGAGAGCCAGGGACAACAACGTCACATTAGAAAGGTATAGTAATCATCCACAACTATTTTCAGTTGCAGATGATAAAGGATTCAGAAAGTTTATTCATGCAGGCCCATATGACAGAGAATGTGCATCTTCTTTTTGTTTTCATATTTTAATTTATATTTAATTGTGTTGTGGTTTGCAGTATTTTGTGTTGTTTCACTTTAAATTTGTTTAAAATGAAAAAGCTGAAATTTTAAATAGTTAAAAGTTGAAATGTGAATAGTTGGTTTTTGTATTATATGATTTATTTATTACATTTTATGTGGAGTGAATAAATAAATGTATATTTACGATGGCCCCTCGAGACAAAGCCCATACAAACTTCAAAACACGTACGAACTCTGAAGCACGTACAAACTCGAAAACACGTAAAAACTCAGAAGCACGTAAAAACTCCAAAACACGTACAAAAGACAAAAGAAGTGCTCCAGGATGCTAGGGCGCAGTGTTGAGTTTTTGTTACCTAGTGGCTACACAAGCCAGGAAGTACCAACGACCGGATTTGGTGTGTGGTAGTAACAGGTAAATGAACATTTTTTAAAATTATTTGAATATATATGTGTACTTGTGTATAACTACACAAACCATACACATATGCCTTCAATTGTGTAATTTAAGTGATCTAGGTAGCTCTGTTTTGGAAGTTCAGTTAACGCTAGAAATGTGTTTTGGAGTTTGTACGTGTTTTGTCTCTAGGGGCCACCACATATATTTATATATAAACATATATAAATAAAACCACTTTTTTTTACATTAGTAATTCCTTTTGTGCATAATTTTATATTATTGTTAATAATAAATTAATTAAAGCAACAAAACAACCTGAAGAGCCGGTTCGGAGCCGAAAGAGCCGGCTCTTTTTAGTGAGCCGAGCCGAAAGAGCCGGTTCTCTAAAAAGAGCCGGAAATCCCATCACTACACCGTGAGGCATGCTGATGTTAGCATTTAGCTCGACTGCTGCCTAACAGACCTGTGTGGCATTCAGGAATGTAGACGGTTTGTAAATTAATGGAAGTGAAGTGTATGGCATGAGTTATGATTTATTTTCCATGCTTAGGGTTATGGCCAAATTAGTTTTTCCATTTTCAGCTCTACGCTCAGTTGTGTGTTTTAACACTGTTAACAGAAAGTGTAATCACAGGAGGGACAGCTTTACAGGTTAACGAAAGAATGAATCCAGAGCAAGGAAACTGCATCTACTCTGAATAAGAGGAGCAAGAGGGGGAGGCAGGGAGGACCAACCCGACATTGTTACCATAGCAACATTGAATTCCAAAGTCTGGATCAGCATCGAGCGAGGGGGGTGGTGGGGGGAGACAGAGGGAGAAAGGGGCAGAGATGGGAAAGAAAGAGGCAGAAATAAGGCAGATATTTCAAGACACTAACAGCGTGTTGACTCTGAGACCCGGGCAGAAGGACGAGCGCGCTAAAGCTTTATCAATAGATAAATGTGTGACCACAGCAACACAGATGCTCTGGGTCACACACACACACGCTCATAAATACACATGAATAAAGACTAAACGGCATCCGTTACCGAGGGCACAGGAAGTATTTCCTTTTCTCAGCGTCTTTGTATGATGGGTTTTGAAACAAACACGAGGGTAGGATGGAGCAGCACACATTATTCAGCAAACATTATTTAGCAGACATAATGCAGTGCAGTCAAGTCTGTTAATATTTGATGATGCAATATGGCACCGTGATCAAAATAGGTTACATCCTGTTTGCATTGTGAGGCCCAAAACAGAGCTGCCTCAGAGACAGAAAAAAAGACATGGAAGGAGAAACGGTGTGTGTGTGTGTGTGTGTGTGTGTGTGCACATTTCCTCTCCAGTGCTTCTGAGGATGGGTCTAGTCCAATCTTATTGAATCCCAGCAATGTTCCCCTCAGCTCCCTTTGGTTAGACAGTTAGCCTTGTATCTCTGCTTTCAGGCATCTTATTATGTAAACTGTCAAATGACACCACCATAGTGTGGCTTATTATTTATACACTGTGGTTGAATATGTGTAAGCAAACAAGCGAAAGTGATTGTGTGTGTGTGTGTGTGTGTGCGTGCCGTATGACCTTCCAACCCTATCAACATGCTGCCTCTCCCTGTGGAAAATACATTTCTAGAAGGGATTACACTATCTCCAAGGCGTAAAAATACAGTATCTAATCTGTGTGTACGTGTGTGTGTGTATAGTCTTTGACTCCATGTAATGAATGACCTTAAGAATAACCTACAAAGTTACTCTCCCGAGTAAAAACTCCCCTGCGTGGGCGGAGATCATAATTGTCATTTAATTATCTGTAATTTCTATTTTCCAGCAATAATTAAGAAAGAGGGGAAAGAAGAGAATGGCACAGAAGCTAGAGCAAGAGAGCGTGAAAGAACAAGAGGCCATGAAAAAAAATTAAAGAGCTGCACAAAAAATATTAAAGGGGTTCAAGGTCAGATAAGGGAGAAGGCATTGTAACTTTTCTTTAGGCTAACAGGAGTCTTGCTTTTTTAAAGAAGTCTTTATGGTGTAGTTAAAAGGGTATGTGAACATGACATGCTTCTTTTGCAGTTTAAAATGAGAAGACTTTGTACTTTGGGGAAACATATACTGATTTAGGCTAGGTTGTATCGGGTAAAACAATAAAAAAAGAGACTGCAATAACACTGTCTCTACCAAAAACCTCCTCCATGCAGGGATTTTGTTGCTCTATGAAACCCCACTTTGGCATTTTGATAATGAGCCATAATGCTGTAACCATGCAAAGTAGACTTATTATGAGCTATGACACTACAATGCTTTGTGCTCCTGTGGAAACAACAAGTCCGTATTACGTTAACAATCTTTGACAAAAATGCATTTAATTTGAAATGTTGCAGAAAAGAACTACTCTACCTACAATCCTAAACTGATACAATCTCTGACTGATGGGAGTTGCTGTTACTGTGGAAATGTTTAAACCCCATAACATCATGTCACTTATTGATCACAAAACCTCAAAAACCATCAGAGCGGTGATTGCATTCAGGAGCGAAGCACTGTACCATAACCAGGCTATATTACTTTACGGCCTGATTATTGACAAAAAAAACCTACATATTGTTATTATACAACACTATTATTAATCACATTAATCACAAACCCTACGATAATGAAAAGGATTCAATTCAACTGCTATGGAATTAGAGACTCACAGTTGGTTATTTAAGGAGTAGTTCCTTCACCATTAAAATAATTATGTTCGGTCCTTTAAAGTTTCTTTTTTTGCTTTGTTTTTCTTCTTTTTTGATCCAAATATTTTTTTATGGTCACGATACAACTGACAACCAGTATTATCTTTTTTTAAAAATTCAATGTCTGGTTAGAAAATACAGAAAAAACACAATGGTACGTTAGATTGTAACTTTACAGAGCTTTTTTCAGTGTAAGGAAGGCACAAACAGCAAGTTCACTTGTTGAAATGGAGAACTTATAAAAGTGGAATTTCTATTGTCTGTAAAAATACCGGTATAAACTTTTACGTAAAATAAAAGTGTCATATAACAATATAATTAAAATATAGGGAAGCCATGCATTTACACGCACTTGTGCACCACACCAGCCTTTCTTTTTAGGCAGAATGATCATTTCTACCTAAAAAGGTAGTAATCATAACCAAGCACTACTTCAACAATTTGCAAGATATTTTCCAATACTTTCCCCCCCAAACTGTTTGTTAAAGATGGAAACAACAAACTTGTTTCAACACTTGAGGCAAAAACACAATGTCGAGCATAAGCAGGCTATGATGGCATGTGAGAAGAAGATCCTAACAAACCACAGAGTAAATAATTAATCTCTGTAACTCTGGTTAGTTGCACTCCAAATGACAGAAAGAGCAAACAGTGGATGGGAAATATTGATGACATTATATGGTGATGGTCTTAAACAGCTTTAAGAACCTTGACCCAAGATGTAACATCCCAGGCTGAATTTTTTTTTCAGTATATTATGTGACAATATTGTGCAGCTCCTGAAGCCTTACAAGGTTAGTTACTGTTAAAGTGTTAAACAGTTATGTTAACACTTTTACTTCTCCACTGAAAACACTACCTGAGCTCTGTGAACTGGCTATATGCTACTGTTTGACTATAACTCTGGTGGTGCTGCTGGAACTTTGCAGCAACAGTTTCACAGTTTGATTTAGGCAGTCTTTCATCAATGGAATATATCTTTTGTTTTGTTTACACTAATACATATTGCTGTATTGCAAACTGCAATCATTAATATATCATGTAATCAGTATTGCTTTTCTATGTCATCATAAATATCATTATCATTAGTGATAAATACCATTATTGCAAATATCATGATATAATTTTGAGGCTACAGCATCCACACCCTAGTGGTCAGTGTTGAGCTCTGCAGAGTCTTTTGTCAGCAGATATTTGCAACTGACAGTGTTGTTAATCTTGCAAGCACTGGGGTTGTACTCTTGACTGCTGATTGGCCAATCCATACACTCGATGATCTACTGTGTTACTGACACAAGTGGGACATCAGTTACATGCCAGAGTTAACCCATTTTTGCAGCAGAAAGAACGGTAACACTTTATAATACAGCCTGCAACCAAAGACATAATTCTTCTGTAATTAAATGGAATTTCCATGTATTTTGTTGTTCCATGTAAATAACATTGTAATAATGTTTAGATGGACAAACTAAAGGTAGTAAACTAGATTAAGGGGCTCAGTCAGCTTTTTACAGGAAACCAAGAAAAAATTATATTGTAGGTAAATTTCAGTAGTGTGTAAGTCATTTTAAGTACTGCATACGTAACAACACATGCAGGTATTTTGCAGGAAAAGAAATACAAATTATACTGTAAGCTTAAGTTATTTTAAGTGTGGTAATACATCAGCATAATTACGATGTGAGATGGGGAAAGAATAAGACTTTTCAGTATTATAAAGTGGCTTAACTTCTGGGTATTTTATAAGAAAGGAGACACACATTGTATTTGAAGTAATTTTAAGAACAGTGTAAGTAAAAAAGGACAGCTGCATAACACAAAATTCATCATGCACATTAGCTGAATGAATATTAAATAATGATGTAAAAAAAATAAAGACGTAAAAGGCAAAGTTAAGTCACTCCATAATATGGTGTACTCCCGACATAAAATGGGAAAATATTGCATTTGCTCAAAGGTAAACACACATTACTTAAAATTACATACAGTATAATTTGTGTCACTCTCCTTGCAAAATAGCTGGAAGTTAGGAAAGATTAAGTCACTACATAATATGGACCTTGCCCCAAAATGTAAGATGGGAAAATATTGTTTGTCTATTGTACATCTTTGTCTACATTACTGGGAAATTATCCAGTACTTACAATTGCTTATGCACTACATACATTTACTTGCAATATAATTTCTGGTTTGTTTGACTTGTTACCCTCTTATTCTTGTGTAATGCCTTTATATATTTTCATGTAAATATAATTACAATGTAATTTTGAATAAAATCTATTGAACTCCCTTTTTATTGCAGGAGAATTAGACCCGTAGTAACGAGCCGTGTTGCAAAGTGTTACCGAAAGAATACACCATCTGCAACACACTGGGCATCTTTACTACTTTGAACTTACCCAACCTAAACGAGATTTCTAAGTCTAACTTACTCAACCTTTACAAACTGTCCGCATGACTGCATTTCATAAAATAAAAAAAAATCAAAGAGACAACATTCCAATCACAGGGCAACGAGGCAACAACCAACAAAGTATGTACTCTAAAAACCGTAGGCTACATTTTCAGTAACAGGATGTTCTGTAAATCAAGAATTAACGTATTTTAATATAGTTTGTCCCATAATTGCTCTTTAGAATACTTGCAGTGGGCAACAGCTGTCTGTCAGCAGCAGCAGCAGCAGTCCACCTACACCAAGCTGGATGTAAAGTATTTTCTCTCATCAAAAAGTAAAATTTATATCATGATAGGAAATGTCAGATGTGTTGTTGCTCTGGATATTTAGAGATACAGATTTGGAATGTAATGAGCACATGTTGGAGTAGTGTATGCTCTGCAATTCTACTCCATTGTTAGGTGGTTGGCAGAAAACACGATGATGTCATAATATATCATGTTTACTTCAGGTTTTGTGGATCTAAATTCTTAAATGTTATTGGAATAAAATTATAGTGACACATGATATAGATATAGAAGAACCTTGAGGAGTCTATGATGTACCTGTGTGCCAAGTTTGGCTGCTCAACTTCTGACTTGGTAGAAGTTCGCAGACAGACGGGCAGGCAGAAGGATTTTGTGTATTTTATTAAGATATGGACAGGTCTGTTGTTATCATTTCTGTGTAAGATAACAAGGTTAAAATGATTTATGATGCGCCAATGCAAGCTTAATGTCTGTTTATAATTCATTTAGGCCAGGAGGTCTCACAGGTGGAGTGCACTCAAGTTTAGGCCACAATGCACTCAAGTGCCTTGTGGCATATATAGATAGAAAGTCTGTATATGTTTTTTGGTTGAAGAGTAGATGACTTCTAAAGTCCAAGATTTTCTAACTGCACCCTGAGGAAATAGTGGATAATTAACAGTGGCAGTATTATTTCAATAGTTGCGTCACAGTGATTAGTTCAAACGTTAATGTGGACAAAAGATTTTACACATTTAGTTCTGTTTGCAGGTCCTGTGGGGTACTACTGCATATGTGCAGAAATCTGTACAAATGCCCTCTGTGGCTCCCAAGGGGGCTGCGCAAGATCTGACAAGCGATTTCACTTGACTCAGTGCTGATCTGAGCTGAGGAATACAAAAAAAGGAGGAGGGGGAGTTTGAATATGAAAGAGGTGAGCTTAGCCAGACCTCTAACTCTCTCCTCACCCCTGCTTGAGGCTAGCAGATCAAAGCAACATTAACCACAACTAACATAGCAGACCTGAATCTCAAATCCACACTGTCAGCGGCCATTGTGTACCGTGCTTAATGCAGGTGCCAGGTTGAAGGATGAAGAATGTGAGAAATAAATAAGATAGTACCTGTAGCTCAATTCTGATCCTTTTTTAAACTGTTGCAAACCTGACGATGTCATAAGAGTGCACTGCAGCATCACCTATTTTACATTATGAAATAGTGGGTTCAGAGCCGCTCTTCTCTGCAATAATTTTCACACTGGTCGTAATAGCAAATGATTGCAGGAGTGGTGATAAATTCTGGATAGTACTGGAGTTTGTGTGGATGTAATATACACATTCCCCTTTGCCATAAATCTGAGCATCCCGGACCTAACACCCTCACAGTGATGCCTTCATTGTATGTTGCTAGCTAGGGGCAATTAGCTGTAGCTGGACTTGCTGCAGAAACAAAGGCTTTGGAAGCAAGCGGCTGCAGGGACCATTACAGAACCAGGCTCTCACTTGCCTAAAAAAAAAAACTTCAGATATAATCAGATCTACCTGTGTGACTCATTCCCAGCAAGGCAGGCCACCTTGCTTGTATGAAATACAAGCATGCCCAATGAGTTGTGGCGCTAATAACACAGCCATAAATCACACAGGAGATTTGAATTTTGTAGCAGCTGCTCCATTAGCTATTCATTGCATAAATCAGCTACCAAACTGCTTGTTGAATAAATGATGACAGCCGTAATAAGTTTTTCCACACATGTGAAAGGCAGTGGTCCTGCGTGGGCAAGTGTGGAAGTTTTCAGTGCAGCATCTACACACACACACACACACACACACACACAAGGGTATCACATGGAAGGAAGAATTATGTCTGGTCTCCACAGGACCAGAATCGGGACTGTAGTTATTGAAAATGACATAAGCTAACAGTGAGTGCTTGACCAAAAGTGAGTGCTTGACCAAAAACATGCATTAGGCCTACTTATGATGGCAGATCTAAAAATACAAGCCGAGTATTCTATTCTGAGGTCCTGATGGCGGCAGTGAACATTAGGAAAACATGCACAAATATTCAGAGCAGTGACTTTTGGTAGCCGCAGTGATTTTTCCCCTTAATCATGAGAAAGAGCTACACACCTGAGCTCATTGCTGAGCTCCCACATCTGGCAGGCGCACATTTACATCTTTGCACGCTCACATGCAGAAACACACACGCGAATGCACAGAAAAAAAAAAAGAAAAATAGGAAGAAATCCACATGCAAACGAACCAAGCACATATGCGGCCTTTAACACCCACAACTGTCAAAATGATGACAACAAATGCATAAAATAGGTCATCTTTAAAAGGTACTTTATAGTGTAGCTGAACTGCCATTAAGCCCTCATGAAGAGTCTGCTAAGATCCTCTGACTCCATGTGACCAAGGCTTTGCCTGTCTGAGCAGAAGTGCCTGAGGAGGCAGTGGCAGTAACACCTTGGTTTAAGAGGCTCTCAAAATAAAGTGTCTCTGAATGACTGGATGCTCATGAACCCGTGAATCCATGCTTAAACACATGGACACTTGCAACCATGAACTTTAAATATTCCAGTCTTCACAGATTAAACCGCTTTCTGACAGCAATTCTAACACAAAATTGCCCTTTAAATTTATAGTTATTATACATAAAAGAGTGAGTTATCCTGTTATGTAAGTGCAGCAGGGGAGAAACAAATTAACCAGGAAACAAGCTTGCAAATAACTCAAGAAGAAAGCTGCCCTTTGTAAAGATAGAAAAACTGGGGATTATAATTATTTTATTACTGCTCTAATACAGAGTTTAGTCAACAAGACTTTGGGAAACTCAAACAAGTGCCTATCCAGTTTAACCAGGGAGATATCTTCCAGTAATGTGTGATCAGCAGTTAAATTAGGCCTGCAACAGATTTTCATTACTGATTCATACGTTATATGACTGTCTCGTTAATTTAATTTTAATTACCATTTGGCTTCAAATGATTAATAAAATGAGAGAATTGAGATGAAATGATTATTGTACTTCATTCTGTTTTTGAATCCCTCTCCCTCTTCACTTTTGCACCTCCCTTAAAGTCTAAATACACAATGTCATGCTGTGGCATATTTAGTTCAGTTCACATTTATTTATTATTTATTATTTATTTCATTTTTTTCCAGTTGATTTATAATTTATGTTCAAAGAAATGCACTTAAATACAAATAAAGTAACAATAACTAATAGGTTTCACCATAAATGAGTAGTTCTAATGTGGTGCCTGTTTTCTTTATGATTTGGTTCCTGTTAACAAAATATCAAACTTACCTAAAGCCCAAGCAGGTGATTTAAAGATGTTTTAACTGTCTGACAAACAGGGTATCCAGTGCATCATGTAAGAGAAATGCATGAAATCATCATTAATGAGAAGGTAAAAATGAGTCCTCAACCCCACTAAACAGAATATCAACATATGTAGCATATCTAAATATGTAACTAAAGATACTAAGTTAAACACTTGCCGCATCATCTTCATTATTTCTTAGGTTGATGCAGTGATGTTATGGGTGTTTTTTATTTTTGTAAAAACTGAAAAACAAAGAAAGAAAGAAAAAAAATGATAAATGTTATAATTTACAAGTTTTTCGTTGATAGATCTCAGCCAGTTGTTTAAAAATATGATATTCAGATTTTCTTTCAGACATGTGAAACATAAACTGATTTCCTGAACATTTGTTATGTTTGGTGATTTATTTACTCGTCTACGCTCTGTCCTCCTCTGCTTGGATCAGCTGACTGTGTTGGGATTCCAAACACGCCTGTTGCCAGAAAAAGCCACCGATTGTATCTTTACATTTCGCAATTAAAATGGGAAGAGGTGCAGCGATTTAATAAAACACTTGCAAACATAAATGTAAATAAAGCATGTAAGCCAAAAACAGTTCGCACAATTCTAACGAGTTTGAAAGTCAATATTTGGTATGACCACCTTTATTTTTCAACTGCCTGAACTCTCTTAAGCAAGCGTTCCTGTCATTTCTTTGAGTAGTCTTCAGAAATAGTTCTCTGGGATTCTTGAAGGACATTCAAAGCACTTCTTCAGATTTTGGCCGCCTTTTGTTCTGTTCTCTGATGATCCCAGACTGGTTCACTAATGTTGAGTTTACTATGGATCAGTCCTGGACTAATAATCAGGGTTTGGCTCCAAGGGAGACCAATCCATCACTGACAGTGTTCAACTGTGTGTTTTTCTATCCGGGTATGTTTTTAGTGCACTGGCAGTGTGTTTGGGATCATCGTCATACTAAGAAATGAAGCTGTTATCAATCAGATGCTTTCCAGATGGTACTGCATGGTGGATCAAAATCTGATGGTACTTTTCTACCTTCCCAATTTTATCAATTCTGACAAGATCCCCAACACCAATGACTGAAGCGCAGCCACAAACATGACAGAGTCTCCAGCATGTTTTACACACGGCTGTAGACACTCACTGTTGTACCTTATCCTGACCTCCTCTGTACATTTAACATTACCCATTGCAAACCTTTCAGTTGATTACAATGGTAATGCCAGCTGTATCAAAAAACTAGGAATTCAGGGTAACAACACAAAGTACATTCAAACCCGACTCTTACTGCCTCGTGGCAGCTACACGAGTCACCATCATGAAGTTTTTGCTTTTCCGAGTGTGGTTTTTCCTGCACTTGTGGGTGTCATTTTTCTTCAGTGTGTAACGATACACTAGGACGCTTGGCTCCTGTGACATCTCTAGGTTTATGAGAATACACATAAGCCTATTTAAGAAACTGTTGAGCAGAGTTTTCTCAAGATCTGCATACTAGATAATTTCTGGATCGTTTCATAAATAAATAGGGAAAAGAGTTGATGACAAATGTAAATGAGCAAACTCTTGTGGACCTGGGGTCTGCTCTGTTAATCACTCAGCTAATCTCAAACAGATGTTTAGCAGATAGTCATTCATTTATTTACTCATAGGCTTAATAGTAGAGTGATATGTCTGCACCTACTCTGAGTCACATAATCTATTTCATGTGTGAGCAGCTTCAATATTCTAATATAAACAACTAAGACTCTCACTCACACCTACACCGTTTTGTAATCTGTTTGTGGGATTTAGTTACAGGTGCTGCAACCTGTATCTCCAGCCTTGTGCTGGCCTATCAGACATGCTAACACAGTTTCTGTCGTGTTTTTATGCTGCATGCTCCTGCACACACGGACAGGTCAGCTAACAGCATATCACTGACACAACACGGTTCGATCACAGGCTCTTACAACCCTGCTCTTAGGCTATACAAGCTTAAGCAGAGCACTTAAAAACACTAAAGCTCTGGGTTAATTGATGCATGGGTCATAGCCACTGAGAACGGAGTCATTTAGAATGCTTTGGATAAAAGCCTCTGCTCACTGGAGTTATAAGCAGTGTTGTGTATTGAATGTAAGCTTTCCCAATACTGCAAGACTTGCTACAAGTGTAAGTTTAGACTTTTTCTTTAAATATGCAGGAGTTTCTTTTTACTCATAGGGTAGAGATGAAAAGTTATGCAGTAATGTGAATGAACATTAGATTTTTAAGGGGCTGTATTTCAAACTGAGGCATTTGTGGCTCTTGTACAGCACCGGGCTTCCTCCTGCACTAAAGAGAGGAATGAACAGTGTGAAATCTCAGACCATCAAGAAAATTGCAGCAAAGGCATTGATCCTCTGAACAACAGCTACATGACAGATGTGATGATCATTGCAGAATTGCTTCTCCTCAAAGGGAGAAAGCGAGACAGAGAGAGAAAGAGACCAACCAGGAGTGAAATTTAAGCGAGACAGGTAAACGAGTGGAAACAGTCAAAAGTTAGAGATCCTTTCCGATTGTTGTGGACCGCTTGAGCATTAGATGATTATAATTTGGCCAGCGTTAAATCACACCTACAGCCTGTTTGGGCTACGCATCAGTATTGACTGCAGTGAGTCAACTTAGAGTGTAAAAAGCAGATCTTAGAGCCAACTCAGGGGTTTTGAAAGTGATCCAAAATCCACAGAGACGATCATCAAGGCCACACGTACATCACACACACACGGCACAGACAGTGTTTAGCACGTGGGAGGCGGAGGAACTGAGGGGGTGTGACAGGGCCAAGATCACTTAATGAAAGAATCACTGATAGCTGATAAAGAGGTGGGCGGCAAATGGCAGCACCGTGATACAAAAACGACACCTTTGATTTCTCATCAGACATAACCGAACCTTTTAGGCCCTTTCGGTGTGCAGTGTGTAACATGAAACTTGCACTTTATGCTGTCATTAAGTCACACAACTGAAGTTATAGCGCAAACAGTAACTGCATGCATTTGCACAGAATTACACGCAGTTAATTAATGATTTGAGGTGTAGTTAAGAAATGAACAATTTTAGGCTCTCATCCATTATCTCATTGCTGATAATATTTAAGAAATGCACAAATATTTCAGTTTAGCTGCCACCCAGTGCCCACATTTGGCATGATCACACAGGAAAAGTTCAACAGCAAACTTGCAACATCAAGTGACAGAAAACAAAACAAGGGTATAAATGAACAGTGTAAAAGCAGAGCGCTGATGGTCATTTATGCTGGCTTTTTAAAACCAAAGGCTGGTCCCCAAACGGAATAGATGCAGCACTCAGTGAGAAGCTGAGCTTAGTGGGTATAAACTTGTGCTACAGTCATCAACACTGTAGGCGAGCACAACAGCGTATTTCTCATTGAATAATGAAAATTTCTGAGAAAACACTCAGAGCTGCAACCTGCCATGGGCTGCAGGCACAATGAAGACAGGTATAAGTCACTGTGCTGTTTGCTGACAGTGCACAGAAACTCCTGAATACTGCAGTGCACACTCCTACATAATTTCCAATTCAAGACGTTTCAGTCCTCCTTTAGCAATGACATGATGTGAGCTGTGATGAATACTGAATGGCTGATCGCGTGCCAGGTGTTCGGTGCCCTTTACCTCTGGATCTGTCGAAGCTGCACAGGTTGTTCAGTGAGAGAAGACTGTGGAAAATAATGGAAAAAATACGCGTCTGATGCAATGATGTGGCCCAGGTTCAACATGGAGCCAAGATGAGATGCTGGCCCTGCACTCCAAAGCGGTGCATAACACACTGATGAGACACATACGAGCTCAGAGCCACGGGGCCGAGAGCGTGCAGAGCTGACTTATAGTGATGCGGACTGCGGTGCATTTGTTAACAGAGTACGCTACACACATCACCCTGCCTGCATAGGCTGCACGGTGGAAAATGGACGCCTAGCATCGAGAGACCAGTACAGAGAAAACTCAGCGGACTGGGACACGAATGACACACCGAGACTCGCATTCGCACACGCTGAAATAACTCTCCATCCTCGGGGAAGCGGCCGATCATGTCAGCGAACGCAGCAGATATTTTAGTCTCCACAGCTGCGGCGTGAATGCAGGCAGAGCTTAAAAACGAGCTATTAAAATGATCATTTGCATAATAGACGTTGCGGTCGCTAATTATAGGCCCGCGCAAAATAGGTGGGAATATTATCATTCAGCATTTAATCAGAGAGAGAGAGGGAGACGGAGAGGAGTGGTGGAAGTCTGAGAAATATTATTATTCTTTTCTGGAATTACGATATCAACACTGTCAGTAGTGTGTTAAGTTGCAGGAAACCTGAAACAAATCAATGTGCTATGAAAATGAGCCTGGGTGAACTGTCATTCATTAAGCTGCAAAGTCAAAACAACAGTGTCTCAATGCAATTATAATCATTTTAAAGAAGCTTACAGCGGTCTTACCTGCAGGCTCTCTCTCTCTCTCTCTCTTTTAAATTTCCGAGCTTCGCAGCGCCTTGCACTCCCAGAGAGAGAAGGGGATGGAGGGAACAGGAGAGAGGAGGTGGACGGCGCTAAATAACGGGTCTATCGAGGCAACAAAATAAATAATTAAATCGAAAGGGGTGATTAAAAATCATGAATTTAGGAGCAAAAAGAAATAAAAAGAGTGAAGTCTCAGGTCCCGGTTAAATTTAAGTCTGAGATGGAAAATGGTTCAGCGTGTGTGTATATATTAAAAAAAGGCTAGTACAAAACACGTCACTGAACACGGATTTGTCTACAGTGGATGTGGCCGCTGCTTGTGTGTACTCGGGGAGAATGCGTCTCCCCCTCCCCTCCGGTTGGATGAGCGCTCGCCCGCCTGTCTGCTCCTCCATCTATTTCTTCCACACTGCGCGCGGCGCGAGCAACTTGTCGCATCACACTAAAACTCCACGCTAAATGTGAATGAGGTTGGACCGTCGACACAAGATGAAATCTCCCACAGTAGCCTATGTTGTGCTACGAGATCACTACGAAGGCATGACCCCCCTCACCCCCCTCTTATATTGAGGGAATTGGTCTGGATGTGCTTATTGGAGTGTGTGCCACACGCTCATGGTTGCGCGCTCGTAGCCTATTATGACCAGCTCGTAAGTGCGCGAGTGTTATTGATGTCGATATTTCTTTTTTCCTTTGCTGGAGAGCGACTTGATGGAGCGCCAGTGGGACACTTTTCCTCTGTAGTGATGATGCTGATGATGAGGGCCGCGCTGGTAGTTCTGGGAAATGGAGCACAAGCGCAGCCCTGCAGAGAGAGGGAGAGAGGAGGAGGGGGAGGAGTAAGAGAGAGAGAGAGAGAGAGGGGGGGGGGGGGGGTGTTATAAGACGGAATCAAACATCCACAGGTTAATATCAGTGTATCAGCAATATCAGCAAAAACGGAAATTCAGCAGTAGCGCTGTAATATTAGTGGTAAAATGATCAAATCATCTGGGGAAATTACACAGCTGGTGTGGGATCTCACTGCTGATGGTATAGATCGGATTATTTCACGCGCAGATCTATAAAAATGAAGCTGCTGACCTCACACAGCATTTAGTGTGCACAAAACAGAGTGAGCGAACAATGACCTTCAATAGCTTTAAAATGGCTTTACTGCCTAGTTCAACCTTTCCCTCCCTCTCTCTCTCACAAACACACACACACACACACACACACACACACACACACACACACACACACACACACACACACACACACACACACACAGAGGGGAAAAGGCAGAACCTAATACAGACTGACAGGTCTTTCATGCAGTAATGGTGATGGTGAAAAGAGAGATCCACTCAACACACACACACACACACGAAACTCTGTATGTACACACACAAACAAAAGGCAAAGGAAAACAGAAGTCAACACACGCTCACGGTGTAAAGTACACTATTGCAGAAAAGTGTCCAAACAAGCACAGGCCACAGTTTAATCTCACTTGTTTGCAGCTACAGTTGGGCTTCATTCATCAGGAGAGGCGCTCACACACAGGAAACCCTCAGTCCAGATGATCACACAGCCGAGTTTACACATTGTTTTAGTTGTATTGACTGTGGATGTTTGACTTTCTGATGTCAAACCAGGCATGCTGCACCTCATATGCATCTATGCACATGTTTAGCATCTTGCGCTTCATTTTTAATTAATAATGGTTTCAGTCAGAAATATGTGTGCTAATTTTTTTTCTAAAGATTGATATGAGTTACAGCTTGGTCATAAACCACAACGAGGCTGTTGCACTGTAAGTATTATTAGTTCACCTACACGACGCCCTCCTTTTTTGTACTTCCTTTGTGACCTTCACCAAAAACTGGCATTTCTGTCTTACTGTGTCACACTTTTAAAAGACGCAGTGTTCAGCACAGACATCCCTGCTTTTGGAGACAGGAATAAGTAAAAAAATAATTTTATATCTCAACTGTTAATTCTTATCATTTTTTCAAGTCTCACTGTGATAAACACAAGTACACATGCCAGCAAATGCAGCCCCCCCCCCACACACACACACACACACACACAGGCACATGCACCCATACAACACTCTGATCAATTGTTGCCCTCAGGCTGTGCTGGCGTGCCATGACTGAGGAGGGAGTCTAGTTAACACCCAGTGATTCATTGCAGTACAGCATCCATCCACTTGCAGGTTCCCTCAATCAAAGAGAGCAGCCAGAAGCCAGGACAATGTCTAATCACATGACTTCAATATTGTAGTAGTAGTAGTAGTAGTGCTATAATATATAAAATAATTAAAATGAAATGGCAACATTTCGAACATCTAACAACAGAGGTGCAAACAGAGCACAATCAACCCACATTAAAAGTTTTGTACAAAAGTGATGTACAGCAGAGCAAAGTGAGTGTCAGAGACCAACCTTTTAAAAGCAGTGACTTTCTGCTGCATCATATAGCACCAGATTAGACAGCATTAGTATCTTTGAAACACTAAAAAAGGATTCTTTTGCCCATTTTTTATTTTAGAAAGCTGGTAATGTGGAAGAAGATCAGGCTGTTCCGCAGAAGCAAGCACAGCTACACTCTTTTATATAATCATGAGGCAAACGAATCATGAGGCTAGGGATAGAGATGGAAAAACAAAGAGTTGCAGGGATGAAAGGAGTTTAGGAGTTATAAAAGTATTATTAAATACTTCTGAGAATTAAAAGGGAAAGTTATTTTCAGCTGTTCCAAAGTCATTTAGTGAAGGAGACTTTAACTGACTGGAGAAAAACTTCAACAGCTACTGTTGAGGTGTGCCTGAGCAAGGCACTTGACCCCTTAACTGCAACAGCACAATCAACAAAGACAGCTGCAGGTACACTGGGTGTCATCTCAATTCCAATGTGTGCAAGTCCTTAAAGAAAAAACAGGGGAGTGTATAACCCTGCATGTAGGTAAAACATGACATCACAATGATCTCACTTTATACTTGTGAGTTGTGAGCTATAATTTTCATCCCACTCATGCAGTGAAAGACATCAGTGTGTTTCCCTCTCTCCAGCATCACAGTGATCTTTATAATGAGCCCATACACACTGTTATTATAGGGATGTCTCGCTGTGAGAGATGCACCTTAAAACAAACAGCAAATGTGTCTATTATAGAGGAAAGAATTATGTTTCTGATGTGCAGGTTCTTCTTGCCTTGCTCTGGGTTTTGTGATACTCTGCATCATTTAACAAGCGTTCAACTTCTAGAGCAGGGATGTCAAACTCATTGTACATCATGGGCCGGACCAGTGAAACACCCCTTTCTGTCAGTGTGAAGAAGTTTAACTATGCCTTTAATCGCTATCTTGATATAAGAAAAAGAAGTGCACTTTCAACAACGTGTCTCAAGTGTCTGCAGTAAATGAAAGAAATCGGTCAGCATGACTCTTTGTGCTAAAATTGTCAGAAATAAATGTGTAAAATTACTGAAAAAGTTCTAGGAACTCATTTCCCAGACTGTCCTGTAATTATAAAACAATTGTTGTTGTTTTTTTTGTTGTTGTTGTTTTTTTTACTGTGGATCCAATGTAAAAAACAAAAAACAAAACAGACATTTCTTTAGTAAGTGGAAAAGTGTAAACTTTTCTGTCACTTAAATGTTTATCTATTAGTGTTTTATGAATAGCCAAGGGGAAGGAAAAGTTGTAAAACTTATGAAAGCACAGTTAAAAATCCAAAATGTGTATCCTTCTTCACAACTGGACTCTTTTCTGGGAAGATTCTGGCCGCCGGGCCTTATTTTGGACACCCCTGTTCTAGACCGTCTGAGAAAGCACCTCACTACATTTCAAAACCACCACAAAATAATCATGTGTGGCTACAAACATCCTACAGAAGAGCCTCCTATGTCTGCTGGTACAGTGAATCCATCCCAGAGAGAGATGCTGAAGTCTGTTTATCCATAGTTTATTAACAGAAAATTAATCTGCAACTATTAAAATCTATAAATCATGTTAATTATTACTGAAAAAAATCTGCATCATTACGTGAGGATTTTATGTTCCCTGCCTGAGAGCAAGCTGAATATGTTGAAAACTCTGGAACTGCAATGAAAAATTATAACAAATTTTTAATCGTCATTTGTCGGCATTTCATAGACACAGGGATCACTCAGAGACTCATCAACACACAGAAAGAGATCAACATTATATTTTTTAGTTTTTCACATTATTTCAGATATTCTAAAAACTTTGTACTAATGCTGTCACAAATGCCTGCCAAACAATGCTGCAATAATAAAATGTTAAATTAAATGTTGCCTTTAATGGTGTGTGCCGCTGTTCGTTAAGCAGCAAGTAAAAATGCAATTAATACTTAGTTGTGACTTTTTCCAGATTGACATTTACAGCTACAAAGCTTTTAAAATCTTTCTAATCAGTCTTTAAAGTTATGTGTCACTCCTGATTTGTATCGTTCACAAACACTCGTCTCATCATCGTCATACATTCCTTACATGAGTGTAACTTTGTCATCTGTGCTGCACCAGCCATAGACACACAGTGGAGGTCAGGGAAGCAGGAAGAGTGCATTAAAGTAGTGAACCAGACCCATGGCTGATACCGGGGTCAGTGCAGGACAGTGGCCAGTAGAGGGCATCAGCCGCCTGTATCATTGTTGGGTGGTTCCTCCTTCAAACCAGCATGCCTGCATCCTGAGGGCGTGTTGTTGACTGTGGTGCGCCTGTTGCAGAGTCTTCCTCCAAAGCAGAATGAGTCAGACCTTTCATTGATGTAATTTGTGCCAAAGCTTCATTTACAGTTTACTACAGACACCCTCGTGAGCAATTATATACAGCAAGTTAGAAATTTGTATCTTATACAAAGATGTAAAACAGTAAGTTGATTTCTCCTGACGATGTTTCATTGTATCATCAATTTCTGTGTTTTTTTTAATTTTCACATGATATTCATACACAGTTTTCTCAATTCAGCATTACTTAACTTCTTTTTAAAACTATTTTTAATTCATGATATTGATCACTCTAACTTGACAGTGTGAGTTGTGAAACTGAATTGATGATTTACTAAATTCAGAGAAGACAATAGAATATTTAACTGCATTTGCCATTTGGTAAAAATGTACATAGTTCATGTATCGGCATAGTATATGTATGTTAAAAAAAAAAGCTATGTGCATTCTCTCTTTGTGAAGAGTGTTTTGCATTGTACATTTCCAAGTGCATACAAATTTCCTGCAGCACTGCAGTATCTCCGTATTATACCGCAGCCCCACGCTCTGCCTGCCTCACTCTCCCTCGCTGGTATCTCCTCTGTAACTCAGCTTAACCTTCTATGTCTTTCTAGGAATCACTTTTTCCTCCCATTTATTTCTCCCTTCTTCCATGTTTTGTCCTATTTGTTTCTCTCAGTCCACAGTTTTTGTTAAAGCTTCCCGTTCAATCTCCAAAACTGCCTTTGATCTCAGTTCATATTTGCTCCAAAACTAACATTTGAAAATATATTTGGTCTCCTTCCACTTCCTCTGACATGATCTGCAATTCAAGCTCAACATTTACTGTCATCACATATAAATGTACATGATTATGAAGAGTCTACTTTCCTTCCTGAAGCTCCTTATTCCTAACAGGGGGAAGCGCTCATGTGCACGTGTGTGTGATAATGAGGGGGAGGTACGGGTGATGGAGGCATGGCCATTGGAAGAGCCTGGCCCTGGGGATGTGAGGAGTGAGACCTGGGCAGGGTGTGTGTGGAGGGATAACCGGTAGGCTGTGGGGGCATCTGGTAGCTTCCTGCGGAAGAAGAGCCGGAAGGTGGGCTGCCCGGACCAACCGCTTGGAGGTTGCTTTTTGATGGGGCTGGCGGAGTCTGGTTAAGCTGGATGGAGATGTCGCTGGAGGCCTCAGAGGTGCTGCGTCCACGTTTTGGTGGGGGCCAGGAGGAGTCTGGTTGGAGGAACTGGCCGCTATAGTCGCTGCTCTCAGACAAGCGGGGGCGGTAGAGCGCAGGGTGGGGGCGGTACATCTCTTCTTCTGCATAACGTTTCATGAACAGATAGACTGACATCACACCGGCCCCCTAAAGAGATGAGCGAGATTAGATTATATGTGACAGTGCGTATTTTGTTCAGAGACAACATTTCAAAGAAACAGTAACGAGTAGGTGTGTGGGATGTGATTATAAATGACTAATAAAAGGAGACATGAAGAAGAATGTATAAAATAAATTTAAAGGTAAAACAATAGCCAACAAGGAGTCTGGAGAAAAGAAAAGACGAGGGAAAAATCGGAGGAGACAGTTAGTTTACACTGAATCAGCCACTGCAGCACATTAAGAGCAGGGCCACTGATGACAGGAGAGAGGCAGCTGCAGGAGGGGGAGGAGGAAGGAGAGAAGGAAGGGATATGTGAAGATGAAGTCTCACGTGAAACTACACCATGCACGAATTCACACATGAGCACAGCTGTACGGAAACCCTGCTGTTCTGCATCATAACCACTGATACCTCACATTACCTTCAGAATACAGATCATCACACTCAGCAGGGAGTACCTGCACCATACAAACTGTGTTGCACGTGTGCAATCAGACACTCAAGCACACACTATAGCCCCTGTCAGACATCTCTCATATATTACAGCATCAGCTTCATGGTCACTTTTTCTTAATGCTGGCTTGTCAATTTTTAAGCAGCACAAGTTTGAACTACCTCCAGTCACATTACAGGAAAGCAGGCACAATATTACAACTTCTGTTACTTTGTGAGCTGTTAAACTCTCACCCTAACATGGGGACATTTGGCATGATGCATTTTTGCTATTCTAAATCCACAAGAGACAAGAAAAGTCTTTCTCTTGAAGCCTGTGTGCCAGCTTTCTCTCAGCTGCAGAGATCCTGCTCTTAGTTACACTAGTGGAAACAACAACAAAGTGTTGATAGGACACTTTAAATTGTTGTGTTCAAAAGTGTTGTTATACTTCACAACAGTCAATACTGGCAATGTTTTTCGACAGATGTGAAGCAAACGTAATTGATTAGTGTAGGTGTGTTTCTAGGATATATATATTTTTAAGAGGAATGGCACAATAAGAACCAAGAAGGAGTCATAGAGACTATGGGAAAACATAAATGTCTTTCAAAAATAAGGATTGTGTTAGAAGAGATCTTCGAGTCTGTTGTGTCCTGATACACTTTTTTCAATGCTCTTAATATTTTTCTATCTAACACTCACACTCTGATGGATGCATTTGGCCCAACGATAGTTGGCATGCAGATTGGAATCGAACCACCGACCTTCCAATTACTAGGTAACCTGCTTCACCACCTGAGCTACAACCACCCAAATTTCTACAGTGCATTAGAGTACAAATCACTTTTAAACACATGTTCATAAAATGCTTTAATCAATGCAACTTAAGCACTTCATCTGCTTTATCCAGAATCTTAGAACTGTAGTACCATGAGGAAACCAATGAAGAGACGGGGAGGACATGCAAACTTCACACAGGGAGTCCCCCGCCCACCACAAGATTCAAACCAACATCTTTCTTGCTGTGAGGCTGACAGACCTAACCCCTGCACCACCAGCACAATATGTAATATAGACACAGTATATTGCTAACAACAGAACTGATAATGGTCGAGGTTTGGAAATAATCACTGTGCGGCTTAAAGGGTAAACTATAAAAACTACATTTTGCCTGCTTTCAGCACATTATTTGCTCGTCTGCCATCACACACATATGAACATGAGTGACATCCCATTCTTAATCCATACGGTTTAATATGATGTTGGCCCGCGCTTTGAAGCTATAACAGCTTCTTCTCTTCTGGGAATGCTTTCCACAAGGTTTAGGAGTGTGTTTACAGAAATTTTTGACAATTCTTTCAGAAGGGCATTTGTGACATCAGACACTAACGTTGGATGAGAAGGCCTCGCTCACAGTTTCCCTTCTAATTCATCCCAAAGATGTTCTGTCGGGTTAAGGTCAGGGCTAATCCACGTCTTTATGGACCTTCCTTTATGCACTGGTGCTCAGTCATGTTGGAACAGGAATGGGCCATTCCGAAAGTGTTCCCACAAAGTTGGGAGCATAAAATTGTCTAAAATGTCTTTGTATGCTGAAGCATTAAGATTTCCTATCACTGGAAATAAGGGGCTGAGCCCATACCTGAACAACAACCCCACACTAGAATCCCCCATAATCCCCTATACTCAAAAACTACTGGTCTCCTGGCAACTGCCAAACCCAGACTCATCCATCAGATTGCCAGATGGAGAAGAAAAGATTCGTCACTCCAGAGAACACATCTCCACTGCTCTATAGTCCAGTGACAGCGTGCTTTACACCGCTGCACGTGACGCTTTACTTTGTGGTTGGTGATGTAAGGCTTGGATGCAGCTGGGTGTCCATAAAAACCCATTCCACGAAGCTCTCTATGCACTGTTCTCGAGCTAATCTAAAAGCATCAGCATCTGCTGACCCCGCTTTGTGATTTTACGTGGCTTATCACTTCATAGTTAAAATGCTGTCAGTCCCACTCACTTCCACTTTGTTATAAAACCACTAACAGCTGACCGTTAGCCACGAGGAAATTTCACGCTCGCACTTGTAAAGGTGGTATGGAAGTGGCCACAGGTGTACAAAGGAAGGAACACCTGAATTCATTGATTTGGATGGGTGAGTGAATACTTTTGGCAATATAGTGCTTTTGCACACTCTGATACTCTGAGGCAGACACCTAACACAGGAATGGGAATCTGGAGATGCCCCTGATGCAGTGGGAATATTTTAATGAAGCAGTGAGGAAAATATTGTATAAGCGAACCATGTCTGAATGACAAAATGCTGTGCTTTAACAAAAAGATGAAGCAGCCTCACGTTTTCATGTCTGAAAAGGGCCTCTCACTCTCTTTCCCAAATTTTCTAACTAGCACACACAGAGCCTCGACTGACCTCTTTGAGTAAGAAGGAAGAGGCAGCGAAGGCAAAGGACCAGCCGTAGTGGTAATTGAAGAACTGCTCAGGCTCTCTGGGTCGGTTCATCACCTCATCATTAATACTGGAGATGTAGAGCACCAGCCCCACCACCAGACTGAGGCCTGCACACAGCACATTAACAATGACACTGAGCGTAAGAAAGAAAGTCACATACAAAAGTGATCCAGACAGCCACACCAATGTGTGCAGAGTGAAAGAGAAAGATGGGGAGGAGCCACATCAGCTAATTAGCTTTCAAAATACTTACACTGATAAAGAAATGGAAAAGACACCAGAGAGACAGACGAGAAATTTCATATCAGTTATTCACAAAGACCTTTGAACATTTTTCCTTTTACAATGAAAACAGTCTTTTTAAAAAATAAAATTCTTTTTGCAAAAAATAAAATAAAAAGAAATAAAATAGAGCATACTGTCACTGTGGATTACTTTCAGCCGCAAATGATTTTAACATGCAGTTAACATGTAACTAGGTTCAGGATTCAAAAGCACTTTTGTGACAATTTAAGAAGGATATATCAGGATATATCAACGTAACCTGTCACACCACCTTTGAGTTTTTCCAGGTTTAACCATAACACCAGTGTTTCTATAACCAAGTGCTTAACACACCTTTAACCACCTCAAACATAATCCTGTAAAAAAGTTTCAAATCCTTTAGTTGCTATAATGTGAGGATTGCAACACATTACAAGGAAAGCCACATTCTTTTTAATATATGAGTGGATGAATGAACATGCTGGCATACTGTATGTCATTCATATCCTCATCGGGCAAATAAATAAATACATAATAATAAATCTTCATTATAAAAATGTCTTATTATGTTAGCACAACTTAATTAATAACTTAATTCACTAAGACAGACTGGCAGCATGTCAGGGTATGAAAGGTGGGGAAATGAATTTCTGGGAGGAAAATTATAATTTAAGTATTATAAGATTCTCTTATAATGACTGCTGTTTCTGATTAGGTGTATGTAAGGATATTTCTCTTTATTAAACAGTTAACAGTTACTTGCTATTTATCTTAAGGCAGAAGAAGAAGAAACCCTGAAAAAAAAAAACACTTAAAATGTAACAAAAGAAAGAGAATAATTCTGCTACTCTAACATAGCATGCTAATTAAAGTCATGCAGTCAGAACTGATGCAGCATGCTGTGAAAACTTGAATATGTTATAGTGAAAAATTCAGTATATTCACTGTACTGGAAACAGAAGTGCCTTTCAAAAGTGAACGGATGATCTAGAATCAGCCAGAAGCATCCCATACAACATTTAAACCTCTCTTTTCCAGGAACACTTACCTGCCCTCCACCTTACTTTGGCTATGTTAAAATTATGAGATGCAACATATGGCCAACATCACAGAATCAATATTCAAAGACAGCATCATGCTGTAAGCAGCGAATATGAATATTTCACCGCAACATTCAAGTGCACCACAGGGCTGTCAAGTGCTTATGCCCTCTACGTGAATGGCCTGGTTTCGTTGTTGCCTTAAATTTGAAACGCGTGGGAAATGCAGAAACCGTGCTGCTGTCAATCCTGCAGCAGAAGTACATCTTTATCTGAGTTAATGCCTGAAAATCCAGAGGAACACACAGGCACGTGCACAGTCAGAGGCAGGAAAAGAAGAAGTGTTGAGTGTGAGACAAAGGGGAAGCAAACATGAAGGTAAATGGTGCAAGGAGGCGTGCATACGCAGCTCATCTGTGGTGTGTTTGTTGGGGGAAGAGATAAACAGAAAAAGAGAGGGAGGGAAAGCGAGTAACAGAGAGAGCGGGAGAGCCTCTAACCAAGATTAAACATCTGTGGCCCCATGCTGTTTTTTTATTTCCTGCGCTGAATACTGTTATGTTAACCAGAACAGGGTGCCATTGCACCCAGCCTGCCAATACAAACTACAATATTTACCAGACTACTGCGTCAGGGATGCCAGTGGAACATCCTTCCGCACACACCACTGCAGCAACAATGACTCAGAAATAATATCCTTTGAATGAAGGGGTGAGGAAAGGAATAGGAGGAAGGAGAGGGGCTGGGGAGGGAGGGTTGAGAGGGGTGTGTAGTAGGGAAGGCAGGAGGAAGGCACAGAGAGGCTTAGTGCAGCAGAGTATGTAAGCAATTTGATACACTTGCACCTTATTATCACCCTATTATCAAAATAAGGCATAAAGTAAAACACTGTGACACTCCAGCAGAGGCTATAAACATTATGTAACCTTCATTACATAACATTTATTACCTCGTATACTCTGAAATGGCATGTCGAAGTCATCATATCAGACTCTGTGTGATACTCCTCTGAGCTCTGCGGTCACGCTTCCTCCTCAAAAGTGCATGTTAGGAGAAAGAACCGCCAGAGAACACAAGCTCCAATGTGGCCACTAACGATCAGGCTGAGCACCAGAAACGGGAGCATTACCGCCATCTGCTGTTCAACAAGACCGGCTGCACTAATGAAGAAAATGCTGCTGAAAAACCTGCTTAAGCTGCTTAAGAAATATTCAAAGGTTTTTGCAAATTTTGTTTAACACTCTTTTAAAAATATGCCACTAAAATATGGAGGAAGAGCTACTCCTAATTAACAAGTTAATAAAGTTTATATGAGACAAAGTCAAATGAAAAACCCAGCGGGAACATTCAAAGCAAATCCATTGACCTTTTCTATTGACACTCCCCACACCTGCATCACAGACCAGAAATAGAGCTGTGATGGAGTGTCTGCATGTGTGACACAGGACACACCAGGACGCTGTAATCAATCACAGAGTGAGGGAGCAGTAACAGCAGGACATGAATAATGGGTCCCACCTGAGAGGATGAAGAAGATGCCGGACACAAAGGCCAGGATGGTGCGCTGAGGTCGGATGTGTCCGATGTTACTGATGACGAAGGCAGTGAAGACAAAGAGCAGCGACACCATCGGGAAGGGCGTGGCCGTACGCACCATCTCTGGAGGAAGGAGAGGTCACAGTGTTAAATGCACGTTTTAGGATGTGACCTTAAACTGGGGAGAGAGGAGATGATAATCTTGGCCTTAAAAGAGTTAAATTACATTATTTTTTATGTATTGCATGTTTCATAAGACTTATGTCTCATCCTAGATGAATTGAGCATGAATCGAATAAACTTTTTTTTTTTTTTTTTTTTTTTTTACAATGGGGTCACGTCTGCGAGGAAAGTCCTATAAAACTTGTAAAACACAAACATTTCCACTTGGAGACAACAGGAATTTGTCATTTCCCCCCCTCTAATTCCTTGTAATTTTCTTCTTTCTGACTTCTGACAACAATATATAAATAAATGGCTTTACAGCAATTGCAGATATACAAAAATATAATCACTCACTCTCTACAACCCAGACAGACCACTCAGGTCATCAGTCAGATCTCAGTCCACAAAGGGTGCTTTCAGTTAGTGTGGATACATTGTCTGTGCATACATTCAAAAACAGACTCAAAACCTTTTTATTAACACAGTCCTACACTTAATACGTGCTATATTAATAAAATTTTCATTGTCATTATGAGATGAAAAAGATAATATAGGATATAATAAAATAATGTAGTGAAATATCAAACAGATTATGGAGTTAAATCACTGAATTTACTAATTCATTGGTAATCTACTGCAATCTGAAGGGTTTAACACAAAATATATTATACCTCATGCAAAGTCTTTACCATGAAAAAATAAAACCTTTGAATCACTGGATGAATAATTTTTCTAAATTCAACATCTTTGGATTTCTTTTTCTCAAACTTGTCAACTTACAGAACCTGCTGATGAATTTTAACACTGATGAACTGCTGCACTCAAACATCAGTACCCTCAAATAGTCAGCAGGGGGACACCGCCGCAGGCTCTCACACAGTAGATGAAGTGTAATGCCGCTGCTGTGTTTTACTCACTCAGGATGTTCGCAGTGTTTTCAGTGGTGATCTCTATATCGGGCTCGGTGAAATACTCTGATGCAACACATCTCCCATTTTCTGATCCTGTGAGCAACCACAAAAGGTGGAAAATGTTGGGGTTGGTCAAGGATCAAAGTCAGTGGTGCATGAAGAAACACACTAAAATCAAAAGAGCATGTGGGTCTCTGCAGTCCTGCTCACAGGTAACGATCATGTTTTGTGACAGCTATGATTCCAAAGGCCGGAAGGTTGCTATCTGTCTTTTCTCTGATTTCTGCTCTCTCACTCTGCTGCTCTTTCTGTGTGTTTGTCACTGTGTGATGATCAAATATGAATTCAGTCATTCTTTGCATATATGTATATACAAGTGCTGTATCTTCCTACCAGCCACAAAGCAAACTCTCCAGAGGCCTGAATGGAGCGCCATCTTCACCTCCTGGCTCTGGTTCTGCTGTAGGATGATTCCCTCCACCATTATGAGCCAATAGTCCGTGGACACAGCCACCCCGACCAGCAACAGTCCGCAGGCGCCGAACACTGTGGACAGGATGGTTAACGCACGGCTGCTACACGTACTCATCTGGAAGGCAGGATGAGAGAGGCACATCAAAACTGCAGACAGAAATATAGGTAGATATGGAAGGGCTCAGTAAGGGGAGGTCATTAGAGACGGGAAACTCTGAGACAGACATGTGACACGCTCACATGGGGAAAAAGAGCTACAGGCTATCCTCCTGTCCTGCCTTGTTATTGCTAAAGATGAGTTAGTGACACATTCACTGGCAACCAATCCTGTTTAAGGTTAGAGAGGAGCCAACAAAACGAATGATGAATTCACAAATAAAATTATGGAAGGACTAAAAAAAAGCAGAACAACAGATACACAGATTAGGAAGGAGAGTTGAGGTCTTACGTGACTCACACATGGTCTTTCTGTGACTTAATTCTGGTTGACCGGGAAAGACTTGAACATGCTGTCTGTATAGATTTAAGAGTTTCTGTGTCTGTGTAGCCTCTGCTTAATTTGGAACCTTGTTCAGTGTCATCAGCTTCATAAGTAATGGAGGCATGCGAAACACAGAGAAGGCTGATGCTTACTGTAATTTGTTATAGCTATATTGTGAGGTTTATTACAATAATGAAGATGACTTGTCAGCCTGAGAGTTTGAATATTTTCCTTTGATTTGTATTCACTGCAGTGTGAAGTGGAGGACATGAGGATGACGTTCCTTTCACTTTTCAAAATCTTATACTTGCCCCCTTTGCTTTTCCTGCTAAAAATCTCTTTAAATCCAGATGAAGGAAGAGAAGAGAGAACAGCTTTCAGGTACTATGATGCACAACATGCCTAACGAGCTTAATGAGCCTAATGAGCAGACGTGAGTGTCTGCCAGACGGTCTTCACCCTGGTTTTTCCCTTACCTTATTAACACAGGTTTTTTGAGCTGCATAGTGTGTGGTGATCACCTGCAGACACTCCCACTAATTAATCATGGTGTTTGCATTTCTTTACACATTTCCCTATGTATGATCATATAATCTTTAAACATTCTTAACACTCCTTAGAAAAATATGTTTCTCTAGCTTTAGACACCTAATTAGGTCCAACTGTCAACATTTGAAATCACTTAGATGCTGGAGATGTGTCTGGAATGACTTGCATTTATCAGCAGCTGCACACTTTTTTAGTTTGTGGCTTTCACATTCTTGCAGTGTGTGCAGCAATTAAGGTGAAATAAATAAAACCTGACAGTGTAATAGAAGCATTAAATAAGCACTGCAATCTGACATAAGCCACTAAAAACTACTTTAGTGTCCTAGTGCTTACTAAGGAAACATCATTTTTCAGGGCTGTGTTCATCGAAACTGTGGGCTATCCCCACAAGCTGCATGTCTTTGGACGGTGGGAGGAAGCCGGAGTACCCGGAGGGAACCCACGCAGACACCGGGAGAACATACAAACTCCACACAGAAAGACCCCGGCCTGATGGTGGAATTGAACTCAGGACCTTCTTGCGGTGCGGCAACAGTGCTAACCACCGTGCCACCGTGCTGCCCCTTTTTCACCATTACACCATCTAATTTTGGTAAACATGTAGCAACTCATTTGTGTAGGTTCTCAGTCATCCAGGTCATGGTAATCTAAGGAGCTTGGAAAGAAAGCAAAAGAACTTCTTTAAACAACAACTCAAGCTTCAACCTCTTGTTCTTTCAGTAGAGGACGGGAGTGGAATCATCCATGTTCTTCAGCTGATGTAACACGTTGCTTTAAGGTTTGAAAAATGTGCGCTTGAGCCTTTCCTCAGCATATCACTGCTGCTCTGAGCTCTTATTTGAACTCACACTACACTGTTTCACGGTCATTAATAAAAATCTCCACAGTTTCTTGCATCACCCCCTGTAAATCCTGACCCCCTTTTTGCTGCACAGAAACTGCAAATCAATTATTCACACCTATTAAACATACGACAATACATCTGCATAAAATAATGACTTAAAAAAGTAACGCTCAGGGTCGCAAATTAATTTAACAGCGTGGGCCATTTATCGTGCACCTCCGACGGCTGTGACAACAGAAACTTTAATGTCAAATAATGACTAAAACATGAGAACCACTTTATTATTCTGCTCTCTCTTTGTATGACAAACCTTTGAGTCTTTGAGAAGTCTGGTTACAAAAAAAAGTAGTCTACTGGGGAACAAACTCTTAAAGATTAAGCCTGGTCTCGTCTTATCTGGACACCCATTGTGGGAGATGTGACCACTATAGAAGTTCCCTCGGTTTCTATGCAGCAGCGGGGATGAATAGAGTTTCTTTTGTGCGCTAGGCACAATAATGATGTGTAAGAACAGAACTGGGTGATGGTAGAGGGTACACATTAGAGAAATAGTCTGAGAAATGACAAGTTTGGGCATCTGAAAGGCTGAAAGAAGCAGATGAAGTAAGGAGTGCATTACTAATGGGGCAGACAGAAGTGAGGAACCACAACCACAAAAAGTCCAGTCAGACAAACACATGAAAGATGGAAAGCCACTGAGATTAAAAGGAAAACTTACAAGATACATAAAGGGCAGGATGCAAATTGGCACTGTCATCTGCCACACAAGGGAACAACTGAGGATTTGCATGGGCTTAAGCTGCACATGAGTTTCCTGCTGCCCTGGTCTTAACTTTCCTTCTTTAACCGGGGGGTCTAAATCACACGGCAGGCCAATTTCAGCTCCCGCTGCCACAGTAACAGTCGACTGGTGCTGAAAAGTTTAAGTTAAAGAGTTCAAGGCAGGGTCACCGTGAACTCAAAAACAACTCCGTGAAATGACACAGCATGATTGGAGGGATAGACCGATGAGGTACAAAGATAAGATCAGAGGGCACAGAGGAGTGGGCTCACGAAGAAATAATCACACTTCCCAACTTGTTGGAGGAAATGCCAGAGTGGTCAGAAACGAGTGTGAATCAAAGTGGAGTTGCAAAATTGCACAAACGAGTGGATGTGCCCGAGTTGCTCTCATAGGCTTGTTCAGCACCACGGACAGCACCCTGTTTTCAGACTTGTTCAGCACCACGGACAGCACCCTGTTTTCAGACTTGTTCAGCACCACGGACAGCACCCTGTTTTCAGACTTGTTCAGCACCACGGACAGCACCCTGTTTTTGAGCACAAAGTCATAGAAACACTGAAATCCAAGAACAACAACAAAAATACGACCTGCTAGCTCATAAGAGATTGGGATTAAAAATTAAAAGCACTGATTTATTGTGCCAGAAATCTTCTAAAGGGCTGCTGTGGCTTTTGAAGAAATAAGCACTCAGACTTAAGATTGGGTTTGAAAAAAGAGCAAAGGAGAGAAAAAAAATCAGTTTCCTGTTAGATTTGTGATAACAATCCCATTTTAGTGCTCTGACACAGCCCCTCAGCTCCTTCATCCTGAAAGTAATGAGCCAATTGAATTGGTTAGATAGGAGCCACAAGGGGGACAAAAGGTTTAATTCACTCCAATCTGTCACAATCTGCAGACTGGCATCACCTGTAAGCCTCTCAGGAAAGAGACACCAAGAAAGAAAGAGGCAGTGATGGAAAAGAGGAGAGGATGTGAAAGAAACAACCCAGCTTAAATAAAACGAAAGCAAAAGCAGCAGAAAGAAGAGAAGATGGGGACGAACTACGTGTGGAGAGATCTTTTAAAGACAGGCACAGAAGGAGTGTATCGAGAAGATATAGGTTAACACGAGAAAAGACCTTGGCCCAAAAAATGGAAGGAGTACTCAACATGGACGCGCACGACGGGAGTGCGCGTACCCCGAATTAAAAGGTGTGCACTGGTTGTCAGCCCCGGAGAAATCAATGAAACCACTCATTAGGAAATAAAAGACTTCACGGGAACTAAACGTAGATACCATGACTCAGTGGAAGGTTTTGCTCGTGGTTTCTGCGCAGACACACTCTGACAATCCACTCGCATCATTTCTTTCTCTTTTTTTCACGGTGCAAAGCGGATAGATAAACACTGCCACTATACTCTCACGTACCCGCAAAAGAACACCCTAGTACTGAGTGAGGCAGTCACACGAGCATCTATACGGGTTTGTTTAGCCCCCCACCCCCGCAGCTGTCACACGCACTCACACGCGGAGTTTTGAGATGATAAACACATAGCAGGGAACATGTGAGCGACTCACGTTGAAAAACCGGAATGGGTAAAATAAACAGAGCTGCTCAACGACTTAGCTGTCAGGTAAGAACATTTTTTGACCCCCCACCACCTCGCGTGCGCTCTCACTGGAGCACGAGCGGCTATCTTTACGCTAACACGACTTATGAATTCAGCTCTTTTTCACAGCTGTCACACAGGCACGTACATTTTAAGTCGGGTTAAAAAGACGAAACAAAACGGGGAGTCATGATTATAATTACTACGAAAAGACGCATAACTGCAGGTATTCAATGAGAGGGGGAAATACTCACCGTGCCACGAGAGTCGTGCGCACACGTCAGTAAGCCAAGAAACCTCACACCAGGGAGGCTTGCTGGGTTTTTGTCTCTCCTCTCACTCTCTTCTCTCCTTTCTCCCCTTTCCTTCTTACTCTCTCTCTCTCCCTGTCTTCTTCTCTCCTCTGTGTGTTTTCCCTTAAGCCCCCTTACCCATCCTCTAAAATTCCTCACTCTCTCTTTCACTCCGTCTGTCCCAGGCACTGCGGTGGATCGGTTCAGGAAGCTACTTTGGTTACCAAAGAAACATACTGTAGCGGGAGCAGGGGGGTAAAAGTGTCGAAGGGAGAGAGAGTGAGAGAGAAAGAGAGAGAGTATATGTGAGTATGTGTGTGTGAGAGAGAGAGGTGGAGTGGAGTGATGTCAAACCGCAATATCGCACTTCACTGTATAAACTGTTGTATAGTAATACTCACTCATCCTTTTTAACATCAATTTCTCTGGATGTGTTGTCACATTTAAAGAAAATAATATAGGCTTTTTTTTAATACTTGCTTTTGTACTCACTCCGTAAAACTCTTTGAAACTGTCCCAGCAACCTTCACAGAAGCTGCCATGAGCATACAGTTTCTATAAATTACTTGATGTCACATCTTTTAAAATGATTTTAAGGGAATAAATAACGTCCATGTGGTAAACTTTGCAATAATTTCCTCACATGATGAACAGTAATATACAATATTATATATAACTATATAATAAATATAACGTTTTCCACCCAAGAGAAGCTGAATGAAAAAAGTTGAGGACTCAGTAGTGAGTATCTTTAGGGATGGAAAGGTTGAAAAACTCCAAATTTCACACATTTGCTGTGTAGTTTTGAAAATAAACACAAACGATAGATTACGTACCCTCAGTATTGCACAGTAGATAACTAATGACTGAATAAGGACTTTCATTCAACCCCACAGTACTGATAAATATCAGAAAAACGTGTAGTAACCTCTCCTTCACTTTCTCCTCCTGTCCCCTCCTTCTTTGTCTCCTGTGGTCTGTGTCCCTTACTCTATTTTTAGCTGGCTGGTGGAGGATTCATATATTTTTAGCAACGATATCAATAGTCTACAGCACACTCTGACCTCAGGGCACGAGCGAGAATGAGAGTGAGAGATTAAGGGGGGCGAGAATAAGAGACTGAGGCGCGATAGGAGCGACGAAGGATAGAGATAGAAGCAGAGGAGGCAGTGGCGAAGGAGGGGGATGATATCGTGTCAGAGTGACAGTGAATGATGGACTGCACATACAACTCCAACCACTGAGCGCTGGTGGTTCAGTTACACCAAGGCTGATGCTGTCAGTGCTGGAGAAAAGATTGTGATGGAAGTTAAGAATCAGCTTTAGATGTAAAAGAAACAGGCTGATGAGGAAAAGTGTCATTACGTGCTTTATTTTCTGTTTGACACTCTTCAGGTCTGCACTGCAGATTAGAAACATATCCCAGACTATTAAGAAGGTTTATCTGTCATTACAAACATATCTACCTCAGGTATATTCAGATTAAAGTCACTTTAACGTAAGCAAGTATGAAGTATGGCTTTTTTAAAATAAAGAAATAAATCAACACAAAGATCAAAAAGGTTTTTTTTTTCATTAAAATATGCTTTTATATGATATAGTCCACTCAAAATTATACTCCTACTTGTCCACTGCCTGAACACCATTAGCATAGAAAATACAGTATAAGTGTAAATCAGATCATAATACTGATGTAGAAGCCGGGAGAAGACAAGCTACACATATCAACAGCCAGCAACAGGAGTATTTCAAAGAGATACAAGCAACACAATAAATTTGGACAGGTGATTATTGAAGAATGATGTACAACGATGCAGTAAAGCATTTACAGTGCAGAACTGACAGAAAAGACAAACAGAGGGGAACAGAGATGAAGGGCAGATAGAGAAGGGAGGGAAGTAGACAGGGAGATGGGAAGTTGATGAGATTTTAATGTGAAGGTCAACTTGTTATAACTCAGATCTCCACAGGGATATTAGTCCCATCATGGTGATGCTGGAGGGGCCGGGGGGTGGGGGCTGCTTCAGAGGAGGAGGGCACGGAGGGAGATGCCTGAGAGGTGTTTTTGCTGGTTCAACAGCTACAGTAGCCCACTGAACAGAGGGGTCAGCATCTTCTCCGTGCGTGAGTGTGTTCACATGCCAGGGATTGCACTTTTGAGCGTGAGTATGTGTGAAAGTGCGGGGAGGAGGGGGGTGGAGGGAGCATGACAGGGAGGCAGGCTCGTGGTGAAGACAAAGCGAGAGGCCGTGCGTGTTTGTTTGTCAGCAGCTTCGCACGCCATCACAGAAAGACACACTTCACTGGTGCTGTTTCATCATTTTTTCCCATCAACTTTATTTTCTTTTTCTTTTTCCAGCACATAAAAACAAAACCTATCAGATACATGATCTATCAATGATCTATTGCACTATTGATCATCATCTATTGTAATTATCGTACTGAGGGATTGTGTGCACTGACATCTGACTTCAGCTCAATTGGATCTAAAATAACAGGCAAACAGATGTAAAGCAAAACTGTACATGAAAAAAAGAATCAAAGAAATAAACCATATTTATGTGTAAAATGACCAGCTGGTTCATTAGATAAGAGCACGGGGATGAGATTTTTGCACAGCAAGTTTGCAGCCACCTGCTCTGCTCAGATAGGGCTTAATGACAGCACTGCTGTTATTTTTCCATGTATTGAACAGTCCCAGTGAGCCTCACTTTTAATTACTCCTAATCAATACTGTGAGCACGTCATTACACAGCAAAAAGCTTTACGGCATACACCATTAAAATCATAAGTATATGTACCTGTGCAAGCTAACAAGCCTCTCGTCTGGTAAAGACATTAAAAAGAGGCTTTTATTGATAAAACTGTAATGTTTACTTGGAGTAATAGGATATTTGTAGTTGCCATGCAGATAGGCCATATTCCATAGCGTGCTCAAGAATAAAAAAAAATAAAATAATGCAGATAAACTGTGAATGTCAAATGTCAAATGTCTCCCTTCCAGTGACATTACACACCACACAGTGTGGGCCTGGGTGGGTGGAGCAGAGCGGTGGTCCACCCTAACTGTCACATTGTGATAACTGCATTGTTTAAACATCTCAGTGGGTCATCTGAAGTCGTTAAACCCTGAGGTCGAGCCAGGTCAGAGGAGTCTGACTATGCGCTTCCACAGGATGCCACTCTTATAAAATAAATAAATACCTAAAAATGGCTCCCCGCTCAATTTGCTTCATAGTCAACATGTCATTTATCCAAAATAGAGAGCACAAAAAAAAAAAACCCAGAGTGAGATACTGTAGGTAGTCAGAAAGAAACATTTAAGTGCTGTTGATGCTGAGTACTTGCAATGGACAATACACAATGCTAAGATGGAATTGGCATCAAAATGGTGAGATGTCCTGCTTTTACATACTGAATGAAACCCTGACTGGTGAAATATAACTGGTAAATTACACGTGTGCACAACATATGACTACTTTACTTAAAGGAAAGGAAAGTAAAGTATCTGCCTTGGATAGTCTAGTGCTATAAAAACTATCTGCATGCATAGAGATTATTTTTCTCATGTTCATACTACAGTACCTTTAGATCAAGTTAAGTCTTATAAAAAAAAAGTCTAAGATGGCAGTCCATAGTACTGACTATGTTTGCAGTGTTGATACACATTCTGTGATGAGTGAGTTAATAGACATGCATCAAAGAGAGTGCCCGAAAATCGAGGTGTCTTGGCATTTTCATGTAAACGTCTGAATTTGGTTATGAGAGGTGTAATACTCGCTGCTAGCTCTCAAGTTCAAATTCTCTGCTATAAAACTACAATCGGAAGGATAACAGGATCATCTGGCTAGACTTGGAACGGCGGCTGGAGCAGATTTGGGAGCCGTTTTCAAACAGCGGTGAGCGGTGACGGAGCAAAGTCTGGGTTGATGAAGGAGAAGCCTTCGAAGTCTTCCTGGTTCATGGCTGCGAGTATATCCGGGTCCGAGGGGGTGAGCGCCGTTTGAGCAGCTGTGAAGAACTTGTCAAAGTTCTCACCTTTTTTCCCACCCTGGCGATGAAGAAGAAGAGAAGGCATGTACACACAAGACTGAGATTAGGGCACATCTTCATGCATGCATGATATTGCATCCACAATAAACTTTACAAAATCCCTCCCCCCGGAACAAAATTAGTTTATTAAAAATGTTAAACTATAAAAAGAATCCACCCCCACGTTTTTTCCTCACTGAGACCTCCTTTTATCTCACTACAGAAGCACACAGGAAGAAAGCTGATCCCATATCCTCCCCAGCTGCCTAACAGCATATGACAGCCGTTCTGCCGAATGATATGAATCTCATTTGGCTAATGGGCCTGGCCTCTAACCCCTGAGCATACTCGGCTCACTCAAGGCACACCTCACAAACGGCCAGTGCACCGGCACTTTGGCAAGTGGCAGGCTAATGATGACATACATTTGCATATGGGAGGAGTAGGCAAGACCCCAAGGTCAGAAGGTCTTGTCTGTTATGACTGAACTGTCTGTTCCTGAGCTCTTAAAGCCTATCTAAGAACCCAAAGAGGTGATAAATGAGGAAATAGAGGGGATGCGAAGGGGAGAGAAGGAGAGACAGAGAGAGGAAGAGGGAATGAAAAGGCCAAGGCAAATGTGGAGGAAACATGCAGGGAAACGAGGGACAATGTGGGAGTCAGAGAAAAAGGAGACAGATGGAAGAAAGTGACAGCTCCAATTCCCTATAAGTGTCCTCAGAGAGGCAGAGAAGAGAAGAAAGAGAGGAGGAGGAGGAAGAAAGAAGGAACATGTGGTTCATCTGTTTAACTGAACTGACAGTTCTGGGTTTGAAAGGTGGCGGGATTTCCAGTCTCTCCAGACGGTCCCAGTCAATCCAGCGGAAGAACGGATGCTCTCTGATCTCCCTCTCTGCATCTTCTCCTTCACCCAGGCGCTTGGCCGGGTGCTTTGTCAGGAGCTGAGTCAAGAGAGGAGGAAATGAGGGGAGAAATGTGAGAAAAAGCGACTAGGCTGGGCTAATAATGTGATACGATAAATGAATTCTGTTTATGATCTGCCTCGGTTAGAGCAGTCGGTGTGCATGATAAGCTTTGCTTTATTTTGGAATCATGTACTGTAATCCAATTCCTTTGTTGTCTTGCCAACGAATGGATTTTTATTGCGCTATCACTTTGAAAAACCTTGACATTTTTTGGGAATTATGCTTGTTTGCTTCTTGCAGAGAGATGAAGATCATTAAGATTCTGCTATCTGTACACCAATTATGAAGCTACAGCCAGCAGCCACTTAGCTATGCATAAACAACCGGAAAAAAAACAAAACAGTTTTTACTCACTATTTGTGAGTAATAAAACTCAGCTGTCCAAAACATGGATAAAAACACTGTAGTGTAAAAATAAAAAGTTTTGCGCTGAAGAGTAAAGTTGGTTGCCTCCAGCCTGATATCTAACAGGCAGTTGTAAAAGTGGTGTCGGTCCAGCTCTTTGTAAAAAAGCAAATTAACATAGTTCCAAAAACTATTCCTTTAGGCGACCGAATACAATCTTGCACGAGTAAAGAGTTATTTCATTTCCTGATTTACAGTACATGAACTTTTATCTTAATTGCCCGTGTGTTAAAAGTTAATATGAGAAACGAGGATTGAACTCACTCCCTTGCAGATAGCTACAGCCTCCCGAGAGAGACTTTTTGGGTATGAGACACTCTGCTCCATGATGGACTGAAACAGCTCCTCCTCGTCAATGCCATCAAATGGCGGCTTAAAGGAAAAGAGAGTGAGGGAGAGAGCGGAAGAGTTTAAGCACAGACCTGTGGGCAAATTGATAACAAATATAATGAAATTAAAGTTCTTTGAAAGTCTTTTGAAGTGATTACAAAGGACGAGTACTGGGGGCTTAAAGTGTCTGTGCACGCTATTGTTAGGATTAAGCTGAGTGTTACCTGTCCTGCCAGCATTTCATACAGCAGCACTCCATAAGACCACCAGTCCACTGCTTTATTATAGGGCTGATAGGCCACAATCTGGGGGAGGGAAAAAAGGATGGAGAATGTATGAGAAGATATAAATGGGGAAGAATGGCAGTGCAGCGATAGGAAGAGAGAGGCAGCTGGCTGCTTGGATGATATGCAGCTACAAGAAACAGCAGGGGTGAAAAACAGAGAGAAGCGAAAGGATAAAGTGCGGCGTAAGGGAGGGTTCATGTGTGAATGAGCTCAGAAATAATCAACACACGGATTTGGATTTGCACTTGTGTTCACAAGCTTGTGTGTTTGTTTGTTTGTTTCCCCGATATGTGCGCGTGTGTGTGTGGGTGCCAGGAGGGGGAGGTGGTGGTGTGCTGTGCAGAGGGGCACGAGGGAACAATCCCCAGCCTCTGGGGAAATATATTGCAACTCTTCCAAAATGGCAGACACAGGAGAATCAATGGGTGTTTACATAAGAGAGTCAATACCCAGGGGTTCCACAGCAAGGTTTACAATATCAAAGACGCACACAACAGTCGCTTCCCCACTTTCTCTCCCCCCCCGTATCACTCAGCTACGAGTCCACCGACCGAGATGCGCCTTCACGCCTTCTCTGAAGTAAATTGTTTAAGATCACTTCACACGGTAAGGCGCACATACGCATTTCCAACAATTTGTAAGGTAAACATTATACAGGCAGACAGTTATGGTTTGCATATCAAAAGAACGTCAAGCAAAACCACCTTCACTTTTGCATTATTTCACTGCGGCTGATATTTGCACTGACATTAGTGACATCCCTTTTAGTCTTTTGGTGCTTCATCTCATTATGTTCACACAATTTCAGCTCCGTCTTCAACCACAGACAGTGGCACACATGAAAACTGAAACAGGATTTCTTTGTTACAAATTTATACTGACCGATGAAACGGATTTTTCTACTTTAAAAAAAAAAAGCCAAGCTTTTTGCCACTCTTTTCATTTTCATTCAGAAAAATAAACTGCTGACTTGAAGTAATGTGATTACATGTAAATTCTCAATGTAATACTATTGCATAGGTACAATGTGGAACATTAACTTCAATGGAATCTGGTCAAAAGAAATGTATTTTATTGGTATACGCTCATTTTATACCAAGGATATTTTCCTTAATTATTCATTACTTGACTAACCTTTCATGTTTCATGTTTATGAGGGCAAAGAATCATTTTTTAAGTGCTCCACCGCAGCTCAACACAAACACTTCTTTGTTTTCTTCCTTTAACTCATTAACCATAACTTTAAATAAAAACCTACTTAATTTTACAAATGGAGACTGCTGAAATCCCATAATAACATGAAATAAACCTCACTACATTTTCTGGAAATGTACTAAAAAGTAAAGTTGGCAAAATTTATAACTGCCGGGTATGAGCGAGGGCAAGCTATCCATTGTAGTGGTTTGTTTAACTATTTTTAAATAAAGACTTTACATGCAAGTTAAACCTGTCAGCGGCTGTGAGAAAGCGGCGCTATGCTCGTAAAACAATGTCTCTGAAGGACAGTAGTGACTTCTATGCAACACTCTCATAGTACAATCACACACCACTGCTTACTGAATCATGTGAAGTTAATTATTCACAAACTGCTGACAAGGTCAGAGAGGACAGAAGAGACGAGGGGGAGCTGCAGCGAAGCAACTCGGCGTCTCGCGGCAATGCAGAACAGGTCAAGCAAACTAAGAGGGGTGAAATGAGGGAAAATGAGGGAAAATAAGGAACAAATGAGGGAAATATCAGGAGTGACTGTGGACAATAGCGTGAGGGCAGCAGTCACTGTACCTCAGGGGCGATGTAGTCAGGAGTGCCGCAGAAGGTACGTGTGGTGTCGCCTTCGAACATGCCCTCCCTGCACATCCCAAAGTCTGCTATCTTTATGTGGCCCTCGCTGTCGAGCAGCACATTATCCAGCTTTAGATCCCTGAGAGGGGAGAAACGCCACACAGGTATGAATCATTTTGATAGATACCATCTTTATAACAGTCATTAGCTACAAGAGACATGATAAATCTGTGTCGTGTCTGTGCCGAATGCAGACTGAAGTGAACACGGGCAAACCAGGCCACGTTATGAAGCAGCCCACTTCTTTACCTGTAGATGATGCCTTTGCTGTGGAGGAAGAAGAGGCCGACCGCTATCTCTGCCGCATAAAACCTGGAGGGAGAGAGGAGGAGGAGAAGGAGGGACAGAGAATCAGCTAATTCAAAAGAGGATGATGACAAGAGGTTAGGAGAGAGGGAATGGCGCTGGAGAGGGTGATGAAAGGGAGAAGCAACCAAAGAGATGAAAGGCAGGAAAATGAAGAAAGAGAGATGGAAATGAGCAACAGGGCAAAAATTAGTTTTAGATGATTGATCAAAGATTATTGATTAGAAGAACAGCCAGGGGGAGGGAAAATGTAGATGATACGATAAGATTAGTGGGAGGAGAAAGTCGGGGAAGAGAAAAGGGCTGGCACTTGAGTTGATGACTTTTTATGAGTCACCAGGTATAATGAACAAAGCTAAGAGACGAGTGTGTATGTAAGAGAGCACAGAACAAAAAGGCAGGAAATGAGACTTTGTGTAGATAAGGACGGTGATTAAAGGAGTTTTTTGACTACATACGCTGCGTGAGGCTCTTTGAACTTCCCAACTATCTGAATGTGAAACATCAGGTCTCCTCCGTTGACATATTCCATCACGTAATACAGTCGGTCCTGCAGAAGCAAAAACACACACACACACACACACATGTGCAAGCTCCTCATGCATAAGCACCTCTTGTCCAAATTAAAAAGCAATCTGTTAAAATACCTCCTTCAGGACCGAGGACCTTGTTAAAGAAAGCAAGCTAATTATTTCATTTATTAATCGGAATTCGCCCAACCTGGACCGAAACAACTCCTGGGAGGACGATGCAGCCAAAGTGTCAGGCAGTTTTATGGCCAATTTAATGAAATTTAGACAGTTCATTTGGGAACCCAGATACCCACACACCTCAGTCTGGAAGCCGCAGTAGAGGGACGTGAGGAAGTGAGGACGAGAAGGGAGCGCCAGAACCCTCCTCTCTACTAGAGCGCTCTCCGTGTCCTCGTCCTGGAAGAGAACGTCTTTCTTCAGCACTTTTATGGCAAACAGACGCTCGCTGCCTCGCTCCTCTGCCAGCAGCACCTGGGCAGGAGCGGGAAGAGAAGAGAAAGTTTCTGAAGAAACAAGGAGACAAGCGTGAATCCCAAAAGTCTGCAAAGCAGCTACCGTATGTCTTCAAAACCCATAAATAAACAAAATGTTTACAAAAAACACAGGACTGGCTTTCGGGTTGAAATGTTAGAGAGTCGAGAAAACACAATTTCCCCAAAATTCCAAAGTCCCCTTTGAACATTTCTGAACGGATAACACAACAGCAGCAAACCAGGAGCAGCTTTAAAAAATGATTACAGCTTTGACATAAAAGTGCTCTCAGACTTAAAAAAAAAATCCCCAATCCAACTCTTCTCGCTCCAAAGACAGCCATGCATGTGACGTGCTGTACTGCAGTCAGGTCTGAGTGTTTTTTAGGTTATTGTGTTAGCAGTGATGAGGTGCACTGGTCGCAGGAGAAAACTAGTTCCACTGTTTAAATAAACCAACGCCCGTGTAAAATGAATAAAAGGCATATATAGTGCAAGAGGAAAAGAAAAAGTTATGACTTCAGAATGGATAACAGCAAGTTTGGTAATGTACATGTATGATGAAATAACTCAATGTAAAGTTTAATTAAAGTTGAAACAGGCCTGAGGGTTTCAAAACATTAATGTCTCGAGTGGACAGGGAAAGCCCTAAAAGCTTGCTCTCGTGTTTTAATCAGACATTAAAAACACATTTTCTCACTCCTATTAAACTGGCTGCTCGTGGGTAGCTCTGAGTGCTAATGATGCTATAATTTTCCACAATGAGTGCCACGTGATCCAGGTTTCACTGAGATAAATATGGTCAATAAATATGGAAAATGCTGACAACAACACTGTTAGAAATGATCAGCCCTCAGTGCTGAGCTGTAATAGAGGCGAGTGGAAATCAAGGATCTCATTTTACTTTCAAATGGAGGTGAATAGCACTGAAAATTACACCGTTTTTAAAAATTATATATATAAAACAGTGCGACTACGCTAAGATGACTCCCTGTGTGTGTGTGTGTGCAGGGCTATTGATGAACTGCCAGTCAGCAGGAGAAATCCTACCATCTGTGATCGTGTCTCCTGCTCTGCCTCGTGGTTTTAAACCAACTCACATAAAAATAGGACTCATCACCCTGCAGAATATTACAAATCTTAGTAGCATGTACTTTTTCTATTTGCCGCTCTTGTTATCCCATTTCCTTTTTGGTCATTTTGTCACTTTCTGCAGCACAGTAATCCTTCTCTCTTCCCTCTATCTCTGTCTGTCTCCTTCTCACTTTCCCTCACTCAGCAGCCCCGGGGTCTGTCTCTCCTTTCTTGGGTCCTTTTTTTTTTTTTCTCTCTCCTCACATCTTACGTAAGTCGAGTCTATTTCTCCTGTCCTCTGTAGACTCTCCTCTGACAGTTATGAAACAGCACAGGGGGATTTCAGAAGAGGAAGAAGGACTCAAAACTCCTCTCTCTTCATTATGTCTCATCTACTGGGGAATTAAAGAGAAAATGGAGAGCAAAGGCTCCCTTGAAATGAACACCTCCAGGATGACTGCCTGTGTAGCATGTGGGAAGCTCACGACTGCTGACAACACAAAAGAAGCAAAGGGTTAAATGAATCATTTGGCAGCAGAAGTAGAGACAGTGAGTATGTTCGTAAGAAAGGGTAATTTATTATTTTTTTCAAAGAAATTCTGATTTCCTGTGCCTGGGAGCTGCTGCATGAAATGCCACTTGAAGGTCAAGTCCATCGATAGAAGAAAGGATTTAAATCCAGGAATAATCTTTGTTGTTTCCAGCATGAATGGTCTCTTTGATATCATTCACAGTTGCTGGATAAGAGGTGATGATTGTGTGTACAAAAGAAAAGATGGCATTTCGTTTACCTTGCCAAAGCTGCCTTTTCCAAGAACCATGAGGAAGTTGAAATCGTGGATGCCCATTTTAACTTTGCCAGGGCCCGGAGTGTGGACAGGGGGACAGGAGGGAACGAGGGTCGGGGACAGGGCCACGGGAAATGGTTCAGACAGCGGGGAAGGCATCGCTTGAGGCAAAGAAGGTGTAGTAGCATCTGGCTGAGGCTCCTGGAGAAATAAAATGGGATGTTCGAAACATAAATGACACACACCCACACAGATCCATAAAACAGGAACCCAAGACAAACCTCAAACTCTCTCCTACCCCCCAGTTTTGGACTGCAGTCAGGCAGCACAATTCTGCACCCTGGTGGATGCAGAGTGCAACAGAGAAGAAAGGGCACTCGGTATAATTTATTATCTAATTATTTAGCAATAACACCGGCATTAATCTTCCAAGTTTTTTTTTCTTCCTTAGATAGAACTGTAGGAAACGGGATAGTTCAGCAGGACAGACGCTAACCCAGTATGAGCTGTGGCAGCTGCTGTTTGTTAGATGTAGGTAATTATAAGCTGATAAAAGCTATGCCAAGGTCTAAGGATGAATGGTCAAAGGCATGGCACAAAATAAAGGGTTGCTCCACTTCCTGGTGAATACAGGTATAAATATCCCGTCACTTGCTTTTTGTTCACCTTGAGCCCATCTGATGGCTTTATGTCCATATAAAGCAGCCTGCTGCCTACCTGCAGGTCCGGGTCTGGCACAGGAATGTTGTAGTACTCTCCCTCATCTTGGGCCAGCAGTTTGAACCAACCACTGATTGGACGCCTGAAGATCTCACTCACGCCAAACGACAGCGCTCCCATGAAATCGTTCCTAGACGTCCGGTCCCAGTCCCATATCTCCACAGACAGACGCCTGTCCCACTGGTGACCACGCACGGAGCTGAGGAGTCAAACACACACTTGTGACAATTTGATACATGATGAAACACAAGCATAGAACGAAATCATCCCTTTTCAGTGTGACCTTTGCTGAAATGTCTTATTTCCCCTGGATATCAAAGATGCACCTATAAGAAAGTAAAGGTTAACGCCGCTGAGTAATTCAATTTTACATATAGCAACGTTTGTGGCAGAACCCTGTAAATTTTCCACCCTAAAGTTTGCAAGGACTCACAAGGTGAAGCTCTCATTCCAGACGGGATTGAGTGTTGAGCGGATGGTCTTAGTCTTCTGTTTGCTGTGGCTCTTTGGGTCTGGAATCAATTTCAGTTTAACATACGGGTCTGACAAGCCATTTGGGTCCATGGGCATCAAGTTACGAGCCTCCCGCACTGAAACAGCAGTGAAACAATAAAAGGGAGAGAAACCTTACATTTCCTGCAGAAGCCTGCTTTTTGTTTAAATTGGTTGAATCCAGCGGGTCCTCCCACCTGTGACAAAGACGTCCTCCTTTTCTCCTCTGATGGTCAGATGGATTCTCCCTCTCTTCTCTGTGTGATCCTGGCCACACAGACTGGGGACGCTGGTCTCGCATCGCCGATGGACGTTCATGTCACAACCTCACCACACAAAGACGCACAAAAGACAAAGTGTGAACACAGACATGCGCTGGATACGTGTGGAGTAATTAGCTGTAATCAGTCTAAATCCACTAGCTTTATTAAGCATAATAATTAAAAAGATGAGATGAGGAATAGTGGTTGTGGGCTTCACTAGCTTTCAAAAAACAAGAACATTTATGTGAGCAAGTTCTGAAATGCCAAGTTCTGAAATTATTGGTTGGTATGTGCCAGACTTTCTTCACGGGGTATAGCAGCCTCCTGGACTCTCCACTAGTTTCCAAACTCTTCATCTAATTCTCAGCAAGAAAATGAACAAGCACTTTTTCCAAAGTAACTAACTATTCCTTTATCTTAGCCAAAAAAAAAAAAAAGAAAAGAAAAGAAAAAAAGATATGATATGATAATAATAGCTGGAAGTCTTCTCCAGATGTAAGTTTCAGCAATGTGCATATGTGGAGTGATATTCATCTGAGCATAATAGCTAATAAAGGCTCGAAGCACGTAGATTTATGTATCTCATAGAGTGGAGTGAAACTCACTGGTACATTTCATGCCCTGGTGTATGAGGCCATACAGCAACGAGCCACAGTGGTCACAAAATGTAGGGCTGGAGTACGTGTGGATCTTAAATGTGTGTCGACTCTTCAGGTCCTGAAATAAAACAGAAAAACAATCTGCACTGAGAACTCGTTCTCTCTGACACACACATACATACGATGATTGTGGAACACACACACACACACACACACACACACACACACACACACACACACACACACACACAGACACACACACACACACACACACGTGCAGAGCGTGATTAGCGGAGAGAAGATGAGTGGGGCATTCGTGGACAAGCCAATTAGATCTCTCCACTCTGAGAGGACACACAGTGTGTCTGCAAGGCTGCGTGTGTGTGAGCGTGTATATACTGTGCACAGAGGGATGAATCATTTTTATCTCTCTTCAGCTCATCAGACCACCCCACCGCCACGCTTCATACACCACCTTCTCCCAAACTGTTTTCCCTCCCTTGTCGCACTGAGTCGCTATTTAAAAACTGTCACCCTGTTTCTTCTCTTTCCCTCTGTGTGTTCTTTCACTGTCTCATCCATTTTCGATCTCTCACACATGCATGCACACACACACACACACACACACACACACACACACACACACACACACACACACACAGTTACACACATTTTCTCATTGACCTCAATTCTCAGGCAGTTTATTTAGCTGGTAGAAAAAAATGTGAGTGAAAGACAAATCTCCCTGAAATCCTCAAAATGACACACAGAAGAAGACTGAGCAGTCTGTGGCTCTCGCTCTCTTTCTCCCCCCGCTAATTCTCACTCTTATCAGTCCATCCTGCCCTCCACCTGTGTCTCCCCCACACCCTATCTCCCACTCCCAGCATTTCAGATGCCTTGTAGGATTGCACGACATGAGTGCAGACGTCATGGATGGAAACAGGCTGCGTGATGCGAAAGATGCATGGACTGATGGCTGACTCACGCACACATGCTACTGTCATCAAAGGATGTTGAAAAATGATGATGACGATGCAAATCTTCACAAAAACCGAAAATAAGAAGGGAAAAGATACGTCTGCTCACATCTGGTCTGGGGGCGGTCACAGAGCCGGGGCACGTGAAGGTCACAAACTCGTGACATCTTTTGTGGACCACAAAACTGCAAACTAGAGAAAGCAAACATCTCAGAATGAATCTGCTTTGCAGGACAAAAAATACATCAGAGAAGATTAACGCTGCAAGGAAAGGCAATAATGCTAGGTTTATCTCTACCTTGACATTGGAATCCCTGTTTCCCAATGCCCCTGCATGAAAAAGACACATGGATTAAGATACAAAAACAATTTTCTGCAGTCCTCCTTAAGGTGAAATATTTAGCTTTGGAGAATGAGATATTGCTATTGCGTTACTCTGCACTGTATAAAGACAGGAATGCAGACTCTAGTGGAGAACAAATTGTCTCAGAAAAAGACAAAAAACACCAACAACTTGATACACTAAGTCATTATGTGTGAAGTTTGAGTGCTTTTCCTTTCAAAGCCTCACCGCTGACCAGGTCAAACACTTACACGCACACACACCAATACAATGCTTCTGCAATGTTGGCTAGCTTCCATGGTCTCCTTAAAGCTTTAATTGAATAATTAAGTCATTGATTGACTAAACAGTCCACTCAGCAGCTTGCCTGTTGTGGATCGAGTTTTGATTAGAAGGCTTAGAAAGGCAGGCAAACGAGAGACCTCGACAGCTCCTCTACAGTCATACCGGAGAGGCTCAGGGGTTAATAGGAAACTGACCATAATCACTGATCTACAATCAGTTCACCATCTGGCTGAGTAATAATTAAAGAAAGGGTTGCTGAGGGTAATCTGATCCTTGATCGGCACTCAACAGAAGTCCGTGTCTGCAGCACCAAATGTATCCGACCAGTTCTGCTTTTTGACCAGCAGAGAGCATTAGAGAACCAGATATGGTGAGGATTCACAGAGCTGCTTTCTGGCCAGATATCACAGAGCATTTAATGTAGGGGATAACTGCATTTTGAATTAATGATGTGAAAAAAATCTACCAAACACATGTAATTGAATAAAATGCTTCTATAAAAACATCAGATTAACCCCTCTTGGAGCTTTTTTTTTGAGAAAGCTCTTTATCAAAAAACACACTTTGACATGTGACAATAGAACAAACACATAAACAAATGAATTATGGCTAAATTCCATTTTGCTGCTGCAGATAGAGAATCTATGACACTCTCTCTGACGGTAATTAGCACCGTCCCCTCACAGCGAGCAGGTCCTGGATTCGAATCCATCAGCCGGCTGGGGCCTTTATGGGTGGAGTTTGCATGTTCTCCCCGTGCTCGCATGGGTTCCCTTCGGGTACTCTGGCACAGTCCAAAGACATGCTTGTTAGGTGTTAACTGGTAATTCTAAATTGGCCATAGGTGTGACTGTGAGCGTGAATGGTTGTCTGCCTCTCTGTGTGAGCCCGGCAATAGATTGGCGAGCTGTCCAGGGTGTACACCCCCAACTCCCGCCCTATGACAGCTTGGATAGGCTCCAGCCCAACTGCAATCCCTTATTGGATAACTAGATGGATGGATGCTGCAGTTGGTGGCACAGCAGTGCAGTGGTTAGCACTGTTATCTCACAGCAAGAAGTGCCCGAGATTGAACCCGATGACTGGCTGGGGCCTTTCTGTGAGGATGCATGTGCCTGTGTGGATTCTTTCCAAGTTTGCTGGCTTCCTCCCACAGCCCAAAGACATGCATGTTAGGTTAACCGGTGATTCTAATTTGGCTCCAGATGCTAATGTGAGCATGAAATTGTGTGTCCTGTTGTTAGCTCTGTGACACACTGGAGACTTGTCTCTACCTTGACAATACGGATGCTTTAATTTCAGACCATTCTGATGTGGCTCACTATTATGGCTTATTGAGACACTTGATGGTGACGTTATGACCAGCAAATCTGATCTCCATCTATGCCAAATCACAATTCAGCCTTCTTCAGCCTCCTAACATCCACCAGGTGTTCTGGTTAGGATAAGGATTAGGTTAGGATCCAGTCTATTTATAGATAGGGTTTTTTTTGTCCCATTTGGCACACACAAGTGGAAAAGCTTGTAAAAGAATAAAAAAAAAACAAAAAATAAACACAGGACAAAAATGCAACGCAAAATGCAATGTTTCTTTAAATAATCCACTTGTTTAGTATATGGATAATACCATCTGACCCTAACAGTAAGCAGGTGACCAGCAGCTTGGTAGATGTTAAAAGGTTTAAGTATCATAACAAATATTTTAAAAACTATGATCCTTGTTAGTATGCTAAGACTGGACTGTGACACGAAGCAATTTCACTTTTTTAATGTTTTCAGACAGTTTAGCTTAGTTATTACCCAAAGGAGCCAAAACAGGTACAACCCACTCCTCTTTAAGACCTTGACTTAATAAACAAGATATTTACATTTACAAATTAGAACAATCTTGCCTTAGTCTTTAATTAATCTAACAATCTCCCCGGGGCCTCTAACACCGTGATTGAAAGCGTCTGCTCTGACATCTTGTGCAAAATAAGAGAGTTTTCAACCTCATCTAAGAGCTGCTACCACTGCCAAGACAGCAGCCAGTTGGAGAAATGTCCTGAAAGATACCCAGAGGCTGCTGGCACGTACAGCGCCCTGCATCCAACATACACTCCCACCATATGTTCAAACACACAGCCCCTTACACTCACAACGATAAACACAGACAACTGCGCCTTCAGTGGTCGCGCTCACAGGGTGTCGTCTGATCATAAAGAAGTCAAATCTGATTCTAAATTCATGTATACGCGCATAAATGTTATAAATGATGATAAGCACTGGTATCAGAGATGGGCAGTAACGCGTTACTGTAATCGGATTACTTTTTCAAGTAACGAGTAAAGTAAGGGATTACTATTGCAAAATCGGTAATTAGATTACCGTTACTTTCCCGTAGGAACGCTGCGTTACTGCGTTACTAAAACCGTGATTTTTTTGCGAGAATGTCTCATGACAGTGACGTAAGCGAGTGCGCCGTTGGTGACAACAGCTGTGTGCAGATCAACAATGGATCATATATCGATTGTGGGAGAGAGTATGAGCGTGCAGCGTTTAAAGCGTGGAAGTACTGACCTTATTTTGAGTTTGATTCCATAAAAAGTGACAAAAACATTAGTGTCCGTTGTGCGTGGGAAGAAAAACGTGCGAAAAAAACCCCCTAAACTTCCAAGCAAGCACCGAGTGCGCAACGACGTATTGGGAAATTCACAGAGAAACTCGCGGATTTTTCAACTGACCGCGGCACACCTGCACCAGGGTAAACCTCCGCCTACCCTACTCCTGCTTTACAGGTGAAAATAGAGCAACAGGACTGCTAGTCTTTGACTTTATTTATTTTCTGCTGTGTTTTACTTGCATCTATTTGAAAGAGTGAGTGTAAACACAAAAAATATTTTATTTTATGTGCTGGAATGTGCAGAAAATAGGTTTAAATGTTAAACTAATTTATTCAAGTCAGAGAATGTTGCATATAATAAAATTTTTGCTTGATGCATAAAGTTAAAAGATTAAAACTGATAAAACAAGTTAAAAAAAGAGACTTTTCCATTTGATTACATTTTGTATGATGGATTATGCAGAAAAAGTAGAATTGGGCTGAAAGATCTATGCTTTATCACCTATTCAGGTTGTAAATCGTGTTTTTAAAAAGTAACTAAGTAATTAATTACTTTTGAAAATAAGTAATCAGTAAAGTACGGGATTACTTTTTTGGGGAAGTAATCAGTAATTAGTTACTGATTACTTTTTTCAAGTAACTTGACCAACACTGACTGGTATGTTATTTTACTCTTAGGTTTTTTTTAAAGGTAATCTAATATTTTAAGTTATTAAAGTCACCTGTAAATACTTATATGTACTTCTAGATACTTAAAACCTTAAATACTTACACCAAATCCCAGTTTGGGATTTAGGTGTTTCTGAGATTAATGTCAGAGTTTCTGTAACATTAATCTCAAATCTCCAAATGCAGAGTCCAGCACCATCTGGAGCAATTACAGCAGATAGTAAACATGGTAAAACTCTATCAGTGCCAAACCGACTGCATTTTAGAATTTTTACTGATTTTTACTGTTAATTTTACTGCTTGGTTTAGTTTACTCATTAAAAAGCATACTACTAAGTCTGTGAAAACAATCCTATGATGTGTTTTGCCTCTCAGGAGGAGACTGCAGAAGTCTGAAACATTAACCCTTTTGAAGTCTCAGTCTGAATTTCAGACTGAATGTTTTCTACTCCTGCATTATTATTGTGGATATCTCAGATTCTTCAGTCCATCCCTTATGAGTCCTTCAGATTTATGAAACTAAAGAGTACCCCTTTAAAAACAGAAAGTTAATTATTACTAAAAAATTAAATTACTTCACGGTTGGCGCCTGTCTGTTTTAATGCAGTCAGGCTAAAGTTCATATTCTAATTAAGTTCTTGTTTGTGTGTGTTTTTTCAGTATATATATCAATGCATCGGCGTGTGTGAGTTCCTAAAGTAACGCCTGGATTATGTGGGCGGCAGTGTGGAGGTGAGGTTATGTGATCAGAGCAGGTCAGTGTGGGCAGTCTCTCCAGCAGGCAGCTGGAAAGGGTGAAAGAAAGAGAAAAGAAAAAAAAGCAGTGAAAGTCAGCACTACGTGGAGTGGTGGGATGCCTGAGGAGGTGGTGTTTGAACAGTTGGGGTGGTTTCTGTGTAGCTGTGTGTGAGTCTGTGTGTACGTGTGTTACCATATGAAGTCGGTGCAATGACTGCAGAAGGTGGGCTGTTTGAAGAAGCGTGCTGTAAACTGGTGGTCTTTCACTTCGACAATCCTTTTGTGTTTGAGCGCTCCCTTCCTCTGAAACACGGGCACCCTGGGCGGAGGGGAGAGAGGCGAGGGCAGAGGGGAGGCACCGGGGGAGGTTGCAGATGTAGGGGAGGCCAGTGTCAGTGGGGAGAGCGAGGGGGATGGGGAGACTGGGGTAGACATGATGCCTGGAGGATGCGGTAAAAAGATGAAAAGGTAAGGGGGATTGGATGATGAGTGTCAGTAACGAAGGCTTTGCTTTGAGCAGAAGACCTTGAATAGAACAGAGGAGAGGGCGGAGAGGAGGAAGCAAGGACAAGGAGGAGGAGCGGGAGGAGGACGATGGATGAAAAGTGTAATGGGTCAGAAGTTGTATTAATGGCACATGGGATGTAGGGTAGGGAGCGGTGAAAGAGTGACGTGATGAGGAGAAAGATCGAGAAGGGATGAATGGGCCGGAAGTGCAGCGCGAAAGAGGGAGCACAGGGAAAGTGGCAGGTAGAGATTGAAAGAGAAAGAAGAGATATAATGAAGGAGACAGGGAGGTTAATTCACATACTGAGACAGGAGTCTCTTAAGAGACGCTAAACGATTAGTGCAACTCGCTGTGTCCCACATACTGCCTGCCCATGCTACCCATACATATCCATGTCCCTCGCAGCTATGACTACCCCCCTTCCCTTCCTACCCCCTGGTCGTTATGTCAACTGTACTTCTGTTGCCATGTCAACAACACCCCCACCAGCTGCTCCAATATTAGAGCCTGGTTTCTCCTCATCTTCCTGCCTGCCTTTTTTAGCAATTAGTCCCATTTCTGAAGAAAAGTTTGGAACAGAATAATATATACATGTCTATAGGGAATGAGATGCGCTGGAAAAAGTGCAAAACGGCAATATTAGCTGGAGAGATTGTGGTGCAAGAGTTGCACGCTACTAAATGATAAATGAAACACCAACAGAGATTTAATGAATAAATAAATAAGCCCACAGCGAAAACCCATACCATAAAAGAAATGTGATGAAATGTTTGTGTCTCAGCAAAGAAGCAGGAGCAAATCAATCAAAGGCGTGAAAGTGGACGGTAAGAAAAATGGCACAGGGCTCAGTAATGAGTAGAATAATGACAAGAAGAAATAAATGTTGTACAGACTCACACGGAAACGATAATAAAGACTTAATACCTGAATTTGGGACAGTTTTGGAGGAAAGTTTTGAGCTGAAGATGTCTTTCTCCTCGTGTTCTCCTCCTCCTCTCTGTCTGGCTCACTTCAAATGAAAGGCTAAGGTGTCACACCTGTAGCTGGTCACCTCAGGAAAAAGAGAACAGGGGGAAGAAAAAGCAGTGGCTAGCAGGGGAAAAACAGCCCCAAAAAAAGAAAAAAATGAAAAGAAAAATGTAAAAATGAAAAATGGGTAAGCAACAAGCGTTTTGAGAGACTCAAGCTTTCTAGGAACCAAATATAGAGAAGTGAAGTGATATATATCCGTTAACCCAGAGGCAGGGTGAGGAGGAGGACGAGATAGAGAGGTGCTATTCTCTTTCCAAGATTGATTCGGTTTTTACTAGGAGGAGGACGAGAGAAAGAGAAAAGGAGAGAGAAAGAGCGAGAGAGAGAGAGGAAGTAAAAACAGAAATATGGAGAGAGAGAGAGAGAGAGAGAGAGAGGAGAAAGATTGAGGGAATAGGCGGCGATTCATTTTGAAATCTGGGTTACTTCTCTCAGGAGAGGGTGAGGGAGGTAGAGGAAGGAGGACGGATGAGATAGAACATGCCATTTTAGCACCACAAATACAGTATGGACAAGCAAGTGCCAACTGTCTCTCACTTCCTCTTGTGCCAGATGGAGAGAGAGGATTCAGTCTGAAAGAAAAACGCAGAGCTTCTGAGAAATGGCTGAGCGTAGCTAAAAGTGGAAACAAACTCAAGTTTGCTGCCGATCCAGCTGACTGAAGGATCAACAGGCCTGCAAAACAAACAACCCTGTTAGTCCATGCTGCTACGGCTCAGTTTCGGGCTTTTCACATCAGCGTTCTGAGATCAGGAGTAGAGTGGTGATATAGTAACACTGCTCCGCTCTGCACTGAAACCAGGTCAGCTAAGCCTGATGGGAAGAGTAGTCTCCATGAGAGTGGGACTTTTTGTCTACTGCCTCTACAGTTTGTGGGCATTCAAAGGACAGGCAGATAGTGAGACACACATGGCCCATAAAAACACAAAGCCTTACAGTCCAAACTACAACAGCAGATGCAACCTATTGTTGCATACACAGCCGAGCAGTAGCTTCTTACCTTTTCTATAGGGACACATATTTATTGAGACCCGGTAAGAGTCCAAAGAACTAAACGCTTCCAGATTTGTAGTAGAAGCATCCATCCATTTTCTTCCGCTTATCCAATTTAGGGTTGCAGTTGGGCTGGAACCTATCCCAGATGTCATAAGGAAAAAGGAGTGTTTGCCCTGTGCCAAACGGTAGACGCGCTAACACATAGAGACAGACAACCATTCACACTCACATTCAATCAAGATTTGAACACAGGACCTTCTTGCTAGGCTGATCACTGCACCACACACGCTCCTGCCCCTCCAAGAGCTTCATATACAAATGAAAAATGTTTCTTGATAATGAATAAACAACCTAGGCCAGAGATCATTATGGATTGGCAGTGGCTGCTATGGGCCTGGTAGATCCCCTGATACCTTTGAGAGAGCTTTATAACCTCAAAAAGAAGGGGAACAAATTTATAGACAAATGACCAGAAGGGGTGATTTGTCTATACCACAGCCCAGAAGGGCCAGGGTGTGCTCCAGCACGTCAAATTCAGATAAATGGCCTCTACTTATAAAAGTAAGACTAGAATATAAGATATTTGCAAATGTGCCTTTTCACTTTCTTGCCAGATGAGAACAATGACATCTCATGTCCGTTTAGTAAATATGGAGCTGGAACAAACAGCTGGTTAGCTTTCCAAAAAGACATAAAACAGTGGGTAACCACCAGCCACGCTCAGACAGTGGGAGAAGGGCAGAGTAACCAGAGAGAACCCACACAAAGTCAGGGACCAAGACTAAGACCCAGACTGGATTTAAACCCAGGACCTTCTTACTGTGCTTAGACCAGGGGTGTCGAACTCCAGGCCTCGAGGGCCGGTGTCCTGCAGGTTTTAGATCTCACCCTGGGTTAACGCACCTCAATCACACGATTAGTTCATTACCAGGCCTCTGGAGAACATCAAGACATGTTGAAGAGGTAATTTAGCCATTTAAATCAGCTGTGTTGGATCAAGGACACATCTAAAACCTCCAGGACACCGGCCCTTGAGGCCTGGAGTTCGACACCTGTGGCTTAGACAGTAACAAAAGCTACCAATCTGCACTACTGAGCTCTCAGCAAGTCTTTGTAAATAGCATTCATGCAGCAATCATAGTGTAAGAATGATGCCGCTGTTTTTGGAGACTACGTGCCATGGTTAGCAGTGCAATGCTCATTATGATCTTTGGATGTGCTGAGATGTCAGCAAGAGCCAGGCTATATTTAGAAGTCATTCATGAGAGATTGCAATGATCTTTACACCTTACTGTCACTCAAAAGTAAATAAACACATTTTCATAATTCATTAGTTTAACTTTAAAATCACAATCCCTTTTTCACCCTCAGTCACAGGTTGAAAGCTCATGAAGCGACAGCAAGAACAAACGTTTGTCATCACAATGCTACTAATGCAAGCGCACACAGACACAATTAATCACAGTCTATGTGTGCATGTATGTGTGCAGGCCATGTGTGGTCCACAGATGATCCTGGGAGAAGAGAGCAGCAGGCAGGATCAGAGGCAGAGGATGGAGGGGTGGATTGGAGTGGGACAGAGAGACTGAGAGAGGGAGCGAAGGGTTGAAGGTCTAATTAATGGAAATGTAGGTTATTAGTCTCCTGATGAGGACACTGGCAGAGAATTAATTAACAATTATAATTAGCAAGATTGTTAGAGAGCAAAATGGTGTCAGCCAGCAAGATAATAGTGAGCTAGCGTGCATAAGGTGTGCGTGTGTGTTAGAGTCAGTCATTTTTGGTGAAAAAAAATAACAGCTGTGTGAACATGCCCTATCTGACAATGATATATGTCATTTCAGCATTAGTCATGCAGAACCAGCAGCTGATTGGAAATGATAGGGAGGGGGCTTTCCTTTGCTTTTTCTCTATAGAACTGCCTTTGCTGTCTTCATTTTCTGGCCCATAAGACTCCCAGTCTTCATTGGTCTTATCTTGGATGAGTCATGTTCTTGTTCTGTTGTCACAACTAAATGAGAAAGATGTCCTTGCGCAGTGAGAGAAAGACACAGGGGCACAAAAATATAAGCAGCAGACCATGCACTCTTCAGTAATAAATGCATTGGAAAACAAAACATAAATGGCTCCCAATGCGTTCTCTCCATGCGGCATGATGAGTAAGCACTTATGGCTCTAAAAGTGTCTGTATCAGTGTGCTTTTGCATGCCCATTGAAGCATGTGTGCGTGTTTGATCCCGGGCCATAAAAGTGAGCTGGTGTGCAGCCAGCCAATGATGCATTAAGGCTGTAAACCAAAAAGACATATACACGTGGAAGTGTGAAAAACACACTGATTCAGCCTGCGTGATTAACAGCAAAGGGAAATGCTATAGACACAGAAAGAACTGAAGCCAAAAGGAAATATATATCTGACAATGGAAAAAAACAGAAGGCTGAAGACACCACAAAAAACCTGTCTCAGTTATGACCAACCACTAGTCCCTACTCACTCTTTTTCTCTCACAGTCTACAGATGGCCATCTCATTATTTCTGACCATGGCTTAATGAAACAGAAAATTCTCCTCCGATAGAATCTTTTTGAGGGGGGAGCAATCAGCACTTTACCAATTACATGCATCCATTATCATCTAACGAGTGCTCAGTCGTATAAAGCACCGACTTCAACCTTGCTGGCTGGCTGGCTTTCTCCAATGAAATTAAGGTAAATTGACTTGCCTAACTGTTGTTTGTGGAATCAGGGGAGAAGTGGTGTCTGAGGTAATCATATCTGCCTGTTAAATTTGTCTCTTCAGAATCAAATTGGCTCTGTTTGGCTAGAAGAAATAGAAGTATTGGCTTCTATTTGCTTTTTTAATGAAGTGTGGTCTGCTGTGTTTTTCAAAGAGAGCAACAAACCTCCACGCCAGTCAGATGAGACATTTGGCAGGCGATTAGGGTCTGTCAACATGGCCTACAAAACTCTCAGTCCTGAAACAAATAAGCCTGCTCTCCATATTTGTTTTACTCCTGACCTGCCTCTCAGTGCAATGTGAAATGCTGCAAAGTGGAAAACCGCACGCCTAAACAGAGGCATTTGAGCAAATCAAACATCTAAGCGTGTAAGAGGTGTCAGGTATTAATGTCTTTAATATTACATCACTTTGTGCAGTCGTTTACAAGTTATGATTTTCATTACAACTCTGCTGAACCGGTGTAGTTCCAGGAAGTCTGTCTCTGTCATAGCTTGATTAAAGATGGACTCAAGCTGTGGGATCCCATTTTGAAATATTGAATTTCAGGCATTCACCATCTTGGTGTTTTGAAACCAAATAAGCAAGCGTGGGGTGGATATGACCAAGGAGCTGAGAAGACTGCACACTCATAAAGCATGCCTTGCCCTAAAGCAAATCCTTCTTTTTTATTTTCCTCTAAATACAGCCATAACTTAGAAAATGAACCTCATGGTGTATTAAAAAAGACTTTAAACTAGCATCTGAAACCATAACTGTAATAGGAACGTGTTTACTGACCTATTAAATCAAGTGAGCCGTAGACTTCTATACAATTAGACTTTTTAGAAATCACAGGAGTTGCCATCTGCTAACACATGCTCTCTTCCATCTTATCACAAGCTGATGTGTGGTCAGGGAATGCTTCTAGTCATATTTCCACTTAGTGTCATTTTCCCTGTAGTTTCCTTTTTACGTGTGAGGAAGAAAGAAAACCTACAGTCTATGCCCACGTTAGAAGGCCATGGGGGTGGTGGATGGCACAACTGCACAACCTTAAACCAGAAGTTTGAGTCTTGTCTGACAGCTCCTTGGTCACCACGGTTACACTGAGGCAACACCACCAGAGCACTGTTCCTGGTCTCACTGGACCAATTTCAAATGCTGAGTACGTCCTACTGACTCTCAGACTACTACAACTGCATATACAAAAAATGATGCTCAAAGGAGTATCCAGACCACCTACAAGTCCTCAGCTAGGAAGCTAAAAAGAATGCAAGGTTGGCTTTTCCACACTGGCTTCATTTCTCAGATACAAAGAATCTATCCATCGATTTAAATACAACACTGTCTCGGGCGCACTAGAGTAAAAATGGGACAGGACCTCCTTATGACTGAGAAAAATGTTGTTGCCTGATGATTGCACAGAATTTTTTGACATTCATTGACTGTTTGCAAGTATTTGCAGCAGTTGCCCGGAGACTGAACGTGCAAGACCCTTAACTTCTGGGTGATTATTCTCAATTGCAAGGTGTGTGCAGAGGCTGCCTGATGGGATCCAACCTGTCTCTAAATATTTACAAAACTGACTGCAACCACCGCTTTGCAAAAAAAATTGCCATCTAATTTATAATCATAGTTTATAAAATAGTTAATAATCTCATTGCCGTTTAATCTGTCCTGATGCACTAAAATCACTCTGAAGACGTGAGTGGTGGCCGACCTGGTCCACATCTTTGCAGAAGCCATTTTAAAGGTAACTAGATTTTTCTAGATTTTTTAATCTCCAACCAACCACTGTTTTTCCTTTGTATGCCTGTAGCGCAACAAACTGCTTTCCTATTTTGTTTTAGCACATTCTAGCATGCTGCTTCAGCATAATGCTTTCCACTGATGTGTAACTGTGCATTACCATACGCAGAGGGAAACCATATGTAATGGCTCTTGCTTAACTTGAATGATTGTATAAATGCATATGATTTACAAATGTTTTAGAAACTTTTAGAAACACTCAGGCAGTGAGCTTGACCCTGATGTCTGATTGTGTTAACTAATAGTTTTTTATTTACACATCCAACAGCAACAGAGGAACATGAGTATTCGCGTAAATGTAAGTTCACTTTTCTTGTAGCTGTTTTGTTGGGAATACTGAGCGGTACAGACATCTGTATGATGAACTTCTTTCATATACCTGTAGTTATGTATTATACCATTACTTTAAAATAAGGACTTTGTAAACTTTAAACTTCTTTCTACCTTGACCATTTTTTAATTTTGATATATAAAACATTCACCATTGGCAGACCTTGTCTCCACTGGGTATGTGCAAAAGAAAAAAAAACTAACAAGAACTCAAAGCCTCAGCTTTTGGGCTGCAAAATCTTCCTTACTGCTACAAGGAGGAAAAGAAGGTTGTGAACAAAATGCGCTCAAGGGGAAGGATGAAAGCAGGAGGGCAGGGGTTTCAGGGTAAGAGGGGCGATTGGATAATGAGGCATGTGGAGAACAAGGTAAAGTCTGAGGATATCTTAATCTTCATCCCAGTTTTCTAGGATGAATTCCCTTTGGGCAGGCGGCACTACAGACACACACACACACGCGCAGTGGCAAATAAGGATGTAATACGAATAATTATTGTGTCCTAGATGCGGTGTTAATGTTGTTGCACACATACTAGCTCTCTCATAAGGACTGTCAGCACTGAAACACTGACTTTAGAGACGAATCAAGAAAATACAATTTAAATAGGGTGAACAGCGCCGGCGCTTAGATTAGAGCTGAAATGATTATTCTATTAATTGTTCAGTTCATTCATAGAAAATTACTTTTTTTAAACAAGATGATTCATTCAGTGTTTTTTTTCTCTTAAGGCTACTCAAATGTACTACCCTGCTCTCCTCTGTTTTATCTTTATGTAAATATAATATCTATAACTTCGGGATAGTAGGCTGAACTAAAAAGAGGCTTTTAAGACATCACCTCCAGCAATCTGCCATTGCGATGGCCGTTTTTTGGACTATTCTTAGAACAAGCACTTCATTGAGAAAAAAAACAAACAAAAAACATCATCTTGGGTAATCTGTGTCAGCATGAGCACAATACAGAACAACAGAAAATACACGTTGCTGTGGTTTACTCTAATGGTTTGAGACGGAGTATCCGTAGAGATGCGAATAAATGAGAAAATTTGCATAAAAAATTGCATGTGCATTATTGTGTAAACACCCTCTGTGCTCATTACCATTAAAACTAATCAAATAGCCACAGATTGCAACAAACACTGCTTGGGATGGCCAAAATAAAGGAAGTGCAAACATACAAACACACATTTGTGCACATGTTGTCTCTCTCTTACTCTCTGTCACACACATAAACAAACATTGGTTTTAGCTGTGGGTCAGTTAGCCCATTTGTCCCCGGATGTAGCTCGGTGTGGCTCGTGTGGAAGAAGCAAGAAATTGGCTGTGTAGCTGGGGAAAAAAAGAGCAAGATGAAAGGATGCTTGGATGTTTTTTCAACTTCAGAGATCAAGCTGATGAGTTGTAGAACCCTGTGGCGGAGCATACATGATAAAAAAGAAACAGAGCACTCTTTCCACATGTGCTGTACTGCGTGTCTGAGTGAAGTGTGCGTAGATACGCATGGATATAGATATAAAGACAGAAAGAAGATAAGAAATTATATAATAATGTATACATATCAATATGTATAATTATACAAAAATGCATATGGCATGTGCAACAGGCAATAAAAGATTAGAAGAAGAAACAATGTAGGAATTATCAATCAAATACTGCAGGAACACACTGGTTAGAAATATTTTAAGGAAGGGATAAACTAGAGAAAGCAGAATATAAATGAAATGACAGAGTCAGTTGGAGGAAACAGAATCAAAAGAAGATCAAAACACAAGATGAAGGAAACCTGTTACTGGCAGAATAGTGAGAAAGATGGAGATTGGAGAGGTGTAGGAGGATGGAGCCACTGCACTGCTTAGCAAGACACAACGCTAGACAGAGGCAGAATGATAGCGACAAAGACAGAAAGAGAGTGAGCGAGTGTTAAGCCCTGCGCTGCAGACATGCGTTACAAATCCCCAGGGAGCCGGTGGCAGATCAGTACAGGATCAATCTGCTGCACCTCAGCAGGGACGCAGAACACTCCTTCAATTCCCACACACCCTTCATCAATGTGTGTGTCATCATACTGTATGTGTGTGAATACCTGAGTTGGGGTGGGCTAGGGTGGGGGTGTGTGAGTACCTGAGGTGGGGTGGGCTAGGGTGGTGGTGTGTGGAGGAGAAGATGGGAAAATTGGGGGTTGGGTTGGGTTTAGTTATTCATCAGCAGATTAACCCAAACTACAGTACTGTGCAAAATTCTTGAGCCACTTCTCATTTCTTTATATTTTGCGAGGAAAATGTGAAATAGGTCCAATTATCTATTGAAACATAAGCAGTATATAAGGCAAAAACAGAGTTTATAAGTCAAGTCAAAGAAACTTTATTTATATAGCATGTTTTAAACAACCTTCGTTGACCAAAGTGCAAAATATACAAAATGTACACCATAGAAAACAGTTACTAAATTAAAAATAAAAATAAACTAAAAAAACAAATAAAACAAGTAAATAAGACTGATTGGATAATCAAAGCCAGGGTATTATGCTCAACTAGACCTGAAAGCAACAAATACGTTTTTAAAAGAGTTTTAAAATGACTGAGAGACTGGGAGCAGCTAGTTTAACCTTGGTACTCTGGTAGGATTTCAAAAGTTCCATTAAGACTCTTAAAAACAAGTAATAAAACTGGAATGGACTGGAGGCCAGTATACGTGTAATGTGATCACACCATTTCTTTCCAGTCGAAAGGCCAGCTGTTGTATTTTGAACAGCTTGCAGGCGACAAAGTAAGGACATATCAGAGCCAACATATAAAGTGTTACAATAGTTTAGACAAAAAGTAAATTATAGTGTGATCTCTCAAAGTCATGTGGCAGGAGGTAGACCTTCACCTTACTGAGAAGCCTTAGTTGAAAGAAACTTGTCTTAACATCAAATTTTAAAGCACTGTCAACTCACACCAAGGTTCCTTGCAAAAAAGCTAAAAGACAGATGGCGCTGTCATATCCATCTAAGAGGTCGGGTCACCCAAATTCAGATTAAAGAAGTTTATCTCCAACCAGGATTGTACATCTCTGCGACTGTTTACTAGTGTCTGAATAGAAACATGGCTGTTGGTTTTATAGGCAAATATATCTTTAGGTCATCTGCAAAGTCTCTAGGGAGACCAATCCATGACTGATAGTTCCACTGTGTGTTTTTCTATCCAGCTATGCTCGTAAAGCATTGGCCGTGTCTTTAGGATCACTGTCCTACTGAAAAATGAAGACGCTGCCAATCAGAAGCTTTATAAATGGTATTGCATGGTGGATCAAAATCTGATGGTATTTTTCTGCATTCATCATCCCATCCGTTACGTTACTCAATGACAGTAACGAATTCTGAATATTTTGGATTACTTTTTTACAACTACATGAATGTACTATTGCTGTGTGATTACTGAAGAATACTTGCCATACCAATACCAACTAGATTTTTAATTTTTAACATAAAATGAGTAACAGTAGGGTGGACATTAGGTAAGGCTGCAATTTTTGCAGTGATCTCGTATAGAAAACAGGTCCGCGGCTCCGAACCGTAGTAAAGGGACCTCTGGCTAATACGTCGGGTTTGTGTTGGGCTCGTAGCCGAAAACTAGCTTTGCTCTGCTGTCTGGGTCAACTTTGCTAGTGAGAGACAGAGAGAGGCGTTGAAAGGTTGCTCCAACGAAATTTACTGTTTCGGAGAAAACCATGAACAAAGTGTATACAGTCGAGTCTTAATAGCTCACTTACAACTGGGCAACACTGCCCATGAGGCTACATTCTTTAGGGCTATACCTGTAACACTCTGCCTATTGCCTTCATATTAAATCATTTTTTGAATAATAATTTTTACAAATATTTCGTCACGTCATTATGCGGCCGCAAGTAGAGGTGACATGGGCCGCGAGATTGAGACACAGGCATTAGAGCCTCTTAGTGTGTGTTTTGCTTGGGTTTCCACCGGCGTGGAATTACCAAAAATAGAGAGGGCACAGCCTAACATATGAAACAGGAATAGACCGCCGTGTAATCCATTTATTTCAACAAAGTAAGTGTATTCTGAATACCACCTTTTTAAACGGTAACTGTAACAGAATACAGTTACTCATATATTGTATTTTAAATACGTAACGCCGGTGCATGTATTCTGTTACTCCCCAACACTGTTCATAGGTCAGTGTCGTGGTTTAACAAAAAAACATTCCACTGAAAATGGTCAGACAGAAAGACTGGACTGAAATTAAGAAGAAAAAAAAAGCAGCCAATGTCAAAAGAAAAACTTTGACAGAACTTCAGAAAGACTTGAACCATTGCACTTTTAAAAATTACAAGAAAATCTGGCTCCTTGGAAGGCAAATATAAAGAGATTAGGGGTGGCTCAAGACTTTTGCACACTACTGTTTTTACTATAAAACTTCCAGAGAAAAGCAGAGTTGAGCAGCATGCACTTAATATAATGTATACTTAATCAAATAAAATTTGTATTCCCATATTTGACATTCACAAAAGCGCTCAGTGGGAAACTACATCACTGCTGGCATCCAACTGCACACGGCTCTAAGATAAATGATGAGACACAATGCAATTGATAGAAGTATCACATGGGAGATCATGGAACAGTTTATCCCCATCTACTCTCCCATCATAGTCATTAGAGAGAAAAGCATAACACTGACCTCAGATCAGTGCTTGGGGACACAATGATCCAACTGCCTGTAACTCAATCTTATTAGAGCGTTAAGTCATTACTGCATGTACACACAGAGGCCTCACAATGCAATTAGCCATTAGCCCATCACACTGACAAAGCACGGCTAATTAGGAGATCACAGGCGCACGGGGAGCTGAACAAAACATATTTAAGACCCCCTCAACGCTCTTATCGAATATCATGTGTCAGGTAATATTTAGATGTTTTTTTCTCGCTTGGCTGTGCCGTATCTTTTAATATATTTTCAGTTGTGGCAACTAGATAAGAGATTTTTAAGAAATGGTGATGATGACAATTTCAAAGTCAGTTTCATATAACTTTGTGTTTTCTATATTCACTATTCGTGATAATGACTTCTGTCCATGCAGTTTAAACAGTGGTCTTCCAATACAAACATGCTACAAGGGTCTACAGCTGACGTCTTAGAAATTGACATTAGGGAAAAGGTCTGTTGTGTGTGAAATTCTATTCTGATCATCGAAAACACATCTGTGTGTGTGTTTTAGCAGGGCATGAGCTGGTCAGGCGGCTCTGATTTGTACTCTGTAGCCTGAAGTTGTGGGTTGAGGCAGCGTGTTAGGTGTGTTCCTCTTTTTGAGGGCAAAAGAAGTGGATTATGTTAGGTCAACTCTGGCCAGATCAAAGCAGAAGTCTGACAGGAGCTGAGAAAACTCTGAGGAAAAATATGCTACAGAGCATGCACACACACACATATACAAACACACGCACACACACGCACGCACACTCTGGCAGGACAGCCTGATAGAATGCCAAAGAAACTACTCTTTGAGCTCTCCATAAATTTACTTTGAAGGAGTTCTGACTGAGTAATAGCTTGTATGGAAAATACTGTCACAAGCTAAAACACACTCACACAGACATGCCACGCTCCACAAACACAATCTCAGCGGCCCTTATTTATGAGCGCATTCGAGACAACAGAATTGGAAGGAAACACAGCACCACTGGCATTAATTAAAGAGAATCATATTTTATGAAGCAATTCTCAGGAAGTAAGTGCAGCACTGACCCTCCAGCCCCACCCCAGACAGACAATGTCAAATAAACTAACACATTTAAATTAGGGCATAGACCAGACCAGTCTGGGCTAGGAGCGACATCACCCAACTAGCAACCCGCCTTAGCAACCCATAAGTAGGCCTGTAGTGTTGGCAAGGTTACTAGAGCAAAACTGGGCCTTGTACAATGTCGAAAACACACACATGCACACACACACACACGCACTGGCTGCTGTGGGTATATGTGCCCTGTCACTGTGGTAGGATAAGCTTTTCACAGAGCGACATGCAGACCCTAGACCTGACGAGTGTTAACGTGTGACACTCCGGTATTTCCGTGATATAATTCATGGCCGATTCAGCCAATGAGGACCCTGTTTGAATTCTGGAGCGCCACACGTATTAGTTCCCAGGTCACGGGCCAATAGACAGAGGGAATAAGCTTGAGGCTGCACCAAGATCTCTTACAAACTCAGGCACTACAGCACACTGTACTAGGCTGGACTGGACTGTTGAATGCATGCATTTTGAACAAACGGAAAATCTGATGAATCAAAGCAGATTAAGCCAGCGGGGTAAATCAAAGGAAGAGCAAGTAAAATAAATTGAACTTGGCTATTCAACACAAGAATTGAAGGATTAGAGAGCAAAGCAGAGTGCAGGGCTATACAGAAAACTCAAGAGACCGACAGCTTAAAACAAGCAGAACAGTCATTGTGAATGTACTTAACCTCCACAGGGTAGCTAAATTTGCAAAAAAGACACTTTTAAGAAATAAGTTACAGGGTGTGTTAGTGTGTGTTGAGCGTTTTCAAAGCCAGACATCTACCTGTGTGACATCATCAGACTACTTGAGGCAATGATTCATTTGCAGTGAGGGTTAGGAGAAGATGAAGATTGTTGCTTGAGTGAAGCGGGAACAGGAAAATTTCGAAATAATGCTTTTGATCATTTATGCGCATGATACACGTGCATATATGTCACCATGACACAAAAACCTTTTAAATCAGAAATATGAAATTGCAGACAAAGGCTACATTCAGACTGCAGGCAAAGGTGTTCTGATCTTTGTTGTTTTTCTGCTCATTTGTGATTTAGATCTGATTTGTGTGTGTGTGTGTGTGTGTGTGTGTGTGTGTGTGTGTGTCTGCACAACTTGCATGCAATCCTATCTTTTCAATTCTAATTTTGACCACTCCACGTTTTGCTAAATTGGATACAAATCAGATTTTTACTTTTACTCAGTCTGAACAGTGAATTTGAAATGACACACTTTTCTACTTCACTGTGTTGGGATGGAGGTACACTGCTATATAGTTTATCAAAAAAAAATATCCTTAATTTTTTTTTGACCAAATCTGTTTCACTGAGGCTATTCACCTCATAATCCCACCATTCCTGGCTTCAACTGCACTTGCAACAAAAGAAACACCGCAGGGCTCCATTTTTACCTATTTATTGCATCACAAAGAATGTGACATTTAAGCACCACTGCTGAAGAGTTCTGATGAAAAGCAGTGGTTGGAAACGTGGCATTCTTTGTGGTGCAATAAATAGGTAAAACTGGAGCCCTGCAGTGTGCAAGCTGTTGATTTTTTTCCTTTGCTGTATGCCTGTTTTCAACCTAGCACCTGCCCCTTCTTGGCATGGTGCATTTTTCTAGCTTCTACACACTTCTTTTTACAGAAGTGGCGCTGCATCAAAAATGTCAGAACTGAGAAGTCTCTTTCTTCTCATCCTAGCCCTTGTTAACATCTGCTCACAAATTTGCTAGCTTCCACTGCTCATCAGCCTATTAACGATGCTCTAATCGCTGTGTTCAGTGGTCTCTATATTTACAGCAACATTCTGCTTGTAATGCCCTTGGATTTGTTCTTTCTACCATGCAGGTTATTCATACAGGGGTCAAAAACTAATTTAAACAAGCAAAAAAAGAAGAAGAAAAAGAAGAAGAAAAAAATGGCAGATGTGAACAAGAAATTCAAACTGAGCACCGAGGCTTGCAGTGTGAACATGGCAAAGGAGCCACATCTGGATCCCGACTGGTTTCAGGCTATAAGTGATATGAAGGTGAAGGGAGAACATGCTGAGCAGCACACACAGATGATTTAAAGATTAGGTGATCAACTCAGTATTGACACTCATAGCCATTTCGAGCCAAACCAGTCCAGTCTAGATCAGCATCAACAGCAGACATGTCACCACCATGCTGCCCCTTTTTAAATATTCCAACATTCCTACATCTTAAGGTCTTAAGCTATGCAGAGGGAAGTACAGCGGAACTATGACCATTACTTTGGGGAAAGTGAAGGACATTATGCTATATTACCCAGCAGGCACCAGGTGGTGGCGGTGCAGAGGACACCATGGCAACGCCATGAAAATGCCATGGCAACACCATAGCAACTGTGGCCCCATTTGCTCCCTGGTGGTGTGGTACAGCCCAGACTCGCTACAGTGGTGTGGTCGTCAGATACACACTTCAGTCACATCAGTAATAGCAACATTGTTCATTAATTATTTTTTATCAATCAATTAATTGATCATCATCATCAACAATCAGTCAAAAGGAGCAAGAACACAGTATCTACTGGTCTCTGTTTTTTGCTAAGTGAGAGACAGAGTAATGAGCTGATTTAACAAAAAAAAAAAGAAAGTGATCAAAGGAAACAAAAACAAAGGTCAATGGATGGGTTAATTAACAAAGAGATGTAATCACCATGAGATGCGGCTTTAAAAGAGGAGAGGTGGAGAGTGTTCATAGCTTGTTAATAAAAAACAGGAGAAGGAACTGCAGAGGAGAGCAGTAAAAAGCAAAAGAGACAGCAGACTGTGTGGGAGAAACATACTGATGTGTAAAAGCAGCAAATGCCAAAAAAGTCATGTTAGGTAGTACTGTAGAGGAGTGACAGACTGATAGCTATAGTAGATACAGATGAATAGAGAGTTTCGACTTTTACTTGTCTTTTTTGTCACAGGCACTAATGTCTTCACAGTCATATAGGAGGAATCAAAATTCAAAAATGATTTCAGTGTCTAGAATCGCTACAAAGCTAAAACATTTAAAACTATTTCATCTAACACTTCCTCCAAATATACCAAACTTAACTAATATATATATATACCTGTATGTATATATATGTATATATTTATTTGTACATATATATTTCTTTATAGATAAATGATAGAATTCAAATGATAATTGAATACAATAAAATATCTCAGTTAAATCACAGTATAACATGGTACATTCTCAAAAACATAGTATATTTTTAATATATTCTTTTTTTTCTCAGCATAAAATAAAATAAGTAAAACAAAATAAGCCAGAGGGTTTTTAAGAGTCACTTCTGTTCATGCAGTCACAGACTTAAGTATTAGCGCCTCAATAGAAATCAATAATGCTCAATGACATACCAGGTTTAAACCCTGTTGATTGGTTGGAAAGAACCTTGTTCTAGTGTGCAGGAAGCAGTCGCACTGTTGACGTGTTTTCCACTGTTGGGGTGCAGAGTAGAGCGAGCTTGCTATCTCACTGAAAGGTGGCTGTCCTGGGTCCTAAGCATTAGCTAAAACTGAACTACACAACCCTCCCACCACAAATCTTTGAGGTTTCATTCAGCTAAACATGCAATGATTCCGGGGCTTTCCAAAGAATGGGAAACGGCAAAAGCATTTCTCTAAAAACAGCGACAGATTGTTTTTAAAAATTGCCCCACGCAGACTTAGAAAAAAAGCAATCCATGTGCAGATAAAAGGTACAGTCTGGCCTCACTGCAAGGCAAAGGAGTTAAAAAGGGGGATACAAGAAGGTCGACTAACCCTTCGATCTGTGACGACATGCACAAACACAACGCACAGCCCATGACATAGCAGGTCAACCCCCTCCCTCCTTCTAACCCTTATCAACAGCATCCAAAAAAAGAAAAAGAAAACGAAAAGCTACAAAGTCTAAAAGTAGGTGTTCTTTTGCTACATCATGTGAAAGCTACATTCAACTACGACAGAAGAAGAGCTGGGCTGTGGCTGGTCTTAGCGTGAGAGATGAGGTGGATTATGAAAATACAGAGTCTATGCACTGCATTATTGGCACAGTTTACACAGTAGATGGCTTTTTGCACAGCTCACAGAAGGTGCAATGCTACACAACACTACCCTCTCTGAAACACATTTTTTAAATAGTCATACTGGTCAGCTACAGCCTGGTGCTTTGGACGTACAGACCTGATCACAATCGCATCTGACCAGGTTAGATGAAATTTGTCCTACCGATAAGAAAATAATTGAACGAATGGAACACCTCTGATTTTTTACATTTTAAAATAGAGATAAAACTTGAATGTGTTCGATGCAAAAAGATGTGCTATTGCATCCATGTCACATTGGAGGTGGGAATATTGCTCAGAGTCAAACAGTCATCTGATAATCTTGATAACGCGAGTTATCACTGACTGCATTCAGTGAAGTGTCAGTTAGTGTAGGTGCACCTCAAAACGTTCACAGTATATATATCGTTCAGTCTTATTTGCCAAAAGGAAACAGCCACAGCGGGCAGTTTCCTCAGCACAAGTGTCGTGGTACTTAAACACTGGTTACAGTGGATTTTATTCTCCGTTATAGCAACATGACTTCAACATTAAATTAATAGTTACGCCAACAAAATATGGTACCTGGAGATTGTGCATGCACAAGTGTGGCACACGTGTTTGAAAAAAAATATAATGAGGAATTGTGCTTCTTATAATCCATCACCTACAAACTCTGCCAAGGTACAATAGAGTAGCAACATAAAATCACATCCTAAGAGAGCTTTTTCCAATGCACTGCACTTTTTTTTTAACTCTCCTCAGCTCCTCAGAATAAATCCTGACTGGCCACTTTCATAAAAGTAATAAAGTTTATAGCTAAACAACCCTTCCTCCATATCATGTACTTCCAACTCCTGCTTCCAACTCCTGCCTCCTGCACAATTGTCTCATAAGCTTATTTGAATATTATGCAGCCATCTAGTGCCAATTACAGATATTGCACCAATCATCCTCTTGATCCACTTCCATATGAGGGTGAATTATGCGCTGTTTGCATGTGGAAATAAAAAATGGGATTTCATCTGTGAAGACGGATAACTTGCAAACCAATTTTACTTAAAAGCTCTTCACTTAAATTTGGCACAGCTGTTGAATCATTCCCACTTCCAACACTAGCCACATCCAGCCTCCTCTTTATTAAAACACTAACACAATCAGATATTGATAGAATAAAAAAGAGGGCATGGGGAGAAAAGTCTGAATAAGAAAAGAAAAGACAGACATGAAAGAAAATCTGCTACATGTCTTTTTTGTTCTTATTGTTATTTCTCTTTTTGATCTCCAGTTTGTTATTCAAATATGTCGATACTCAACTGTGTTCAAGCATTACAAGCTCCAACAGGGAAGAGGAGAAGTTGTTCCTTTTCTCTCTGATTGGTTAAAAGGGTTTCTAGTAAAACATGACATCACGTAGATGGTCCTGGGGTAGAGCTAGATGGGTCTGATGGTGTCATGAGGTCAAAGGGCAAATAAGTAGCACTGTCCTCACTGCCCAGTGAAAGGTGATCAGGCAGACAGTGCATGAGAGAGGTGACTGCATTGCTTATCATATCATCTGATTTACAAAAGGGAAGAGGAAGGAGTGGTCTCTCCAACACATGACAAGCAGTCCTCCAGTCCAGTTCAAAAGCCAAAACCCAGACAGGAGAGGAAGCCAGACACGACAACTATTCTGGCATCTTTTTGGAGAAGGTGGGTCTTTCCTCATCCCACCGAGGTGTGTTCTCAAAGCCAGAGGGAGGGAGACGTTTTGAGCATTTTATCTGTGTATGTGTGTGTGTTCGTGCGTGTGTGTGTGTGTGTACAAACATGACATCATTACTCACAGGTTGGAGACTACTGTTATCCATAGTTGTGACTCGGGGAGGGGAGGAGAACCGAAGATGACATCACAAAGCTCATTTCTGAGCAGAGAAGAAGTTCTGGGGCTGCTGTCCCCGGAGATGCAGCCTCACCTTCACTCTCATCATCATCGTGGGAACCATCCAGGCGCACATAGCTCACCCTGGTATGGCGTCTCACTGTCGCCCTCACTAGAACGCGTACGATGGAGCGGGTGGCAGCAGTGTTGCTCTCACACTGGCTCGTGATAACAATAGAGCTACTGTCCGTATCAGCTCCAGCAGTGGTAGTTGCTAATTGATTACCTGTGGTCACCTGGGCAGCCATATCTCCGACGTCATCCCTGGCTCCAGCTGCCATGGCACCACGGTTCTCAACAGCAGTGGTGCTCGCTCTCACGTCTCCCTCTCTCCTCTCCCCCTGTCATACCTCGCTCTCCAGGCTAGAGAAGTGGGCCGACCCTCGACGTGAGCACAGGCTCTTGGCTTTGAGTGGCAGGTGGGGAGAGTAGAACCTCCGTGGCTGTGGCACAGAGCGCAGTCTCTGATATTGGAGTTTGGCACTGGCTGAAGCCGGAGCCTGGGCCTGGCCTTCCATCCCTACCCCTGCTGGTGGCGAGACAGAGGATGAGGAGGGTGGAGGTGGGATGGGCATTGGGAGGGACGTGGGAGACATGGACGGCTGCTGTGGTGGTGACGGTGAGGGCTGAGGCGGATGGTCTGTGGGCTGTGTGCTAAGGCTGAGGTTAGATTGGCTGCCTGATTTGGCCTGGCTGGAATCGGGTTTGGGGGGCAGCGGCTTAGGACGAGAGACACCGCTGAAGCTGTGGCAGTGGGGGAGAAGCTCTTCCTGGCTATGGGAAAGTGCTGTGGATCCTCTCTTGGAATGGGAGGTGTGTGAGCGGCTGTGGGGATGTGGATAAGGATGGGGTTGGGGGTAAAGGCTACAGGAACACATGGTCGCCCGTGGCGCTTCTTCCTCCCTTTCCCTAGATCGTCCCTTGTTCTTCCCTCCTCCACTCTTCCACTTTTTCTCACCCTTCACAGGAATTTTGTCCATAGACCAGTATCGTCGAGGTGGAGGGAAAGCTGCTGGAGGTGGTGGCCACTGCGAACCCAAACCCCCACTCCCTCCTCCAGAACCCCAACCAACACCTGGTCCCGATCCCCAGAAATCAGCTCCAATCCAGCCTTCTGCTCTAGTTCCTAGTAATGAATCATCTCGACTGTTGACACTGCCCCCTTTCTCTCTGGAGGGGTAGGTACCAAAGAACCAGCCTCCTCCTCCTATGCCCCCTATCCCAGTGACGCTTCCCCCTGAACCTCCCTCCCAGTATCTTTCAAAACGGCCAAACTCCCCTGACGAGCCCTCATCTGAGTAACTGTCCTCTGCCCTGGCCCTGTCCCTCTCTGACTCAGAGACGGCCCCCCTACCTGCCCTCCTTCCCCTGCCCTCCACCCGTTCCCTCACTCTATCCCTCTCCTCCTCTTCCTCCTCCTCCTCATCATCGTCATCGTCGTCTTCAGAGTCCCACTCATGGAAGGATAGCCCTTCTCTTGTGTGTGCTTTCTCTTTTTCATAACGCATTAACAAAGGACGCCGTTCTCCAAGCCTGCCGCTATCATCTCTATCCATCCCCCCACTTCTTCGCCGCTTAGAGGACGGAAGAAGCGGATGGAGGGATATTGGAGGAGCATTAGAGTCACCTCCTCTTCCATTTACCCAAAATTTGACGGACGCAGGGAGCTTGTTCAGGTTAGGATAGCGCTTACTGGGTGTACGATGCCTTGAATGAGAGTGTGAGGATTTAGGGCGCCTATCCCTGCTTCTTCCACTGTCCTCCTCTTCCCTGTCATTGCCCTCATCTCCTCCTTCTCTTCTACATCTCTCCCTATCTCCTTCCCATGAATCGCGCCCCTTTTCCCCAAATGTGCTCCGATACTGCGCAGAAAATGAAGAGTAGTCTTGTATTCCTCCTTCCCTCTCTCCCTCTGCCTCTCCTTCCCTGTCTGCCTCTATATCACCCTCCTCTGTCTCAGACCGCTTTCCCCCTGTTGATTTCTTCCTTTTCTTTGTTTTAAGGGCCTTCTTCTTCCTCTTTTTTACTTTTCTACGCTTCCTTTCTCTCTCTCGCTCTCTTTCCCTTTCTTCTCGCTTTTTCCTCTTTTTGTTCTTTTTCTTTTTCTTCTTCTCCTTTTCCTTCTCTTTTCTTCTCTTCTTTTCCCTTTTTTGCCGCTCAGCATCTCCACCTGCTCCACTCCTCTCTCTCTCACTCCAGCTTGCCCACCACTCTTGGAGCTGAGACAGTTGGCTCCCACCTCTTTCTCTCCCTCGTTCCCTTTCTCTGTCACCCCAGGACATGCGTGGTTTCCTGGGGGGTATGGGTGGTGGCAGGCGGCCGTGACTGAGAGAACGAGGCCGGATGATTGAGCGCTCCCTCTCTCTTCCCCTCCCAAGGAGGAGGCTTGACTCTTCTGTCAGCTCCTCATCGTCATCATCATCCTCTCCATCTATTCCTCCAGTTCTGTCCCGTGTGCTCCTGGAGGAGCTGTAAGAGTAAGTAGGAGAGGTGGAGCGAGAAGATGAGGCAGATGACGACGTGGATGTGGATGATGTGGTTGACGAAGAGGACGAGGATGTATAGTGCAAGGATGCAGAGGGAGAAGGAGGGGTATAGGAGGGGCTGAGGGGTACCGGTACAGGAAGTGAGAGTGGGGGAGAGAGGGGGCGTGCCCTCCTCCCTACTCCCTCCCTCACACCATCTCGTGCTCCTCCCCTCCGCCCTAGGGGCAGAATGTTCTCATATAGTGGCCCCCCGGACTCTTTGGGCTTCTTGGGCCTTCGTTTCCTCAAGAAGGATGAGGGGAGAGGGGGGGAGGGGTGTGGCAGCGGGGGTGTAGGAGGTAGAGGTGCCTGACTCTTAGGAGGCAGTCTGGGAGTGCCCAGAGGTTTAACAGCCCCTTTCCCCTGACCCCCGCTGCCACCTCCTACCACCTTCTTCCCCACCCCATGGTCGATGCCCTTCTCTGAGTAGAAGGCCACACTGGCTGGAGGGGGCTGAGGGTGGCCCCTGGGCATAGTCTTGGGGGTCTGGGACCCTGCCTGCTGCTCCATGCAGGGCCCCAGTCCCTCAGGGTCAATGGGACCATAGTAACGCTTATAACCATCAAGTCCCCCAGCCCCTCCAGCAGTGGAAGCCCAGTTTGGTGGGACTTTCTGAGCAAAGGGTCCCATGTCACTGATACCCCCCCTTACAGCCATTGGGTTGGTGGCTGTAGCAGATTTGGGCAGCCTCCAACGATCCACCACAGCCAGTCTGCGGTCTGGTCGTGGCAGGAAGGTGGAGCAAGGTAGGGGCGCACCAGCTATCGGTGTGTTAGCTGGACCCAGTGCTGTCCCAGAATGCACCACGGTGGGAGGAGAGCCCGGTAGAGGTGTTTTGTACACGGGCTGCGGTTGCTGCGGTTGCGGTTGTTGCTGCTGTTGCGCCATTGCAATTGCTGGGTTGGTCAAAGACGTTGAGACAACATGTGACTGTGACGGAACTGTAACCATTGCTGTGTGGTGATGCGTTGGCAGACTTTTAGCTCCACCTGTTGCTGTTTCATCCTCAAAGCTACAGCAGCTGTACATGCCCTAAGACAAAGAGAGAACAAATACAAAACTAGTCACTTAAAAGGCTAAAGAATCAAATGTATTCTCCCAAATAAAAATCAGGACATAATTAATTAAATCTTGCTTTGAGGAGGGAATAAATGTAAGTATATTAGGGATGTAACAGTTTTTTAAATTCACGGTTTGTTTCATACCTCCTCACCTGAAGCATCTTTAAACATTTAAGCTGTCACTAGATTAGCAATGCTTTAATCAGGTATTAAACGCCACACCTCCACATGGCTAATTAGCATTCCATTCAACACCCAGATAAGCTATTTCTCAATTCTTATTATACCAACATGCTTGCCACAACACCGCAAAAATATGTTAAACTGTTAACTGTGAATTTCACCAGAAAGCTTGGCTAACATTCCAATAGCTAACAGCTGGTAGCTTAGCAGCTCATTGATCAAGTGAGCGTTCCATTTCTCCACCATGGCTGTCACAAAAGCCTCCTGAGGGTAGCCTGTCCCATAACCCACTTCAGCGTTTACATCCACGCTCTGCATTCCACTTTTACATTGCTTCTTTTCAGTGTCTTATCATGCCGCTATAATAGCAATAAAGCTCCCCTCCAATGTCACTTGACTAGAGTGCTGTTAATCTTATAATGCCCAACACCACTGGATAACAGCATGGACAGATCCAGGCAGAATGGAAATGACTACGTTTGCTCAAGTACTTTACTAAAGGTTTATTGTAATTGTACTTAACTATTTCTATGTTATGCTACTTTCTGATTTTACTCCACTATATTTTGGATACAAATATTATACTTTGTAGTTCATATCATTTATTTTAAACCTTTAGTTTCTTATTATTTTGCAAATCAATTGCAATTTTACATCAGCCATATTAAGTAAGTTCAATCATATATAAAAGTAATTAAAATCATCAGCAGTTGGAAAATCAGTGAGATATATACACACATAAATGATCAATAAATGTGATCCAGTAATACATATATAGATACATATGTAGTAATCTGAAAAGTGCCATTCTACATAATGAGCTTTACTACTTTCGGTACTTTCGATATATTTTGATTATAAAACTTAAGTAGGATTATAACTTTTATTAATAAAAGTCTAAATACTTTTTCCCACATTTTGCAAAACAATTATCTAACACAAAATTATATTTTAAAACTTGTGCATCATCACTTTTCACTTAACAAATCTGTAATAGCACACAGGGGTGCAGTCTGAAAATAATGCCCAATGTTTTCTGTGCCAATTTGCTACACTGATTTTATTTCTGATTAAATATTCTAATTTGCTTTTGCTGCTTTACTCTAAAATCCTGGAAATGCTCCTGTGGGTGAGGACCTCAAGAACGATGGCAGTTTACATTGCAAACTGTTTGACTAAACCCCCTAAAAGTGACTGCTACAAAGTTACAAAAGGCACAGTATTTTACTGTATATGTAGCTTACATTAAAGATAATGAAGGAGCGAGGAAGAGCAGAACAGAATAAGAATGGAGCGCGTAAGAATAAAACAGCTATCCATAAACTTACGGTGTTTTAAAGAAATGCAAATTTGCCGTTTTCAGTTTTACATTCATTACTATTTATAAGTACAGCTGTGCGCTGCACGGTTAATAAAATGCATTCATAAATGCATAAACTGAGACCACAGTAGTGGGAAATGGATAATTTGTCAGTGAAGCTACAATAATTACATACATGGAGTGGGTTGTTTCTGTCAAGGTCACTGTCAGAGGAAGAGGATATCCAGTATGTGAGCAGAATTGAATTTCAATTAATCTCCCGAATTGACAGAGGGGAATTGAAATGACCCCAAAGCTCACAATTTCTAACACTCACGCTTAGTAACAGGAAAGGTCACACACAGGATCATGCTTACACATGTGTGTTCAGATGGTGACAAGCACAGCCTTCTGTCTACAATCATGTTGCCAGATTTAGCACAAAAAGAGGTTTTCAGGGTGAAAATGGCCGTCGACACATGGACATAAAACACATTGACAGCCAGAATGTCTTCAAAACAGTGAGAAATTTAACATGTTTGCACATTAAGAAAAAACCCCACACACGAAGGGGAAAACACTTACCCTGCTGATTGCCAAGAGAAAGTCCAATTTTCCAGAACTAGTGGCCATGCAGTGGCGCAGCTTCCAGTACACTAAGTGTTCCCAGGCAAACACCAGCAGGCTGAGGCCCATAGCCACCAGCAGCATGTAGAAGACCCCAGCCATGTTGTCAATGTCCAGTTTACTGCTCATCACCTCAATTTTGTCATTATGGCAGATACCTGACAGCCAGAGGCGCTCCAGCATCTCAATCTCATCTGGAAGGGAAGGATGAGGATAAAGGATAGAAGAGAAGGGGGGTAACGAGTGAAAGTAGAGGGAATGAAGGGAAAGAGACAATAGGATTTTAGTTAGTTTAAGGAGTCAGACAGACAGACAGATAGATAGATAGATAGATAGATAAGCACTGAAGTACAGGTCTGTAGGCTTGTTTTTTGCCCATTATCCAAGGTGACACTTCAAGGTCAGAGGTCAGCAATACAAAGAACAGAGTCCAAAACAACAAAGAGAAAGGGGACTGAGACAGAGAGGGGGAGGGGGAGGGAGAGAGGGTCCAAAACAATGAAGAAGCACTGAGAAGCAAAATGGCATCGACAACCTAATCTCAACATTGTAACCCAGAGTAAATGAGGAGAAGAGAAGAGAGACCAGGAGCCACAGTGAGATGGCTGGATAGGTTGAGCGAGCATGGAAAAGTGTGAGAGAGGTAATGAGGGAGCCTTAGAAAGAGAGAGGAGGAACGGCATTCTCTCTCCGTCCACGAACGTGTCAGGGAGAATGAGACAAACAGAGTTAGAGAGGGCTGCAAGAAGGAAAACAGAGATGGAGGACTGTGTGAGATTGTGTCATCATGACAAACAGTGGAACGCTCCTCAGCTTGAAGAGGATGGGAGGAGAGAAAAAGAGGAAAAATGTGAAGAGAGAGATTTGATAGAAAGTGGCAGAGACGGGGAGAGAAGATCATAATCAGTTAATTGTGCTGGAGGGATGGTCAGGATCCTCACCCAGGTGGTAAGCTCAGGGGGTTTTAAGATCCCCATCTAATAACCTACCGAGAACCAACTTTTTACCCATAACTATATCTTTTCTTAACAAATCAGAGTTTCCAGGCTAAATGTGTGACTGTCTGCAGGGGTTACTGGTGTAACCATAGTGCTGATCATTTACAAGATGCGGCGCATGATTCATGTTAGAGTTATATCATGACTAACAGAAGTCATAATGAGAGCTTTCTGTCACACTAATAACAACGGCCCGATGAGCAGTGCTGCGATAACCAGGTATGAAGTTGCCTTCACTGCACACTGCAGTCTCTGAACTATTTCAAATGAAAAGCAAGAGCAGAGTTTAAAAGCTGACAAGTCACACATCTAATCATAACACTGCACTTCTCTTCGAAAACTCAACCTTTTGCCTTTTCATTTGTGCCATCATTAGCCCTGCTCGCGTAGCTTAGATGAAGCTGATGCAGTCATCTGTGTGAACTGGTTAATGTGTCTCCTGTAGAACATCATCAGCCAACAGGCCGTAGCCTCCAGCTACATCAACAGATGGACACACTGCTACTGCAGCCCGCTGGCAGTTTAAGGTAACAACTCACTGTCTTATCTTATGCTCACACTTTTTTAGACACAATGTCTGTTTTTAACTCTATAATGTAGTCCCCACTGTGGAGAATTCATTGGAATTATTGACCTTCAGTGGCAGTTGTGTGTCCAAACAGGAGCCCGATTTGGAAACATCAAATATCTTACTTGAGGGTGCAGATAAACAGGTAGTCCCACAAGTGTCCTGTACTTCACAAGTCTCAGCTGAATGCTTTCTCCGATCTCTCGTTCTCATTTCCTGGCTCCGCTGCCAGTTGACTCCGAGTGATTCATCTTCTGCTTCTTCGTCTCCCTCATGAATTGGACTCTTTTTTCAATGTGCATGTTTCTTCTCTCCCTTAGACCTTTATGATGGCGGTTGTCTCTGCCTCTAAGTCACAGCCAGCTCAGGTCTGCCAAATCTGACAGGTGTGTCAAATCCACACTCTACCTATGTCATTTCTGGCAGGTCAGGTCAGGTAGAGCTGGCAACACTGCAAACACGGAGCTGGCAGCGCACCACAAAGACATTATTTAATAAGAGAAAAACGTATTTGTGTGTGTGTGTCTAAGTGTGTGGGCGAGTGTGCATATGTAAATGTACAAGTGTACATTTGCATTTTGCACTGTGCCAGATGGGGCATGATGCCAGACATGTCCAGAGACACTGAGCTCCACAGCTGTTGAGCAGCAAACCATGACCCGTACAATCCCATGCTTTTATCGCAACATGACAAACCTCTCTGCATTCATTGCAAGATTTCTGGGGAAAAAAAAATTAAAAATCTGCCAGCCAAGAGCTAAAAACCCAGCTTCTCACATTTTTAATATCTACTCACTGAATAATATATTATTAGAATCAAAATCATGATACTATGCAAAATACAGGAGTGGATCTGATAAGAAGGGGAAAGGGAAATCTTGTTACTCAGCAGTTTTGATTTATCACGAAAAAACGTTGTAGTGAGATCAATGGACCAGCTCTTAAAGCTGTGGTATGAATCACAAGAGGTGGCAACAAGGAGAACAATGTGCTCACATTGGAGAAAGCAGTGGAAAGTATCTCGGGTGCTCTGCTATCCTCTAATTCGGTTGTAAAAAAAAATGATAGCACTCAAACACAGCATGGTACAATAATGATGTAACACTGTGACACGACTTAGCCCCGCTGAAGGTGCGACGCTGAGTCCTTGAGCCGCAGGGCGATTGTTGAGATGCAGCCTTTGAGGGCACGCTGAATGCGAGCCCCCCAACCCCCCACCCCCTGCTGCTCTCCGCATCCAAACAAACTAATCCTCTTCCTTAGTAATCCACTCCAATAATGCCTTCCTACAACTACAATTCTCAGCATTCAACACCACCCTGTAACTAGATCCATCCAGCGTGCACAGCTGTTAAGGGTTTGTGCTACAATGAACATAAGCAAGGACAAGGAAATCTATCAAGAATTAAAAGAAATGACAAACACTGCATGTCAAGGCTGTCTGGGCTCCCTATTTTTCTAGCTAACACACACACACTCGCATCCTTTTCCAGGTCCAGCTATTCAGCTCCAGACGCCAGTCTTATTTAATAGATCTTGGCACCAAATTGGCATTATCAGTGTGTAAGCAGCTAAAGCGTCTGCATGCCAGAAACAGCTAAAGGGCTTTGTCCGCCACGCCATAAGCAAAGCTGATTTAAAACACGAGAAAAAGCCAAACAAGCGGCATCCGACTGAGACAATAAACGTGTGTGGCGGACTGTGTAAAATGACAATCAAGCATTAGTGTACCGACGACTAAAAACAGATTCTCATGTGCTAATCACGAGTGTGTAAAGTAGACAAAGTGCACTAATAACATCTCTATTTAATGATAGTTGTTTTTTATACCTCGTTTTACTTTCCTATTCAGAGCATTTTCAGGTGTTTCTTTTCACTTTTTTGCCACACTTCCTCACTTTGTATGTCAGTTTCAGCTAATCTGCAATAGGTATAAATCTGTCACCACCACACAAGTTGTGACTTTCTTTTTTTTTTTTTTTTACAACAGTGACTCACACAAGTAAATCTTTTTTTTTTTCTGTTAGCTTTTCAAACAGGGAGAAAAGGAAAGCCAGAGAAATTCAGACAGGTTTGTACGAGAGTAGCGAGACAGTGGGGGAGGCAGACATTTATCAACACAATCAAGTCATTTTTGCTAAGAAACAAACAAACAAAACAATTTTCTTCTTGCTCTGTTGTTTCTCCTCCTCTCCTCTGGCCAATAAAGAGATGTGCAAACCTCTTTAAAAGCGCCATCGGCCCTCTCCTACACACTCTTATTCCCTGTGTCACAATCAAAACACCTTAGAGCCTTCAGCCTCTCCACACACCTTACAACTACTACTCTGTGGCTTGTTTCTCTATCCTTTTCATTTTTACTGTAACCTTCTCTTTGCTCCTGCATTGTCCTAATTATTTTCATCTGAACCCCTCCCCTCCTCACAGTCCTCACCATCTCCCACCAGCTGCAGCAGGGCCAGGTCAAGAGGACGTTTCCAGCGTGAGTTTTTGTGCAGGGCGATACCGTAGCCTGTGGTGGCAAAAACCTTCCCCGAGCCTATGGTCATCACCTTGAAAGAGAGGACAACGAGCAGAACTTGAGAAAACCACCGAGGTGGATGCATGCCGCATGCACATACGTGTGAGTAAAAAGTCCTCACCTTACAACCTTCGTCCTTCCGAGCCATATAGTTCAGTACTGCAGCGTCATAAATAAAGGCATCCAGTTTCCTGTAAAGGGATGAAGGGAGAATTCATTCATCATTTAATGGGAGAGAAGAGCAAAGGGATGGAGAGACTGACTGAGGCAAGAGAGGGGATATAAAGGTATAGCGCCGCAATGTACCTGGGAAGAGAGTTAGGGTGCAAAAATATATAGCAGACAGGCACACAGAATGATAGAGAGGGCATAAAAAGTTAAATCATGACAAGAAAAGGGAAGAAGAGTGGAATAGTAAAGCAGGTTCGGCGGAAAGAGTGAAAACACAAGGAGAATAAAAAAAGGCAGAGATCAGGAAAAGATGTGTGGGTAAGAGGGAGCGGGATGGTGGTGGAGGCAGCGGAGGGGACGAGGAGGATGGGGATTTATACGGTGCAGAGAGCGTTGTGACAGGGAGTGAGAGAGAGGGGGGGAGAGATTTACACACTTCAGGGGGGAAAAGACATGGGATAGAGCTAGAGAGTGATGAGGATTATAAAGTTTAAATACAGACACACTGAGAAAGCACACTGGGAGGGGAAAGAATGGACCAAAAAAAAAAAAGGAGGAGAAAGAAAAGACATGGCGACATAGGAGGGCAGATGAAGAGGAGAAGGGAAAGATAAGTACCGAGGAGCAGAAGAGAAAGCTGCTGGAGAAAAGCAGGTGTTCCTCATTCTTTTGCATGTTAACACTGAGTTATAATTGTGGTGTCAAGGCAAGATTCAGTGGGGGCTGATGGGGGAGGGGGGGTGACAGAAGCTTAGGATAAAGTAAACTGGGATTATCCAACACATGACGGGTGATAGAGATTCTACTAGAAACTGAAGAGGGAAATGCTGTTTGCACTGCGTGGGTGGGTGGAGATAGCGGCAAAGGTGGAGAGAGAAAGGGAAAGAGTAAAGGTGAGAGAATCTTTGCGGGAAAGCATGAAGTGTGACAAAAGATGTGAAACGTTAGCTGGAGTTGAAAAGAATGCCGCTGTGTGTGATGGCCTGCTGGTGTGAGACTGAGAACATTAAAAACCCGGAGCAAACAGTGACAGCGGGCCATATCTGCTGTCGTTCATTGCTGCAATTATTTCCATTCCGTCCAACGCAAACAAACGTGCCAGAGGCGTTTCAAACACACGGATTTGTTGAATGTCAACTGCAGCTTCCCAGGTCAAGGAGGAACCTGCATTTATGCAAACGCAGGCCACTGACTCCAGCTCAAACTCCCATCAGCTGATAGCACAGCTGTTTGGCCTGCTGCACATCTCACTAGCAAATTTGGGACACGCTATCTGAGATGCTTCAGCCTGCACAGAAGTGCTGCTTTCTCTGCAAACCACTTTGCAAACCACCTCCTCCATTTCATGCCACTCGTGATATTCTGAATTAATAAATGTCATCCATGGCTACTGATGCCTGTTTTGCCCCTTCATCTTTGCTTATTTTTTGCATATTTAGCACATTTAAATGTTTCAGAGCATCCAACTCATTTAAACTTTAGACAATATTTAATAGAATATCACATTAGACAAAGATAACCTGAATAAACACAAAATGGAGGTTTTCATTTATTAAGGGAAAAAAGCTATCCAAGTCTACCTGGTCCTGTGTGAAAAAGTAATTGCCTCCAAACCTGATAACTGGTTGTGCCACCTTTGGCAGCAAGAACTGCAATCAAGAGTTTGCGATAACTGGCAATGAGTCTTTCACTTCACTGTGGAGGAATGTTGGCCCACTCTTCTTTATAGAAGTGTTTTCATTCAGCCACACTGGAAGGATTTAAGGTTGTGCCAAATTATCTCAATCTGATTTAAGTCTGGACTTTGACTGGGCCACAACAAAACCTTTTTCTGAGGTATTCAGAGGTTGATTTGCTAGTGTGTTTCCTATTATTCTCCTGCTGCATAATCTAAGTGTGCTTGGGCTTCATTGCACGAAGGGAGCCTTATATTTTCCTTCAGGATTTTGTGGTTCCTTCAATGACAGCAAGTCATCCTGAAGCAGCAAAGCAGCCTCAGACCATCACACTCCCACCACCATGCCTGAATGTTGGTGTGATGTTCTTTTTATGAAATGCTGTGTTAGTTTTACACCAGATGTAACAGGATACAAGCCTTCCAGAAAGTTTAACTTTTTCTTCATCAGTCCACAGAATATTTTTCAAACAGTAGTTTTTGCTAGGATCTCTCACACAGATGCCATTTTTCACCATTGAAGCTTTACCACCATTCCAGGTTTTCTCCATTTGTGGATAATGGCTCTCACTGTGGTTTACAGTGGTTAGAAATGGTGGTGCAATCCTTTACAGACTGATAGATGTCAGTGACTTTGTTTCCCAGCTGTTTCTTTAGATTGTGACACAGTGCTTTTTTGAATCGTGATCTTTCAGCCTACCTCATTTTGTCAGAGAGGCTGAACTTAAAGGATTTCTTGATTCAACAGGTCTGGCAGTAATCAGGCCTGGGTGTGGCTAGTGAAATCCAATCCAGCTTTCTAAATATGTGGTTAGTCACAGTTATTTTATAATTTAACAAGGGGGGGAATTACTTTTTCACATAAGCTCAGGCAGGTTTGAATCGCTTTTTTTCTCCTTTATCAAAAACTGAATTTTGCATCGACTCGGGTTGTCTTTGCCCAATATTAAACTTTGTCGGATGATCTCAAATATGTAGTGTGACAAACATACGAAAAGAAAAAAAGCGGGCACAACCTTTTTCAGAGCACTGTATACTTACTTTGATATGTAATAATATATATTGGTTTATCTGTTGTCCCCTTAAAGTCAAATGATTTTATGTTAAATTTGAGGACATTTTACAAAAATGAGCACATGTGCAAACCAGGTGGCACGTTGGCCCAGTGGATGTCACTTCACAAAACGAAGGCTCTGGGTTCCAGTCTGCTTGTTGAGTGGGGTAGCTGCACATGTGCGGGTTTTCTTAAGGTACTCTGGTTTCCTTTTACAGCCCAAAGACAAGCATGTGAGTGATTCTTAATTGGCTGCAGGTGTGGATGTGTCGTTCCACGTTAACCCTGTGATTGACAGGCTGCGCCCCTCCTTTTACCCAAAGTCCCTGCTACTCTATTTAGATAGGCAGTTACGGATGGATGAAGGAGTGAGAGAGGAGTGGAGTAAGACAAAGGTAAAGGTTCATGGCAGACAGACCCGGTTTTGAGGTTCAGTATGGCATCCTCCACTCCTTTCTGGTTGTATTTTCCCATGTACTGATGCATGTCTGGGTAGTTGGAGCGGATGTTTTTTTCTGTGCTACCGTTGGGCACCGTGCCAAACTTCAGAGGTGGGTACTGCTCCTCGGGATGCTGAAACTAGCAGAGCAAAGGGAGACGAGGGAGGGAGACGGAAGGGGCATGAGACACACCAGGCTGTGCACCAATCTGTCTGACCTATTTCTGTCCACTCTCCAGACTAACTTACAACACTCCATGCACAGTCAAATCTTTGAAAAGAGAGCAGTCTGTGGACTTAAATTAGTATTTAGGACTGTCTTTTAAGTATTCGAGAACTGTGGTAATTGAGTTCTGTTAAATGAGATTTTATTCATTTCTAAATTCCTGTGCTTTAATCAATTTAACATTCAAATGCATGGGATTTAGCTCACTCTAAGACTTTAATTCTCCTTCTGCTTTTTCTGCTTAATCAGTATTCAAGCCATGAAGTACCTTCTTGTCCGAGAGGCCTGACACTGTGTCAATGTACTCCTCCTGGATCATGAAGGCAGCCAGGTTAGCAGTGTAGGAGGCCAGAAAAATGACAGCAAAGAAGGCCCAAATCAGCACCATGATCTTGCTTGTGGTTCCTCTTGGGTTCTCCACTGGCACAGAGTTGTTAAAGACAATGGCCCACAAAAGCCAGACAGACTTTCCTATAGTGAAAGTAGACCCTCCAGCCTCTGTCCAGAAAGATAAGGAAGAAAAGAAGGAATTAAAAAGAAGACCTTTCAGTTTAAAAAGAGCAGTTGTAACACTATATTTACTTCTAGGAAGTGATCCAGCCGGTACTCAGCACAAGTGTATTCACAGGCATCTGTAAATGACGCGGCTGACTCAAATTAAACGCGTCTGAATGAAAAACAGTCTCAGAGCATATGAAAAAGGAAACCTTGCAGATTTTCTTTTGACAACAAACCTCATAAGGTGGCGCCTATACGTTACGTAGATGGCAGATATCAATTCATCTGCTACACGATCAAACAAACCACCTGGTGCAAAAACACTATTCAAAAGGACTCAAACACTCCTGCCTTTACACAGCGGGAATAAAGGAGGCAGGAAGAAGAGAGGCGAGAGTGAATAAGAGGGATATATGGGAGGATGACAGAGGAGTAAATTTATGTAGAACACAGCAATCATGCAGTAAAAGAGGCAAGCCAGGCTGGGTATTGGACCAAGGCATCAGGCATACTGAATATCACAGGGGTACAAACTATGCTGCTGAATAATAAATGGCTTCTTCGGTATTGAGAATACTTGGAAGGAGTTCAGTATACTGTAGGTATAATTTCCTCTTTGCTACACTCACAGCTAAAGATTCATGGCAGCTGATTCAAAATACACATCGATTTTTTCCCCTCTAATGTAACAGCTAATTAACGAGACAGCAAAAAACAAAAAAACAATCAGATGCTTTCATAAGATCATTGTGACTAAGATTTTTTTTTTAACCAGTTTTCCAGGAGTGTGTTTAATGTTTGTTCTTTTGATCCATTTGGCAACAGTGATGGACTTCACAGAGATGCATTAATCACACTGGGAAACACAGACAGCTTGGACTCATCACTCACTCTTGCCGGTCTGGAGACTGCGGTTGTAGCCTACGGGGCTGAAGAACTCAAAAATAAAGACAGTCACAGCCACGACGGTCAGGCACATGACAAACATCATCACCCACACCGCTGGACTGTAGGGCTCTGTGGAAAAAAACAAAAACATGCACTTTTTTGTACTCTTATTGCATTATTAAATTATCGTAACTGTCATTATCAGTATAAGAAACAAGAATTTCATAAATCCAGCCCATAATGGAGACTATATATGCAGAGAAATAAAAACCACTGGAGCAAATATATTCTCCAAAAGCCCATAAACACCCTCTCTTCTCTTTCTTCTTCTTCTTTTTTTTTTTTTTTTTTTTTCTTTTCAATCATCTCAATGTAGTCTATAGGCCCATAACACTGTTCTCCCCGCTGGAGCCTGGAGTCTGCTGACGGAGTGAAAGTAAAAGTTAAGAAGACGTGAACCTAAGAAAAACTAATGGCTAATCTTGATGTAAAGAACTAGCAACCAAAGGCTGGGGCGTTTTATGCAAACTCAGCGCTCCACAATTAGATTCGATTCTGTACATCAGCTACACGCCGCCCACAAACACAGCCTCTTACCTAAGAAAGCTGATGGCGATACAGTCCCATTGCTACGGGAGACCATGACACTGATCCCCGTCTCCACAAAGGGCACGGAGAAATCCACAACTTCTGACCTCTCCTCATTGATAGTCAGCGAGCCAATGGCCATATCTGCCCGCTTGTACACCACCTAAAGGGGGACAAACAGCACCGCTAAGAAATAAATCGGCTGTAATTATGAGTAAATCGTGTACCTGTTACAGCTAGACAAAGCCCATCCTTTTCAGTCCAGAAGGTTTTCAGGTAAGGTGCTGACAAGTCACACCTTGACCCTTTGTACATCATTAAATTTGCCTGCATGAGAAACTCGGTCTTGTACAAATACTGAACACGTGTCTCTTCAGCATCCCTTTAGCATACAAAATGAGCTAGGACGCTTCTCAACCCTGCCACCATCTAGCAAAAACCTGAAAACCGCTGTGTCCGCTGATTGTATGAGTGAAATGTTAATCTACATTAGACATGGCACATTCGCTCTTCAGAGCAAATCAGCAGAAAAATTAAGCGAAGTGGAAAGCAAAGCACCCTCCTCTCAACTTTGCCAAGTCTCTGGATTACCTGATCAAAGAATGGCAGGCTTTGGAACATCTGATCAAAAGACAGACATTAGTTTGAGAAAACAAAATTTGCTTGCCCTTTTGCATGTAAAAAATAGATTCGACAGACGGGCTCAAGTTATAAATGATAGAGCAGGAGAGCGCAGTGGAACTGTTTTGGAACCTGTGACAACTGGCGTTTGGCAAGTTCCCTCTGGGACAAAGATAGAAACAGCAGGGCGCTTCAATGAAACAGCAGCTCCCATATCGATCTCGGCTGGTGTGTGAGGATGTGTGCATGCTTTTCTGTCTGTCTGTGCATGCTTCTTTTTTTTTTTTTTTCATTTTCTTGCCAGCATCTCTGTATCTTTACTTGATGGTGGATCATGAACTATATTACCACGAAAATATCAAGGACTACCAGCTAGGGGGTATCTGACAGAGTGTGTGTTTGTGTGTGCGCGTTTGTGACTAAGGATGTGTCTCTGCAGATAACACACTGTCGGGATGCGTTTGTAGGAGAGTGAGCTCACTGCATGTGTTACACATTATGCTTGTCCTTCTAATTTGTTTAACCGTGAGTTATTTTCTCTCTAATACAGTACGCGTTCTGTTTTGTGTGTGTGTGTGTGTGTGTGTGTGTGTGTGTGCATGCCTGCTGCAGTGTGTAATAAATGACAGCTGTCTGATTGCTAGCAGTGGTTAAGTGGCCATAACTCTCACAGCGATTGATGTGACACTTAGCGTTTAACTGGTCACCCAGGACGCGAGACCACACACTGAGGAATGCTACTACTTGACCGAAAATGCAACTCAAATATGCAGAGGCACACACACACACACACACACACACACACACACACACACACACACACACACCCTTTTCACACATGCACAAGTGATACGGGAGCGACATTGAGAACACATTGCTCACAAAGGCAGACAGGCAGAACCGGGAGCTTCCACGGGCTTACAGACACACACACTCACAAAGACTTGCCTCTCCAATCATGCCGTTCCAAACCCCATCAATTTTCTTCCCATGTTTCCCATTGGTCACTAAGTAAAGATCGTAGGTGAAGCCGACAATTTTGGCCAATCTCTTGAGGATGTCAATGCAGAAACCCTTGCAGCACTGCTTCATTGGAGCCACACCCTCGTGGATGGCACTATGAAAGAGACACAGCACAGAGAGTAAAAGATAATAGCAAAAAATAATCATAGTAAGACTTTAAAGGCAAAAATCTTTAAGGAAAGGAAAGGAAAGGAAGACAGTTGGATATGGTCACAAAAATGGAGTACTGTGGCCAAGCACTTGTTGACAGGTTTGATCGACCTGTGCAGGATAGGTGCTGTCATCCCTTCAGAAGCTGATGAACCATAAAGCTCCACTGTGGTCATATCTGATTCCAGACCCCTGAGTCATTCCACTGATCCTCTGGAGAGCAGTCTGTTATTGATTACGGCCAGGGAGTGAAGAGACCACAGTTTTGATAGGTGACTGATGTCACCTCAATTGGATGGCATCATGAGAGCTTAGGAACTCCATTCCAAACACTAGTAAATAAAGCAGTTTCTAGTACTCCTTTCAATTAGATTACCCTCCGTTATTTCTTTTCCCAAAGTACCACCATCTTTGAAATGAAAGTGTCCAAAAATAAGGTATGGAAAAGATAATCACATCACATACATAATAAAATACATGAGTTATTTCTTTTACATTTCTCCCTCTTCCTTTAAAGGCTTTCAAACCTGGCATTAAGGGGTCGTCTGCAGGGAACTGAGTCACGAATGCAGGTTCCAGATGCAGGGTCTGCAAGCTCTACAATGACAAATGGCCTTTCTTCCAGTGTGACAACACGCAGGTGCTGGGCATCATCGGGTGGTTTAAGGAATGGCCCGTAGCGGGACCAGGCTGGGTACCGTAACCTCAGCACGCCATTCTCCCACCAGCCTACCTAGGGGAACAGACAAGAGAAACATTAGAGGAAGTGCAGTACTCTAGTGCATAAGACCTTTAGTTGTAATGATAAATAAGCACGTAATCTTTCCCATATAGAATAAAAAGCATTAGAAAAAACTTAGACAGGTCATATTCACATTGTCTCAAGACTTGTTGGAAAGTAAAAGCTAAATTGACTTGGATTAATGTTTCAAGTAATTCAAACAAGCGTTTTCCAAATGTGTAACAGAATCAGTTCGTGTAACCATTTTTGGAAACAGAATGTTCACTAATCTCAGAAGATAATTTGGCTCAAACCGCTGCTATCTTTAAGGCTTTTTTCAGGCCCATTTCTGGGGTTGTCTTTTTCACCAATCTGCAAGAAAGTTGGAAGCAAGGGCTGATTTTAATCTTGTATCTGGGCATCTGGTTGAAAGGCTGATAAAAATGTGTGACCTTGGCAGAGAAGCAAGAGGTGTAAGATGGCAGTATTCCAGTTCATTCATGAGTTATCTCAAATTAAGTCTGGATTCTGATTGGCCAGGAGGGTTGAATTAACCTTAACAAGTAACAAAATATTTCAGAGAACTGTGTTAGACTCACTCTCTTTCCCATTTACTTTATAAATTTATGTGTGTCCATGTGCATATAATCTGCATTAGAAATTCAGAGTATTTCTGTTAGGCTGTGTTTTATGCACCTGTGGACGTTTCCCAGCAGCACTGCGAAGTTTTCAGTGTCTGACTGAAGACTCCTTTCTCCGAAATTCACGGCCGAGTTTCATTCCTGTCAGATCATGAATTGTTATTAACTTCCAGTTATTGGTCTGCTTTGCTTCTTTCCTGGACTTTCCCGAGATATCTCTCTGATGTCTAGCTGGCTTGAGGAGGGGCATGGAAAGGACTTCTCATTCAGAAAATACTGTTTATGCAGTTTAAGACGAGATTTAATAATGGTCTGCGCTACAGCTGAGATTTTCTGTTTAAAAAGCTGCTGCTGGTATTTACTAAAGGGGGGCAGTGTTGATTTTCCAACTGAACAGAGATGTTTTTGTGGCCGTCCATGTATTTGTTGTTCTCTTTCAGAGGGCAAAAAATTGAGGCATAATTCACTGCAAATTATTATTAGATCTCAGTCCCATATATTTGTAGTCCTCAATCATACTGGTAACTTGATCACAGAGGAAGAATCCCAGTACAAGTTACGCACATTGAGGTGCACATATTGGTACACACACACAGCCACGTTGTTTTTAACAGTGAGCAGAGCAGACTGCAGTGTTTTAGGACCAAATGGTCACATTTCCACACACAGACTAATTCACAGTAAAATAGTTTCTGCGTGTCTTTTCTCAGCAGTGGTTTTTAGAGCACCTTAATATTTAAAAAACAAACACAAACACAACAAAAAATCATAGTGAAATGTCGGTCAAAAATAAGTATTGGCTGAGGGGCTTAGAAATAATATGCCATTTAAAAAAAAAAATTTTAAAAGAAAGAAATAATGCGCTATCTGAAGTTTATAATATTTACCTGCAGACTCACACAGCCTGTAAAATAAATGCTCGCAATTATGCATGCGGCACAGTAACAGTAACTTAGATGGCGTTCTTCTTCTGCAGGTCAACAGTTGAGCACATGTGGTAGAGAGGTTTGTAAAAAAAAAAGATTTTTTTTACAGCAAGAAGCTGAACTCTAGTTGTGTTTTAACAAGATGGCGCCTTTACATTCAGCAGTTTGTGAGAACTACTATTGAAAGAGACTAGTTCATTATAAAAGTGTCTAAAGGCACAGGTGGTACTATAAATATAATTTTATGTGAACACTTACTATAGAGTTTTGATAAAAAATGTTGAGAATCTACTGGTTTTTTTTCCAAGTATTAAAAACAGTCAACAATTCATTTTATATAAAAATGGCTGTAACTGCTAAAAAATTAATGCAAAATGTTTGTAAAACTGTCCCCCTCAGTCCTCCTGTTTCTCTCTGTGCTTGAGTTTCTGTATCTGTGTTCATAGACGGGACTCATTGCGGTTTGCCTCTGACTGAACACACCTGCTACCAGGTATCGAGCGTTAGTGAAGACAATAAGGAACAACCCGTGCAACTTGCGCGGGCCGACTCTCCCTCGCAAAACAGCTCTCAGCTGGCGAGTGCCTTTATTTTGGAGTGAAAGGACATTTCATTCATGCCTGTCCTGTGCACCCAAAAGACCACGCTCGCAAGTAGTAGTAGGGATACTGGCGAGCGAGCAGTGAAATGGCTCAACTCTACCCAGGCTAATGTTTCCAGCAGAAATCATCTTAAATCATCCTCTCATTCTCTCTGGCAACAACTCAAAACAACTTTGTCTGTCTTCTTGAGGCCCCTCTCGCTCCTCTCGAAGTTAGTCACACCTGGTCAAGACGCCATAACCAAAACATAGACTGGAATAAAAACCAGAATGTCTCTTTCAAACATTCGCTTTAGAGTCTCACTATGGGCAACGCTCTCACAGCGTTGTCCTCAGAAGCCTCTATATCAGGGGTGTCAAACTCCAGTCCTCGAGGGCTGGTGTCCTGAAACTTTTAAACGTGTCCCTGCTGCAACACACCTGACTAAAATTAGTAGGTCATTAGCAAGACTCTATAGGACTCGACTGCATGCTGGCAGCCAAGTTCTATAGAGAACTTGCTGATCACTATCTGTATGTATCACCCTGGTATTTCACTGTTAATAAATGCACTCGAGTTGACCACTCTAAATCCTGCTATTGGGTCCATTCTGCCCAGTGTTCTTCACAAAAACCCTTGAATTAAAGCTCAAAGTCTCCACTTCCATCACATATCGATGGCTGGATCCACTGCTGTGGTTTACAGAAGTTATCTCTGTCCAACAAATTATGGACCTAAGTGTATGTATGCTTGTATGAAGTAATAGAGTACCTATCACAACCAAAGGGCAGAGCATAAACACGATCTCAGAAAGCCCTTCAACAGAGACATGTTTATTAAATACACTTATATCTGTAGTTTTTGTTGGCTTGGATGTTTTCTGAAATCCTTGTATTACATAAATAGAAAAAAAGACAGAAAAAACAATCCAATGCAGCAACCACACAAAATAGTGGCACCAGATGATTGCAGCTACAATGAAGATCTGTTTGACAGTCTCAACAAAAACTGAATTTTAAAGGGGTCATAAAGGTAGCACTTTGTGAAAGGCTGTAATCATATTTACTGTTAATAACTTATACTGGATGCTGCGCTTACTCACTCTGTTTTAGAAAACCGAGCCTTTAATATTCACTGTCATGTGGCCAATCTGTGGTTGTGCAAAGGGTGCAGCTGTTACTCACATATGTTTGTACTAATAATTTACATCATGTCAAATCAGACATTAAACTAAATAAGAACATTATTCATGGTAATGGTTCTGAGTAGAATGAAGCAATTAAAATCCATCTCCTGGCATTGATTAAATCTGCCAAAACTCACCTCTGTTCATTAAAATGACAAATTTCATTTCCCCCCCTGAAAATAAAGCCTTCATGTCTTAAAATGCCTTAGATGCAACTCTGTGCTTTTAACTTATTTAATTAACATCATTCCTCAGCTAACTGCCTGCAGACCATCTCCACTCACCCTCTGCATCTGCCTTACAAATTCTCTTATTAAATACATCATGGTTTACACAGCCGAAGTGCACGTTTTGTTAGGGTTGTTTAGTAGAGTAAAATGTGCTTAATTTATAAATCAGGATGTCCAAAGCACATGTTGTTTCTGTGTTTCAGAGGAAAGACAAAACCAAGGTTTGCATCCAGTTCCAGGAGTAGATGATGCTAAAGCTTAGTGTTAAAACTAAACAATCACAACAAAAGCATTTTGATGGATTAACTCTTCTTGGGAAGCTTGTTGATGACTTAAGTAACGTTATCCTTACTTCACCTGTCTTTTCTCTGCTACATTCCTTGTGTGTCTGTTGTCTGTTTGTAAAGCAGAGCAGAAGAGGAGGACAGGTGAGACACTTGTGATGACACAGAGAGCAGAAGACTCACACACTGAGTGGAAATTTTAAAAGGCGCCCTTAAACAGTATCACCCTTCACGATGTCATTTATCAGTTAATATAGTGTCTTTCTGATGTTATACAAACTTTGCTCTGATAAATTAGCCAGATGCAGCAAGTTCACAGGACTGGTTTCAATCGGTTTGTTGCATGTCCAGCCTCAACTCTGACTGGATTTTTTATTTTTTATTTTTTACTCATGATCCGACTTCCAAAAATAAATGAATAAATAAATAAAGCACCATATGAACAAGGTTAAAAACTTGACTTGACTTGCCATTAAGTTTCAAATAGAAGGAGGGCTTTACTGAGATGGGGCTAACTGTGCTGAGCTTAAATCCATAGCTTTAACATCTTGGACATTTAACAGCCTGGAGCCAAAGTTATGCTTTCATTTGACTTTTTTTAATACAAAAAAAAAAAACTGGCCCTAAAATTTTATTTTTGTTTTGATAATCTTACATGAAGCTATGAGACCAGATTGTTCTGTGTCCACTATCGACCTGAAAATGTCTATCAAGCATCTTTTCACTAGTATCATCGTTGTCTCCTTCTCTTAGCATTATTTATAGCAATGCAGCCGGGATGGACTGGATGCCTCTGCCTGGGTGCCTGGGATATTCACACTTCTTAAACAGCACAAGGATGAACCACACCCAGGAACAGTGAGTTTATTTGTGAAACTTCCTCTAGCTGCCTCTCTTGACAATTCTCGGCGTGATCACCCAATAAAAGTCACATCACAGTGTCGTGACAAGTGAAAAAGACACAACATAATAGAAAGTGCACATGGAAACTGTAAACACAAACAAGAAGATATGCCGTTAAATGCACACACATACACACGCACACACACAGTCACATAAAAAAAGATAAGAAATGAAAATGTGAGTGCTTTAGCAGGCCAGTACTGTAAAGTTTGACAGCTTTGTGCCGCCTTCCTGTCTGTATAATGCGAGCACTGGCAGAGAAGAGGAGGCGGTGACAACAATGACTGTATTTCGACAGCACTTCGACCAAGGCTCCACAGCAGACGTTCAATCAAAACACACTCAGGAAACGCAGAGAAAACAGACAAAGCTTATGGGAGAACACATTACTTTCTACAAGACACATACCCCAAAAGGCAAAAGCGCAAATGTCTGAAAAAGACCAGCCAAAAAACATAAAAAATGAAAATTGCTGAATATATTCATAAGTTCGGGAACTGGGAGCCACTTTAAACTCAAACCTTCTTCTTTAGCAGTTCTGATTGTCATTAATAAAGGTTCATTCTAGTAATCTGTCTCTCTGTGCTTTTCTCATATGCGAAACAAGCCGTGCAAAAGCTGGACAACCTTCAGTACTAGTCTGCAGTGTTTCAGCGTGCTAAGCTGGGTGCTCCCATGCTCTAGGTAATGGTGCAGTCATTGTAAAGAGAACATTAAATATTCAGGGAGAGCCAACAGCGTGGATGTGCATAATAGGCAGATGCAGGCGTCTTATCCTTATTGAGGGTGTGTGTGTGTGTGTGGGTGTGGGTGTGTGTGTAATAAGGATTGTGCAAGAAGGGTGTAGGCATATTCTATGCTCTCTCATTTGTGTGCACATACGTAGATGTCTGCATGTGAGCTCTAAGCATGTGTGTATGTGGGCGAGTTTCGCACCCTACGTTTGCACAGAGTCGAAGGACCAGCGCAGGAGCTTCTAATTGAAAGGGATTTGAGGGATATGGCAGGAGTCAGCATGTTACGACATGCTGAGACTGGACTCTGGTGGGCTGTTAAAACCAGCAGGAGGCTGAGAACCACCAATGTGTGTATTTGTGGTTGTGTGTGAGCGTATGTTGGTGCATTGCTGTTTGTATTTGTGCAGAATTGAATCCAGTCGCAGAATTAATGTTCTGAGATTTTTGTGTCTTTATGCATGTGCAGTGTGGGAAAGAAAGGTGTGTGTGAAAATGAGCCTCGCTTTCTCTCCTCTGACACTGACGAGGGGAAAATCCCAGCGCATTAAAGGGAAAACATCCCCAACAGGTGACAAGGCTTCGTATTAAGGATTCCTGAACAAATGCTGTTTTATAGAATATGCATGACACGTCAGGCGTACAGGTGCTCGGTAGATGTGCACACAAAACAATGGTGAGGCTACAATCAGATGCAAATGAAGCCCAGAAACCTTCAGGACTATTTAAGTCTGGTTTTCACTTTATTTTAGAAAAAAAAAACAAATCAGCAACTATTAATCTAAACAACATCAAGAAATCGCTTTCTGTGAATGGACAAAGAATAAAGTAAATAAACATGTTTAACTGCATTTTCATTTGAATAAAATTCTCTTAAAGTTCTACTTATTTTCTCTTATACATATATAAATTCACACATATATAAACACTATTAGAATTGCTCTAAACAGTCAATTTCTTCTACTCTAAGACCTGGATGACATCAAAGATTGAGGATATTTTAATTACACTCCTGTCGGGCACACAGTTCTAGTCTAACTTGAAAAGTTTGTTCACCGCTCTGAAGTACTCATGAGTTTTGGAGGTTAAGCAAAAAAAAAAATAAAATAAAATTCATCAGCTAGAATACTTTACATTTAACTTAAGATATAGTTTCTTTTTTTAAGGCCATCAACAGACAAAAGTGGCACAGACTGTATACTGAGCTTTGTTTGTTCACAAAGCTCAGTATACAGCTGGATTTTTGCTTCATTAAAGATAAAAGACAAAGCGTTTCATCTAGGGGAATAGTGAGTGAGAATGGCGAGATATAATTAACATATCACTGAAATGTTGATCTTAATGATCATACTGAATAGCCTGTTAATATACTTTCTGTAAAGACAATGGGAATATTTCAGTGTAGCTTTACTGAACCTTATAATTCTGATAATTCTATAATTGCAGCTGTTACTACGTGTATAAAAATGTTAAATCTCAAGTACGATCGTATGCAGACACATAGAAACATCAGTCATCAGCTACATACACTCACTATCCACTTTATTAGGGTACACTTGCTCAACAACTCCTGCAAATATCTAATCAGCCAATCACATGACAGTATCTCAGTGCATTTAGGGACGTAGGCATGGTCGAAAAGACCTGCTGAAATTTAAACTAAGCATCAGAATGAGGACTTTGACTTGAGTGACTTTGAATGTGTCATGGTTGTTGGTGCCAGAAAGGCTGGTGTGAGTATTTCAGAAACTGCTTATCTACTGGGATTTCCCACACAAACATCTCTAGGGTTTACAGAGAATAGTCCAAAAAAAGAGAAAATATATCCAGTGAGCAGCAGTTCTCTGGGTGAAAATACCTTGTTGATGCCAGAGGTCAGAGGAGAATGGCCAAACTGCTTCGGGCTAATAGGAAGGCAACAGTAACTCAAGTAACTTCTTGCTACAGCCAAAATATGCAGAACAGCACATCTGAAGATACAACAGACTGAACCTTGGAGCAGATGGGCTACAGCAGCAGAAGACCACTCCTGTCAGCTAACAACAGGAAAGTGACGCTACAATTTACACATTCTCACCAAAATTAGACAATAGAAGACTGCTCTGATGAGTTTTGATTGCCATGTTTGGGTGGTAGCGTCACAATTTGGCATAAACAACATGAAAGCATGGACCCATCCTGCCTTGTACCAATGGTTCAGGCCTTTGGTGGTGTGAGAATATAGGGGATACTCTCTTGGCAAAGGTTGGACGCCAACTGAGGATCATTTAAACACCACAGCCTACCTGAGTATTGTTGCTGACCATGGGGAGCACAGTGTGCCCATCAGTGTTGGTCAAGTTACTTGAAAAAAGTAATCAGTAACTAATTACTGATTACTTGACCAAAAACGTAATCCCGTTACTTTACTGATTACTTATTTTCAAAGGTAATTAATTACTTAGTTACTTAGTTACTTTTTAAAAACACGATTTACAACCTGAATAGGTGATAAAGCAATAGATCTTTCAGCCCAATTGTACTTTTTCTGCATAATCCATCATACAAAATGTAATCAAATGGAAAAGTCTCCTTTTAAAACTTGTTTTATTAGTTTTAATCTTTTAACTTTATGCATCAAGCAAAAATTTAATTATATGCAACATTCTCTGACTGGAAGAAATTAGTTTAATATTTAAACCTATTTTCTGCACATTCCAGCACATAAAATATTTTTTTTGTGTGTGTTTACACTCACTCTTTCAAATAGATGCAAGTAAAACACAGCAGAAAATAAATAAAGTCAAAGACTAGCGGTCCTTTTGCTCTATTTTCACCTGTAAAGCAGGAGTGGCGTAGGCGGAGGTTTACCCTGGTGCAGGTGTGCCGCAGTGGTCAGTGGAAGAATCCGCGAGTTTCTCTGTGAATTTCCCATTACGTCATAGCGCACTCGGTGTTTGCTTGGAAGTTTAGGGGGTTTTTTTCGCTGTAAAAAGAGGTTTTCTTCCCATGCACAACGGACACTAATGTTTTTGTCACTTTTTATGGAATCAAACTCAAAGTAAGGTCAGTACTTCCAAGCTTTAAACGCTGCAAGCTCATACTCTCTCCCGCACTCGATATATGATCCACTGTTGATCTGCACACAGCTGTTGTCACAAATGTCGCACTCGCTTACGTCACTGTCATGAGACATTCTCGCAAAAAAAAAAATCACGGTTTTAGTAACGCAGTAACGCAGCGTTCCTACGGGAAAGTAACGGTAATCTAATTACCGTTTTTGCAATAGTAATCCCTTACTTTACTCGTTACTTGAAAAAAGTAATCGGATTACAGTAACGCGTTACGCGTTACTGCCCATCTCTGGTGCCCATCTTCTGATAACAAGCTATGTCACAAAGCTTAAATGATCTCCAAAGTAGATTCTTGACTATGACGATCTCAATCCAATAGGAATGTGAGATCATGAATGCACATCCAATCTGCAGCAACATCATCATAACATGAAGCAAAATCTCAGAGAAATGGTTCCAGCACTTTGGTGAATCTATGCCACAAAGTATTAAAACAGTTCAAGAGCCAACACACCTGGCACCAGAAAGATGTAACTAATAAAGTGTCAGGTGAGTGCATTTATTTATTCCAAAAAAGGAGCTCATGATTAAATACTGAAATGTTTTTGCTGCAGTCCAATCTTAATTTTCATTAGATTCATGCTCAAATATAAACTGACATTTGGGAACGGATTTGCAAAGTTACAGTTATTTGTGGAATGGAATTGGTATTTTTTGGTAGGTTTACAGTTTGTTTCCAGAGCCGCCACACCAGCAAGTGAGGTGGTGCTCATCAGAGTGTGCTCTTTATGGGGCAAACAGAACGATGGCTTAAAGGAAAGGGAGCTAAAGCAGCTTGTTTCAGACAGTGGATGAACTGTGGGACTGCAGACCATGTTGAAGATAAATAGGGATTATTTTGAAACATGAATCATGCAACACTGCTCTTTTAGAGTCCAAGAATAAAACCTTTGCCACCAGCGGCCACTCAAGTCAATCCTCATAAACTCCCATGGCGATATGTTTCCATGCCCCTTTCCAACAACTTCAAAACAACTAATTCAAGTCACTAAACTGGAGCTCTATTGGTGCCTTTTGAAGCAATTTCAGTAAAATTATCAAATAATATGGCCTCCCTGTGGTCATGGGGGGAGGCCATTGTTGCTTATTGGTCAAACCAAAGAAAACCAAACAAAAAAACATGAGAAATATTCAGTTTAAAGTGATATATATTTTAAAAAAAAGCAGGAAATTTCATTTTAGAAGCTGGAGAACGTGCATGTTTTGCTTAATAGGTGAATTCAAAAAATTATAATCATCAAACTTGATGATGATTAGATGTTTGTCAATGCTCCAATCATTACGGAGTAATAAGTGTGTCCGTTCGTGCGTGTGTGTGTGTGTGCAATCTTGTTTGTGGTATTACGTGAATGCACTGTAACCATGAAATGAACTGAATAAGCAGCATTAACCAAACAGGCAGAGTACAGCAAGTGTGCACATTCACAAAGCGCAGTCAGATGGTCAGCAGCAGCAGCCAGCTTCTCTCTCCTGAGGCACCAACAGCAAAATCATGAACTTCACATGAGCATGCACCTTTGTGACCTGCATATCTTCGCTGTCAAGTTTATGTGCCTATTACTCGAACATGAATCTCTTCTACTTGCTCTCATACTGTAGAGATATTATTCATTTTGCTCAAATCAGCAAAAAAAAGTTGCTCTGGGGGTCAGCAGCTAAGAGCTTTTGTTTTTTTCCCTACTTGTAGTCTCAAGACTGTCAACAAAAAACTAATTATCCTTTTACACCTCAATAAATCTGCAAATAAAAGATTCAAAGAAGTTATGTCATGTCCTTACATCTTCCCATCCACGTCCAGGTGTCCACGAGATGACGTCCAGGAAGGGGTTGGCCAGGTAACCGTCACTATTAAAAGAGTAATCTCGACCACCAAGCGTGATGTTGCTGAAATATCTGCATTGAAGAGCGGCAGAAGGGGAGAGGACAGAAAGCGCATAATATCAGCGAATTAATTAACATTCATCTTAAAGATATGAGGAGAAAAGAAACATCATTTGTGTTTGATGCAACAGAATGCCTGCCCTGCTCTCACTTGAAACTAAATCACAGATCCTCTGTGGTGACAGTCAGGGCTTGTCTGTTAATCAAATGTACAGACGAATGATCAGACACACAGAATTGTCAGGATCTTTGAAGTCAAACAACTGCTGCTCTCGGCATCGGCTGCGGGCTCTATAGTTTGTCTGGTAATCACGCAGGACAGGCTTTCTAATTGTCTCCTTATGTCATCTTGCTGGCTTCAAAACACAAAATATGAGAGCTTTTCTTTTTTTTTCTGTAATGCATGACAGAAAGCTTCATATGGAACAGCAGCTTGTAGTTGCAGACAGTGAACAGCAGGTAGCAGTGCAAAAAAATGGAAATGAAAACATCTTTCTGCTCTGTTCCTAGACATAATTTATAAACAAACAGAGGAGAATCCATTAATCATTTCCCAATAATTGCCTCACCGTTTGTGCTGAGGATCATTTCCAAAAAAATTACAGCAAATAAACTAATCAATTTCATGTTTGGAAACTACTTAGAGTACTCTCTCCATACAATATTGTGTTCAATGTGCACATAGAGTGAGAATGACTGATGTTATATATGAACCGGGGTAACCACAGCCACCTGAGATACCTGTTAAGAGTGTGCTGCTTGTGCGTTTGTACAGCCTACGAGGAATATATTAAAGCTAGTTCATTAATATACATGAGACATGGTCTGCTTGCTACAGATGCTGTGGTAATTTCGCCAACTCACAACTACACGCACCAACAACATCTATTTTGCATGGATGATAGCCAGCTCCAAATTCAGATATCCCTTTTGTGCCTGCTCTCTGACACTGAATTTACCAGCTCCACCCATATATCTTCCAGCTCATTCTGGCGAAGAACCAGACCTCCTTTCATAGACTAAACCATGTTCCATCTCTATTTCTGTTCCTTCCTATTTCAAAGATTTTGTCTGGAGCTTGCCAGCTGTGTTGTACCCTCCAACCTAATATTTCTCCTCCTTCCCTCCTCATTTCTCTAGAGCTTCACTCTTTCCCCGATATCTCTCTCACCTCATCCTGCCTCGCAGCCTCTGGGTCTGATTGGCATCCGTCATGCAGTTGGTGACAAAGTTTGGCCCGCCCGTGGTTCCGTATTCCTTTCGCATTGCCACTGCCCCATGAGTCAGCACCGACACACCGCGAGCGATCCTTCGGCGGGGCTCGTCCCTCCAGCCCTGAGGCCGTACAGCAAATAAAGCCCGGGGCAGGTTCTCCATGCCCAAACCGGAGAGGGCTGGTCCCACAGCAAACCACATGTGCGAGGCTCCGGCTTGACCTGCGGCCCAGGCAGCTCGGAAAACCAGCTCAGCCTCCTCCTGGGAGCAGTACAGCAAACGTACCTGGAGGACAGCAGGAAGGCAGGGAGGGAACAGGGACGAGGGGAGACACACACACACATACACACTAGTGAGATAAGGAGGGGAAAGGGGAGACGTGGAGAGAGACAGAGGGTGGGAGAAGTAAGGGGAGAAAGATAGAGCCAGAGAAGAGGTGTACCTGAATGGGAGGGGAGGAGGTTGGATAAAAAAAGGCCATATCAGCAAATAACAAGGATGCTGGATGAGGTAAGAGGAGCGATAGCTGTAAGCTGATGTGATAAGGTGCATGGAAGTCGGGTGTTAGACTTCAAGAGGGATGCAGGTGCTCTAAAAAGAGGGAAGACTGCAGGGCAGCATGTGATGTGTGCTAAGAGGTGCGTAGCAGTAAAGGTCAGTGCTTGATGAGCTTAGGCCTAATGAAACAAGTTACATTTATGGTTAATAAAAACAGAAGTAAAACAAGGAAAGGGAAAAAAAATCAAACAACTATAAGCGGTGGAGCAGAGAAGCGGCAAGGAAGAGGTGGGGATCTAGAAGAGGAGGAGGAGGAGGGGTGGCGGTTAAAGTCCAAACACACCTGAGGGAAAACAAGGGGGAAGAGGTTAAGCTCTGACATGTTATTAAAAAACAGGATAGAGAAAGACAACGGGAGACAACCGGGGCAAAATGAGCGGATGAGGAGGATAGTCAGAGAATAGTCAGTCCTTGGAGATCAAAAGGGGGGAAGGAGGGTTAGAGAAGAAAAGCAAAGGATGATATTTTGGTGAAATCAGTGCCTGGAGAGATAAGAGATGTTTGTGAAAGAAGGGTTTGGATGATTGAGTGGGGCTGGGAAGAAAGAGAGAAAAAAATATTAAAGCTAGACAGAAGTGACACGGGATGAGCGTCCTGCTGCAAATGCTGAGGTAAGGAGGGATGAAATTGACAGGGTTTTTAAGGGGTTACTGGGAAACTGGAGAGAGAAGGAAGTGGAGAGAGGAAGCAGAATCTGGAAGCAGGAAGTCAGAGAAAGAAGGTGAGGGCAAATACCAAAAAAGAAGTGAAGTGTTTAGAATAAATGAGGAAACCAAAAATAAAACTACAGCTTGAAAAAAAGAGACAAAGCAGAATTGAAGGGCAAAAAAGAGAAAGACAACTCTTTCATGCAATAGGAGGGGGGTGTCAGGGAAACAGACTGAAAGCACATTTTGAGAATTGCGCCTTCATTGAATTTTGAACTGTAATGGCTTGGCAAAACAATCCTGCCTGTATGCCAATAAACCTCCAGTGAATTAGGCAGGGAATGAGAGTGACAGAGGAGGAGGAGGAGGAGGAGGGAGACAGAGGGTGGAAGACAGAGATTGGGAGACTTAATTGAGAAGGAAGGATGAAATCAGCTGTTAAAAAAAGACACACAATATCTAAAGATAGGAAATGAGGATGAGAAACACAAAACAGACAAAAAGAGCGAGATGAAGACAGAAGGAGCAGAAGAAACACTGACAAAGCAGAAGCTGGAAGAGGAATGGGACAAATGAAAGACAGCGAGAGAGCCGAGCTGAAATTGACCCAGACCTGCACGGGGCCATCTACAATGTGGAAGACATTATCATAAATGTAGCGCAGAGAAAGAGACAGAGAGAGAGAGAGAGAAGAGAGCATGCAATGCAAACACACACATCACTAGCCAATCACGAGCATTTATTAGCCGCCGCAATAGAGAAAAGCTAAAACAAGGGAGCTGTCATGAAAAGCAAGGTTAAAAAGCAGGCTCTCCGTATAGGCAACTCGCCGCAGGCGGTATGTTAGATTAACAGTGACACCAGCTGAGTGGAGCCTAAGGAATCCAATACACATGCACACACTTACAGACACAAATGCACACGCGCACACACACACACGCAGAGCTGCAGTAGCCATTCTGGGACATTAGCGATGACATTGAGACCCAGACTAAACCGAGCCAACGGTAAGCAGAGTCTGTGGCCAGGAAGACGTGCAGCAGGAGGGATGTGCGACTGAATGAGTGGTAGCCATACAGAGATGGAGGTGAAAAGCAAAGCGGCAGAGGAGACTGAGCTTGTCTCCAGGCAAAGAAGCACAGGAGGGGAGGCAGAGAGGGAGAAAGGGAGCTTTGAAGGGGAGGTGGGGTAGGCATAAGAACACGGACATTAGTAACAAATCTGAACAGGAGGATCATGGGGGTTAAAAGGGGGCTTAAGAGAGGTTGGTGGTATAAAAAAATGTGAGTGAAAGACAGTGTGATGAAAGTGGATGTATGAAAGAAGGTAAGAAGGGGCAAGCATACAGTACAAAGGAATGAAACGTGTCAGAAGTACAAAGCAAAACCACAAATCATCCTGGTCGAGATTAATAAGTCAAAGAAAATTTGAAGCATAAGCTTTAGAATTGATTGATTTTCTTGTAATATTTGGATATTTTAAGTTAAAGCCAGTTTAAGTTTAAGCCAAAATAAAGAGAGTGAGAGTTACATAATGGGAAGCAATTGTGTAGCATCAGCTTGTTAATGGATGAATTATGAATTAGAAAAAGGAAAAAAGAAAATCGGTTACGGTCATTTTCTTCCAACAAGCAGCTGCGCACTAACTGATCGCTCATTACAAACTCATTCTGTGCGGCTAAATATTGTTTTTTTAAGACAATAAACAGTCCTGGTTATCTTTTTTTTTTTTTACAATCCAGTTTCTATTCATACAGTAACGAGTATGACAGGCTGAAATCACCAAAAAAAAGAACACGACATAAGACATTTGTCCACTTTTTTAACCTTAAAGCTTCTTAAAAGGAAAACGGGTGAAAACTGTACAATAAGTGCTGGATTTCTTCAGCGCTCCGCATCACCACAGAACATACAATGTCACACAAAAGCCAGTCGGCAAAGTCAGACCGACTCGTGGTTTTTCGTTGTACCGATGAACTCTTTATGCTTTGGCAAGATGGGAGGGGAAGAGAAGAACAGAGGGATAGAGGAGAGAGGGGAGAGAGAGACGTGAAGGGACAGAGGGAGAGATGAAGAAGGAAGGAAAAAGCTGGGAAGCCACCTGTCAGAAAGGGGGGCCCCCAATGATAGTTGCAGCACTTCCTCCCCTTTCCTCCCCCTCTCCCTCCTCCCTCCCCCCTGTCTCACCTGCGCCTCGTTCTCCTTCAGCAGCCTGCGTGTGCGTGCCCCCCCAGGGTCGTCGGTCACGTTCAGGATCACCACGCTCTTCTTCTCCCATCCGATGAACGAGCCGTCCGTTAGGCCCTCCACCACAGACAGGAAATCCTGGTAGCCGTGGTGGCGCGTGGACACCACGGAAAAGGCGGTCCAGTCGTACTCCTCCAACACCTCAAAGATGACTTCTAATTGGAGTGCGGTAGAGGAGCTGAACTGGAGAAAGACGGAACCTGATTCCTAATTTGGGGAAGATAGTGGCAGATGTGGTTAAAAATCTCACTTTAAAATTCCCCCTCTGTGTCTAAACTGTAGCTGCACTAGCATGAGTAACTAACAAACAATATTTTCACTAAAAAGAACTACAATGCCCTGGACTGCTCCATCTTTATGCACAACATCGAGGCATCACGGGGCTTGTAGTTGTTACAGAGCAGCAGCAATCGCTCCGCCGCAGGGCTAAAACAGCTTGGATTGTTGCACGAATTCTCTTATGACATCCAGAAGGGAGTGTTTCTAAAAAGTCTGTGCAGGAGGTGGGAGGGAATGAGGATTAGGCGAGGGTACAGCTTCAAAGGAAGTTCATCAAAGTGCTACAATTTAATTCCTCAAGAGTAAATGGTTAAAACAGTTATTTGTAAGCACAAATGCACTGCTTTTTATTTCTTCCCCCCCCCCCTGTTTGGTGATGAAATTTGGCACTAGTTTTCTCTGATGCATACACAATCATGTAATTAAAAAAAAAATGTACAGTCTGCACACACATCCTTACTCACTGACATACACACTCGTGTCTGCTCACTGCTTCCCTCCCCAAAACATCACAGGCATAGCAATAGCCCCAGTTGGTGCCATTTACAGATCAAACACTGTAAAGTTTCTGCAGATCAGTGACCCTGACCTTCAGCTTGCCCTCCATCCCGCAGGCACTTCCCTGGCACCTTTTCTTCACAAACAGGATGTGCAAAGTTGTGACATTGTTGTTATGGGGATAGCAGTTTTCCCTTTATAGTCCATTAAAAATCCCGTCAATCCGAGATGCTTCAGTGTGCGACACATCATACTAAGATTGTTTTACCTGCTTTTTCTCTCAATTGCAGCTACACAATCTGGGACACTGGCCTCTTGTATACATACATATTTTTTTTTTTTTTTTAATTCTCTCCTAACTTTATCTCACACACACTCAAGTCGCAAACACCTCCTCACCTACCCCAATTACAACCTCCCTCCTCCTACCTGTGGCATCCTCCCCAGCCCCGCTCCCCCTCCTACAGCCACTATGGGCAGTCCTGTTTGTGCAGAGACAAACTCCAGCATGGGGGCCAAAGGTCCCCAAGCTGTGCGAGGGGGCCTCTCCTCTTCATAAACCAGACCCTGCAGGGGCCGTGCCGCCAGCAGCTCACACAGCTGGGACAGTACTGTCTTAGGACTACTGTCATTCACCTGCGAGATGAAGGGAGGAACGAAGACAGACAGAGAGAAAAAGAGAGTGGGTCAGTGTGTCTTGACTTTGCCTTAGTCACAAAGAAGGTGTCTGTAGTATTCATGGCATGTCTGGCTCCTCATACAAGTTGTGGTCAAGGAGCAGAGCTCCCTGCTCATTCAGCAGGGCCTATACACACAGCAGCAATGTGCTGCCTATTCAGCTAAAATAATGAGTGATTATGAATAATGGATCGTCATTGTTATTCTCCTCCTTCAAGTAAAGCTGAACAAGCACTAGATAGAGGAGACAGTGTCTAACCTGTAGCCAGATGACGTTAGCAGAGCCCCACTGGGTGACCACGCTCTCCCCCAGGGAGCCGTAGACCCGGCCAAAGCCGGGATAGAGCACCCTTCCCCCAGGCCCCGCCACCGCTGCCTCCGCCTGCACTGTCGCACCGGCGTGGATCACGGCGATGTTGAAGTTCATCATGGCCCCTGCATCACGCTCCCGCGGACTCGGCCGGAGCAGGAGGTGGGGGGAGGCGTCCACCAGACCTGCCCACTCTGCCAGGACCAATAGGAGAGAGAGAGTAGGTATGGCGACCATGGCAACCTGCCGAGGGGGGGAGGCAGATATATATCGCACTAAGAGAGGGTGCCTGAAAGAAAGAGAGACAGCAAGGAGAAGAAAAAAAGGGAGGTGAAGAAGAAGGAAAAAAGCAAGAGCAAAGACATTAAGTTAGACTTTTCTATCATGTCCAATACAGAGGACATCAAATCAAATTAGAGAATAAAGAAAAACTGAAGAAAAGAAGAGGGTAAGAAGGACACACTAAGTAAGAGTTGTAGAAGAAAGAACGGGGGAGAAAAAGAGAGAGAAAGTGATCAGAGACTTCATACAGTCGACTGGGAAACAAATTCTGAATCCAATCATGAGGTAATGAAAGTTAGTTTTGGTTGAAGAAAATACTGGACGAAAGATGCAGGATAAGAAAAAAAACAAAACAAAACAATGAAGGACGGAGAAGAAAGGAAGACAGAGAGAAGATGAAATGGGTGCTATTTAGGCTGCAGGCTGAGGAGGAACAATAAGAGGAAAAATAGAAACTGGCCGTTAGAGAAAAGGTGGGTGAGAGGGAGAGAGAGTTAATAGCAGACAGAGACAAAGATTGGGGCGGAGGTGGTTATTGTGCTGCATGAATGATAACAACAATTAAGATAACTGTAAACACACTCGCCCTCACGCGCAACCGCGTCCACGCGCATACACAAGCATGCAAGCGTTTGAAGCCACACAAACATTCCTGAGATAAATTCATAGCAGCACTGCGCCTGTAGAGCACCTTAATGATAGAGAGATATGAGGGTTAATGCAGTATGCATGGCTGTACGCGCTCACATCCACGCAAACAGCCACACAGAAAGATAATGACTACCTGGGAGATAGCAGGGTTAATATGTGCACACACGCACACTCTCACTAAAAAAAAGAGAAAAAACACAGCAAATCATTTTCAATTTGCTCCTGGTGCCAGCTGCCCTCCCTCCCTCCCTCCTCCCTCCCTTTCCCCACGTCCTCCTCACTTTCAGCCCACTCTCTTGTGCTCTGCCGTTTTCACATTCCCGTCTCTTCTCCCAGTTTTTCATGGCTTCAGGTACCAGGCACAGTTGCATTGATTAGCAGGGGCCTTCTGACATAATATTCTCTCTACAGTAACTCTCCCTCTCTGTGCCTCTGTTTGGCCTATCCTCCCCTCTATGTTGTTCGCTCTGTCTTCATCCGACTCGCCTCTCTTTGTCACAGTCTGCCGATTCTTTGACCCTGATCAGTCTTTTGGATAAAAAAAGACAGCAGTGAAGAAAAAGAAGGACCGGAGGAATGAAAGATAGGGAGCAGCCACAAGAGAGAGCTGTGCAATGAATAGGAATGAAAAGTACTGTAAATATTCGGAGCATATGACTTAGGATGTACTGAGCGAGAGACTGTGTGGAGGAGCAGGCCACACGGTGGCGGGGGAGAGGGGAGGGCGAAGGTGGGTGGGGAGGTTGGAGGTGGTGTAAAATATGACAGGGGAGAGTAGCAGGAAAAGAAATATTGATCACTGGGATGTGTATACGTGTCTGGCCTAGGCAAATGTACTGCCAAACCTTCTGTTTTGAGTGACAGGGTGTGTGGGGTGGGGAAGTAGAGAGAAAAAGGAAGAATGAGAGAGAGCGAGAGTGGGATGAGAGGGTGAATAAGGGAGGCTGATAGAAAAGGGTAAGAAAAAGAGATGGAGATGTGGAGAGATAGGGGGAGACAAACTTGTTAGTAGAAGAAAGGGAAAAGGAGAAGCTAATAATGAAGAGGAGAGGTAGGAAAACAGGGCTTTGTTGGGTTTTTTTCCTCTTTTTTTGGTTTGGTTTCTGTGTTTTTTGAGGTAAGGAAGCTGCAGTAGGAAAGGACATACGGAGACGGGCAGAAAGGTAGAAAATGAGAAAGCCAGAGATAGAACTGCAGGAATACAGTACATCATTTCATTTGGAGAAGATGTATTCTACGGTGCCGAGCTCACAGCCATTAACTGTTAGGGCTGTCACCGTATTTCAGTCTCACGAGGTGTTTACGTTGCACTGCACAACCAGCGTGTGCTATTCCACCTTCGGTGAGCCTCGCTGGAAGCGCGAACAGCGCATTACTACATTCAGCATCCACATTTCTTACAGCGCACTCTGCCCGTTATCAAAAGTGCAACATCTCACTGGGGCGTGCTTCAATAAAGTTAATTATAAATAAATCCTCATTTAAATATATCTTACTATAAGTTCATTATTTTCCTCCAATCTGTGAAATTTTGCAGACTGAATAAAAAAAGCAGGCTTACATTTAACACACACGCGAGGAATGAAAAGGAGTGGGAGAGAACGAGTGAGAGATTACAGTTCCATTTGATTTTCTAACGTAAATTAATCCTTAGTTAAAATGCTTTTTATTCTCTTCCATTTTAGTATGCCCCCCCCCCCCCCCCCCCCCCCCCCCCCCAACTTTAAAAACCATCCTCTTCAGTCCCCTGGAGCTTCCTCCAGACGAGCGCTGGATACTCCAAATGTACTTGGCAAGAGGCTGCCCACAATCCAGGGATTGCTTTACGTGGGATCACTTAATCAAAAGGTGTATAGATTTCTGTTTCTTACTGAAAGTCATTAAAGGCAAGTTATCTATTATTGTAGAGTCATTTCTTAAACACGTGTGCATTATTAGGTGAACTGCCTGGACCTTGTCTGTCATCTGCAGATGCAATAAATATGTAACGGAAAATCTGAATTTATGGAAAAGTGCTTCCTTTGATTTTTTTTATTTTTTATTTTTTTACCTAACCACAACTTTAAATTCATCATGGCCCCTCAATCATTATAAGCTCTCTAAATCATTACATCAGCGCCTCCATTAAAACTATGTGCACTGTGTAGTGTTGATCTCTCCGTTTGTCAATCAATCTTGTAATAAGCCGCTTACTGTAGCTACAGTTTAATTATTATAATTTTTTTTCTGCTGAGGCTGTTTAGTTTGTCTTTTTAAACAAAGAAAGTGGCATTTACAGCACCATAGAAAGCCAGCGTACATGCCAGTGACTCTTAGAAGCAAACTAAAAACACCTTCAGGAATATTTACCGGGTACTTAAGAGCAGAGCATATTCTTAGGCCGACAGAGACAGCTAATCAAGAAGATGAGAGAGAAAACATTCACACAGGCAAGCCAGTCTCGTCTTTCTCTTCCAAAATTGCCAGCCAGTACTTCACAATCAAAACACATCTTATCATATTTCTGCTTAAACATTTGATTTACTCTGCATAATGCGCTCGCTGCCATTTCAAATCATTACTTATAGGAATTAATGGCGAGTGTATGTGCAGCTTATGCGAAAACTCTCTCCCTGGTCTGTGAAATATCAAAATAGGTTTGCAGCTTTGTGCAGCTGAAGGCAAATCAGCTTTGAAGGTACAGTACATCCTTCTATAAAGGAGAACAGCGAAGCCTATATTACTCCTGCCAAAGCTAAAGGGACCAAAAAACTTGTATAGCCTCTGAACACAAAAATGAAATTGATTCTTGGTGTCAGTGCGATGGTAGGGAAACAATCACAATGTTTAAGATCACCTACTCCCCCTTCTGTATGCTCGAGCGCCTGCGGTGACTGTAGAAGAGCACGTCCTGAGAGAGGTGGGGAGCTCTTGGGTAGATGTCAGTTGCTGGCATCCACACTTCTCTGAGCCCCTTTCACACTGAACTCCAATGGAGGCAGCGTGCCAGACCGCGCGCTGCATCGGATCTGCTGGGAAACGTGAGCGGGGATGGGAGTTTGAGTAGTCTGGAGTTTGTGCAGTGTGGAGTTGCGGAAGTGCGGTGTTCAGCGTTGTGTTTAGCCCACAATGAGGCTCTGCTGCTTCATTCCTTGCTGTCACGCAGAGTAATGGACCTGCTCTCAGCTGCCTGTGGCACGAGCTGCACTGAATCAGCTTAGGCCATTTTCCACAGCCAACACACACAAAAAAACATATCTGAAATATATGCAATCTAATAAATACTGTGCTATACTCTATTAGAAGAGATTGCAGCTTCTCGCTCTAAGTGCCTAGGTTAAGAAACACACATTCATGAAGATGAAGACTCAATTCATCTCCTTTTTTTTCATTTGTCCACATTTAAGCCCGACAGTGTGCTTGAGAAAACGGCCATGTGTAGCCTCGATAATTTTCTTTGGTACATAGCTATACTGTACTAAAAGATAAGATAAAGTGCCAGCACAGTGTGGTGTCCATAGTGTGCATATATGTGAGTGTATCAATGTGTGTGTGTGTGTTGTGGGGGATAATATGGCAGTGTGTGGGAGCGGAGGAATGAAGAGAAGAGTGCAGCTGGAGCTCAATGCTCCTCGTGTTAATTGGCCCATACTTCAATCACAGCCACTGGAGTGTGTCCTCTCTGACGGAACAGATCCTCTCTCCCTCTCTTTCCCCCCTTCCCAATATCGCACCCTCTCTCTCTCTCTTTTTCCCTTCCCCCCTCCCTCTCTGTCCTGCTGCACTTGTTCATCCACTCACTCATGCACCCTCACTTAACACACACACACACACATTCCCTCACTCAGTCTGTCTCACTAAGTCACTTTGGATTTTTTGGTGTTTTACTCGTTCATTCATCCACTCATTCATTCATTCATTCATTCATTCAGTCTCTCTACCACCTCACTCTGCAGCATGCCACTGTAACCGACTCTCCTGCCCTCTCTCCTTTCCCTCTGTTTTCCTCTATCGCTCCCCATTCTTTCCCTTCACGCACATCTTTGTCCTGCGCTTCTTTCACTCTCTGCTTCCTCCCCTCCCTCCCTCACTTACTTCCTCTCTCCCATTTCTCTCCCTGTCCCTATCGCTCTCTTTCTCTTTGATCCCTGTCGAGTAGAAGAGCCACCAGGCAGGCGAGCGGCTCTTGTTCCCATTGTGCATAGTGTGCAGAGTGATCGACAAGAAGCTCAGCGTGCAGCAGTAGGGCGTACAGTGCTCTGTGTGTTTCTACTGCATGGCTGTAAACAGCAGTAGTAAAGCTTGCTGCAGCCACAGCTGCCCTGCTTGGACTTGCAGAGCTGTGACTATCATAAGCCATTCAAGGAAAAAAAATCACACAGGCATCTATCAGCTCAGCAGGTCCTCAAAGACGAAAGACAAATCACAATATGTTGCTTCTGTTATGAGACAGCTTTGCATATGGATTGTTTAAATTTAAGGTTAGGTGATATAGAAGATGCGAAATAAATCGAGTTTGCCTCTTTATCAAATAAAAAAAAACTCTTCGATATTAAGTCTCAAGGCCGCCGCTTTACTTTGTCTTCCCACAAAATGCAAATTTATATACTGTATATGATATTATTTCATATAAGCTGCAGTACTATGTGAGATGGGAAAGCAAAATCTCCCCTTGGCTCTTCATGCCAAACATTTGTTTCTGGCAGGTAGTCTCCACATGTCCTTTTCATATTTCGTAACCCTTTGGAAGAACAAAATGAAACAGTCACCTTGACATCTCACTTTGATGTTTCTTCACAGCAAGACGGCATTTTATTCTGACATTTCAAGCTTCCATGTGGTCGTACAAAATGCACCTCACTCCGAGGTTCAGAGGATCTTGCCTTTAATTCAGGCTTTTTTTCTTTTTTTTTTACCTTTCGGATTAAACTCTCCTGCCAAGAGACAGTGTCAATTAATTGGGCTCCACTTCTGTACATTGAGGGGATAACTTTCATTACTTGAATGGGAGGACACTCCTTGTTTCTCATCCCTCTATGGATTGATGGAAATGAGATGAAGCTGACCTTGGACCCTGCCTCAGTGTTGCACTAACAATTCGCTGACCTCGTTTTTTAACAAAAAGGAAAATGTCTTAGTCTTACCCTCTGTGGTTTCTGGCACACCAGACACACAAAGCAGTGACGGGAAAATCACATCCATTACGGATGATCATTATTGAAATATTTGACATTATCCACATCTCATCTTTCTAACTCGCAGCATTCAGGACAGAGTGTATAATTACCTAAGTGGAGAATGCCTTTTGATTTTGCTTATTATGAACCTGCACATGCTGGGTAATTGCTGTAATGCTCAGAAAAAAATGAACTCACGTAACCCGAGAGGAAAAATCAGCTGATAAAATTCATGGCCTTTAATTTTTCTCTGTAATAAAGCCTAGGCATCTTAAATTATCCACACTCTCTTGCTTTCCCCCTCTCTCTCTTTGGTTTTGTGTGTGTGCTTGAGTGTGTGTGTGTGTGTGTGTGTGTGTGTGTGTGTGTGTGTGTGTGTGTGTGTGTGTGTGTGTGTGTGTGTGTTTTATAAGTCAAGCTACAGGCACATAAATCTGTTTACATGGTCATATTTTGAAGATCCTGCCTCACTTTTCGGGATAAAAAGCATGTCCTCCTAACATAAATCCTTAGTTTAAGAATTATGTTTTGTCCAAGTAGTACTTAGGTTTAGGTTAAGGGTACATGTACAGCAAATAAGTCAGTGCTATGTCCTAAGAAGTGATGAAAACACAACTATCTTGTGTGTGTGTGTTATCTTTCAACCCCGTCATTCATTTAATCCTCGGGGCATTTCAAGCTCACACACAGAGTGCTTTGAGCTGCACAGTCTGCATAAACAAAATCAATTTGTGTATGAATGATGAACAGAAATATTCTCTATTCTCTATTTTATCTTCTCCCTCCCTCAAACTCACAACCAACACATCCATTCAGTAAACATCGGCAACAAATGATCTACTACTCTCATGAGTTTTCAGACATAAATACCAGCGAGGTCATAAACTTTCATGTGGAAAGGCCAGCGTCTGGGGAGCTTGCAGCTGGAATTCGTACCTTACAAAGCATTATTTCAATAAGCCTAAATAGCCTATACTAGCTTTACTAGAATGAATGAAAAATGGTTTTGTAGGGAGACTACATAGCTTATATGTCCAGTGCTAATGCTGGTAAAAGGAGCAAAGGTATTTCATTTTCCCAACACAAAAGGCAGCAAAGGACTGCAGTGCTGGTCCCTGGCCCTCCCTTCTTTTCCCAGGTTGACTATGATATCATATAATTTACTCCTTCTAATGTACATATAAATTGTTTTCTGTAGTTCCTTCCCCCCCTCAAATCTCTTAAGATGTGCTTACAACGCACAGCCTGGGGGATTATCTTATTACGTTTGTTTTAAAAAGGAATAAATTCTCACTGCACAACCTGCATCCAGAAACTCCGAGGGCTTTCGGTCTAGGGAAAATAGCTTCAATATTAGAGCACTATCAATGCATCTAATAATAAAAATGCATTCATACTGAGCATTTACATAACATACTGTACATTCATGAATGAAATGCTTGACTGATTGATGTTTTTAACAAGCACTGAGACTGAAATTAGGAACAAAATGGATGAAGGAGTCACAGCATACGTGATGAGGCAGTCGAAATAAGCCTCGGAATATTCGCCATTTAGCGGCATCGCATTAAAGCATTGAACAAATACCACGTTTTTAAGGATTGAAGCTAAACAGATTATTTTCCCACTCTAACTCGAACCAGTAGTCGCAAAGCCACACTGTTGCTTTGCTTCCATTAATTCCCTCATTGATTGGCCAGACACTGGGATCACCTAGCCAGATCTAAATCAGTCACTAATTAAAAGAGCAAGATGAAAAGCAGCCGACACAGCAGCCCTTCAGGACCTGTAAGGTGAAACATTCTTTAACAACTACAAACTAGGAAGCTGCTCAAGACTCACAGCAGAAAAAAGCACCTGGCTCTGCATAGTAATGATTCACAATCTTATTCTGGGGATAAACAGATTAAACCGGTGTGGGAAACCTTCACTGATAACTATTGTGTTTTTGTACAAGGTCACACACAGGCAAGTGCCAACGCACACAGTTGCACAAGCAGGCGAGCGTGCTCAAGGTTTGCACGTACGGGTGATTGTGTATAGCTCGTCTGTGACACTTACACAGGCATCCAAATGTTCAGGAAAATTTAAAGTGGGAGAAATATTAAGCTCGTCTCATTCCAAGGAAGGTGCCAAATGTTGCTGAATCAAGCTGGATTCCTTCTGCTTGAATTTGAAGCCGCGTAACAATATTGGATGCAGGTCTGAGTTGCATTCACAGCACATCTGGCTCCACCCGCGCTCATAACCAAAGGTGTTAGCAACACTTCTGTCAGCCTATCGTCTAAACATTGGTGGATCAGGAAATGTACTCCGACGCAGACAGAGCAACCCTAACCAGCAAGGGGAGAAGAATATAAAGATCGAGACCAGCAAACATTTTCAGGGTCTGATTTATAGCTTCAGTGGGAAATCTATGCCGCAACCTACGGCGTAACCGCAAACCCCTCTGAACCCAACACCGGAATCTATCCATCTATCCCTTCTCTTCCGCTTATCCTTATCATGGTCACAGGGGGCCTGGAGCCTATCCTAGCTGCCACTGGGCGAGAGGCAGGGTACACCCTGGACAGATCACCGGTCTGTCGCAACTCAGAGAGATACACATCCATTCACACCTGCATTCAAACCTATGACCAATTTAGAATCACCAATTAACCAAACCTCACTAACTGCAAAAGTTACCTGCCTACCTACCGCAGAAGTCTAAATCAGGACTCAGGATGATTTTCAATAATAAGAGGTGGTGAGAGGTTAGTGAAGGGGATGTCAGAGCCCCGCTGTGTTCTCTTCACCCTCGGAGTTCACTAATGCTATGATGTTTGCTTCACAGTAACAAATATGAAATGTCTGTCTTCTCCATTTTTTTTTAAAGTCCTGACATATGAAACTGTGGTATCTCATCAGAGATGTGCTCAGTAGGCTGAGATGGCCACAGCTCTTTCAGCAGATTTCATATTATCGTTTACAGAATGCAATTATAAGCAGTGAGAAAACGGTTCGTGTCATGAGATATCAAAAATTTCTGACAGCTGTGCTTTTGCTATTAGAGGAGAAAAAACCCCAAGAAGGAAAAAACCTCCCTGTGGTCGCTTTGGTCTCTGCCACAGCAGCCCATCATGTGCACAGTGCAACTTGTCTGCAATCACTCACTGTGCAGGTAAAGCTTGCAAAAGTGAAAGTCATCCCTTATTGCTGCAACCAACATGTTTCAAAAGGCACAACGTTGACTTAGAAAGCAAATAGTCTTCATTTGCAGTTTACGTCTCACTTTACACAAGCACTCGATGAGTAGCTTGGAAGTCAGCTCAGACTTTGCAACGTACAAGCAACCTGCAAGTGAGCAAAGCGATCGCAGTGATGTTTTCTGTGGTGCACCATATTCTTCTTTCTGACCAGTTTCACCTAGCGACTGGGCGTTTGGCTTCAGCAATCGATTTCACAGTGACTGCCATCAGCTTTCAGCAATTATTCACCAAACAGTCAGGGAATATACATTTTTTCCTAGTGATCTGTGTGACTCTCAAGACCTGTGTGACAGGGCCTAATTTACATGTAAATAAATAACACCATTAACCCACAACAATAATGTTTCAGCCAATATCATGCAGGTTTTTATCGAGCCAGCAAAACACAACTGAAAGATGGGACACAGAAATGGCACATCCCACTGATGCCTGATCAGATTGGATATTTGGAGAGTTTGGAGTTCAGGTTAGTGCCTTGGGCTCTTCAACATGTTCCTCACAACAATCCTGACCACTCTGAGTGCCAGATATACAAAAAGAAGCACTCTCTGTATTATAAAGAGAGCGCAGTGACAAGATTGTGTATAAAAGGTGGAAACTCAGGTTTGTGCGGATGACCCTAATTGCACCAATAGTTAAAGCTTATTTTTGGCGGTTGGTATTGAAATTAATTGATTGCACCTCTGTTTAGAAAACAGGACAACATTTGTGAATAACCTGTAAAGCTAACCACATCTATCAGTGCTATTTGGGGATTGCGCTATGTTGCCCAATTTAGTAACTCTGACCCTTAGTGTTGTGGCAGAACACTTTATCCTTCTGGAGGAGGCCACTGCCACTGGGGAGTGTCTTCAACACCCTCTAGGTGTTAAAACAGCATTCACATGAAAGTGTGTTTTATCACAAGAAAAAGAAAAACTAGTCTTAATGTGATTCATCTGGTCTGAGTGGAAAAGTTCTAATAAAAATCGCATTACCCACTTTTTCCGCCATTATGGCATGACTAACATATGACTGATGATTCATCTTTGTCGAGTCAGTGATAATACTGAGTCAAATTAAAAGCTAACGACAGCATAACAGTGAACACTGATCCACACACATACTCACATAAACTAGTCTTCACAAAGTGACATTGCCCCGGACAGTTCATGATAGGAGCTGCAAACAGCTGACTTAATATTTGGGTATAGATGACATGGAGCATGTAGTGCCAAGAATTGATTTCCTTTCCGTCTCCTATACTGCTCCGTGCAAAATGTGTGAACAAGTGTCTCTCTTTTCCCAAAGCTGCAGTCTTTTATAGAGTATATGCCACAGTTCACCACGGGACAGATCACATAACAATCGCCCTGATGAGTCCGAACAAGGGAACAACAACAATCTGACACATCAGATTCAAATTGCAATTACATAATTGAAAAGAAGGCATTCGGTCCTAATTACCTTTAGAGATAAACTAAAGAGGACTTCGATGTGAGAAAATATTCGGGAGGAATAATGAAAAATCGCAACCAGAAATGAAAACAAATTAATTGTAATCCTGAGTTAGGCTAACAGCATCGGTGCACGTTGTACATTTCACTCAAAAAAAAGCAGGAGAGAGTCTGTAGAACTGTCTCAAATCACAAGGCCAGTTTTAGAAGCTGGAGCTATTTATGCAGAGATGAGGCACATTAAAACAGCACAGCAACATCAAACTATCTTCATCAGAGCCTTTTCTCCATCTCTGCGCTGACATTCCCTCTTCCTTCCTTGTCTTCCCCTCCTTGTTGTACTGTAGATAACACACTGTGCAAATTCCACTCAGGTGCAAACACACATATTTGCATTTGCAGCAGCTGTATGGTTGGCACCTGTTTATGGAGGAATTTCACATTCAAACTTAACATAAAAATAGTGCAAAGCTATTTTTATATGAAGTGATAAGACAATAAAACAAGTTTGACTTCGCACCTGGGACCTGCACCTTGTAAATCGCACACTGTACAAAGTCTACTATAAATGCCAGCTCCCGAGTTCTTTGAAAGGAGAATGACATTGAGTTTTAACAAAGCTCGCTCCGCATGCAGCTCGGGGAAGACTCACAGATCCGAAGGCATGACACAATAGCTCGGGATGACTCTAGACATGGACTGCAGACACAGCCTAACGTAGTTTTTTATAAAGGCCCCATTTCCTCTTTTAATAACCACTTATGCTGTCATTTCCTGCCCCATCCATCATCATGAAGGACCGCACCACATTGCTGCAAAACGCTGCGCTCCGCAAAACATTCCTGCGCATCTCTTTATCTTCTTTCATTACTTTTCTTCGTCCTGCCTTTCCTCTTTGTGTCTGTCAGTGTGTGCGCATGTGTCTCAATGCAGTGTGCACACAAGTGTATATATACAGTGTATAAATGTGCGCATCTTGTGGCCAAGGTCCTCTCTGATCCAAAACTGTGTGTTTGTGTCTGTTTGAGTGCCAGTATTCCTTTTGTGTGTATTTCTGGGGTATGCTTTGGTGTGTGTGTGCGTGTGTGTCTGACTGCATACCCATGGGTCTCTCCCTGAATGTACTTTTTGAGAGTTTGTGTGCCTGTGTATTGCATGCAGCCATGTGAAGCTGCGTGCCTGCTTTCTGCCTCCAGACTTGTATTCCCAAAACAAGCCGTGGGGCTCTGGCTCAGGTTTGTGTGTGTGTGCATGCCTGCTTGAGTGTGTGCACACACCTGTTAGACAGCACTGTGCAAGGAGTGCACGCTAAATTGTCCCTCAGTTTTGTGTGTGTCTGTGTGATTTTGTTTATCAGTGTGTCTGTCAGCCAGCCTGTCCACCTGTCCATTTGATTCTACTTCCCATCTGTTTGTTAGGTGACTATACAGGTGATATAGTCCAGGTATTTGAATGCACCTCTGAAGTCACTCTACTAAAATGACACAATTGTGTAGCTCTATCAGCATAAAGGATTTGATACTGTACTACTGTATTGGATTTTCCAGTTATTTTAAATCATATTGAAAGCTATATTTGCACCACTTCCATCAACAGCTACTAATTCATTTACAAGTTTATCCAAATACCTTATTCTGGGAGACGTCGCTCTCTAAAACATGGTGAACCAGTGCAACCAGATGATTTTTGTGTTTTTCCTCGCACTTGTCACAATCAAGTGCATCATAATGTTACTTGTATAGCTAATTACTAGTAGGTTGGTTGAGTTGTCACTGATAGCTTGGCAGCTGTAAGAGCTAATCAGCAGAAATTTGAGGTACCTGCACTGATTTTACCAAAAAGGTTGTTTTGTAAAATCTGACTAGCAGACACATTTTCAATTTGAATATATTAGAATCACTACTATACTCCTTTTTTTTCCTGATTTTAACTGGAAATTTAAAAATTTTGCTAGAAATAAAGCCATAAATAAACATCCTCTACTAAATGTACCTATTTGTAGCTTCATTAATGAAGCCTGACTCCTTCATTAACAATTTATAAACTTCCCTGTCCAGTGTGACGTGTGTTACTGTCTTTAAATACCCAGAATTTCAATGAAGGAAAAAAAGACACCGGACAAGCTGGAGCGAGAAACGTTTGGATTTTTTTAAAATATGTTTTTGCTTTAAAAGGTCTAAAATGATAGAAATTTTAAGATGTCTTATTATTTTTTGTGCAGGCAGTTAATTTATTATCTCAACTGTGCAAAATTTCACAATGGCACTTCCTGAAAAGATTCAGATTTATTAAATTGACTTTTAGTTGTAAGTCTTGTGTTGAGTGGCAGTTTCTTTTTTAAGCCATAACAGAACATCATTTAATTTCTAAACACCTGCATCATTAATAAAAAAATGTTTTAAGTGATTTGAGGCATTAAAAGCTTGACGACTGTAGTATCCAATTTTACACTTTAGATCAATTTAAACTGTAGAGAAGAGTCAGTTTGATAAATTGTGTTCCCTGCTGATTTCAATGCAGGGCATTCTTTCCTGAAATTATATGGATTTGTTTAATGAGCACCAGTCAGAGGTGTTATCATAGGAAAATACAGATTTGTCCTTAATGAGTTTGATTTATTTATTGCTGTGAGTAAGCCAAAGAAGGGTTTTCAAATGAAAATAGCACAAGACAGTCAGTTAATTCATCAAAAAAAGGGCATCTCACAGCACACTCCCAACCACATGTATTAAATTCTGAGCTGCACTGCTGCAGGCCAAAGTGAATATGCAACACGTTTATCAATACAACCCAAAGAAGTGTCCAGAGGAGAAGACTGAGAGAGGAGAGTACAGTAATCGCTCCAAAACAGCGGCCTCTGATCTCGTTAAAGACTAATTGATGTTCTATGCTAACGAGCTTTACCTTAATTAGTGGTATTAAAAAGAACACTGGGCGCCACGTGTGCAGACGCTGGGAGAGGGGTTTGGGTGGGCGGCAGAATTCAGGAAACCATCCACTAACGTTGCGTTGAGCAAATGATATAAGGGCGGCCAGAAGGAAGGAGGGGGGGAGAACAGGAAACCTTGCAGCGGAAGTTACAGGTTGCAGAGGTGAGAGTTTTGATGGAAAGGATGAAGGCGATAGGGAACGGGGGACTGGGGGGTGCAGAGACAAGCGAAGCAGGGACTGAGCTAAGCTTTTCTGTGCCAGAGTCGAAGAATCAATGAGATGAAATTGATGAAGAGCAGGGGCTGAAGAAAACAAGCACACAAATGTTGACTCTATTGCTTCTCCTCATCTCTTCTCATGTGCTTTTCCAACTACCCCCCCCCCACCCCCCCAGATTCAGTTCCAACCAACTCCTTCTCTTACTCTCCACCTCGTTTTCCTGCCTTCCCAATCTCTCGCCCAGTAGTCCCGCTCAAATCCCTCCTCCACCCCCCCTCCCCCTTGTCCTCACACCTCTCATCCTTGTCTTCCTCTCTCTGCCCCTCCACACCTGCTGTCTCTCTCATCCTCGTCCCCTCCCCTCCTGCCTGCCCCTACTCACAGCTGGTACAGTACAGCTCTCTCTGGGCAACTGTACGACAGATCGTCAGAGAAGGGGGGCTCTACTGACACTGAAGGCAACAGTTTACGGGCAGCAGTGCAGGCAGCACACTGCTGCAGTACGCCTGTGCATAGATTTCACAGGGTTTGTGAGGCAAAGTGATAAACTGTACCGAGCACGTCACCTGTGGGTGAAAGAGCTGATTGAAATGGATATCAGCTACAGAATTCAGCTGAGAGAGTGAAGGGGTGAGGGGGGCGGGGGGGAGACCAAACACCCCACAGAAACGGGGGAAAACAAACACATTAATTCCAATTTCCATCTGGATAAATGTTGGCCTCACAATGCATTGCCACTCTCAAACACTGCAGCAAATCTGTAATAGAAGCAACACTGTGCCTCTCCGTTTTACAGGTCAACAGCATGAGCTTCTCCATTGGTGGTCTCTTTGGTCCAAGGCCTATTTTTTTTTCTAGAAAATGACCGATGATGATGATGATGATGGTGTTGGTTGTGCCTGTTATTCACTCTATTAAAGTACCATAAGGCAAAAACAAAAGTTATTTGGGCACCCAAAGAGGTGCAGAAAATGTACATACAGAGTGAAATCTCTCACATACTCCTTTACGCAGCTGGGCAAAGAAAGAAAAAAAAGCAGAGAGAGAGGAAAAAACCGCCTGTTCCAGCTGTCTGAGAATGTTTGAGGCAAGTCAGCCTGTTGGGGGAAGATTCCTCGGTGGCAACAGAGGGATAACTGCGCGCTGCCATACGCCCAAATATTCAGCATATCGGGATATAAATAGATCAAGAGGCAAAACTGATCGGCAATCTTGCGGGCTTAGCGCTATAGCTGTGCAAGACGAGCGAGCAGACGCGCTCACTCACACACAAACACAAGCACGCACTGACACTGACCACGCAGCCCGACAAAATGAGCATCAACAGATATGATCGCCTCAATTAATACATCCGCAGCAAAGTGAGGGGGAAACTGCAGCCAGCGCCGGTGTTTGAAGACTTAAACGGAACCCAAACTCTGTCTTTATTAATAATGCACAGAAATTTCCTGGCAGACAAAATCATAGCCTAAAGGTTTAGTCCATATGATTAATTGAACTACCGGTAAACTGTGTGTGTGTGCCTGCGTGTGTGTCTGTGTGTGTCATTAGACTATCTATCCCATCTGCTGTAAGGAACATATGCGTTAAGGTGCTTGTGAGTTCTCAGGCGCAGCAATGACAGAGGGGTCAAAGCCCCGGTGCGCCGGCCGTTTCCACATCTCCATCCATCCATCCATCTCTCCATCACCGGCGTCCGCACAGATGCCGACACCCGAGCCCGCTATCCCCGTCTCAATGACGCGTAGCACCCTCTCACTGCCCGAGCCGCAATTAATCTAAGCAGCAGCACAGAGTCTGTGTGCGAGGAGTGAAGCAGCGGGGGAAAAAAGAAAAAGAAAAGATGCCTCCGCATTGCAAATATCATTAAAATAAATGTACTTACTGTTTTTCAGCAGCCTGTCCCCCCTCTTTTCCTGGGTCCCTCCATCCTTTTTCACATCCTTCCTTTTTGAGGTATCCGTTTTGCGGGTGTCCCCCTCTCGCCGCCGCCGCCGCCGCCACACACACACACTCACACACTCACACACACACTCACACACACACAGACACGCGCGCTGTGAAAATATATATCTAAATATATATATGTTCTACATGTATTCAATTTCTCCGATCTCTCTCTTTTCCTCTCCCTCCCTCTCTCCTCTCCTCTCTCTCTCTCCCTCTCCAGCTCTCCCTCTTTCCCCGATCTTTTGTTAAAATTCAGTATATGCGCCCCGTCACCTAGCAACCGTCAACCTCTCTCTCTCCCCCCTTTCTCTCTCGATTTCTCCCCCCCTCCCTCCCTCTCTCCATCACTGGCGACACGTGTTGAATGCTAAACTTAGCGGTCCGGAATAAAATTAATAAAGGGATGGACGCTCTATATCTCCCCCCTTTCTCTGCCTTCCCCGTCTCCCTCTTTCACTGTCGCGCGTATCATAATGCAATATAAATATTTACTAGAACCACTCAGCCCTCTCATTGCCCCACCACCACCATCGCCACCTCCCTTGCGTCCCTCCGCATTTCCCCTCCCTCCCTCTCTCCCTCCCTCCATCCATCCATCACCGGCTGCCTCCCTGCATCCCTCCCTCGCCGTCCTGCCTTTTTTTTCCCCTCCCTCCTGCCTCCTATCGCCTCTTTCTGCTTCTCCAAGCAAAACGGAGGCGCCACACCAGCGTTTGTGGATCCACATGTGAGTGTCATCCTGCCTGGTGCGTCTTTGCATTGCATGGAGTGTGTGTTTAAATGTGTGTGCGCGCGTGCGCAAGCGTGCATGTGAATGAGAAATCTTTACTACAGTAGCATGTCAGTGACCATGTGTGAGCGGCTTGCGGAGGATCAAGACGCATGCAGTAGGATCATAACGCTGCAGCTGAGTTAGGCCTGAGAGCTGAAATTACACATTTATATTAAAGTAACTTTTCACAACCGTTTGCAAAGAGAAATGCAAATGAAACAGTGGGGTAAATAATAAACTAAATTACTCCCTCTTTTATTTACAGTCCTCTCTCTCCCAAAAATTAATTTGTTAAATGTAGAAGGTGGTGTTGTCCTCATCTGTGTGTAATGTCAAATCAGCATTAATCAATAGTTAGTCTCAGATCGCTCTGGAAATGGTGCTGTGATAGGAGTTTAACCTTTCCAGCAGACTTTGAGATTGTGGGGAAAAAAGTAGACATGCATGTAAAAGAAACCACAGAAAGAGAGACAGAGTCTCTTTGTATTGATGTATTCGAGTATTGCAGCTTAGTAAATGAAGGCACTCCTCGCTTCCAACTGAGCCATCATCAATTTGAAAATTATCTGTGTGCACACAAACTGCAGTTGTGCAGATGCAGACTCAGACAAATGTCTAGAGGCTCAAAGTCCTTTATCAGACTTTGAGCAATCAGTCTTAAAGATACTGCATCACACAGTCATCATCACAAATGTGCATGAAAAAAGATTTTGTTGGTAAAGTGTTTTTTTATTATCTCAAGATGTAAGTTACAAAAAAAAAAATCCAAAAATATTCCAAACAGAAAAATCTATTTTTTGTTAATCACAACATTTTAAAAAACAGAGCGAAAAAAAATGTTGAGACAGAATCTATTTCCAGAATCTGTGTCGTCATTAGGAGCTGCAAAATGTTTTCACACAGACTAAACTTCATTAGGAAAAACATTACCTCTTGACACCGAGACAGAAAACTCAGAGATAAAAATTTGGGAAATAAACACAAAACTAATTTCGCTGCTGGTGAAATAAAAGAAAAACTAGATTTTTATTTTGGTGGTGAAGAAGCTGATTTTCTACACGTAAAATTAGGAAAAGAGACACACATGTTCATCCACATTACCTGGATGGCAACTAAGTTACTTTTATTTATTATCTTCTCACTTATCGTGATTACTAACTGATTAATCTGCAAATACTGACAGATACTTCTGTGAGACATCTGCTGATATCATAAAGCTAAGTCCACAAACACAAGCATGCGCAGTCCACCTCCACGCACACCAGTGCCCACCACGTTGTTTCCACTCGGTATGTTTTGTGATGGAGCGATGCTGCGCTGGGGACAAACAATTACGAACATAAACCACTGCTCGTTAATCTACATGCACACTGATGTGTAGTCAGTTTAAGGGCACGTTCCATATGGCAATAAAGGTTAGGATGTTAGGCGATGAAGCTGATCTGTTTGTCCCATCCCAGTGATTAGGCTCCAGATGGTATAGAAAGACTGGTGGCCGCTGTTCCTAGGCCATAGGATTTGCGATAAGAGAGCCATATCTGGTTTAGTGGTGCGTTCACTGTCGCTGTCATGGTATTAATAGGCTAGATACATATCAGCTATTCCTATTTTCTGCTGGGGGGGGGGGGGGGGGGGGGGGGGGTGAACCAGCTGCTGTGCTCTTCATATTCCTCTTGTTATCTGTATTTGCCACATGCATTCATCTTCATTTGCATTCATCAATCAATTCATCATCACAGCTCGCTCGTGCGCTCCTCTCTCTCTCGCTCTTTCCCCCTGTCCCTGTGGTGGGCTCTCCGTTTTGCCTGGGGTCTACGGAGATGTTCAAGTGGTAACATTAGGGTTTATGAGGCATGTGATGGTATGCATCATCACTGTATTTATTCCTCAATGCGCGTCGGCATGCTTCTGTAGCACACAAAGACCCACGCTTTCTGAATGTGTTCACTGGATAGTTACAGTATAGGAACACGTTCTCCGCTTGTGACAAATAAAGGCTGGATGCACAATCGAGGCACATTGCTTTGCTGATGTCTGTTTGTTTTCCAGGGTATGACTACTGTCTGTGACTGCATATGTGTGTTTGTGTGCTGGAGAGTGAGAGTGTGAGAGACAGTTTGATTTTTGCTGTTTGCTGTAATCTGATGTGACTAGGTTCTCCTATCTCTATTTACGCATCTGTTTAGCTCTGAGCTAACAATCAAACAGTAAGGTTTTCTCTCCCTCGTTCTCTTACAGTCTCTCTCTCTTGCAAAAACACAAACAAATACACATATAGTTTGTGTACAGATGCAGAGAAGCGCAAGGATGAAATTGCCTTCAGTATGGTGGACTCCATGACAAGATTCCTCCTTAAATTCTATTTGTTTTCTTCAAAAACTATTTAAAAATGGACATTTCTTACTTTCATAATGGCAAAAACATTTTACAAACCTCTTCAGAGGTTTGAAATGGATCAAACCCACTAGGTCAGGCTCTTCCCATAACAATTGATTATCAATCTGTCCAATTAGGAAACCCAAATTATTGTGAATCCATGGGTCCGCTGCTTTGATGTAAAAAAATAAAGAAAATGGACTCTTACACAGTGCTTTTCTACTCAATTTAAGCGTTTAAAGTGCTTTCTTACTACAAGGCTCATTCACTCCTTAACAAAAACGTGTTTTTTTTTCTTTGCCTAAGCACTTTTAAACCTTCAAGATTCATTAGATTTCAGTATCTTGTTCAAGGATAAAACAACACGAAGGCTGAAGGAGCCAGGGATCAAACAACCACCTGAGCCACAAAAACAGAATATCTTTTGTCGGTCATCTAGCAGTTGCGTGTCTACATACATGTAAAATATGTCAGTAAAAGAACAGGAAACACACCAATGGTGATTATCTTAAGAGATAAAGAAAACTCAAGAGCTATTGTTCACCAGGCATGGTTAACCGTTTCTGCTGGTGGCTGACGTACTTCCTCCCCCGACTGACGTGACAAGGTCATTTGTAATTATGATGGAGATGACAAAGATGGCAGTAATAGTACCAGCTTACTTATTTTCTTGTCCCTTCTTCCTCCTCCCTAAGATGAGACTCCTTGTCAAATACTGTGGGGCGCAAGCATGCACACAGAAATGCTCACGTGCACATATCAGACACAACCCAGTAAACCAGTTCTTACTTGTTGTCCCACCTTATATGTATTGTGGTTTTTCTGTTTCTGTCCATGTCTACAGTTTATCAGTTTAAAAACATCTGGATAGAACCTGTGGTGAAGGAAGTATTTGGGTCCTTAATTAGGCAAAGTTTTGCTGATACAACATAAAAAATACTAGTTTATGTATTTATTGCATAAATAAAACATATTGTGACAAAACAGATGTAAAATATCAAAGATCCAGTGCTAAAAATGCATTTAAAGTGCCTTACTATGTATTACACATTACATCATCACTTATGTAATTAAAGTGTGAGCAGCATTTTCCTGTTGTTTGCTAATGAGAAACTAATATATATTTCTTTATATTCTGTTGGGTAATTAATTTAACACTGTGCATTTTATTAAGTCATCAGTATGCTGTCTGTTTTCATTTGCAAAAAGTCGAAGTACGGAATAATATACAGAACTGTTATGAGATAGAAATAACTACAAACGTCAAGCTGTGCATAGATAATGTGCATAAAGTGTACCTCAAGGCTCTATTTTGGGTCCTGCCCTGTTCGCACTCTATTTGTTGCCATTGGGCTCCATCTTCTCGCGGTACAGCATTTCATTTCATTGTTTTGCTGATGATTTGCAGATTTATCTACCTTTAAAAGCAGGGTCAGACCATCCGCAGCTCTTATTACGCTGCCTTGATGATGTCAAACAGTGGTTGTCATTAAATTTTTTAAAGCTAAATGAAAATAAAACTGAGGTTGTCATTTTTGGCAACTTTAATCATATCGACAGCACTCTGGGCACCCTTTCCTCGTATTGTAAAACACATGTAAAAAACCTCGGTGTCTACATTGATGGTTCTTTTAAATTGAATAAGCAGGTGAGTGCAGTAGTTCAGTCCTGTTTTTTTCAGTTAAGACAGCTAGCCAAGGTAAAGCCATACCTTCCGGCTAACGTCTTTGAGCGTGTTATTCACCTTTTTCTTACTTGCAGATTGGACTACTGCAATTCATTGTATTATGGTCTAGATCAGGCCACCATCCATCGTCTTCAGATGGTTCAAAATGCTGCTGCTTGCCTGCTAACTGGTACCAAACGGAGAGAGCATATAACCCCAGTTTTAGCTTCTTTACACTGGCTTCCTGTCTCCTACAGGATCCAATTTAAACTTCTACTTTTTGTTTTTAAGTCACTTAATGCCCGAGCCCCTCCTTACCTGTCTGAGCTCCTCTCTGCCTATGCTCCAGGAAAAACCACGAGGTCTAGCTCAAAACTAATGTTGTCCATCCCACGGACTAACCTCAAATCCCGTGGTGATAGATCCTTCTCTGTGGCAGGTCCCAGACTTTGGAATAGTCTCCCCTTAAATATTAGATCTGCACAAACACTTGAGCAATTTAAATCTTTACTAAAGACACATTTCTATGCCCTGGCTTTTAACACACTATGACCCAAGCATTTTGGTCTTATTTGAATTAGTTTAGTTATTGTTTTAATTCTTTTACTGTCCTTTTATTGTTTTTTATTGTTATTATTGTATTACATTGTTGCTTTTTAATACCATTTTTATATTGTTAAGCACTTTGTGCAGCATCGGCTGTTTAAAATGTGCTATATAAATAAATTTGACCTTGACCTTGACCTAAACACATTATTTGAAATGTATATTTCCACCATGACACAAAAGTCTTTAAATTTTTAGAAAAATCTTTCTTCTAAGCTAGAGATTTACTAAATGTAGTGCTGTGCAAAAGTCTCGAGCTCCCCTTTATCTCTTTTTATCTTGCTTCTAAGGAGCCAGACTTTCCTGTACATAGTTAAAGTGGTCTTGAGCAATAGTTCTCCAGGCTTTATGAAGGTCTTTCAAATCTTGGTCACTTTTCAGTCCAATCCTGTTTTTTAAACCACTTAACACTAACCTATGAATCATTCAGTCATAGATTAGATTAGACTAAATAATGGTCAAATCTATAGAAAATGCTGAAGATAAGACGGTTTGACAGGCATAAAATAATACTTTTGTACCAACAAAGTGGTTTCAAGAGAGCTATTTGCTGAACTTGGCATATCATGCCCTTAAAATATTAGGAAAATATCAGGAAATTAGACGAGTAGAGAACAAAAGAATTAGCAGGCCTGTATCTATAGTAGTAGTATTGCAAAGTAACGTCCTTAAGAAATAGTGTAAAAAAATCCAGCAAAGACCTGACACAGGAGCTGAGAGAAGCATCTGATCCTTCAGTTGATCCATCTACTGTTCACTGAAGCCTCATCACAAATGGTCTCAGTGGAAGGGAAAGGTGGCTGTAAAGGTGCCATTTTTAAGGAAGGCAAACAGGGAGAAAACACTGAGGTATGCCAAACTACACAAGAACTGAGTTGAAAATCAAAAAGTGATGGTTCAAACTGTCATCAATATGTACAAAGGTCATGACAGAGGTGCAGCAGTGAGTGTCTACAGCCATCTGTGAAACACGGTAGAGGCTCAGTCATGGTTTGGAGCTGCTTTTCAGCCACTGGTGTTGGAGATCTTGTTAAAACTGATTGAATTATGAACACAGAAAAGTAGCATCAGATGCTGACCCATCAGGCAATACCATCTGGAAAGTGTCTAATTGGTAATGAAAATGACATGAAAATAATGCCAAACACAAACAGTGGAGCACTATCAGTCATGGACTTGTCTCCCCAAAGCCCAGACCTCAACCTTATTGAGGCATCATCTTGACCTATAATGGAAGAAAAGGCAGCAAACATCCAAAAATGAGCTTTGAATGTCCTTCAGGAAGCCTGAAAAACTATTCCTGAAGACTAATTAAAGAAATTATAAGAAAGCTGCCTGAAGGAGTTCAGGCTGTGTTGGAGAATAAAGACGGTCACAACAAATATTGACTTTCAACTCGTTAGTATTGTACAAAATTTGTTTTTGCCTTAAATTCTGTATTTCCATGGATGTTTGCACATTTCAGTAGATTGCAACATCTGTTTTCCATTTTCCTAGCAAGATATAAATAAATGAGGGTTGGATCAATTTTTGCAAGACTTTTGCATTGCACTGTTTATTTAGTGGTAACATCAGAAATGGTGACTGAATACCCGATGAAATATTGTAAAGGTGAATAAGAGTTATCATTTAAGATTATTTTCTCCAAAGATGTTCTCACATTTGCTTCTTTGTTTTTAATAAACTAATAGCATATGTTAAAAAAGATTCGGGTATTAATTCCTTAAATGAATGGCAAAATATTAATTGGAAATGTTGTCATCATATCAGCATTTTTCATGCCAGAACGCGTGCATGACTCCAGCTGTCAGCATTTGACACTTTATTTTTTTATGTATTAATGTGCTTGTTTGTTTTTTGTATATTTCCTTCACTGAGTACTTTTACATTTAATATTTCACACATGCCACTGTCATGATACTTTTTTAAAACATTTTCAATCGATGACTTGGTAATGTAGTATTTTTTGAGTATGGTAATTATACTAGATAAGCAAGCACTGCATCTGAATACCACTGTTTTGCATTTATGTGCTGTTAGGAAGATCCAACATCTGTGGCTGTTTTATTGAAAATCCAACCCAGAAGACAAGTGATAAACAAACATGGCTGGCCTGCAGATTAACAGCCAACACAATAAGCCTAACAAACTCTACTTAAGACTCTTCCTACCCACAAGGAGCGTGTTCATACAAGAGTTGTTTTTACTTTTCACTGGCAAGAAATTTGTCGCCAAGCCAGTTCTGTAAGATTTGTCATTTAGGGATTACAAGATTTCTAGGAAATGAATTTGATTTCCTAGTTCCAAGTGAAAGCAGGGAGAAACATGGATTGGAGAAAATAATTCACGTGTGCCAGGTGGTGAATTGTTTGAACATTATAACATAATTTTTACCAATTAGTATTTTTAATAAAATAACATTAGGGGTGAGTTATATTACTGGGAAGCCCAGTTGTGCAACGGTTAGTACTGTTGCCTCCCAGCAAGAGCGTTCCTGGTTCAAATCTGGAATCCGGCTGGCGTTTGTGTGGAGTTTACCTGTTTGGGTCCTCTTTGGGTACTCCGGCTTCCTCCCCTTGTCCAAAGATGTGCATGTTAGGTTACAGTTTGTGATGAAATGTCTGCAGGTGTAAATGTGAGTTTGAATGACTCGCTCCCTGTTCTGTAACCTGCCCAGGGAGCACCCTTTCTTTCACCCTGTGACAGCTAGGATACACAACCGTGAATTTTAGAACAGTTAGAGAATTATGTAAACTCATGTAGTCATGTACATCTACTTAGCAAGAAAAAGGCTGCTGGTTCAATACCAGCCGGTGACACGAATCACCTTATGGGTTGCATCGGGTAGGGTGTCTGAGTAAGCTGAAACTACCTGCTATGGCGACCTGTTGTGAGAAGGCAGCAGCCAAAAGTAAAAGTAAAAGCTTTAGTGAACATGCCACCACCAAACTCTCACTAATGAAATTGCATTATATTAAGCTGACAATTGGCTGACATATTTCTCCACAGCCATTGTGTTCTTTGTGAAAGCAGGAGTAAGAGGTTAGAGCTGGTAGTTATCAGCTAATGCTAGCAATATTGTTGACATTAGGTGGAATGCTCATTTTGGCACGTGAAAAACTATTTTAAAGGAAAACCAAAAAATAGAACTGCGTCTAAAATTTCCCCCAAGGATAACCCGAAAACTGCAGGACAAAACGACAAATCTGATCTAATATACCCATCATCTTAATAAAGCTCGTCCAAGATCAGCATTGCTACTGACCAGTGATATTGTCTGACCATTGAGTTAGCATTAGCCAATTAGCTATTGCTATAAAAAACAATCACTAGCAAACCAGCACGGGTAACCAAAATTTGGCTAATAATAATAGCAAACCTAAGTTAGTATAATATATTTATTATATTTTATAAAAGAATGAAGAAAACACCTAAATACTTACCATTTGTTCCAAAACATTGTTTTATATAAGCAAAGGCATTTTTTTTCTTTGTCCTCCACATTTCGAAGCTATGACATCACAACAATGTGACTTTTCAGTTGCAATATTAATCCTGGACCAACATTATTAAAAATGATGTGGGAACAACACCAAGAGGAGACATCAGATCTGCACCTGCAAATTTTTCACACTGCATCCATTTTCAGTCTCAGGGGTTTGCATCCAATTCAGTCCGCCTTAGGTTTCACTTGTAACAAAGCTAGTGAATCAGTATTAACCTGCAGAATGAACTTTTCAGCACAAGCAATGTATTAGTGGCCATTAGTCAGCTCCAGAGCTCATGACGTCTATGTATTTTTTTTTTCAATTTCAGCTCTGCTGTAGCTCTTTATAACCTTAACTAGGTTTTACAAAGCACTTTAAAACTGCACACCACACAACAGTGGAGCTTTACAATGCAGAAAGAGAGGCTGCCGGAATATATACACACTATACTTCATGAAGCAAAAGATTATTGTTGCAATTAAAGCTTTTTAAATTGTGAATAAGCCATGCTTTTGTAGCCCTTTAAAATATATTTCTCATTTACCCATTCACACTCCCCCCCACACACTAACACAAGCCAGTGCCTCCCGATGGTCAGGGACCAAAACGCTAACCCTAGTATTAGTGGACAACGTGCTTGACCACCTGAGCCACAACCACCCCCGTGAAAGGATAATTTTATGGAAAAGAATATGTAATGAGTTTTTAGGGGTTTAATCAATGCTAGAAGGAGGACGTTAACAACCCAACCTCCTTTCAGCACCTGCAGACACACAGGCAAATAAATGACTGGAATCTAACCTCAGCTAATTCAAACTGCAGTTTATTACATAGACTACAGGTTTGGATATCTTTGATATGTTCTGCAGCAAGACAGTTATTTCTACTGAAACATAGGCATGCCATAATGTATATCCAAGATGGGGGAATACCACAAGCAGTGAGAGATTGAGGAGTAGTGAGAAGGCTTAGTGTTTCAGAGGAGTGGTTTAGACTGGCAGTGTACTCTACCTGAAATTGAATTTGGCATGTTCATGCAGGCCACATGACAGAGGATCAGCCCTCAAACACCTTGCAGTATTTGAGGGCTGATCCTCTGGTAAAATATTTTCTTCGCCTTGTTCACCAATTCACATTCAGTTTTATTGTTTTTGTTGCTTTATTTTTTTTTTCTTCTTAAATATCCGGTTGTTTTCGCTCAGTGTGACTGGTAAGTTCCTCCATCTGGCATAGATGTCATTAAACAAACAGATCTTGAGCCACAGGGAATACACTGAAATTTCCACACAGTGCTGCATTCAACAGTTGTTAAGAAACCACTAAATTGTATAGTACTGGTGAGACTATATGCTATAAAATTGAGCGTAAAATTGCATGAAGGGGGGCTGGTTACATGCGATAAACAGACACTGGAGAAGGGGTTTGGTAGAGTAATGTGCAAGGGCCATAGAGCATTGTCATGTCTTTAATAAAGCTCGAGATGCCTTTTCATCTTTCTGTAAATTCCCCCACCTTGCAAATTACTCTATATGCGTGCTTTTACTTTGCATTCAGTCATTGAGTCCATCCCTCTCTCCCTTTCTCTCTGTCCCACAAACCCAGCAGAAAGTGAGGGAAAGTGGCAATTGAATTTCCTTTCAGAGCAGTGTGTGGAATAGGAAAAAGTGCAGGGCCACAGCGCTAGCCTCTATCTCATGCAGACACTGAACGCAGCCTTAATCCATTCCCTTGCCCTTCCCCTTCCACACACACTTGTCTCCAAATCCCCTCCACTCCATTCCTGGAATAAATTATTTCATTTCTTTTTGGTCCGCAGCATTTTTATTCGTCTCAGTGGCATGCCTTAACTTCTGTCCCTGTGGAGAGCCCTGATGAATGTGTTGGGCTCGCAACCTCTGATCATCCCTGCTCTGAACGCCTTTAGATACACACTAGCTTCTGGCTGCCTCCAATGCACATAAGAATTGTCTCTCCTCCCCCCACCCTCCTCTCTCTGACTCACAAATACACAAAGGAATAATGCAAGCTATAGAATAGATCTGGATCTTTTATCTTTTTCTTCACACGCACACAAACTCTGCAGAGACAAAAACACATTTTCGCTCTCCTCTGTGGATATGAGCTGGTGATGCTGCTCCTTGTTCTGCTTAATGATGACATTTAAGAACACTGAACATTTTCAAATAACATCCATAATTCATTGGGGAAAATACTTTCAGCAATGTATAGACTGAATGTGCGCAATTCAATCTATACTGCTGAGTTCATGGACAAGGAGTAAAGCTGCAAATTAATTATTCTTTTTTTTATACACATAAATCTAATTGTAGTCTCAATACTTGATTTTAAAGGAGAAGCCTGTGTGTGATAACATAAATGCAAATGGGTTATAAATTAAAGGCGAATGCTAACAGTCACTTCACCCCTGCAGGGAGGGGATTGGTCATCTTTGTCGTGTTGTGTGGACATTTTGGTGGTGTGTTTGTGCCTTTAGAAGGAACAGTTTCACCTTCATCCTTTGATGAAACATTCCTATCCTGATGGGAGTGAAGTCTTCCGGGATAGGAATGTACCCATCCATAGAAAGCAAGCATGCAATGTTTACTTATACAACACTTTTAACCCACTAGAGTCTCAAAAGTCTTTACAATAGCCAAAAAGCACCACATTCCAAACTGGAAACAAAAAAGCATACACGTTACAAGAAAAGCACTGCAATTAAAAACATAAAGAATAATGAAAAGAAAACACAAAGTTAGAAAGAACCCGAAGTGACCAAATGTTTTGTTGAGTATAAAATTCATAATGCACAATTACCAGATCTGAACATTTGTGGGAGATTTTGTATCCAAGTGTTAAACAGTGGAAACCAACAAACCAAAGGGATATTATTTGGTAAAATAGTGCTCCCATCCCTCCAACAGACTTTGTGATACACTATATGGACATAAGTACTGGGCCATCTCCATATTACACTTAAAGGGAGCCATGGAAACCCATGCCATGTGAAGCGCTCGGTGCACGGTTTTGTGCTGATGTTAATGCCAGAGGTTTGCAGCTCTGCAGTTATTGAGTCAGCAGAGCGTTAGTGACTTTTACGCATACCTCAGCACTCGGCAACTGTAGCTTTATGTGGTCTGCCACTTCATGGTTGAGTTACTGTGTTTCCTAAATGATTTTACTTTGGTTTTACTTTTACCACTTGCAGCTGATTTTTGAATATCTAGAAGGGGAAAAGAACTTCACAAACTGTCTTGCTGCTACACTGGCATCCTTTCACAGTATTATGCTGGAATTAAGTGAACATGACCCAGTACTTTAGTCTATATGGGTGATTATGGGTGTGTTTATGTGTATGTATTTTTTTTACATGTTCATTTATCTTCAATGTGAAGCTTTAATCTGAACTGCAAAGCATTTTGTAACTCTATTGTCAGTTATTATCACATTGTAATAACAACTAATAAAGTTATTATTACAAGGATATAGTGTACTTGTAGAATCAGTGCTAACTGCCAGTGAAGGTATTCTGGTGGCATGTGTGGACATACACCTTACTGGGGCGATCGTGGCTCAAGAGTTGGGCGTTCGTCTTGTAATCGGAAGGTTGCCGGTTCGAGCCCCGGCTCCGATAGTCTCGGTCGTTGTGTCCTTGGGCGAGACACTTCACCCGTTGCCTACTGTTGGTGGTCAGAGGGCCCGGTGGCACCAGTGTCCGGCAGCCTCGCCTCTGTCAGTGCGCCCCAGGGCGGCTGTGGCTACACTGTAGCTTGCCATCACCAGTGTGTGAATGTGTGTGTGAATGGGTGGATGATTGTGTATAGTGTAAAGCGCTTTGGGGTCCTTAGGACCAAGTAAAGCGCTTTACAAATACAGACCATTTACCATTTTACTATGAAACTTGTTTTTTCTATTTATTTACCACTTGTTATATGGGTACAATATGTGTAAGTGTGTGAGTGTTTGGAGGAATTAATGATGACACTAATACAATTTCTTGTGCCAAGTTATCATGCTGGGCTGCTGTACTCATTGGCTTGTCCTGAAACCATATCTGGAGCCCTAACGATGTTGGATAAGAAGCCATCTTACTCACTGGTGTGCACATGTATTTCAAGATTAGGATTCGATAAGGATAAGTGAGCGCTCTGTTTCATCGAGGTCACCGGGGAATTCGCTTCTAGCTTCTAAAACACCAGAAACTCCACACACACACACACACACACACACACACACACACACACACACACACACCACATTTCCCTGGCGGGCGGTCCTCCAGTGGTATCAATTAAGGAGGAAGCCCAATCAATGTCTTAGCACCAGCCTGATACTCAGCTACAAGGAGATTAAGACTAGACTTACATCTTAACACAGAGGAGTGAGCAAGACACCAAAAAAAACATACAAAGGCCCCACATGCACAACACAAAAAAAACACACATTATAACATCACAGCACAAAGATTTTAGGACAAATAACTAGCCTGCTTTTTGTCTGCTGTGCGGCTGCATCTGGCGGTGTTTTTGCTTTGAGAGACTCTCTGAACAGAGGGCATTAATGGTATGTGTACTTTCTATTTTTCTCACAGTTATTTTTCTCCTCTTGTCTCTTTGCTAGGCTAAAGTCTGACCTAAATACTTCAGGTTTTTGATGATTGGACCAAAACAGAGATCAGAGGCGTCCAGCGGGCTTGTCGTGATAATGGAGAGAAGGAAGGCAGGCAGAGGATCTGGACACACTCATGCAGAGATTCTGGTACTTACCGCACTTCGTAACTGTACAACACGGAGCTCATAAACCAGTCAAACCTCATTTTAAAGCCTCACCTTCCACCCCACATTGAGATGAAAAAGCTGCAGTGTATCAGCTCTTTGAAACAGTAATCCACTACTAAAACTGGCCTGGGCACGAGGTCCATCATTCACACGCTCTGGGGGTGGGGGACACACCAGAGAACCTCTGACCTTGTCTTGTGACCACACCGAGAGATTGAAGAGCCAGTAATGCAGCGATGGCAGCTGGCCCACCAGTTTTTCAGCTTAATACTGATCCATACTGCTCACCATTGTGTCCTCACATAGCCACACACACACACATTGTCTCCCTAGTGCACACACACACACACACACACACACACACACACACAAAGACAATCAGAACAGGAAACATGGAGGTCAAAGAACGGCTCACCAGTTTTTAAGTGCACCCATTTATTTTTCATGAAATGACGTGAGGGGACTTGATAGGCGAGAGCACGATGATGAAGTCCCTTCCAATTTCATTGGCACCTGCTCCTTCATGCTGCAGGACAGGAAATAAAGACGGGCAGCTCTGACCAGAAGAAATCTTTTAAAATGTTTCAGTCAGGTGAAACTCAGGTCAAGTACTGTGACGCTTCAAAAGAACTTCATTAATCAGTGCTAAAAGACAAATTAGAGTTTATCACAGATGTAAGTGAGTTAGCCTTGTGCTCTAACATACATACAACAAACAATACTTTATTTTGTTTATTCTATTTCCAAGCATAATACTGTAATATAAAACAAATTCATTTAAATTAAATCAAATTAAAAAACAAGTTATTTCCACAGTTCCTAACCCTTGGAAGTTATTTCCTGTTTTGGGTGTCCACACTGCAGGATCCAGAGAAGAAGAAACCCTGAAGAGGAACCTTTTAAGTGTATGGTGTAGACATAATCGCAGCATGACCAACTACCACATGCAAAAATATATTTAAAAATTCAAAAACACTGTGTAAAGCCTCAGTCACCAAGCCAGAGATCAATCGACAACCCTGCGGCAACTTCCGGTCACTAGGAAAAAATCTGTATCCCTGATTGGTTGATGAAGTAGAAGCTGGTGAAATAGTTCGCAAAGATGATGCTGAAACCTGAAAAAAAAGTGACACAAGGCCAAATGTTTACCTGTAACATAAACGTGGTGCCTCACTGGCTCAACCAATATTTCAAAACAGCACAAGTTTTACTTCGAATGGGTGAACATTTGTGCCACACTTGCCAGTTTCACTACCACTCAGAAAGCTACTGACAAATCAGACGAGTGACGTCTTCCATGTAAACTAGTGGCGACCATGGCAAATGACCGGAGAATGTTGGAGCAGCACCGTCTTCCTCTTTGGAACAATTTCACTGCCAGCAAACAGCAGTCACTCGCCAACCAGTTGGGGTGTACAAATTTTTCCCTAGCAACCAGAGGTTGCCAGAGAGTCACTGAGCAGCGTGACTGGGGCTTTAGCAATTGATTTCACAGACTAGCCGGTTGGGGATTTTACTTTTTTCCCCCCTAGCAACCAAGGTTGTCAGGGGTCGCTTGGCCTGTGTTCAGCACATATGCAATGAGGGGAAATATAGCGAGATGGTCACCCATCGAAGTGATATTTTCGCTGACATTTCCTCTCTACTTGCATCCCTGAGCATCCACACACAGTCAAGCATCACAGAGAGAAAATGAAGAAACAGAATGACAAACAATGAAGACCACAATTGGAGAAGTGCACCAACACAGCTCTGCTATTAAATATTAGTGTAATAGTATAACATTTAATATTCAACTTTCCTGGTGGAAACTCTGCTTTTCCAATACCACAGTCATCATGAAACCCATGAGACATGCAAACACACAGGTCTGACCACAAGATCCTAAATCCTACGTTTCCACTTGTTGTTATATCAACTGTCAGTTACTGTTATGTCACATTAGCATTGCTACTGGCAGTGAAAATGGAAACAAGTAAAAATATGTGAATGTGCTCAGGGGAGCTGGAAGTGTGTAGGGAAATTTCTCTGAACACATTCAAGGGTTATACATTAGATAAAGGTTATCTTGGGGTTGGAAGCATCTTATTTAATGGACCTCGCACAAAAACAACCTTTTAAACAGTTATAAATCCACACACAGTGCACTGTGATTTAACCAGTACTGACTCAGTCAAACCACAGAGGTGGAGGTTGAATGAATTAAATTGTAATCTGGTGTGATCGTAATAAACTGGGACCACATGCTTCCAGGTTGAGCTGTTATTTAACTTTCACCCCTCCCTGTTTGCTTAAGATTTCCAGTAAACGTTTCCAGGAGTAAGTAAACCGCCATGATTTTTTTTTTTTACATGAGTGGCAACAGTTCTTGAATTTGCTGCTTCCTGCATGCACTCTACTCAAGGGGCACACTCGTGCACTGGTCCTACACACTTCTTTGCAGAACATCATTTGTATGTTGCTTACCGTCACAAGGGGGCAAGGTCAGAAAATACTGGTCTGTGGGTTATTCTTGTTCATATTTGTGCTGTTGTTGGTCGCTTTCAACAAAAACACACAGAGGGTCATAAAAGACAAGAAACCTTTTTGTAGTGCAGTGAAGCAGAGTTTTAAAAAGTGTCAAATGAGGTGACTGGTTACACTTCTCGTAGTGCTTTTCATAGTGAACTGTAGTTACTCACTTCCTGTTCCAGCCAACATTTTAAATAATCATCATTTGACCATCACTGCTAGCTAACACATTTGGTTTTTTGGAGGAAAGTATAAAAGCAAGTCTGTGTAGGTTGCATCCTTAACTCTGCATAGACAAATACCTACGCAAATGGCCAAAAATGCAGTACTATGAATTGTACTTCAGGCAGCAGCTACTGTGTTTTGACTCCACCAGCCTTGTCCAAATAATTTGCTTATAGAGATGTTATCACAGTTGAAGCTGATTCCAGGTTTATTAATATCAAGTATAAATGCAAATGGTTATGGATTAGATGGTTTTCTCTGGGCAAAGTATCCTGATCACACATGAGATAAAATAAAGACTAGCAAACCACTGATTATGGTGAATTTATGCTTTCGCAGTTGTGCCTGGGTATTTACCTACATAAAGCATACACATGCAACCTTACATGGACGTGCTAGTGGAAACCAATAGCGCAAAGCTTGATGTGGATAACAATGGTGATTGGTTGGAAACCATGAATGTTAAAAGTGCGAAAAACTTTGAAAGTACAGTATGAGAAGCACAGATGTCAGCTCCAGTGAACAGTGCAGTACAAGAAAAATATTTGCCCTGAATTGATTTTTTAAAATATATTTGCCACATTTTCACGTTTCATATCAAACAAACTTTAATATTAGACAAAGATAACCTGAGTAAAAAATAAAGTTTTTAAATGATGATTTAATTTGTTAAAGGGAAAAGCTGTCCAAACCAGCCTGGCTGTATGTGAAAAGCAATAACTGGTTGTGCCACCCTTGACAACAAGAACTGCAATCAAGCCTAACTGACAATGAGTCTTTTGCATCACTGTGGGGAAATGTTGGCCCACTCTTCTTTGCAGAATTGTTTTAATTCGGCCACATTGGGGGGTTTTCCAGCATGAACAGCCTGTTTAAGGTCACGCCAAAGCATCTCAATCTGAGTTAAGTCTGGACTTTGCCTTGGCCACTCCAAAACCTTCATTATATTTTCTCTTAGCCATTCAGAGGTGGGTGCAATTGGGGGTGAGGAGGGCAGTTACTTTTCACAGAGGGCCAGGTAGGTTTAGATAGCTTTGTGTGACACACATGCAAAAAAAATAAAGAAGGGAATACAACTTTTTCATGGGACTGTGTGTTGCCTAACCAACAAAAGCACAAGCAAGAGCAGCCCACAGACTGCTTGTTTCTGCCACTCCACCCCTGGTGACAGTAAACAGCTACGCTCTGAATAGGACCACCACAGAACCACGCTGTCCCCTCTAAATAAGTCCCGTCATTAAATCGGACACTCGTTGGCTTGTGGTTGAAGTCCTTTGCCAATAAATTTGCCTCCCTTTCCAACTTTAACAAGAAGAACTTAAAATGCATTTACCATAGCCTGAAGCTAATGATTAAGCCTGTAAAAGTCGACCTCTTTTAGAGGTCTTTTTGCAACAAAAGGAGTCGCCCCCTGCTGGCCATTGCCAAGAAGACATGTTTTAAAACACTCTCATGCTGGCTTCACTTTTCAGACTCCAGGAGCGATATCTATCATTTATACAGTCTAAATTGGGCATTTTTTTGCATGTCTTTCCATCATTTCCTGTCGTCTCTCTTAAGAGAGATGGCAGGAAATGATGTTTACTGAACTGTGCAGTAAACACATCCAACTCTGATTCAAATTTTTCAAAGAAGCCTAGACTACAGTAAACACATGTGTCATCCATCGTCTCAAAGCGCCGCCATTCTTCACCACAGTTCCCCAACAACCCCCAAACAACGGTTAAATAATCAAAGTAAAGTAACTGGATCAACTGCTGAATGCACACATCTGTCACCAGCGATCATCCTTTTAAACTGTAGCAACGCATGTGCTGTCAGAGCTCGGTGTGGAATGTGGGGGGAAAAAAAAAAAATCAAGGCAGAGATGAGCAAAGCACACCTTAGCTCTCTGAAGTGGCTTCCCTTCTCTAAACACTGATCTGATAAGATAGGAGCGAACCCCACTAGGAATTTGTTTTCACTGCTCTTTCACTGCAGAGCGGATGATAGCGAAGACATGTGGAGAACAGAGCCACTCCGGCCCTGTCTCGGGGCACACTAAGAAAAGCAGGCAAATTCCACCTGAGAGGAGGAATCTAGAAGCCGGTTATTGGTTTTGCCCCCTGTCAGATTGACCCCGAGAAACAAAACACCTGCTTTTCTTATTTCTTTTTGGGGTTGGACTTGGCAACCACCGTCAGTTCTCGCTCATTTAAAAAGAGAGCAGGCTGTGGGTCACGGATGGGCACGGACGAAAAATTATGACTGCTTCGATTTCACTATTCAGTGACCAAACACGGATTCAATTAAACCCAGCTGAAGGTCATGAGGTAATACAATGTAAGCGGGTCTGCCACTGAGCTTAATGGAAGCTCTCATGGCTTTGGTAATACTTAAACCAATGGCCCTGTCTAGCTACCCCTCAGTGTCGGCCATTCATATAACCTGAGTGCTGTCATAACCTGAGTGGAGGAAGCTGGGGGTAAAAGTTTAAGGAATGTGCTTCAAATTTGGACTAGCACAGATGCCAGATATGGATGCGAGTGTTATTGCTGACAGCAGTTTTGGCCACAGAGAAGAAAGAACAGATAAGGATCTGAGGCAGGGAGGGGAGGGGAGGATGGGGGTGATGCAGGTGAAGAGTTGGTAAAGTATAGTGGGCGGGGAGTGGATACTATGGGAGAGGGAGAGAAGGAGAAGGGGGAGGGAGAGGGAAAAAGAAAAGATAAGGAGGGGAGCCGCAAAGGAATTTGTGAGAAACTGAAAGCAGCAGAGTGTGGCTGAGTGGAAAGGGAGGAGCACCGAGCAGACAGCAAGGTTACACACGAGGAGGAATTAAACAAAGCACAGACGGGGACAGAGGGGAAAGGACAGGCAGAGCTGTTGATAGTAGGTTTACATCTTACCTCAGCACTAATTACTACTTTTTCACTGCAACAGAAAGAAAAGAAACAGAAATTAAGAAAGAGAGAGCGAGAGAGAAACAGCAAAGCGAAGGTGCAGCCGAGAAGAGGAAGAAAAGGAGGGAGTGGCGAGAAAAAAAGTGAGAGACAGCAGTTTAAAAAGAAAAGTCCAGGAGATTAAATTGAGGAAGCGAAACAAGAAGGGAGAGACGAGGCTCTGAGGAGTGAGCGAGGGAGGGAAAGTAAGAAAACTGCAGACACTCATTGACAGAGAACACCGGACTTAACTCCACGGTTTACTGACATCAGCAAAAACAAAAGAAGAAGAGCGTCACCAAAAAAAGAAAAAAGAGGTCACTGTGGTGGTGTGTTGCCTGCCTGAGTTTGTCTACTATGCAACCGAGGCAGCTGAGATAGACAAACTCAAGCACGATCCCACTGTTTACTTCCCAAAAAAAAACAAAAAAAAAAACTTCTCCCGGTATCAGCACCATGTTGATGAAAGAGTACCGCATATGCATGCCACTGACCGTGGATGAGGTAAGTGTGTTTGTCTTTCCCACGCTTTTACACACACAATTCCCACCACTTAAAAGTGAAAAGCAAAAATTTGGGGGTTTAACTGCGGCAATGTTTTGTTTGGTCTTTTTTTATTACTGTTTACTTGTAATCGTGAAGGTGTGAACGTACTGATAAGACAAAATGCCAACACAGCACTGAGACCTCCCGCAGCTGCCCTGTGGGAGCTTTTTCCACATTGGGATAGAGCGATGAGTCAAGCGTACAACACCTGGACAGCACTACACGTTCTACATTTGCTTGAGCGCTCCAAGCTCAAACTAGTCAGACTGGTTAAGATCCCAACTTAAAGGCATTTGGCCTGCGGGTGGAAAAACAAAGAGATCCCGCTGGAGAGGGAAAAGGTGAGCGGATGAGGTTGTTATGCGCTAAAGTGCCCTTCAAAAAGAAATGTCCTTGTCGTCTCCACTACCCCCAACCGGCTTACTTCTACCTGTTACCACAACAATGACAGTGACAAATAGCAGTCCAAAATAGGATTTACAGTATCAGGACAGAGCACACAGAACTCGAGCTTGCAGCAAATCCTCTTTCGCTTAAGTGTAATGTGAGTTTAACTGCAGTTTATTTGAGGAGGTATCAAATCATAATAGGAACCACGCAACAGACCGCAACCTTTTCTCCACTATTAAAGTGAGCAGATTTTCAAGTGTGACATGCACAGCACACCCGCACCGTGGCGAAGAATGTTCTGTGTTGCTTTTGCCAAAGAAAAGAAACAGGCGGCAGGTGATAGTGGCTCAGGTGGTAGGCAGGTGTGTCGATTCTGTTGTTGATTCACTTTCTATTTCTTCCACAGGCACATGCTAAAAATAATTTGGAGCAATGGTTCTCAAACTCTTCTTAATTATATGTCCCCATTAAAGTATTCAGCCAAATTAACCCAGACACTTGCTGTAGAACAGAAGGGATACACAGAGCACTGCACCATCTATATTTAGTTAAATAAAGAAATCTAATTGTAATCTAACCATTTGTGTCAGTCATTTTATTGTTAGATATTGCTTTTCTTCTATTTGTTGCTGGGATTGTTTCCAATTTTTTTCTGATTTAGGCCAAAGCGATACGTATGAAGCCTTGTCCTATGTAAGACACTGTCTGATTATTACATTACTGCCAGCGGTCACAGTCATGCTGACCTGTGTTTCTACTGTCTGATGAAAAGCAGATGGTTCACGAAACGTCACACGCTACGAGATGTAATGAATAAGAAAATTGGAGTTCTGCAGTGTGCAAACTGTCACTCACGTTTGTGGTTAAATAAATTACAAACTTGTATCTGAAAAAAAAAACTTCATTTGAAAGTGAGGAACACAGGCTTTTGTGTCTCTGTGGTCTTGGTTATTCTCTTGGCAGGGAGGAAACTGCAGTGTTCAAACTTGTTAACGGCTCTCAGTCGCTACAGAAAAGAAGGCCTCACTCAAGCGTGCCCTTTGTCTGTGTTTTCAGCATTGCTGCTTTCAACCACAAATCTTGTTTCATGAAATGCTGGAAACAGGATTCACGCTCACAGCGATCATAATTTTGTTTGTTGCTATTTGGGTCTGTGAGGTTTTACAACCATTTAGGGGTGTATGAAAACTGATTGCCCCCCCCCCCCCCCCCCCCGGCTCTCCCTCACCAAAGCCCTTACACTAGGGTACTGTTAATCTTATGCTGCCTAGCACCACTGTATGAGAGCGCAGACTAGATAAGGCTTCATGGTGGAAAGTAACTTTTTTTGCACGTTTACTCAAATACTCCACTGAAGTACAGTATTAATGCACTTATAATACAAATAGTATCCTTATTTGAGAGACACCTCTCACAGAGGCGTGTATGAAAAAGGCAGTGTCACAGGAACATACAGTGCCCCATAAAAAATATTCAGACTTCTCAGAAGATCGTATGTTTATTGCTTTACAGCAATGAATCAATGTGACATTTTTAACTTTGAAGATAAAGATAAAGATAAGATGTGACATTTGTACACATACACTGGGTCCGGGTACATAGGAAATTGTGTGCAGAGCTGAGAGTCAGGGTCAAATAAATACAGACACATATGCAGTATAAACCAAAGTGCATGTTGAGGTAATGTGTTTGGGGGGTTTTTTAAGAAAAAAAAATATGTCAAGTAGTTTCTCAGATAATTTTTGCCTTAACTCCAAGAATTATGACCTTAATTCTTCATAGCGTAGATTCAGAAAAGCCTCAGAAAAACAGATTTGGGTCCATATCGACATGACAGTGTCACACAGTTCCTGCAGATTTGTCGGCTCACGTTCATGATGAGAATCTCCCCATCCAACACATGACAATGACTGTGAAGGTCATTTGTGTAGAGTGTCATGTTCAAGAAACCACTGAGAGATGATCTCAGTTCTGTGATATGTTGTTATGTTATTATGTGCCGCATGTGTTTTGGATTTTTGCTGCCATGGTGCCAGGTCTCTCTTGGAAATGAGATTTTTAATCTCAATGAGATTTTTACCTGGATAAATAAAGGGCTAATAAAATAATATAGCGCATTGTCCTGCTGGAAGCAGGCATTAGAAGATAGATAAACTGTGCTCATAAAGGGATCAGCAAGGTCGGGCACGCTGCCACATTAAAACAATGCTCAGTTGGTACAAAGGGCCCTATAGTATGCCAATATAGCGGTATTCTGAAACTAGCCCGTCAGCTTGAGGGTTCATGTTGTGCGTTCATATGCAGGAGAGATGCTCTTCACTGGGCCATTTCTTGTAAACCCTACAGATCACTATGGGAGAAAGTCCCAGTAGATCATCAGTTCAGGAAAAACTGGCACCAACAACCGTGCAAGATTCAATTTTCCCCCCTTAATTGCATTGTTGTCGTTGTGTTTTGCTAGTTGACGATCAAAGACAAAAGCTGTCTGTGTTTTTAGTGTTAAATATTTCAATCATGAATCATGGCATTGTACTGATAATGCGTTGTGTTTTTAGTCTGACGACATTTCTTGTAAAGCAAATCCTGGGCTGTAAAAACGAAACAGTAAGAGGAAACACATTCCAAGAGCTGACAACGATCCCTCCTGACCTGTATGTAGTGATTTAAGGAAAGAAAGATACTTTCCACTTCCTTGTTTTTCCTAAAACGGGGGGAAAAGATTCACAACCTGTGTGGGAGGAGCTCTCTGTCCTGCGGTCTGCTGGCTTTAAGATGGTGTTAAAGCACCCATCACTATGATTAATTAAGTCCCATGAATATCCAAGAAGTAAATATTGAATGTTGACGTTCCACAGTAATTGGAACAAGAAGGAGGAGTGTCACATGATGTCAGCAGAGCACAGTGAAGGATGGCAATTTGATGTCTGCCGTCCTCTTTCTCTCTTCCTCCCAATCTTTCTGTTTCTGCTTTTAATTAGAATAATGCTTTAGTGCCACAGCAATATAGGGCAACAAAATGAATTGCATTATGGTGGTCACAGCAGAACAGCGAAGCGCTTTATGGTACAATTTCTCAGCTTTTTCATAACTTTATAAACAAAAGTTTACCAAGTGATTTACAACTGCAGCAAACAGAAAAATGCAAATAGGAACAAGATTAGGGAGAAAAGAGATGAGAACGACCAACAGCAGCAGCAGCAGCAGCAGCACTGCAAGAAATGAAAAGAATTATTGTGAGAGATTTTTTTTAAATACACTGATTGTATCAGGCTTAGCTAAACGAGGAGATACTCCAGATGCCCAAAGGCCTTGTCCTCTTTAGACTAACTAACACAAAATACTCCCTCATCAGCGTGCACAAACTGGGGCTGCAGCAGAGAACAAAGTCCCTTCCCCTAATTTAGACACTAAGCAATCACTCTCACTAGCCAAATTAATTTTTTGATATCTAAAATGGAACTTTAGGGAAATCTTTATACACAGCAAGTGGCTAAGATTTGAAAAATGAAGAGCAAATACAAAGCCTGTGCCTAAGCAGCCCTGAGTAAGTGCCTGTCGAGACAAAACCGGACTCAGCAACCAGGGCTGAACCTGCTGCCAGGAGGATTTTCTGCCATCATTCTCATTACTTCCTCTTAGTGGCAGATGGGTATTACATTTTCTTCAATGGGACCTGCATTGTATTGATTTGTTATGGATGAATTTTTTTCTTATTTAAGTCCTCATATCCATTATTATGCTCCACGAGAAATTTGGTCTGCCCTCCTTCAGCTTAAATGCCAATTCCAGTCTTTAAAATGCTCCCAAAAAGTTCAGATTAAGAATACAACTTTTCTGAAGAGCAGCTACAGCTGCTCGAGCAACAGTTGGATAATGATACACAGAGAGGAGTGAAGAGTAAAATCGAATGTGCACTTTGCGATTTAGTTAAATGCAGCAGTAAAGATGCAGTTCCTTATTATGGTTCAAATGTATGTGTAGAATAAATGTTGAAGTAATTTAAATGTAAAAAAGCGACTAAAAATGGGATTAAAATGTACTCCAGTACCAGACCGAGAGACGAGAGAGGCTACAGCTGCAAAACCTCTGAGAACTGACTCAAGCAGCAGTGCATGTTATTTGGATATGGCTTTGAGTTCACGGCAAATTCATATTTATTTTGTTTGTTTGCAAAAAAAGAAGCATAAATGTGTGAGTTATTTCAAAGGCTACATGTTTATGGTAGATGAACGTGAGGACCTGTGTGTTTAAACGAAGGATGACCACAATCAACAAACACTTGGTCAATTCAACTAAGGCCGCACTCTAAATGTGTCCCTTTGGATGGCATCTTGAGGATTAGCAGGAGGAGGACGAGGGAGATTTTTGCTTTGTGCTTACCATTTTCTCACCACATTTCTCTCTCTTTCTCTCTTTTCTCTTCACGCCATCCCCGTCCTCTCCGCCATAAACCTCATCCTAAACCTCTCCTCGGGCTCCAGTACAGGATTGGGCAGTTGTACATGATCAGTAAGCACAGCTGTGAGCAGAGTGGTGGGGGAGAGGGGGTGGAGGTGGTGAGGAATGAGCCAGATAATCACCCCAAGTACGGAGCGGGACAGCTGACCGAGAAACGAATCTACCTCAGCAGGTACAATTAAACTCTTTGATTGTGTTGTTGCACTAATGATGTACACATGACGGGCCATTAGAATAACTGATTGCCGTGTTCTGATCGCTGCGCTGTAAAGCTTCACATCTCAGCGATCCAAGTTACATGAAACACACAGTAACACCCAGCGTGCATTGCGACCTGCCTGTTTACAAAGTCCAAACACCCTTTGTCTAGACATGCTGAGGTATAAGTGGAAATATTACTGTACTGTGAGGTCAGTAAACACTGGATTACGTAAGTAAAGTTCTCTAGCTGGGCATAACTCGTCCACATCATCCCAGTGCTGGTAATTGCAGGGTATGTGGGAAGATTTAGCCTCTCATTAAATTTTCTTTGTAGAGTTGACAAAGTTTGTTGGCAATCAGAGTCTAGTCACAGTATAACCATACATAGAAAAAGTACAGATAATTACCTCCAAGTTCTTACACTCAAATAATGGATGTGTTTAACCCCTGGTAAGCTTTTCTAAGTGGTCTATCGGAACTCTGTTATTGTAAGAAAGAAGTGACAATATTTACATAAGACAAATATTATTTACACGTAGGGGGAAAAAGATAAAAACAGGAAAGAAAATTACAGAATAAAGCGAAAGCCATCGATAGCTATTGTGACTGCAGGTGTTAATATGTAACTTGTCTATATGCATATTTTTATAGGACATATATGTGAATGTTTATAGAGTGTAGTCTTGAGTACATAAAAAAAAAGGTTTAAAATGTTCTGTTAAGTATTTATGTAACATTTTGGGAAATAAACTCTTAATTATTATATGATACAGTGTTTAGCTCAAACATAAAGCCACGTCACTTGACTGTCATGCAAGTTCTTTGTTTTTTTTTTAAACTTTGGACTGCAAAACCTCCAATAAAAACTAAATCTACTGTTTTTATACAACAGTGTTGATTCAGCAAGCCAGACAGTGAGTTAATTAGTGCTGGTAGGTGAAGTTTATTGCCTGTGGATGGAATGAGACTTACTGTTCCCACCATATCCAGTCTTTTATTTCTCTCTGATCTTTTTAGGTGGGTGTCACTTCATGTTTTATACACATACTGAGAGTGTTTTTCTTATCATACAACTCTTCACCACAAAAGAACTGATGATTGGTCAGGCTAAAGCCAGAGGAAACTCCACCAGAGGCCTGCAGTGGTGTTCACATGCAAATCTGTCATCTAACAGGATATATGGGGAAAAGACTAATTGAACCACCAAGCACCTGGCTCCCAATGATGATTCCCCCAGAATAGTTGGCATTCAAGCTTTACATTTTTATCTGGTAAAGCGAATGATAAGGGGTCGTCAGCTCAAAATTATATAAACATATTCTCAAACTTTAAATGGGTAAAATGCCCGGCCTATTGGCTTGGATCTGGGCATGTACGCTGCCAGCATCCCATTTTTGGTAAGCAGAACTGACATTTCCCAAAATGTCAAGCTAGTGCTACAATGTATTTGTGACAACTCTCATACAATAATTTATTAGCATGGTATTGCCCTGTTTTTTTCCTCCACTTAAAACTATACAGACATCCCAGGGTGTCACATGCTGCCATTTTATCCAAAGCTACTGGCATTGCAGTGCCCACTGGCATCAGTGCTTTCAAGTACTGGCCAAGACAACACTGCGATGTAATTCATGGTCATGTTTGAAAAATAAGAAGGTCGGTTAGTAAGTTTTTCAGCCAGGAGAATCCGCTCATTTTATTTGGCATTTTAATTTTAGATTAATTTTAATTTAATAAATCTGCTCATTACAATACGGCAAATAACTAATAAATTACCAAAAAACTGCAAAGTTGTTGGCATCTGCTGCTATCTACATACGCAGAAAATCCAGTCGAACAGAAACTAATATTAAGTACGTAGATTAAATAGTTCATCTAAGATTAAATAGTTCATCTAAGTACTTAATATTGCACAACTCTGGGGATGTGAAACAGAGATTCAGAAATTCCTCCCTAAAAGTGACGTTGCTGCAGGACATTCAGTCGGCGGTCACTTGAGTCAAGTCCCTTACGGCAACGAAATTTGTCACAGATCACTCATCAGCGCAGACTTACTCTAACTGATTGCTACATGTCGGTAACATGTCTGCATTTAGAGCTCAACTATAAACTCAACTGCAACTATTTGCAAACTTAATCAAATTTGTCTAAGACTGCAGGCAATCTGAGTTGGACTGCAGTTGGTTGGAGACAAGCTGCCTCCAATCAAAGTGTTCACTGCAGCTATTTGCAATTGGTCACCAAATCAAAGGGCAACCGATTTGTTTCTAGTCACACTGAGGTTTTGTCCTTTTACTCTTGGAGTGTCTGAGCCATGAGACTGCAATTTCAGTTGCAATATACCCAGTATAATAGCACATTAATATTAACACTATATTCTGAAAATACAGTTACCCAGTGTGCTTCACTGTGAAACCAAGCGGTCCCACAAATGATGAGTCAGAGGTGAAATTGTTGCTCTGTTTACAAAACGGAGTATTTCACACCCTGTGAGTGATAAGAGTTATAAACCAGCCACAGGCTGCACACTGATTATAAACCTTAAATAGAAGTTGATTTTTCCTACATGATTAAGTGTGTTTGCACTGCTACAAGTAAAAAGGTTTAATAATGCTGCTCTGCGAGAGAGTATTGTGTCCATGTACTTTTCTCTGTGCTCAGGCTGACAGCCCATCAGTTAATTGTGCTCATAATGAAAGCCCAGTCTCAAATATAACATAAATCTCCTAACTCTAAATTCACTTCCTAACCCTGAAATAACCTCACTCATTACCCTCATGTAACCTCAGCTCTTATTCCAATCACCACTACAAACCCAAGGCCTAATCCTAAAATAAACTCTCAAAGAAGTAAAGACATGTTCACACTGTGGAGGATTTTTCTAATCTTTATGTGCTTGTGGGACATTTGGTCTTCATTAGTAAAGATATGTAAGAACACACGCATGCTCTTTCTCTCTTCACACACACACACACACACACACACACACACACACACACACACACACACACACACACACACACTGTATTCTACTTCAATCATGTTCTGACATGGGACCTAGGAGCTACAGTAACAGTTCATCACCACAGGTGTAATTGAGAATGAGTCATACAAATGAATGCTGTGGTGAGAGTAGCCTACAGGTAATCTGGCTATAAACGGCACAAGACCCACTCAGGATCTCTCCGTCTCTCCCTTCATAATCTCTCCTGCTCTTACACTCTGCAACGGTGATCCTTCTTTCTTTGCTTTCAGTAAACTGCCATCTTGGGTAAAACCATTTGTCCCTCGATTTTTCTACGTTACGGAGAAGGCCTGGAACTTCTACCCATACACCATCACAGGTGCGTGTTTGCCTTTCTTTGTGTTAAACACAGAGTTATTTTAACCTCAATACATTATACAAAGCTTGTTTACTGAAAACAGATGCTTTTTCAAGTGACATCAAATATTTATAACTATGTATGCATGTATTCCCTTGTGGTAAATTGCATGTGTGTGGGCGCAATTTCATGTTCAAGCATACGAGTTACTTATGCTGTTTTCTTCCCATCTATATTGAATGTCCCCGGTGCTGCAGAGTACTCAGTAAGTATTCTCACACATCATTTACTGTACATGAATGCAACAGAGCTCATCTCTTTCCAGTATCAGAGGATCTAATCTGCAGCCTGCTTTCACACTATCTCTGCCCCTCAACCCTCCACCCCCCATTTTTCCTCTTTGTCACCCTGTAGGTATCATTCCTCCCCAAGTTCAGCATCCGTATTGAGACAAGATTCGAGAACAACAACGGTGATAACGATAACGTGAGTATCGTAAGGGGGGGGGGGGGGGGGGGGTGTGAGAGGTGAGGAAAAAATAGAGTGATTAGAGACGAGGGGGAGGAGAACGACAAGGGTCTGGAGAGAAATTGCAATTTTCTCTGCAGCACTACAAAAATGTTCATCAAATTGATGCGCCCATTACAAGGAAAACAAGCAAGGCACAAAATGCAGTATTGGCAGATCTATTAACCAGACATGCAGTGTGCTGATCATGGCTGCCACGATGCATTTTGTCTAAGGCACGCAAAGACACACACAGACAGAAAGTCACCAGCAATTGCAGCTCTGTCTGACACTTGTGTTTGCCTGGTGTAATTGAGAAAAGTCAAGACAGGAGGACCAAAAAAAACAAAACAAAAAATGCATAGATCCAAGAGTTGTTTCTTGGGCTGTGCATCCAGTGAATCTAGTTTTATGTCATGTAGTTTCAGGTTACACGAGTTTACTCCAAACAGTCCCATTGCTGTTTGAGTGTCAGCCACATACATGCACACTGACATGTGATTTATACACTTGGGGGAACAAATTGAGATGCCTTAATCTTTTAAGTTGGTAATTTGTTAGCAAACAGCTGTTTATTTACACATCAAAGGTTACAAAGCAACGCTATCAGCCAATTAGTCGTGTCGCTGCATGGCTAACTGGTGTATGTGATCAAATAATCACTCCGTTTTGCTCAGTTTTTGGTCTCTACCACCTTCTCACTGAAATATTTCCCCTTTTTTAACCACTACAGACAGCATAAGAGACGGATGTAGCTACCCTGACATCACCCACCGTTTTCTGTTGTCTCACTTTGAAGCCTCAACATGAGCGTTTCCACTGTTGCCATCTTGCAACAGACAGATGTGACGTGGAGGGGCGGGGTCTGCCTGTTAAACCACCTGCTCCTTTTTTTTAATATAATATGACCCAAAATGAGAGGCCGAACCCTTGAATTCAGCAGAAAAGTGTTTAGAGAAGCTGTCTTCGTATTGACTTCTAAAAGGACTGGAAGTCCTTTTTAAAAACACAGCTATCATCATCTAATGGCCTTCAGATAGGACGCACTGTTGAGACACTTAAAGTGTTGGCTTAATTTTTCCGACCTTGAAGCTACATCCATGCTTTATGCTGTTTATGGTAGTATAAAGTTTAAGTATTTACATTACTTTAGCATCTTCCTTTCATAGTGCTTCATCTAGTTACTCTGGGATTAATCCATTACGTGTGGAGCAACTCTTAGATATGTTGTCTAGAAGGAAATGTGAACAGACGAATGCCATCCTAAACCACTGATTCTGAAAGTTTGTCTAGCATGCCCAGCTTCAGAAACAAAAATATGTTTTTTTATTTTAAATTTTATTTATTTAAGTCAGCTTCTCTTCATATTTTTCCTCGTCCTCTACGCCACTATTGCAAACTCGGCCCCACAGTTTGAGAACTACTGACCTGACCTAACTGTTGTAACAGTAAACATACCAACTCAGTACAGCTCTCAGTGCACGAGCCTGAACTCGTTTGTATTCTCACACAGCCTCTGAATAACACAAAAACAATTACCATTTCATTTAGTATCATTTCTAAATATCATTAGTCAGATAACTTTAACTACACATCACGTAGTCTAAATACCCACAGCCTGATTAAAAGAACTGAATGAAAGGAACTATTTATGCGAGCATTAAATTTATTCCAGTTCAAATTCATTTACTGAGCAGATTTTATCCTAGAAATAATTTGACACTTTCTCTTTCTGCCACTCTTTCTAACTGCAAAGTACAGATACTCTCCCAGTAGCGAATAAGACAGATGGCCTGGCTGCATATTGAAAACAGCTTGTGTGTTTGGTCATATTTGTTGAGCCCCATTTGAAAGGCTGCATTTCAAATGATCTGCTGCTTTGGGGGAAAAAAGCAACTCCTTTTACGCCTGCTACACTTGTCTAGCGTTACCAAGGTGTTGAAGACACTTAGATTTAAGTGAACCTAACACTATCAACACGTGCACGCATGCAGGGAGGGCAGGAATGAGAATGGAAAGAAAGGATGCTGAGTGAGGAGGCGGGATCGTGGGGTGACATTACTTTCTTATTTCTTGACTGAGTAGCTCCATGGCCGCAGCTGGAAGGAACGCCAGGCTGCAGCACCCGGAAAATGAGCTTGCTGGACTTTATTATGTATGAAACTGCCAATCAGACTTATTTACTTATTTACTCCAGATCGTTCCCACTCACTTTAACCCCTGCTGTTAGTGTACTTCCACATTTCCAAGGGAAATATCATACTTTTTACTCAGCTGCACTTATTCACCCGCCTAAGTGTATGCTTTACAAATCAGGCTTTACATACAAAGCATGCGGAGAGATTATAAAATACGATCCTTTTACAAAGCAGTGCATACAATTTGAGCTAACAAAATACCAATTTGGACCGCATCCATTCATTTTCTGGAGTTTGGAGCCTATTCCAGATGACAGTGAGCTAGAGGCGGGGTCCACCCTGGACAGGCTGCCAATCAATCACAAGGAAAGAAGGCGACAACACCTTGGCTAACAGCCACACCTGATTTAGCCTAACATGCCACCTAAAGACCACCTAAAGAAAATACACAGAGGCACAAGTAGTACACAGAAGGACCTCCAACCAGGAGTTTTGGAGCCAGAACCTTTTTGCTGTGAACTATCAACGCTGAACACTTATTTTTTTCCCTCTTTTTTTAAAAAAATCCCCCAAATTTTAAGCTTTCAGGGCCTCATATATATGAATAGATTTTTTCTTGCATGTCCTTAGAACAGTTATGGTGTTTATACAATTCAATTGACAATCGTTACGACACCGTGAGAAAACCCCAAGCAACTTGTAGAAGGCAACACAAACACGCAGCTAACACAACACATTCCATAAAAGGGAGCAAGACCTTGTGAAGACACAGACTAACAACAACACCGCAGGAGCGTAGCGGGCTATTATTTTACCCCAGGTTTTTCTTATTTGTTAGTTTTCAGCTGTGAAATGAACAACTCCAGTGCGGCATTAGAGCAAATTTTAAACAAGGTCAGATAAAAGTGCAGTCTCGTCTCTTTCACCCTCTCTCTCCAGGTTTCTTCCATTCTCTCAAGGAAAAGTGTACGTGGCTCTCATAACTTTTTTCCCCCCTCTCTTTTAATACCCCTCATATGTCCTTGTTTTTTTTCCCCTCATCCCCCGCCTCTGCTCTCTATCTGTTCTCTCCTCTGTTTGCGCCAGTGTGATTTGCTCCAAGGGCCTCCGGGTGGGATATAGTGAGGGGTGTTATGGTGTGTGACCTCCGTTTTCTACACTGTTACTCATCTTCTCTTAGTCCCGCTCTATGCCGAGTGAGTGACTGTACGTGTGTGACACTACGGGTGGGTGTATGTGCGTCTGCTGTCATTTAACTGTGTGACCTCCCCCATCTGTTTGGATGTAGGTGTTTGGGGACAAGCCAACCCCAGCAGAGAATGTGTGTTTCCTGGATATCCTGAGTGACCCCATCCCTGAAAAGCACTACAAAGAATCAGAGGTACTCACTGCACTGGCAAAAAACCCACAAACATGGACATATGCTTCACAGAGGTGCAAACAAATGACTGTGAACAAAAAAAGTTGTTTTTTCTGATATTCTTTCTCTTCCAAATGGAAAACTATGTGATTGCTTTCTAAGAATAGTTCAGCATTTTGTGAAAAAATAAATAGGAGACAAGTAGTCAAAACTGTAAGCTTACTTAATTCAAACATATACCCACTAACTTTGCTTTGGATTTTGGCTGCTTTTTCACTAATTCTCAGTCCAGTCCTTGTACAGGACCATTTTCAGAGGTATTTTTTTCTCTTCAACCATTTAACACTGAACTATGAATCATTCAAGCATAAAAAGGCACCAACCTCGAGGAATGAATCAGTGTTGTGTCTACACATAATAGACAATTTAGCAAAGAACCGGTTTTAAATTGCATCTTTAGGCACTTTGTTACTAGCAGTCTGTCAATTTGGTCACATTTCTTTAGTTGAATCCATGAAAAATACCAAAGACATCACAGTTTGACAGGCATGAAATAATATTTTGCGTGAAGTGAAAACAGAGAGAAAAGGCTGAGGTATTCCAAAGTATTCCAGGTCTGATGGAGTGATGAATCCAAATTTGGATCAAGCTGTCGTTGATATGTATGAAGCAGATTAGGAGAGAGGTTGGTGTCAGCCATCTGTAAAACACGGTGAAGGCGCTGTCATGGTTTAGGCTGCATTTCAGTCAGTGGTGTTGGGCATCTTATCAAAACTGATGGAACTGTGAACGATGATAAGTCCCATCAGATCTTAATCCACTGTGTAGTACCATCCATAATGTGTCTGACTGGCAACAGCTTCAGTGAACTCAAACACACGGCCAATGCAGTTGAAGCATACCAGAATTAAAAAAAACAACAACAATTAAACACTAGTGTTCATCGATTGGCCTCCTGCCCGGACCTCAACATTACTGAAGAAGCGTGGGATCATCTTGACAGAAAACAGAACAAGAAGCAGGTCGATCCTGTTTTTCCATTTATGTTTGCCCTTCTCAATAAATATGAATTACATAATTTTTAATTAATGGCAAGCATGCAACCAACTGAACAACTCCACCCAAAAATCATATTAGTTTGCGTGGAGGAATCAACATATATGGGCATTTCTACTCTCAAAGCCAAGAAACTTTACGCAAAGAGGCAAATAAAACAATTTAGTGACTGAAGTTTGAGTCTCAGGTGGGGAGAATTTTTCACATGTTGCAACAAAGAAACTTGATAACAGTGATGGAAAAGATAAATCCTTTGAAGCAGCACTAAAGAGGTGATATGAAACTTTGTTTCTATGTGCCAAGACATGCCATATCTAAAAAATGCATTCTGCATGCATTTCTTCATATGACCGCTATAGGTTGATCCACTTAAACCCACAGCTATAGGTCAGAACAACAGCTCATGCAAATGATCTATATGCTTGTTTCCTGCTGTGGAACAGTCTAAAATTTTCTCTAACTTGATGTGTCATTTTATTATCTGCATTTTGCATTGATCAGATTGTTGATTACTTAAACTAGTGGGGCTTTGTTGTTGTTTTGTTTTTCCTGTGCTGATTTTCCCACTTCCTGACTTTATATTAAGCTAAGACTACTCAAACAGACATGTAAGCCACATCCAACTCAAAATATTGTCTTTTAAGTGATAATGGCTCATAATGCATAGTGCTTAATATACAAACAATGATCCACTAAGACAAAAACACATACCTGTTTTTTGTTTTTTTTTACTTTACTGCCTTTTGTTTCTGCTTCTAAATAAATCAGTTACACACACCCCACACAAACACCTCTGCATCACTGCTTATTTTCATTGTCTCTCCTCCAAGGTTTAACACGTCTTTACATGTGCATGCTACACAAGCACACCAATCAATTATATTAAGTGACAAGGTGAAATAAAAGATCACAAACACAAACACTTGCCCATCATACTTTCATCAGATTCATAATGTGTGTTATCACACTCCTCTTGTGCGATGTGTTGTGCAACATGCTGCTGGCACCTCCACACACAGATATTGTCACAGTTTCTGCAGACACAGCTTTTATAACACACTGTTTACTCTGTAAAGGACCTGAGTCTGTGGCAGTCAAGTAAAACTGGCCGAGGACCTCTGGAGAAGGGCTGGAGGGACAGCCACAAACCTGTCATGTGCTCCTATAAGAGGGTGGAGTGCAGCTTTGAGGTCTACGGCTTCCAGACCAGGACGGAGGAGTTCATACATCGAGTAAGATCGGACTCTTTCCCTTTATGTTCATTCCATTGCTATTGTAACGTGACTGCGTCAAGGAGACATCACGATCTTCTTCAATGCCATTCGGTCATTCATTATATGAATGTGCCATGTGTTGCATTGTGACACAAATAAATCACTACCACATTAATTTTAAGACATTAGCATAATTACCAGCATTAACGGCTGCTGGCGTCAAATGACCTCTGATCTGTATTATATTATACAAAACGGTAAGAAAACATCTGTTTTTCCACTTTTAACAAAGCATAGTTGGAAGTTAGCGGAAGAAGTTGTACAGCTGGTGGGAAGAAAAAAAAAACACTTTCACAACATTTATCCTCTGCAATGAGGCAAAGCAATGAAGTGTGAAAAGAAAACAGAAGCACCAGCAGCTAAACTAGCAATAATGCCTTTTAACCCACCCCAACGCTGTCAGTGAGGAGCAAGAATGTTTGGATTGTGGCTCTATTTTTTTTACAAAGCCAAGCAAAACAGATGAAACTAATAGTAAATGCACTGCACTCATAGTCTTTTAACCTTATGCTACAGTCACACTATGCAGAACAGCATTACCAAACAAAAATTAATTGTCTACATACACAGAAATTCCCAATAACATACATTAACATTAACTACTTACATCAAGAGCAAAAGCCTCATAGATTTTGGGACAGAAAAAACAAAAAACTCCTCCAAAAACGGTCGCATACTTGCTGCGATGACAGTGATTTAAGATCAAAATGACATAGGTGTTCTGCAACCTCGCTTTTATGTAGCAATGTAACCAGAATTGAGTCCCCTGGCGCAAAGAAATGCATCACAGACGAGGTGCACGTATTGCAGAGGGCTAAGTTAGGTTGATTGCAACGAGGTTGGCAATCCATCTGTGTTCATTCCTTTGCAAACCTTCACGATTAGAGAGGTCGCAGTTGCTCTGATTCGGACTGCGATTGTTTGGAAACAAGATCCTGAGCAATCACCTGAGCGATTAAAAGTGGTTGCAAGCAGCTACTTCTAGCATTTGGTCACCCAAAGGTTGCAGAGGTTGGTCGCTGCAACTACTTGCAAACTGTTGATGAATGCAAAAAAATTCAATACAATCAAAGAGCAACTAATATTTAAATGAGTCCTTAGCTAGGCATGATGGACCACTTTTATTCACACACAACAATGCCAGGGGATCTGCTGTGGAAGATGGCCAGCCACTGGAAGCGACTTAAGGTTCAGTGTCGTGCCCAAGGACACTTTGGCACATAAAAGGTCCAGCGACTGAGCCACCATCCACGATTGAGCAACAACCTCTACAACCAGAGCCACATCCACCCGCCCCAGCCTCCTTATTAAATAAATCCTCATTTATCTCAGCCGTAATCTCATATGTTTGAATTAATTACACAAAGGCACTGTCGTGATTTTGACACTGATCTGCTGTAAAATCATTCTAAAAGCAGCATTTCACACACGACTACACACAACAGCTGTAGCTTTTTAATTACATTTGCTTCCCATAACAGGTTTTTGTTTTCTGTGTAATTGCAGAACATACGAGACATTCTCCTGGTTGGCCACCGGCAGGCAGTGGCATGGATAGACGAATGGCACGGTGGGTCAAAATTACAGTAAACTGCTAAATTTTATATTTTACAGATACGAGATAATCTATTCTGAGCAGCGCACTTGTACTTGTACTTTGCTGTTGTTTTACCCTCGATCTACAGCCTGTTAAATTAAATATGTATCTTCCACTCTGTTTCAATGCATGCCTGTGTTTATGCACTGCTTTCCCCACAGGGCTCTGTTTGGAGGAGGTGAGAGAGTACGAGCGGACGATGCAAGAGAAGACCAACAGCAAAGTCAAATGCAGCCAGAACAGCACAGGTGAGTTCTCAGCATCTGACCTGCACTGTACTGAAATACCACAGAGGAGGAGAGACGAGAAGGGGGGGGGGGATAATAGAGGTAGATATGAGAGGAGTGGAGATGTAGGAATAGATGTAAGTGAAAAAAAAGGGAACAGGAAGTTTGAAATGTATATTTGTGCTCTACAATTATTAATTTCATACCGTAATAAGCAAGAGATGTACCGAGGCTGTTTTCAGGTATTTTTTTTTAGCCTGGTACGTTATTAGATGCTGTCAACAAACTGCAAACACTATGAATAAATAACCATGTAATGCTGGCATGCTTGAACAGATATTGGTTGCACCACTAGTGCCTTCACTGTGCCCTACAAGTACCCAGATGGCTGGAGTACATCTGTGGGAGAAAAATGGGAAAGGAAGAGCAGTCAGGAGGCATTTCACAACACAAGGAGCAGTGAGGAGGGAGAGACAGAGGGTGTATGCCCAGAAAAGGACGACAGAAAGACAGATGTAGTGTGTGTCTATGTGTGTGTGTGTGTGTGTGTGTGTGTGCGAGGTTCGGGGCGGGGGGGGTAGAAAGGCTCATGAAGTGATAATGCCACTGCGTCTGTCTGATAAACAGTGTAATGCAGCCACCTGCTGAACTCTCACCATCACGAGCCCTCTCAACATAAATAACCGACCATTGCAGCACTTAGCTGCAAATGTCAGACCTGGTGGGGGTATGTGTCTGGGCATATGGTGTGGGTACGTGTGTGTGCGTGAATGTGTGTGTATTGTGTGTGTGTGTGTGTGTGTATTGTGTGTGTGTGTGTATTGTGTGTGTGTGGGGGGGGGGGGGGGGGGGTCAACCTGCCACCTGCTGGTTAGTCTGGTGAACCTCAGTTGGCTGTGGGAGATATCAAAGGTAAAATTCCCAATATGGCCTGTAGCATCTTGCTGCCTGCGCTCTCTCTCCTTCTCTCCCTCTGTGCGTTATGATGAGACACATCAAGCTGCAACAAATCTGCAGTCATTGCTCAACCTGCTGCAGCCTGCTCCACTGCCGTGGCCCCCCTACAGGCTGAAAGCTGCCACTGCATGCAGATCTGCACAGACTGAGGAATTGTTTTCATTTCATTTATCTGGTGTAATAAAAGTAAACTGATGTCATTTACTCTAGTCAATTGAATGAAAAGGCAAGTCTGTGAGCTGTGAGCTCACAGTTTTCCCTTTTTCCTTCTGATTTTTTTCCTCTCTTTAACTTCTTTCTTGCCTCGTGTAACAGTGGATGTATCTGTGTGTCTCAGATTCAGGGCTCGTCCCTCGTCCTGCGTTTTCTCGCTCCATCTCTGTGACAGATGAGCGCAGCCTTAAGAAGATGGGAGTGACCACTGCAGCCGTACCTGACCCCTCCCATGTGACACACAGTCCCATTCGCCTGAACTCAACCCCCGAATGACGCCTCTGTCTCTCTCTCTCTCTCTCTCTCTCACACACACACACACACAAACACACACACACCTTGCACAGTGCAAACACAACTCAAATACAGTGTCAACATTCACCAGAGTCATGTGATGTCATCTCTCAAATATGAACACACCCATATGCAAACAGCAACATGATCCAACAGACACCGTTTTTTGGGAAAATGCTTTGTTGCTTTCTGGAGCAGAGTATGATATCAATACCTTCTTCTTCTTTTTTGCCTTAAGTTACCGGTTCTAGCTCAGGGAAAAAGTACTTCACTGTTGTTTTTGTATGACTTTAAGAAAAAAAATTGTGAGCTGCAGAAATGTTGGTAGGGAGATTTTGTTACTTTTGGAGAGAGCCGAGCTTGATGTTCTTTCTGTTTTCTGTCTTTGTGTTAAGCTAAACTAACTGGCTGCTGGCTACAGTTTCTAGTATCGATCTCTTCATCTAACGCTCTGCCAAAAAGCAGCACAGAGCAGTTCCCAAAATACTAAACTAATCCTCCAGCACCACCTAAGAATTATTCATTACTTTTTACTTTGTTGATATGGAGTATGTTACAGAATGCCGCTCAGATGCACAAGAACACACAAGCGCCTTGCGTCTACTCAGACATTTTCTACAAATAACCTTCAAGTGTCCTCGACAGATCGTAGACACGGTGCATTTCAGCACTTTCTCTCAGTTCCTCGGTTAGAGTGGAGTGCAGGACCCCCAGCAGGGCTCTCCGATTGTTTCCGAGCCCCCAACCAGGAGCGTACAGACAGATGCATAAGGAGTTTAATAGAGTGGATCTAATGAGAGAGCATGAGAGAAGGGGGGTGGGCTGTCAATGCAATGGATCAGCTCCCCCTCCCCACCTCAGCCAATAGGTCAGACCAAGTGTATTGACAGAAGGTAGTGAGGCATTGTATTGGTTCCTTGATCGCTTAGCTGAGTGTTGGGCCAAACGCGAGCTAAACTTCAATTATGTATCAACGGGGTGAGCATTTATAACATTATTAGCTCATGTGCATTTAAAGGGAGAATGGGTTCTTGTCACTGGGTGTAATTATGAAAACTGAATAGATGTAAGTTGTATGATAAAGTGTTACGTACTGCTGTTGCCTTTTTTTGTAAAATTACTGGATGTTTAAATAGAATCAGATGGAAAATCATATAGATGTTACACTGTATAGTCTTTTATAACTGCTCTGATTAATAAATATAAATTCTCTCTAATGTGATGACTCAGCTGTGTCATGTTTAAGCAAAAATAATGGACTCAATCCGCACATTATCAGCCATGTTTGATCAGTATTGATCAGCCGCTGGTATATCACAGACTGCGCATGTAATCTACTCACCAATTTCACACACGTGTGCCATGTGGAACCAGCTCGAGCAGCAGCGGACGTGAAAATATTCACGCGCTCAGTCCAGACGTTTTCCCCGCTGCAAGACGCCACAGAGTCCTAATTGTTTCACAGATGAGGTGGGTGTGTGCGCACGTCTTGTCATTTCATTGTCACTTTATTATTCAAGACTTCAGGACAAAAGCGAGGCTTGTCATGGAGAGACTTGAAAGTTCCCGTGATTGACAGACATGGCAGCTTGCTTTGAATGGCACGCCAAATAGCTCGCATTATGGGGCTCATTATGGCTTCTTTTTACCCATACAAATCAAGAGCCAGCATGACAATTTGTTATTAGATTCCCAACAAAGTGCTGCAGACGTGCTGTCACATATACACACAAACACGTAAGTACATACGCACAAAAAAAAAAAAAAAAACTTGCTCCCTATTGTCTCTTTTTACAGTAGCAGCAGGGGGCTGATATGAAAGCGCAAGTGCTCACCACAGCTAGGAGAGTTCACAAGCACTGCAGAGGGAGCACAAACTTCTGGGTGCACTGAACTAACATCACCTCTGTCTCTCTCACTTCTTTGTGTTTCCCATTAAATTTTCTCTCTCATTATTACCATCGTCAGAGCTCTCCTCCATCCTACTCCTTTATGCTCGCTTCCCCATTCTCGAAATCTCCCTTGATCTTATTTCTTTCACCTCTCTTTATCTGTGTGTCCTCATCTTCATTCCTCAAGAGGGCCTCTAAAGAAGATGTACTGGGCTCATTTTATGGAAATGTTCCCTGTGGTGCATTATCATAGATCCTGACCCTGTAGTGCTGAATCACCCAGCCGTTCCCAGTTCACCTGTCAGACCCCACAAGCAGCACGGTCGAAGAAATACGCGACGTTCTCCAGAGCCGCACCACCGCCGTCCCGCAGATTCGGTTTTGTGGAGCCTTGAAACAGGGCTAAAGGAACGGGAAATGGGAAAGCAGTTTGAGCAGCGGTTTGTTTCTGACAAAGAAAAGCATAAAAAGATTGTGTGGGGTTGCAGGCCATGTGTGTACACAATTTCTCCTGAGCCTTAATGGTATTTTGCTTAACCACACTGATGAACGAGCTTCTGCTCCAGATCGATACACGCCCTCCATACGCTACACAGACAGTAATGCAACTGCCTCATTTGTCTGACGTCGTGGTGTGTGCACGAGTCCCCGTGACATTTTACTCATGTTGTGGGGACATAATGTGCGTACTCAACACGAGGGGCAAAAAGCAAGCCCCTGTGATGTCATGTTTTAAGGTTGGGGTAACGTTCGGGTAGGCGGACGACAGTTACGGTTAGATGAGTGCATATCACCGTGATTTGAAGTTATCGATAAACGACCTCATTTGTTTCCCATTTCCCGACCGTGCAGTAACTTACTCAGACATTAAACGAGAATAAACATTAAGCTTTACCGTTTAACATGTCTAACTTCATCCACACACCAACACTGACTTGATAAAGGCTTATTGTGGTTGTGTGTGTGTGAGCACGAGGTTTGAAAAGATATATATTCTCCACAGAATGGATGTTAAGTGAATCAAAGGGTCTCCATCAATGTTATCATAAGCATATTTACCTCCCATTGTGTTGCTATCATTGTTTGATATGTCATGTGAGTGTGCTTCTGCGTGTGAATTCCCATGGGTATGCGACTCCCATGAGATTAAACGGTGAGGCCAAGATGCTTGCGTTCCCTCATTACAGTGTAAGCAATACAGTTTTTAGCTCTCTCAACCACCTAAAAGACTTTAAATCCTCCGTGTATTAAGCCTTACCACTGGGAACCCAATTTGTAACCTCTGCCCAGTAATACGTTAACTGGACTTTATCTGGGGACAGGCAGAGTGTAAAATTCATACAGTATCTGAGTGAACTAATTGAGCCAATTAAGAAAGTGAATATGGATTACTGTGGGACTGTGAACACACACAATCCCTCTGGAATAGAGTTGGAGACCACTGCTTTCACGCGATAATGATTGTCATTGCAAATGGATGGCGGTGCAGGGTCTCGAAGCGCCGCACGACAACACTCCGGCTGGCCTTGCATTTACACTGATGTGTTTTCATTAGTGCAGCAGCAGCTGATCCCAGGGCCGTTATTCCGGGCAGTAATTAATTGCATGCGGGTAAAGGAAAAGTCAAGGATAAGTGTTAAAAACTGTTCCCCGCCGCATACATACGCTTGCTTCACTCATAAACACAGAGGCAGCACTCATTTCTCACACAAACACACATTTGCTCGAGGAAACAAAAGAACGAGTATAAACAAGAAGAGACGCAGCAGAAACTTGCACAAAAATAAGAGCCTTGGGTACTTCATGCTTTAAATATCTTAATCAGCAAGCGCATAAAGTCTCCCAATTTTAATTGCACCGCCATGACTATTAATTACATAACAGCCATTGCAGTCAGCATGCCCATATGTTTGCTAATGGGAAAGGATGGATTAGAATAGTGAGTGGAATACATTAGAATACAATGGTTTTTATTGATCTACAAAGGTAGAATTACATTTTTCCTGCAGCATGTACATACAAACAATAACGTTTTTTTTTCTTTGGGTTTTTCAAAGAACAACGTTGTAAACAAATGGCAGGAGACACTTCATAAGCTGAAAGAACAATAAACCACCATTACTGTAAAGAAACTCCAGAAGACAAGATTAATGTAAAACAAGAGATGCTTCAGAGACACTACAGAAAAAGTGCTGTACTCCTGTGAAACAAAAGATGCTTCAAACAGTGGGCTCAAGGAAAAACACGTTTTTTTTAAAAACCGAGATGCTTTCTGTCATAGAGACGAAACATCTGGCTTAGAAATGGACTAAATTTGATCTGCAGCTATTTCTGATTAGCACCAAGCTATATTTTTGCATAGGGCAGGGCAATATGGCCCAAAATATTTATCACGATATACATTTGAAAATTTGCGATAACGATATAAACTGATGATATAATTGACAAAATACTTTACAACTCCACAACGTTATTAGTGCAAAAAACCAAACAAACAGCAATGTATTTTCACTTAAACAAGCAGCTGTTTTTTATTTGCATTAAAGTTATATAAAAATTTAACAGTGCAAATGCAAATTCCTTGCTGACAGTTTAACCAAAAGGCATTTCCAGTGGAAATTGGCCGACATATCCTCAGCACAACCATGTATAATATCCACAAAACTTAAAAAGAGGTTATACACACACAATACGGTAATATTATGTTGAAGCACAGTACGTATTACTCTGCGAGGCTCCTGCCTCCGGTAGCCGTAATGTTCCAACAATCCATCAAGCGGTGCAGCTTCATAGCTTACGAAAGTCGTACTAAAACATTTCTGACAGATTTTCGAGCGCCGTGTACCACATAAAAACGGTTCGAGGTTAGTAAGCACAACCAGAATTCATGCATAAGGCGCGCCGGATTATAAGGGGCACTGTCGATTTTTCAGAAAAATCAAAGGATTGACTTTAAGTGTGCCGTATTTTCCGAAAAACACGGTAATAACGACGGCCCGCTAGCATGCTCTACCAAAAATAGTGCTTTGTTGTGTATCAGATGGACGAAAGCTAAACTAGTTCCACACCACTGAAGTTGCAGCATTTTTACAAACCAGTTCTGGTTCATCTGTTTCATTCAACGATCCGCTTTCGCCCTTCTCATTCTGCGTCGCCGCCATGCTTTTTTCCGCCATGTGTGTATGTAAACAAAGGCACTGCGCATGCACGTTTTACTCATATTCTATCCCAATATTTCATTTTCTTATCATTGCCTAACATTATACCTGTATTACCGTGATACGTACGGTATGATATGGCCCAGCCTTAGCAGGTACCATGAAAGTATTAAATAATTACCTGTACTCACAATGAAGCATTTACATTGTATACTGTTGTTTAACACAGGTTTGCTTTCCATTTACAGCAGCGGTCCCCAACCTTTTTTGCGCCACGGACCGGTTTATGCCCGACAATATTTCCATGGACCGGCCTTTAAGGTGTCGCGGATAAATACAACAAAATAAAACTAGTACCGGTACCGAAAAAAAGAAAATTTATTCATAACACACGTGAAAAGACCAAGGAAAACCGAGTAAATGATAAAAACGATAACAAAATAACGCTGAAAACCAATAAAAACCCTGAAAACTATACATTTACACCTGAGCCTCAACTCTCGCGGCCCGGTACCAAACGACTCACGGACCGGTACCGGTCCGAGGTCCGGGGGTTGGGGACCGCTGATTTACAGCATCAATATGTTCTAACTACATATAAATAACTAATTCGATATCTAAATCTAAGGAAACCTTAGCTGTGACCAGAGGTGGAAAGAGTACTAAAATATTTTACTCAAGTAAAAGTACTATTACTTTGCTGAAATTTTACTCAAGTACAAGTAAAATTACCTGTCTAAAAATGTACTCAAGTAAAAGTAAAAAGTAGCTCATTTAAAATGTACTCAGAGTAAAAGTTACATAGTTACTTTTCTGTCAGCAGGAGGACAGCCGCTTCTGAGTAGTGCAAAACAAGACAGTGGGATATAAATCTCAAAGTAGTTCTTTTTTAGTGAAAAGAAAAACTTTACAAATTAAAGTGCAGTGGCAGTTAAACTGCAAGTCTATACATGAAAATGGATAATGGTCACCAAACCAATCAACCAAACTGTCAGGTATCACAGTGTTTTCAATACAAAACCATATCATTCTTTCACATGAGAATGTGTTCTAAACTGTCAAATAAGAGAACAAGTACTGAACTGAACGGCAGCTGCTTTAAAAATGTTTTTTAATTTTTTAAACTTGGCCCTGCCCTACTGTACCTCTAGATTAAAGTTCCTGTATCCATCCTAGAGTGTTACTCTCTGAACCTCCTGTTAATTTTGAGGAGCAGTTGATTTTCAAAGTTAGTAGAGTTCATCCTTGCTCACTTTGCAGTGAACAGTAGTCCAGCACAGCTAAAGAGACGCTCGAAGGCAGCTGAGGCAGGCAGGCCAGTGTTAAGTTTGAGAGAAAGTTTTTTGACGTCCCTAATAAGACATCAATGCATTACATAGCTACCGCTGGTAAATTATACCAATATACCTCGTGTTTTTTTTTTTTATTGGACAGTAACAGGCTAGTTAACGGGAGGTTGCAAGTGCTAATTAACAAGTAACAGAAGTCAGCTGTCTTTGACTAATCTAAGGTAAGTGAGCGCTCTGTTATTCTTTTGCCTGCAGTGTGAACATATGTGGGTTAAGTAAGAAAGTAGCCGCTTCTGTCTTTAATTTAACTATTTTTTTAAAATAAATTATTATTATTAACAAACAGGAAAAACGTAGGTAAACACATTTTCTTTTGGCAATTTACCAACCCAGTAAAAAAAATGTAAGTTGCGTGAACAACAACGTGCCCGATTACAGCAAGTTGCTAGTACCAACCAACGTTATCTGTGTTCTTCACAGATGTCTTAACGTAATGTGATTAATTTGAACACAGCCTTTTTGTCACGGTTCTGGGTCATGTTGACCCAGCTTTCTGTTTTTCATGCTTTGGTGTTGTGTTTTTCTAGATTATGAGTTGATTTATCAGTGATACTGTTTTGATTATGATTATTATTTAGTAGGCTTGGTCAGTGTCAAGTCTGTCTCTCTCTGTCTAGTCCGTGTCTTAGTAAAGTGTGTTTTGTTTCCTGTTTTACTTTGAAGGTTCTTGTTCCTGTCTGATGTCAGTGTTCCGGCTTTGCTCTCCCTGTCTCGTTAGGTCTTATTCCTCCCAGCTGTGTCCCCCTTCTGTCTCTAATTCCTTGATGACTCCCTCAGTGTATTTAAGCCCAGTGTGTCCTTGTGTCAGTGTCGCGTCGTTAACGTCTGTTCACCCTCACTTGCTGTGTGTTCATGATTTCCAGTCCTCCTGCATCTCAGTTTAGAGTTTTGTTTGCTTTTGTGAGTTTTATTTTATGTTGAAGTTTTGTTCCAGCAATAAAGCTGCATTTTCAGTTGAAACCTCGTTTCCTAAGAGTCCTGCATTTTGGGTCCACCACTCCTGCCTGCCTGCCACACAGCCGACCATGACACTTTTTGCTACCTTAACGGTACGAGTTGTATTTAACTTACTTCTACATGCTTGCGCAGGTTTGATGTGGAATTTTTTAAAAGCTGCTAACTCGGTCTCTCTGGGCAAACACAGCTTACACTGCATAATAAAGCTGTTGCCTTTCTTGCACTTGAAGCCGAAATGGTCCCTTAAATACGGCCAGGGGTTCACATCCGTTTCTTCGAGTTCAGGGTCAGCAGAATTCGACGGGGCTTCTTGTTTCACTAGATCCGTAACACCGACGTCAGACTCCATCTTTAACGTGACCTTAGCGCCAATTTGTTCTACTACCCATCATTCCCTGCAGTATTTCCAAAGCGCAATGGTTCTTTTTTATTTTTAATTTACTCAGTAACGGGTGTGATTGAAAACGTAGCGAACTACAATACTTTTTAAAAAATATACTTAAGTAAAAGTAAAATTACAGACTTTAAAAAGTACAAATACACAAAAAAACTACTCAATTACAGTAACGCAAGTAAATGTAATTCGTTACTTTCCACCTCTGGCTGTGACAGTATCGATCAGAAATTGCTGCCGAGAGTCACTGTGCAGTTGATTACAAACACATTTTGTAGTAACACGACTTGTTTGAATCACATAATATTGGACGCCTTGTTCATCTAGTGGCCTGTACGATAAAGCAAGTTAAACATATGCAGGAAATCTTCTCGTTATCTGGCTCCACTTACGCTAACGACCGCAATCAGGGTAAGTGGTCACACAGAGGTGGTTATCAACTCAATAAGTCAATCCAGGGTTTCCCAATCCAGCTATGAGTGCTTTCATGAAAGTGGTCGTGTTGGCAACATCTGACCAATAACAAGCATGGCCTGGTCTGCTGGCAGCAGAAAGACAGATTTTGATACAAAAATATGAAGGGGTTAAACACATAATCCACACTGAAAGGAGCAAAAGGTGCTGGAGACTAATTTGTGTCAAAGGAAAAGTATTAAAGGCTCTGTTTGAATATGTGTACGCTTTAGTCAGTAAGACTAGAAGAGACCTCCTATATTCAAGAAGTCGAGCCAATCCGAAGCCAGGAAGCGGACAAAGAAGCCGACTCTGGACGTTAACAGACCGATCAGTATTCACAGCTCTGTCATTAACACAGGAAAATCTGACAGGTTACATTAGGGTTTAACTGTCTGACAACAAGAAAAAAAATATACAAATCCAAATGTAAACACATGTTCAGGCAAAAAATTCGACACAAGGTCAACAGGTATAAATAGATGAATCAGGAATAAACTTGATAAGAATCTACTTTTCTCTCTGGGAAAGACAAAGACATTGGATGCTCTTTAAAAAAACAAAACAAAAAAATTTCCTTGCATGCAGAGAAGAGCACAGTACACGAAGGAGGGTAAACCAAGACACAGCTGAAAATAATTAAGACATTATAAAAGGAAGTAAAACTAACAACTGAAAACTCGTGCTAAACCTCAAATCCCACTGACTGGCACAGGACTCAGGTTTAAATAAATAAATGAAACTAGAGCCAACACAGTAATGCTTTCAACCTGCATTTTTTGCTCATTTTGAAGTCTTATTAAAATGAACTTTTTCCTTTTGTAAAACAGACACTGTAAAATTTGAGGGCTGCAACATGAACACATCGCTGGAATTGTGTCTCAGTTAAATCCTCCACTCTCTTGTGTCTGGTATAAAAAAACATGACAGAGAGGGCCGTGACATTAAAGTCAACAGTTCAGAGCTTGACAAATCAAAGAGTGATGTCAGCGTGGAAACATCCATCTTTTAAATACAGTCTATGATTGTAGGTAGCACGCAGTTTGCTACTCGGTGACCTTACAAAGGTAATTTATCACTAAGAGCAACAAGCACAAAACAGCAGTAAATAAATTTCAGTCCAATCCAACCTTTCATGTCCCCTCACTTAAAAGTTTTGTTAAACTTTTATTTTTCTTTCTGAGAGATTTACAGTTGACTTTCTGCAATAAATATGAAACTACGACCAGCACCGGCTTAGCTGAGCACAAAGAGGGAAAACCGGAGGAAGCACCATATCTGTTTCTGTCACCAAAAAAAAAGCAAACAAGCACATTTCCAAAAAGATTTGCATGTGAACATCTATCAACAATATACTGAATTATACTGCGTTTATCTTTTTTGTATTTGTGTTCTTTGTCTTGTGTGTCTGACTTACACATCAGGGTGACATGTTGCTCGTAACTGACAGTAAAGTGGGACATGGGCAGATTCGTGGCGGCAGCTCATTAGTTTTCAGGTGACAGCTCCGGGTGACAGTGAGGCGCTACTCGACCTGAACACCAGCGTAGAAGAAACCTTTCATTTTTCCAGGCCAGCTGTCACTTCAGTCTCGATTACCACCAGGATTAGTATAACACTGCAGCTGCACTTTTGTAGGGTCAGTGTCTTTACTTGCTGTTTCTAGCTGAACTCTCCGGCTGATAAACAGAGACCTTCTTTCTTTTGTTGTGGATCTGCAGGGTTAAGCTTTTGACCTGGTTTTGTCTGGAGCTAAAGGGTGGACTAACTTTTTTCATTTCTCTGTAAAAGGCTGGCAGAGTTCTTCTCTCACACACTGTATTTTAGCCACACTACATTTTATATATAGATATATATTTCTTATGATTACTTCCCCCTGTTGCCTATTGTTCTTTGAAGTGTGTAACTGTATACCTGGGTGTGTTATTTGTAGATGTAATTTGAGAAAAACTAATGCAGGCTTATAAAAAGCACCAAAGTCTTAGACAATATGGTAATGACTACCCAAATCTTAATTCCATATAAACGCCCACATGCTTTTTATTCTCCTGCTGCTCACATAACATCTATTACAACTTTCCATAGCTCCAGGCCAAGCTTTCCTCCTCGCCTTTCTTGCTTCTCACCCTCTGTCTTTTTCTACTTGTCATCTGTGCTCATTTTCAACTTTGCCACTGCGCTCTGTGTTATTTCAGAATCAAAGTAATAAAATGGATCTTCACTGAGATGATTTCATTGCGGGGGGGTGGGGGGTGGGGGGTATCATGTGGAGAGGACAATGATAAAAATGAGAAACGGGAGGAGGAAGTGGGCAGAGAAACAAATCAAAAACACCTGGCTGCCTGGCTTACTTTGATTTCAAGTTCCAGCTAGATCTATAGCTACTGCCTTAAGGAAAAACCCACTGCTGGATACTCTTAGATAGTTATAAGTCAACAGTCTGTGGCGTTCAGTGGACTGGAGAAGTCTGTTTGTCATAGAGTGTTGGCATTTTTACTCTACGGTGCATTCCCCTCTTTGCAGTCACTGAACAGTGGTGCAAAAGCTTCTGCTCTTTGATGGTTGACAAACATGTCAGTGATGTTTTTTGCAAAAAAAAAAAAAAATTCTGCTGTTTGGCTAAATAGACATATTTTTGACAGGATGTAGCAACATCTGTGTTTGGACAGCCATTAATGGGAAACAAGACTTCGAGTGTGCAGCTCTACTAGCAACTCCGTGATGCTGTATTTACACTATATTCACGCTGACATGCTGTTGTTTAGCACAAATAATGTGACAGTTCTGACATGTTCACCATTTCTGCTTAGCTTGTCAGCATGCTAGCTGTTACTTGTAGGTTCTAAACAAAATACAGCTGAGGGGACTGTTGGCAGCTTTTGTGGTCATAAATAAAAAAGTATTAATCCAGTTCAAGCGTTAATCTGGTGAAGAGTGACATATTACCATTGATCTAATCTAGTCCAAAAACTAACTCCACTTAACCTGCATCAAATTATTAGTGGAACCTGGTTATGGCTCAGTCATATTAGAGTTAAATGGAAACCTCCTTGCAACAACAACAAAAAAAAATCTGGGGCTGTCTGGGGATTTCCTTCAATTTACTGTCAACTGAGACCAATCGCAGGCAGCTGCACCAGTGGGTGCAACTTTTCTGCAACGCATCACTTTGTGAAATGGGAAACATTGCAATTTGTTGCAAACTGGTTTATGGTATTCCATAAAACAAAGTACCATAATTTATTTATACAGCACCTTAAAAACAACACAAGGCTGTCCAAAGTGCTGTACAGTAGAACTATAAACAGTAGAATAAGAACAATAAATACAATAAATAAATAACAATAAAACAACAGTGCCAGTTACCCACTCAGTCAAAAGCCAGCGAATAAAAATGAGTTTTTAACCTGGATTTAAAGACCACCAATGAAGTAGATTGCATGATGTGAGCCGTGATTTAGGGACTGAGAGCTACGGGGGCACATAAAGCTCTTCGGGTTGTATTGCTAAATGCAAACACGGTTGTTGACCATCTATGTCATTTTGTAGTTAAATCACCATCCTGCAGCAACTATGTCGCCATCTGTGGAGGAATTCCCGTATTTCTGTTTAATATTTGTGTTGCAACAGATTTGCAACTGATGTACATTTTAAAAGTTATCACAAACATATTGTGTATAACTCCCAACTTGACCCTATGCAAATTGCAAACTGACTCTGTTTTGTTGCCATTTTGACACTCCAAAGACACTTTGAAGATGGCAACTAACAGGAAGTTAAGACAAGTCATGCTCCTGTCATTGAAGCAACCATTTCAAAGGCAACAAGAATTCATGTTCATTGTGCAGTAGTCGCCAACCACTATTTTCCTTAGTGTGACTTTATCATTACTAGCCCATCACAGGACTAACACAGAGAGACAGCAAGCCACGCTAACATCCACACCTTACTACCAATTGGGAATAACCAATCAACCTAACATGCATGTCTTTGGTTGTTAGTGCATAAGACATTTAACTAAATATTCTAAATGTCAACCTCACGTTGGTGCCAGATTAAAGGTCACAGAATCAACAAAGTCAAAGTTCAGCCTGGTCCAGCCAATAGCTTGTTGTCACACTGAGTTGGAGAAAAATACACACAAACACAACAGCTTCATCATCTGGAGACAGCAAATGTCACGGTAGTCTAAGCATGGCATCTATTTTTAGTTATTTCCAAACCAAAGTGGTCGACCAACTAACCAAACAAAGTAAATAACCAACTAACAGGCTGACATTATAACCAGTAAAGCCATGCCATTAGCTACTTTGAAATGCATGCTGTATCAGTCAAAGCAACCCCAGAGAGTTTGGTATTTTGCAAATGGTGATTTTAAATTCATTAGCTGAAATTTCTCTGAATTCCCCAAAGTTATCATGGTGGAACGGCGCTTAAGTGTGCCTCTGGGCCTCTGTTACTATGGGCGGTTGCATTGTGTTGTCGTGCTTGCGTGCTTCACGGGTCTATTATAGAGACATCAGGGGAGTAGCAGAGGTCGACAGAGACAAACAGGTCACCCTTACCTGGGCTGCAGTATAAACGATTTCCCCTCTACCACTGCTCGACCTCGCTTCTTGCCATTTTACCTCACTTCACTCTACCATCAGCTCACATCTCCTCTATTCTACTTGTCTGCCGACTGCTACTTTCCAACCTCTGTCCCCTTCCCTGCACATCCTCCACAACCCTTCTCCTCATCATCCCAAGCCCATCTCTGCACTCCACACTCCCTCTTACCTCTCCACCCCTCGACAAAACAGAATTAATAATATAAAGGTGCCTGTGTGCGCGTCTGCATATGTGCGTGTGCATGGTTGGAGGGAGGGGTGATGAGAAGAGGACTGCAATGACCTTACTCGCAAATCGTTGCCTCATGTACAGCAACCATGTCCTTGTTGCAACAGCATAACAGCTCCGAGCCCCAGACCACAACACAGCATAAACAAACACACAAACAGCTGACTGCTTCCTCTCACTCTCTTTTTCTGCTGCAGCGTTATATGCTCATTATCTGCCCTTAAAAATTCACTCTGTTTGCTCGCTTGGCATTTAATAGAAAGAGAGCCCGATATTCCATTCTAGCAGTGAAGTGTTGCCGCCGAGTATAACATAGCTTTTTATGGTCTGACACCTCAGTCAGGAGGAATAAGGAGGAAGAATGTGCTTGCAGCCTGTTCCTCTTTAACTGTCATAGAAAGGGACAAATGATGTCAGACTCTGTTGCCACTGCTTCAAAGATGCACATGTCCTTTTAAAAAGCCCTCGAGTTGTGGCATTTAGCATTAACACAAGACAGGTGCCGTCATGCATTCAGCTCTGAGTGTGTGTGTGTATATTTATGCATGCGACCTCATCTGCTGATGTATGATCACATGCATACAGTATGTGTGGATGCATAGGTGTGTGTGTGCGTGCATGTGTGTCTTTGCTACTGTGGCATAAATCACTGGAGCTGAGCAGGGGGCTGGTGCTGCTCCCTCCATCTGTCTCTGTCTGCAGGGGTGAGGTATTTTACACTGATGAACGGGCGAATGGAGAGAGGTGTGAAAAAGTGAGCCCTGCTTGAGTCATGTGGGACGGACAGAAAAATAAATGCTGCAGAGTTTAAGGACAGCGGGCAGCGTGTGCATCATGTTAGTATGTGAAGAGACTAGGGGGTAGAGATGCGTCAAAGTCCGCAGTTCACATAATCCATGTCTCTGTAGGGCCGGTTACTCACTACCTAAGATCTGCTTTTGTGAAACAGACTGTTATCCAGTAGTGAGAAATAATGCCTCCCATATAATGTCTCTGCATGCAGTCCTCCCCCTCCCGCTGACTGAATGATGGATACATTTGAATGAATGCAGCTGGAAGCTAAAAACTCAATATTTCTTTGCTCCAGCATTTCTTGTGCATCAGCAATATGGACACATCAGCCTCATTCTTGGACCAAATTTCTTGTTCAATCTTCACACAACAAAATTCCTAAGCTGAGAAAATAGCTCCATATGCGGGAGAGTAACCTGGTGTCCACTGGTTACCTCGCCGCTATCAATCCCGCTCGCATCCTCTTAACATGATAAACCAACGCAGAACAGCTCCTGAACAAATGTATCCAGTACTTCCTAATCAGACTGTCACAGTCACGAGGGAAAAACTCCCTTCAAATACACACCACAGGTACATGAGCTGCGAGACACAGCCTGTTCAGCTCAAGTGTGCTTGACCAATAAAACGAATCCCCAAAACAGACAGTTCCCGAACTGAACCTGCAGTCTACCATACCTGTAGAAAGAGGGCAATCAAACAGAGAGCACAATGTAACACACTCACTTGCTGCTGCTCTGCACATTATACAACTTTGACAGCAGCACCACTGGAAACTGTCTTGTTGAGCACCCTCTGCTCCAGTTATGTCCACAAGAAACTGAGAGAGCTGAGTGGAAAAACAATTCAAAAGTTGGAAAAGGTTTTTTCGGCATCCATTTAAGGCCTTCCTCATCCCTCCTATCAATTTGGATTACAGCGTTTTGAAGAGACGCAGTGACAAAGGCAGGAGAGACTCTTGGCTTTAGATGGGTCTTCGGTTGAAGGGGAGGAGGTCATGCCTGGTCAGCTCGGATGTGAAGGTAGAGGGAGCAGAATCTCTCCTGACACACAACCAGTAGCTTGCCACAGCGAAAGATTTGGTTCTGGGTTCTGAGATTAGCTCAAGCATGGCAATCTCTCCTTGGAAGCGTTCTGCAGGGCTTAAAGAGGCAGCCATAGAGCAGCAACTGTGGAATGGACGAAGCAATGCCAGGATGTTTTCTAAGTCCCAGTTGGCAACTGAACACTTCATAGCAACACTGTCACATAATTGTTTCTGCATGCTATGTAACCTGGTGCTAAAGAATAGTTTCATATTTGGGGATATACACTCTTGACAGACAACCAGCAGACAGCCAGTTTGGTCGAGTCCTCTCGTGTTTCGTCCAATTACAAAGACTCATTCAAACTCCTGCATTTATAAATTAAGCAGCAATTATTGCAAAGCTTCAACCGTCTCTCTGAGAGTGATTGCAGCTTTCTACCCGGCGAGCTCAAATGTGGCCGTGAGTGTGCAACACCCTCAAGTTCTGGGCATCCATTTAGTCACCACAAGCTGAAATCGGCTGCATAACGTAAAATCATCTATTACAATCACCAGGCAGCCAATGATTTTATTTTAGTTTTTTTAGATGGAAGGATGTTGCAGTCCTAATTATTAAGCCATTAGCTTGCTAATTAGCAAGCTAAGTGTTTCCAGTGTTGGACGGTTTTTCATTTGAGACGATTTAATGTAAGTTTTCTCTGTATCTAATATCTAATAAAATATCAATATTTCCGGTGGGTGTAACAGTGCAAAGTATTACGATACTACACTGTATGGATTTATTCCCCCAGCACTAATAAATGTATATCCATAAAAATATTTTTGAGCTTACTGTGATCATAACCTTTGACATTTGACCACCAAACTTTAACCACTTCATCCAAGAGTCCGAATGTCCGAAATTTTTTTATAGATGTAATAAAATTAGAGTGTGTCAAACACACATGTGGGTATACATGTATCTATTCGCACAAATAGAAACCCATATGTATTTAGATCAATTTAATCTGTGGGTGTCCACTGATATATTCATAGCATATGGAATGAGGAAGCAGGAGGTATGAAATCCCTGTGGTGTGGGTAACCTTGAGGAACAGGAGCCCTTATATCCTCATTAACATGGACGACGCGTGGCCACAGGTATAACACACCTACCAGCACGCAAACAGACACACGCATACATGCACTCGCACTCAAACGAGCGGACAAACATGCACGACCCCCCACCACAGCATGTATTTTCATTATAACAATGCTGGCAAATAAGGCAAGGTTGGGCTGCGTTACTCTGCAGCTGCACAGAGGCTGAGTGTGTGAGGTGAGCTTGTCATTGACACTCGGCCTCAAACACGAATCGGTGAGGTGTAGTACACATCCTGCTCTGGAACTCAGCTGTGTCCTTTGCAGGTACAAATACTCACAGATAAATACACACTCGCTCAACACACAGGGCCGCTCGTGGCACAGGCTTTGTTTTATCTGATTTGGCTGTAATCTTGCTTCAACAAGGCAATAACTCTCAAGAGGATGAATCTACAGTTCAGGTGCAGGCAGTTTAACAAAGTGCACAGGAGGGTTTGGATCATTTTGTGTCAGTCCTGCCTTTTGTAATTTCAACCCATGTCCTGCAAAAAGAGGTTTGTATATTATTCGACACCGTTGTGCAATGTGTCCTTTATGTCCTGTCATGTAGCCCAACTATACGTCTGATTTACACAGACAGTTTTGTGGTGCTAGTCTGTATCTATACATATTTTCACTACTGGAATGATTCCTCCAGGAAAACAGATGCCTTGAAAGTGATCTGATTTCATGGGATAAATGGCTGAGAAAAGCCTGGTTGTGCTATAAATTTACACACAGATGTGACATGTCAAGACTGTCAAAACAATAGTTACAGCCCCCAATGGTGCTAGACATTCATTAGCACGCTGGACAACACAATAAATTAGAGCGGACAGGACAAAAAAAAGATCTAATCCTCTGTTAGAATGCAGAAAGCCGAGTTCTTGGAAACCCACAAAGCAAAAAGCAGAAGGATTATTACACACACTCACCAGCCACTTTATTAGGTATACTAGTTCAACCGTTAACACAAATATATAATCAGCCACATGGCAACTCTATGCAATGATTGGCATTTAGGCATGGCCAAGGCAGCTCGCTGAAGTTCAAACCGAACAGGGCATGATTGTTTGTGTCAGACGGGGTAGTCTGAGTATTTCAGAAACTGCTCATCTACTGGGATTTTCCCACACAAACATCTGTAGGGTTACAGAGAATGGTCCGAAAAAGAGAAAATATCCAGTGAGCAGCAGTTCTGGGTGAAAATGCCTTCTTGATGTCAGAGGTCAGGAGAATTTCCAGACTGTTGTGAGCTGATAGGAAGTAACTCAAATAACTACTCACTACAACCAAGGTATGCAGAAGAGCTTCTCTGAACACACAACACATAAAAACTTGATGCCACTCATTTCAGCTAAGAACAGGAAACTGAGGCTAACATCCACACAGATTCAACTAAACATTGTTCAAACTCCACGGCCTCCCTTAGTATGGTGAAATGGAAAAATCACAATCATGGATGTGCAGCTTACAAATCTGCAGCATGCGTGATCCTATCATGTCAACATGGACAATGTTTCCAGCTCATTGTTGAATTTGTGACACGAAGATTTAAGGTAGCTCTAAAGGCAAAACGGGGTCCAAGACTATCAAGTTGCAATAAAGTGTCCAGTCAGTGTACATTTTCATGAACAGCTGGAAGAGATTTTAATGACTGCATTACTTGGCAAGTGTCACACCTTCTCAGATTCACTGAGATCTAGCTCATCACACACAGTTAAACTCAGTCACATACACACTGACAAGGAAAAATTGCTTCTGAATGCTCCTTGATGTGATTTCTTTTTATCTGACTTTACAGATATTTCTTTGCTCTTCATTATGAAGGTTTTTAAAAAAGTGCACGATTAAATTTGGATTTCAATTTGGACAAAACTGACACTCATGACCAGGTTTCTAAAATTAGCATAATTGTTATGCAGAGCAACTTGACAGGAAGGACCTTAACACTGAAGTGAAGCTGGAAATCACTTGTGATGAGATGCAGTACTAAGGTGGTAATTTGTGCAGAGATAATTTTTTTTTTTTCATGTCAAAGCTGCTAAAATAAGATTTTTTGTTTAAATGTCAGAACCTGTTTGCATGCTTTAGCTTTTGCTTAGGAAACAAAGATTTAAAGAGATTTAAAAGGCATTACTGCACCGGTGGTGTGCCATTTCTCACATTCACCGTGTAGATTTTCAGAATTTAGGATATAATTTTCAGTTCCTAATGATATTTAATATTTAGGTACAGTAAAACAGGGGTAACAATTGGTGGTTAAAAGTTATACTTGTAGTTTAAGTGACCGGTATAAGTATTTTTAAGTAACGATTACCTTCACAGTATTTAAAAAGGTGGTGCATATGACACCTATTGAGTGCTTTCAAATGAGAATGTCTATCAGGCTTTGGTTTTTGCTACAGTAATTAGTTTATGTATCCAAAAAAAGTTCTTTAATGACCTTTTTAAAAACCAAAAACACAGAAAATAAGAAGACTTGATTAACCAACTGTGCTTGAATGCTGCCTCAAAGGTTACACCATCTATAGTCAGGCATTGCTTTCAGACAAAAGAAACATGCCATTAACTAAATACTGCGTATTATAAATAGTGTTGGGATCATTACTCAGAAAAGTGATGTATTACTCATTGTTGCCGCAATGAATTACGTCATTTAATACTCCCTGGAGAAAGTAATTAATTACACTAATATTAGACTACTTGTGCTACTTGGCCACATGACCTGAGATGCTTTGTTACATAATAACCAGCTAACAGTGTAAGCAGATCTCTATCCTAATAAACACTGCACAAAAAAAGGTCACAGCGATGATTCTGCTGGACAAACAGGTAGAAATGGAGGCCACAACGCTCCCACGCCTCAATGCTTTTTCTTTCTTACCTGTTGAAGCTCAAGTTCTGGATGCTTGCCTCGGCTGTGGTCAATATTCAAACTCATTTACACTGGGTTCAGGTTTGTTATCTGCTAGCTTTGTGTTAGCACGTTATCTTTGCGGTTGATTGCAGAGAGCTGATGTGTTAGCAGCAGTTGTATGTGGGTAAGGTGCAGTTCGCCCTTTACCGTCACCTTCTCGTCCTTTGGTGCAGGAAAACAGCAAGCAGGCATAATATTCGTATTTTTCCACAAGCACAGAAAAAGAGCAAGTTTGATTATTTAATTTTTTGCCTTTATTTATTGTTCTCCCGCACAGTGCAAATGATTGAGTTAGATTAGTTACTGTAGTGTGATTAGTGAATTTAGCACTGCATTGCTGCTTTACAGAAGGCCTTACTTTGGAAGGACTTGTCCCTAATATAGTGAATCATTAAAATAACATCTGTTAAGAACTAAACACCCACTGTGGGGGGGGGGGGGGGGGGGATTCTGCAGCAACTGTGTGATGGTATAATGTCAGTGTGGACCAAAATCTCTGGTAAATGTTTCCCATATTGTTGAATCAGTGGCACAAAGATAAAGATATTTTGGTGAAATAAAAAGGCACAGATATCGACATGTTGTGTTAAACCTGTAAAGTGATGCATTAGACTCTATTTAACAAAGTACTCCTACTGTAGGTTGTTATACCAGATACTGCACATTATACAAGAAAGTTGTGGCACTCAAAGACTTTTAAAACCTTGAAATCTCTTGCAGAACTCTGCAAAAGCAATTTGGTTGGACTTTCAAGGAGAAGAAGCTTTTGAAAAGCTTATTTTGGAGCAAACTTTTTATGCATTTTTATCAGATTGAACTGGTTATTCTGTAAATGTAGTTTTTATGACCCTGTAAACACTGAAATGAGCCTCTTTTTTCTTTTTCTTTTTTTTTTAACAGATGAACATATTTAAATCTACAAAAGCTTCTAAGTCTTAATACTAGTATAAACTACTATAATTAAAAATAGACTATCCCATAAACCTTCCAGCAATCTTGTAAGACTTTCAAGATAGGGAGATTTAGCAAAAAAAGCCTCTGGTAAAGTAAATCCGTTGGGCATCTTTCTTTGCCTTTAGACAATAATTCTGATGGCAAAAGAGCCAAACGGGACAGGCAAAAAAAAAAAAGCAAAAAAGCCTCTGGGTTACTTTTGTGTTGGTAAAGACGACATAAGCTGCACTGTGGAGTCACTTTATGAGGATAATGTGAAACTCTGCAGTGTCAAATGATGCAAATGAGGCACAAAATCTTCAGATGTTTCTCATGTTCTTCATCTGATCCTGAGCACAGTTCTGCAAAACACACTGACTGTTTATGGAATTCAAGGTGTTGCAAGACTTCACTGTTTTTGTCTCTGTGTTGAGGCAGAGCGCTGCAGTTTTCTGAGTCTTCATGAAGCCTCGGGGTGTTGGGACTGCAGTTGGGAACTTCAAACATTTTTAGGGTAACTGTAAAACCAGACAGTTCACACAAGAAAGGTGTAAATTTGGCAAATCTTGCATTCCACAGGGGTTAGAGAGGCTCAACCCGGTCTGTCAAGAAACTCGGCTGGAGTTCCCAAGGCTCCCGCTATTGTGGCAAGGGTCAGTTTTAAGCATCGGTACATCAAAAACTGCCTTCCCAGCGTTGTTGTAACGGCACAGGGCTTAAAAATGGCACACCGGCTTAGCCTTGAAAGTGAGCCTCTTTTCTTCCTGCATCTTTTTTTAAACTAAAAAGAGGCACAACATCTGTGGTACAGAAAGACTGTTCCGTCAAGCCTTGTTTTGGTGCTAATTAGTCCAATTAGCCTTCCCCATCTCACACAGTTTTAAACAAAGATGAGCAGTAGCTCTGCTCGGCTTAACCAGCCCTGCAGTTTGATGTGTGGTAGTGCTGGAAAGCTGCAGAAGCCTCTGGTTACAGACACAGATGCAGGCTACTTTAAACAGTTTCGGGGCATCCTTCCTTCAGAGGATAACGCCGCATCCTGCCATGTCTTTTGAAAAATCATATGCATGTCCCTTTAGCAGTATTTTAGCACAGAAACACGGTCGTATGCATTAGCAGTCAGGCAGCAGTGTGAAGGTAAAATTCCCACAGCTGTAATTTTATGATTAGCAATGCTGAAGGGCATGTTCCATATTGGTCGGCTGTACTGTGAGATAACAAATTTCATGAGGAGGTGTAAATGAACCAGTTAGATACAGTTCAACAGAGAACTACAAGGAAATTAGTTATTCTGAACACAAGAAGAATAATCATTCCTCAACAGCAGCCTGTTCGCAGAGGCAGTTTATCGTCACGAATCGACCCACATCTTCTCTCGGTCCTTCTTCTTTTATGAATAATACTAATTATACAATTGCAATTTAGACAAATATTATAACTATGTGGCAAGATAGTGATATCTGGCCATCCCCTCCCTCAACCATTATGTGTACCTTCTAATGACAGAGAGAACAGCACAAGAGCACAACATCTGAATTTTTCAAATATTTCCTCCTCGGGGCAGAGCAGCAGTAATAATTCACTGGTTTTTGCAACAGAAAACAAGATTTCTGTAGTGGTTTCACCAAATTCCCGTGTTTTTTTTTTTTATCCCATGAGGAAATTATACATTCAGATGTTTTTATTTTTGTTCGATGCACTTGTAGAAGCAGTCTGAGAGAGAAAAGGAAAACATTCTTTACACCAGGCGGCTTAGATGAAGCTGTACATCAAAGCCTAAAACCAGGAATCTGTTTCTGTTTCTTTAGTTGTTTCAGCCTGTTTTAATTGTTGTAAATCATGTGTTTCAAAGCCACAATGTTTAGAGTTTTAATGTAATTATACTGTTGTACCATGTCTTTAATTTGTTGAAAGGACTGCATCAATAAAATATGCATCCCGTGTGTTGCGTGCACTGATCTAATGCGAGATCTTGCTGTCGTGCTTTTGGTTGTGTCAGACATCTAATAACCCATATTCTCAACCAGTTCAGGGTCATGGTGAGAACAGGGTGGGGGTCACAGAGAGACAGGCACACTCATACCTACGTCCAGTTTACAATCACCAGTTTCCCTACATGCATCTATTTGGAGAACCCTGAGAGATCATGTAAAGTCCAAATACATCCTGACCAGCCATCAGATTCAAACCCAGTAACCTTCTGAGACGTTCTAAAATTACTTGAGTTCATGTAGTGGTTTTTATTGAGGTATATGGCATGCACACTACCTGCTGCAAACATACGCTGTGACCATTGTACAGAGCACTCTGCATCCTTTATCAGCTAATATGCATGTAAATATTAGGCTTACATTCACCAGAAATTTATGGGATGTATAAATTGGCAAGTTTAGATAGCCTATAAAGGTGATAACATATCAGTGTTATTTTATTTCTGCTACCTTGTGGCAGTTACTGTAGGTTAAGGGGATTTGTTTATGGCTTCTACATGATGCCAGGGATTGGAAGAAGGACTTTATGTTGTTGCACAGCTTTAATAAGTCTCTTGTAACCACACAGCTCACTCAGTAAAAAGATTTGATTGATTTTGCATCTCGTGTATTGCTTTATCTGGTAGCATGCCCTCGTTCTGCCTTATATTGTATGCATGATTATGATTCGCTCAGTGATACACAGGCTAAAGTAGCTGCCCCCTGTCTTCTCTCACATGGTTTATAATAGCAGAGTAAAACTCTCAGAGGAGCACAACAGAAATCAAACCATAGCGACCCTCTGCCAGTGATCAAAGCCTACCCAGCCCCAACCCAGGAGACGAGAAATAAGGGGGTAAGGAAGAGAGAGGGAGAGATGGTGGGAGCGAGAGAATCCACACGTCTCGGCAAGAGCTACCTGCTTTACATATGAAACACACCTTTCTCCCTTTAATTTCCATGAAATCATGCAGGAAGCAGTTATTGCAAGGGAGGAACGAGGAGGAAGTGATGTGGAACGGCTAGAGGGGCCATTACAGCGAATCCCTCATTACACCCTGGTCACAGCTTTGGAGTATTACCCCTGTGAAAACACACTCTCACCCCTGGGTGGATAAGTCAAACAGAGAGTAGATTGTCTCATCTTCTTTCTTCTCTTTGTGGCCTGTCTGCGGTAGGGTTAAACTTATCAGCATATGCAGCTTTAAAGAGCTGGGCCAAAGAAATTGTGTGTTGTATTCCTGTCTGTCTATGAATGAAGAGACTGATCCTCATTTTAATACTTTCGATATAATATCGCTGTCGTGCTGATCAGTAATCGGAGATCATACGTTATCACTTCTGCAGCTTTTCATTTGAAAGCACATTATTGTTCTTCAGGATTATAATACTGTGCCATTTTGAAGATTAACTATGGAACTATGTGGGTGTTAGTGAGGTTTCATGGATATTTAAGACGCATATTGGCACAAATGAATATTTAATTTACTTTGTGGTCATCAATATTTGATAAGACGTAATTTGGGACAGTCTCTTGTGAATTGAAGGAGTGATCAGTAGTTCTTTCTTCATCCATTTGTTAATTCTCTCAGTGTGCTACATCACTTAACTTCCTGTCCAGGGATGAAAGAAAGAGGAGGTACATAGTAAATCTATTAAGACTTTAATTTTTGTAATGCTTTTAAATACATTGTGGAGAGAAACATTTGCACAAATAAGTTACAAATAGACGTACAAGCAAAAACATTTTGTTTTGTCTCACATTTTCAGAATAAGGTATTTATAGCAGCAACTAAACCACAGTTACCTGAAACACTCCAGTGCTTTCAGTCAACGTTTTTAACTCAGTTTAAAACAGAATTATTAAACTTTGGTTTAATTAAATTAGTCAACAGTCTCTGGGGTGTTTCAGGAAAGTCTGCACCAACGATCGGAAGTAAATAAGAAACAAGGAAAAGACTGTTGTCAGCCCTAAAGCGGAGGAAGTCACAGGAGGTAGCATCTTACTCTCCTGCCAATCTATTTTTTCGTTTCTTTTTTCTTTTTTTTCTTTGCAGCAGGCAATGCTTATTGATCGCTATGATTATCATAGCCATCCATCCACATTTAGCTGCATTTTCATAGTCTCTTTGCTGAAAGCTGTACAAGAACTGCTTCAGCATAAAGCTGTTGCACTGAGCTGAAGGTTTGCCAATGCACAGATTATCTTATACCAATAACTCACTGTAGCTGGCTTTATCACTACAATAAGAGGAAGACAAGCCACAACAACATATTGCCTACATAGAAACAACAAGACAAGAACGTACAGTAGTATGAAGTTAGAGTTCGAGTTTCTGTGCCCTCTACATGAATCAAATTGCACTCACTGCTTCACTTTCATTGAAGGGAACAAATGCGTTTTTTAGATATAATGATAACATAAAAGAAGAACTCTGCATTATTTATCAAATAATCGAAATGCTCTAGACAGGAATTAGACAATCAGAGCTCTCCAAAGTGATTGATGGGACATGCAGCCAATTAAGGGCCTAGAATAAATTTATGTAGATGGGATCGTGTATCTGAATTACATTCATCTGGTACAGCAGAGGTTAATGGCAGCTAACCTCTGTCAGATTTTTTTTTTTCATTAATATCATTATGGTAAGTGGGGTTGAGAATGGACGTAACTCACTGAAAGTGTATTAATAAAACAAATAATGTACCCACTACTGCACGACCAGTAAATCGTGTAGAAGTTTGAGCCAAGATTACTGTCACCCGTAAGAAAATGTGCGTATTGGCTCCGACTGACAGGCTCGCCTGGTCGCGTGATATGTTTCATCCCTAAAACACAGTATTTTGTGCTAACGCTATAATACATTTTCTCTTAATATTAATGGTCCATTTGTATATTGAAATATGCACCAAACATTTAATATTCTTAGCAATAAATTGGAGGAATTCATTTGCAGTAAGTGAACAGGTGTGGCCTTGGTGTTGGGTTATAAATTGTGCTAAATCTGGCTTTTGCTAGTAGCAGGATAATCACCGAGGAGCAGACCAGACACTGTTGGGGGTTAATCAGGGAACAAAATGACCACCTGTTTTTGCAAAGTGATGAGGAAAGTCTCACTCGGCTGATTGGTGCATTTGTACGGGGACTATTTTTGGGGTGGCTTCCTGATTGCTCTCCTGGAGGATGGCGGCTTAAACAAGGTAATGTGGTTGTTCTGATGATTACACAGGATAACTACACTGGAGTTACTGGCCGCTGGCAGAGGGACCACAATTAAATGTCTGCTTTAGGAAGTGGACACTTACTGTAAATCCACGGCCTCTCTTCTGTGTTCTTCACGTGTATCCTCTCACAGATCAGTCATGCCACACACAAGCAGGCACACTTAATCGCAAACAAACAAATAACTACAAGTGCTTTGGCTCGGATGCTGATAAATACACCTGGAAGCATTGTATGTGGACACATACAGCCAAGAGCAGCCATGTGTGCACTCGCACAGTCAGTCATATGGAAAGCGCACATATACACACACACACAGATCACACTTTCACACAAGCATGTACACACACTTCCTGTGTGTGGCTTCTGCCAGCTTTCTCCCTCTGCATGCCGACTGTGTGTCTGGCATTGGGGTTAAGGTCTGGAGCCACACACAAGCTGTGCGCTCTGCCTGGCTTTTACACACTCTGAATGGGCTTTATGAATGGCTAGGACTCAATGACTGAGTCAACACCAGGGGCCATACTCAACCCAATCCGACAACGGGTTTTGGAGATAAGTCAGAAATGACATTCTCCCAGCACAGCCAGGAAGCATGTTTAAATTAATATGCCACCAGGTTTTCTTTTGTTTTGCACTGCAAACATTGTGCTGTGGAGTGTGTCAATCCACAGATGTGTGGCTTGTTTGCCATTTCTGGATGAGCCCAAGTGCTTTTAAACAACACTACGAGTGTTCATAGGGTGAAAGTGTGCACATGTGTTTGTGTTCTCATTGTCCCGTCAAAGCTGCTGGATCCGATCGCTGCAATGAATCCAGCTCTCGACATTGCGTGGAGCCGGTGACTTTTACAGCTGAACTGACAAATAACGAGCGATCACCCCTCGCAAGTCCTCACCACTGCTCTATCATCAGGTCCAGCACTCGATTGACATTTAGATCTGAATCCAGGCTCAAGTCTGGCTCGACAAAGGGGGCTGCTGGGGGGGTCAGAGGGCGGAGGCCGGACGACAGCGTTTCAAGCCAGTCAGCAGCGTCGAACGGTGTTGGAGCCCGTCGTTTCCGGGACCTCCTGGTGGATGGCAATGGGGAAGTACAGATGGGCGGTGGAGGAGGAAGTGGGACTACCTGGCTCGGGTTTATTACAGCAGGGGATGGAGGAAGCTCCAACAAGAGAGAGGAGCAAAGAGGTGAAAGCAGGGAGTTGTCGTCCTTGTGGTGCTGCTGGGAAGCCCGGGACTGATCATTTTGAAGAGGAGAAGGAGAACGGGCTGAGTGGGCAGGAGATTTATGGTCAGACACATTGACGGAGTCTGAAAGAGAGCCAGCACAAGGAATTAGATGATGAAAGCAATCCGAGTGTTAGTCAAAAGGAATTCTTTATTAATTGTGTGAGACTGACCGACAGAAGCAATAGGCTCATCTAGAATGTCATCAATGGACTGCCGAGGGTCCATCTGTTAGCCGAAGAAAAGGAGAAATACTTCATTTTACAGAACAAAAGATACTCCTTGTGATCTTCTGTTCATCCAAAGACTCCTGACCTGTGCTTTCTGGATAGCCTCCTGTAGCTCTTCCTCCAAGCTGCGAACAGAGGGTAAGGTCTGAATAGGACTTGCTGTAATCTGCACTGGCAGCTCAAAGTCATTGCCAATTGCATCACAGGGCTGGCAGCAAAACACCTGATTAGAAAGAAGAGATAAATTGTTTGACAGGTGGCGTATGCGCATGTTTGCATGTTTGAGAAATGCTCCTAGATGGAAGGCTGTTTAGTGTGCCACTGTGCAGAATAATTTATATCCATTTATCCAGGACATGTGTGCTCTGTTTTGTATGTTTACCCGTGTAAACAACACCTCTGCGTGTGCATCTGTTTCTTGCTTCCCTCTAGAGCATCCCAGGTCCTGTTGCAGGAACGGATGGAGGGATCCTCCACAAGACTAGTGGAAAAAGATTTTTATAAAGCAGTCACATCATTAAATGATCATTTCTCGTATCAACATCTGTCACACCAGAAATCTGAGTCTGTCTGTCCTCACCTCATTGCCGGAACATGTGGAGCGGTCTCTTGGCCTGCTCCTCATTCTCTCCCTCATCTCCAGCTCCACACTCAGCTCCTGCTGCTGTTGCTGCTGCTTCTGCTGCTCCTTCTCAGTTCTCCAGGGAGTCCCACACTGTAGGGGTGAGGAGGATGACATGGGAAGACTGGGACTTGGAGTTCCCGAGGCAGTGCTGGCAGGAGCTAAGAAGACCGTGTTGGTGAGACTGCACGGTTCCCCCGCCAAACTGACTGATGCAGCATTTGTGAAACCGTTTGGGACAGTGTTTAGAATTCCATTTGGAACTCTATTTGGAGCGCTGCTGAGAATCCCATTAGGAATTGCCCTATCCTGGATGTAAAGCTGCTGGTTCGGGCTGCTGCTGGGCGAGTCTAGCCCAGAGCTGGAGCTGGAGCCAGGGCTCTGGCTGGATGGCAATGAGGGGCAGGGGGTGAGTGGCTCCGGGCTGGTACCCAGCTGACAGAGGGGAGCCGGGGTGAGGCAAGCACTGGGAAGCTGGAAAGGACGAAGTCGCTGCAATAGGGCAGGCTTTGTGCCGGAGACAGGAAGGCCGCGCTTACGCAGCTGCTGCCGTAACTCTGACACCTGAGGAAGAAGAAATGGAGGCTATTATTGGACTATTGGAAAGATACTAGTGTAGGTACTTGGTTTCCTTTAATTGTGGATCATTTCTCAAACATTTTAAGCCATTTTAGCGTCTCTGTTCTCTGATAAACATGGTTTTCTTACTGTTAAATCAACCAGATTAGCAGGGAGAAGCTCAGGCTTTGATGGAGGGTTTGTGTCCGTAGGGGTGTGGTTGGTTGTAGCAGGAACAGGTTGGGGATTCTGTGGTATGGCTCCCGAAGACTTCAGATCACCAGATTCCCCACTAAAAGAACGACAGGAGCATGAACTCAAGTAAAGATCAGCTGAGTAGGATCATAATAAAATACCCAACACTGTGTCACCCATTAATCTGTTTGTGTACCTGGGTACAACAGTGATCTGTTCTTGTGGTTGTTGCTGCTGCTGCTGCTGGTTCTGGAGGATTTGAAGCTGAAGGAAGACCTGCTGCTGTTTCAGAAGATCAGAATAGGCTGGGTCTAAAGACTGGGTAGGGTTAGGGCTCTTCTGTTTGGCTCCCACCCCTGAAAATACGTAAATATTTTGGCTAAACTCAATCACTTTATCACCTGAGCAAACCTTGATCTGACGAATGAGTGTTGCTGTTTAAGTAAACCAATTATATTGGTACCTCCTGTCCCAGCCCCTCCTCTCTGGTCTGGAGGAATGTACTGATGATATTTGAGTTTCCTCATTTTGGGCTTGGTGTCCCGCGGTTTCCGTGGGCGGGGGAGATGGGTGAAGTTAAGGGAGTGAGGCAGAGTTGAGGTGCAGGGGTTGTTGGGAGGCCGAGCTGTCTATAAAGACACATTTAGAAAACTTGTGAGTTATTTCAAGAACACTTTAAACCATATAAGAGTAAAAAAAAAAAAAAAAAAACCCAAATGAGTCATTTGACATATGACATCATTAGCTGCACGCTACAATCCAATCCAACTTTATTTATATAGCACTTTTAAAAACAACAAAGTTGACCAAAGTGCTTTCCAATAATAAAACAGAGATAGCAGTTAAGAAAAGCTACATGAAATGCATAAATGCCTCACAAATCCCCCAGATGACAGCATGCGCAGGCTCCGACATATAACCAAGCTGCTCGTGTGTGAATGCGTTAACCTCTGGGGCAAACACTGAGGTCCCCCAGAAGTGCAAATTGACATTAATGAATGCAGAGCCGTTTACAGCAGAGCATTGTTTCACAGGAGTGACCATCCTGTTAGGTGAAAGACCTCTACATTTGTCTTTTACGTTGTACACCTGCTGTGAGTACAACTACAGCAAGCACATACACACAGGCGTAAGACGTAAACACTGTTTCCTGGATGAAAATTTTACATACACAGAAAATAATCAACTCACCAAATAGCACCCACGTAGGATTTTTGTTAGCTCTATGTAGCAAAATGCACATTTTTACACTTATCTTTTCAGAGCATGCAGAAGGTAAGTGTTTTTTACACTTATGTATCATTGTTAGAAATTTTGAAAGTGGACTATAAGTAAAAACTAAAGAACACAAAAGAGAAACAATATAACCAGAGAGTATTACATGAAAAGTAGCAATATTAGCGACATGATCCAGGTTATTCAATTATGAAATTGGTCTGAGGTCAAAGTCCATGATTTAGACTTTTAGGGTCAAAGGCGTAGAGAAGGGTTAATGTTTTAACAATGATGCAGTTTATGTCTCCCCCTCTCTGTGAATGTTTTATTACATCCATTCCCACATACAGTAAAGATCTGTGGTATATATGACAGCTAGAAGTGTACCAGCAAGGGTGAAAGTTTACAAGATGCTCGTGAGACCAGCTGTTACATATGAGGCGTAGCCAGAGGCAGGTGAATTAAAAGTGCTGAGATTTGCATTTGGAGTGACAAAGATGGACAGGATTTTAAAAAGTGAGTACATCAGAGGGACAGCTTAGTTTGGATGGTTCAAGGACAAAGCAAGAGAGGTGAGATTAAGTTGGTCTGGACACTTTCAGAGGGGAGATACTGGGTACACTGTCGGAGGAATATTGGGAAAGCTGGAGGAGCTGGGTTAGTAGGAGAAAGGCAGAGGCAGAGAGGTTTATGGATGAGAGAGGACACGCAGGTGGTTGGCGTGACAGAAGGAGATGCAGACAAAGATGCAGAAGATTGGAAGAAATGGAAACAGATGATCTGCTGTGAATGAGAGCAACCGAAAACAGAACAGAGAAGAAAAAAGGAAAGCGTCCATGACAGCTGCTCCGCATGTGTCCTTTATGGAGTACAAACTGTTGGAGATGCATGAATTGCATAAGATTTAGAGTATTTTTAAAATGAGCTTTTTTCTCATGCTATGTCATGCATTTTGCTTTGTGGCTTGTGATAATTTAAGAATTTAAGACAGCAACTTGGAAGTTCAGAAATGTGACTTTTCCACAAACCGTCCTTTTTCAGCACCAAGATGTGCACGGCTTTTCTTCTTTTGTTTTCATGTAGCTTAAAGCAGCGGGGCTTGTATGTGGAGGAGCATGCATTAACCCCAGCTTACCTTTGGCAGCAGGGGTGTGGTCTGAGAGGTCAGATACATCCCAGTCGGCCTCCCAGTCGTTGCCATGGAGTTTGAGTCACTCAGCTTTACGCTCATAGGTTGTCTGATGCCCTCGGTTCCCGGGAGCACTGCCAAACCAGACTGAAGGCAGAGTATCAGATTATTAGAGCTGACATATGAAGCTATTTATAAACTCAACAGCTACTGAATATATGCTTAAATATGTTTGTCCGTGGTTATAACTGAGAGCTCATATTAGACATTTTTTCCAAAATATGTGTGTTTTTATTAAAACTATATACTTAGTGCCATTCCCTCACCTGAGCATGACAGGGACCGTGGTTAAGGGTCGGGACCAGAGCCGAGCAGTCGCTCAGTAATTGGTCACCTGAGAGCCTCGGCAATGAAGAAAAAGCTGGTGATTGGTGAGTGCTGTGCTGCTCCGTGGGTGAGGATGAGGAGGAGATGTCATCTTCGAAGACATCAGCAGTCAGAGGGAAGGAGGCAGGACCTGAGGAAATGAAAAGCAAATGGAAGTAAGGTCAAAAGACAAGGCTGGAGGGGGGGGAAGTGTGTGGTGGTTCATGCAGATGCGCGTTGACTCACCGTTCTCCGGGGGCGGCGTGCGTTCGAGCTGCTGCTCCACAGGTCCAGGCGGGCGCTGGATCCTCTCAGTGAGGTCCTGCGCCTGGCGAGCTTTCTTCTGCCTGTGGGCCCCACACGCAGTCCGCTCTACGGGTGGGAGAAAGTGGGAGGGATGGTGCAGATAAATGAGGAGAACGGGACAGATGGGAGATCAGTGGAAAGAGGCAAGATAGGAGAAAGAGAAGCAACAGGATTTCAGAACATATGCAACGTGAGCATGCGCAACAGCTTTGCCACAGGCGATCAGTCCCGATTCAAAGCAGCAGAGGCATCAAAAACAAGTAAACACGCCTGCCCATGGGGAAATGTATTCCCTTGGAAATGAACGCAACACACACACGCGCGCAATCACACATTTTAAAAATGTCACAGAAGGACTATTAAGGAAATTAGACATTTTGAAAAGCCAGATGCTATAATCATAGTGTTTTAAAATTAAAAGGCAGGTTAGAGGAGAAGGAGGTGAGTGGCATGATGAGAGAGGGAGATCTCAGTAATAGCCGAAAATGATGACTCTGATTCCTGGATTGACAGGTTTATCACGTGCTGTCAATCCCTGATATGTCCTGCCGGCTGCGTGTGGAGCAGCGTTAAAGTGTGCTACAAGGTCACATTTCAGTCTCGCTGACAGCTGATGAAACACAAAGCCCTTTGTGAGATTTACACACTTCACATCTTTGCACTACTACTACTACTGTACGACGGGGAGCGGAGAACAGCACAGATATGATATAACGCAGACAGAGAGACATGGACAGGAGGGGAAGTGTGTTACAGTGAGCTACGCTGGGAGCATACAGAGCAAAGCAAGGAGGAGACAGCAACGTTGCTGTGGGCATGGTATCACCTTGTGCAGTTTCAGCATTCAGACCACCAGGAGGCAACTTCTGAGTGGCACCGTCATCAGTTAGACGCTGCATCAGGAAACAGTGGGTCAAACCAACAGCCAAGGCCCAGAGGAAAGTTGAATAAAACTTTATTGTCAGTGCAGCCTAATGACATATTATTACACCAGGATTATTGCAAGGTGTTGGGAGACTTTCTATTGAAACTAGTGCAAATTAGTTTTCTTTAGTTGAGAAGAGACTTAATCATGAATTATATTTCTTATGAACTCACAGCAGTAACCTGACATTTGGACTCTTACTAATATAATCACCAACCAAGATTCATAAAGATATTTAGAGGGTTCAAATGTGTTGGGTGCTTCAAAATCAGTTTGGTGTGAAGTGTGAGAATGTCCTGCTGCTGTATATATATTTAATTTTTTATAAAAAGAGACAGTATTCAACTCACCAGAGCTTCACTCTGGTCTTTCTCAGCTTTTTGAGGCGGACACGTGGATTTCAGCCCTGTTCCAATCAGACAGACACGCGGTTAAAGATGAAATGTGAAAAAGTAGAGTTTAAAAAAAAAAGATAATTTGTTTTTCTTAATCCAAACTCTCATATTAGACTATTTCAGAGAACAGTAGCCTAGAAGAATAGAAACTCAGGTGATGGGGTGCATCAACAAAGCAGCGTCAGCTTTCAAATGATCCTTCCAAGTTACAGCATGAAGCATCTCAGACACTCTTTTGTGTTGGCAGGCATCAAAAACGGAGTAACCTGCAGCCAGGAGGGAAGTGAAGCAAGGTGCCTGCCTGTCGGATGGGGATTGTTTTTGTCTGCTTTTTAATACATTTCTGCACTCGGCACTTTGAATTCTGTGCATGACACAATTTATTTATGCTCACATCTTCAGATAATGATTGTTGATTGTTCCAGCTTTATATATTTATCCTCATGTCTTAATTGCGTGTGAACTTTTCCCCTTTCTAATAAAGTGCATATCTACTGACAGCAATAGACTTTTTCAAGTAAAAATAAAAATGTGCTTTTACATATGGAGTAATATCTACATTCACCAGCCACTTTTTAGGTACACATACTCAGCTGCATGCTAATGCAAATATTTAATGATCTAATGGCATGGCAGCAACTAAATGCTTATGAGCTTCCTTTGTAAGTTCAAACTGACCATCAGAATGAGGAAGTCTGTGATGAGCTGGTGTGAGTATTTCAGAAACTGCTGATCTGCTGGGATTTTACTGCACAACCATCTCTATAGTTTACAGATACTGGTCTGAAAAGGAGAAACTATCCTGTGAGTGGCAGTTCTCTGGGTCTCAATTTCTGCTGCCATATTCAGATGATAGGATCAGAATTTGGCATAAACAACATGAAGGTATGGATCCAACCTGACTCGTATCAGTGGTTCAGACTGCTGGTGGTCGTGTAATGGTGTGGAGGATATTTTCTTGGCCCACTTTTGAGCTAAATAGCAACAGAGCATTGTTTAAATCCCACAGACTACCTGAGTATTGTTGCTGACCATTTCAACCCAGTACTAGCAAGGTGTATTTAGTAAAGTAGCTAATATATTTTATTTTTATTTTGTTTATGGTATAAAAAAAACTATTTTTTTCTTATTTTATCCATTTTTTGGGTAATGCTGGGATTATTCATCTAGATAAAATACAACAATATTAAAAGTAAGGTAGCAAAAAACTACCCTTTCAATATATTGTAATTTAAAAGGTCTGAGTGGGAACTAAATGCTCACACGTCCTTTTAACTGTGTTTTCAGGCTTTAGAAAACCAAACCCATTCATCTGATTAATTGCTTATCCAAGGGGAGGGCTCGAGCCTAGCCTAACCATAATGAGGTGAAAGGCAGGTTACAGCCAGGTCAGGTCACCAGTTTGTCTAAAGGCTAAGAAATACCTAAAATATATATATATGTGTGTGTTGATTTATTTATTTTGTTTTGTTGTTGTTTTTTAGACAAATCAGGCGAGTAGTATAAAGAGCAGTGGAAAATCTGTGAAACCAAGATCCGGTAAAACAAACGGCTAAACTGAGGACTTTAACCTAAGAGGGTGGGTTTCATATCCTATGTGAAGTCAATGTTTACTTATTTACTTATTCACGTTTCTAGATTTCTGATTACTGCAGATCAAACCTAGAGCCTTATTGAGTTTTGTAGATGTACAAAAAAAGGTTTTAAAATATATAAATAAATAAATTCAGCATTATTCCAACCATTTTGCTGTTACAAAAAAACGAAAAGGTCAGTATAGTAAAATCTAAAAAGAAAAAAATTTAAAAACTGGGCAAATCAATGAGCAATCGCCTTCCACTGAAAAGAAGTGACTTGAAGATCATTAATATGAAATGCACCCTGCAGTCATAGTGTACATAGATCAATCACAATGTTAATGATACACGTAGACTAACCTGAGTCTGCATTGATTTCACTCAGCCTTCGGTTCTGAATCCTCAGCTGCAGGACTGAAAGACAAGATTGAGCTGTGTTACCAAGAAAATGATTAAGTATTACACTGATGGGACAGTACATTAGTTTCATTTCATTGAAGGCAAAATTACATATCTGGAATAAGAAATCAGACGGAGTTAAGCAATGCTAGACAGCACGCTCACTGCAAAATGATATGGCCTTCAAACTCACGTTACCCCATGACTTTGCAGTGCTTGTAGATTATATATCTCCTTGAATGCTGGCACGCACATATTAACATACACACACAAACAGGTGAAGCAAGGAAGGGCTGTGCCCGTGACACAAAGTCCCCACCCCCCACCTCGCATGATACATTTCAGCAAGCATTGAGACCTGAGAGACCTGACAAGGGGAGGGTAGGAGAGGACCGCTCGAGGGGGGGTTGAGGGCAATAACTATTTATCTCTCAGTATGTCTATTTCTGTTGGTCCCATCCCCCCCTTCAGCTGTCCCGTTCTCTCCACAAGCCTCTCATGTATGCCCTCCCCCTCACATCACTCTCATTTGTGCTGCTAACTATACTCTTCCTGCTCTTTCCTGCCTTTCTAACTCTAAAGTTTAAAAGTTTTCAAGGTCTGTATTTAAAGCAGCCTTACGTATCAGTCCCCTGGGTTTAAAACAGGATAGGGAAGCAGTGTTAAGATAGTTTAACTGTTCCTGAAGGGCCAAATAAATATAATATAATACATTTTCCCTTTTTGCACCAAAAAGTCAGCAATTGTCTTAAAATCTTTAAAAATTTCTGCAGGGACGCTCCAGATGAAGAGCCGACAGCTTTAAAGCTGTGAAAAACAAAGACAAAGAGTTATCAGATGCTTTGTTTCAAGTGGCTACAAGCTATAAATAATCACTGTTATTCTCTTCAGTTGGATGTCATCATCTAATACGTGCACGTCCAAGTTCGAATTAAGTGCAATCATAATGCTGGCTGACAAAGGGATCAACAAGTTGGATATAGTGGTAGATAAAATATATTCCTCCAGCTCAGCTATGTGTATATACGCTTTCTAACAGAGCAGCTGCTTATAGAATCACGTTTTCCAGCAGGTGTTTGCACACCTAGGGGACTGTCTGTGTCATTTTCTCGCCGTTCTATTTTGCCAGCCGTTTACGACAGCTGCGTGGGAACTCAGCAGCAGCCGCTGCAACTTGTTGGGGAAACTAGCATCGTGTAGCTTGGGAAGGGTTGCCTAATGCTGTTTGTCACAGACTGCTGGCTGCCTCCTGAACGGTTCACTGTTAGGTTATTATCACACCTATCACTGACAATGATATTTACATTTTGGTAGGAATGCATGAAGACATCATTCTCCTTTAAACTCGGGCCATTTGTGCCTATTTTATGTTTGGGATTTCTGCTTTTGTGCAAACCCTTAATGGCTGATTTGATGTGGACGAGAGTCAGACAAAAGGTTTGGTGCACCTCTTCCTACTTTAGCAATATTAGAACCAACATCTGAGGATAATTGTGGGGTCGTTTGCTTTTGCTGCTTTACAGCTGTCATTCAGATCTGATCAAACCACACTCACCATCATGGTGAAGCAGCTTAGCTGAGCTTTTCACTGTTACATTTTTAACATAATAATAATTATAATAATAATTGTAACTCTGAGGGGGGGGGGGTGTTATAGGTGAGGTCTGATTGTTTGTCATTTGGACATGAATTATTAATAAGACATAGATTTGAAATCTGGTTTTCAGAACCTTCAAATAATGAGGACTTTTCTGGTAAAGACCCACAGTCAGTTTTTTTTTCCATAAGCACAACAAACCAGCCCGTTTCCTGATTGAAGTGTCAGACAGTAACGTTCAGAGATCTTTATCCTCGGGGTCAGTGGATTTACTTCTGTTCAAGACATCTCCATATGTCTGTCTGTAGGGAGCGATCACTAAATCCATTCGCCATGATCAATAACCTTCACTGGATTGATCACATGATCAACAGTGTGACTGACTAGCCAATAATCTTCGCAGACATTTCAACTCAAAATATTGATGATCATGCATGTGCGCCTGAGATGAAAAGCCATTGTTGTGGGAAAACGAGTCCTTCTCTCCTTTAATTGGCATGAGCTCAAATCCTCACCTGAGCGGAACTTGTTCCGGATGAGAAGCGACCTCTCGGAGGCCAGCAGTGTCATGGTGGAGGGGGGGGACGATGGGGGCACGAGAGAGGAAGTGGAGCAGAGAGAAAGAGGAAATTCCTGGCGTCACCCTACCAGGAGGAATGGACTCCTCTCCTTCTGTCTCTCACTGTTGGGAATGCAGAAGAGCGGAGGAAGCAGAGGAGAGAGGCAGACAGATGCTTGTTAATCCACTGATAGACACAAACCAATATTGATAGAGGCACACAAAGCATAGCGAAGATACATTGAGGAGGAAATAGAGACGAAAAGCTTCTCAGACCTACAGGCAGACTGAACTTTATGGTTAGCCGCTCTGGCAACAGCAGGCCTCCCTATAGACAGCCCGTCATAATCACACAGAGAGTCACAAGGCCCACCCACAGAGACAGAACTAACGACACAGAGAATTAAACAGATGGGAGGCTTTTAGAAAGAGACAGGGCAAGGAGCCAGATGAAGAAGACTAGGAGAAAAAGTCGAGTTCACGTGAGTGAGGGAGACAGAAACCCCAGCAGATACTTGGACGTCAGGGCTGGAGGACACTGATTGCGACGGACAAACACGAACTCGCAACACCTACAGCATGGCGCTGGGGACGGCAGACCAAAAATGTGCCTTCCGCTAAAAAGAAGATGAGCTGACTCTGAAATAGAGAGAGAGCTGGGAATCTACATGAGCTGCATTAGTGCACATACACACACAACCTATTAACAATATTGATTTGAACTGGCCAGCCACCCAAACACCCAAAGGAAGCCTGTTTGAAGGGACTCTACAAACACACACACAAACAAAACCACACACACACACACACTCACACACTGGAATAGCTGAGGTTATGCATACTAAATCACCGCAGAGCTCTTCCTATTCCCAATCCGATAAATGCACACACTTCACTTATTTACAGCCTAAAGAGTCCAAAAGAAGGCCTCTCGTTCATTAATGCAATCAAATAACAAGCAATTGATTGAGATTTCACGTCTGGCACAGGCATTGTTTCACAGCAGGGTGCTGAGTCACAAGAAGGAACTGAAAAACACCGAGAGAATAAAAGCAAGAGAATGAAAGAGAATACTTACAGGAAAAGAGAGAATTGAGTCCCTCGGGGGAAATTGGAGTGGATTTAAGATTAAATTGAGAGAGGTGCGAGATGGAGGAAGAGAGGGAAAGAGAGAACTTCGTAGTGCGTTTAATGACGATTTCTTTCTTTCATGTTCTTTTCATATCCTTAGTTTTTTGGGGGTTTTTTCCTGAAGGTGAAACGCAAGGAGGGAAAGGATCTGCGGTTCCTTCGTCCTCCTTCCGATAGAAGTTCACCGTCTCTACCTCTGCCTCGCTCTCTCTGCCCCTCTCCCCCCCATCTGCCCCAAAGCATCCTGGATCATCAGTGCCAACTGTGAGCGACTGTCAAACTTCACCCCTCCCCTGCAGTGACCTCACCCCCACCAACCCCCCCACCACTCTCTTTTTGCTTGGAGCAATTTACCCCCTTGACATCTGCAGACTGACAGAGTGAGGAACAGATTACAGGACAATAAGTACTTCTGTGTTTGTTGCACTTGACTTTAACATAGAAGAGGATAGAGCAGTCGATTTAATGTTAGGAGCTGGACTGTCGCATGATGTGATGATAGAAAAGTGTAAGCAGGATTTCTTTAAGAAAGGGGGGACAGTTTATTATAAAGCAGCTAGAAGAAGAGTGTTTTGGACTCTCTTCAAGTCGTGTACTGAAGCACGGCTGCAGGCTCATATGCTCCTGTCAAGACACCTTTAGGTCACCCCCACTTAAAGTGATTTACTGTTCTGTGTATGTGCAAGTGTGCAAGTGTGTGAGTGTGTGTGTATGAGACACCACACAGAGAGTCACAGGTCAGTAAGTTAGTGACCGTCAGCATACACTATACAGTGTGGTTCCAGCAAAACCAGCCAAGTTTCACCTCAAAAACAAGCAGTGTTTGCCAGTGCGTGCATGATGTCTACACATGTATACATACGTGTGTGTGTATGCATGTATATGTGTGGCTAATGCTGCAGAGGGGAGGGGGGGAAAGTGGGGGAAGTGAGGTTGAAGCAGAGACACCTGTTCAGTCCTTTTGACAGACAGACGGGTGTGTGCTGGTTCAGCAGGTCATGGAGAGGAAGGGAGGCAGAGAGGGGAGGCAGAGAGGGGAGGTAGAGAGGCGGAGGCAGAGGCGACGGGTAAAAGTTGGTGAAGAAAGGAGGCCGACACATATGACGGAAGTCTTACTGATGAGGACAGGAAGTGTGGTGACAGGGAGACAGTGGGTTAAAGCTCTTTTTATCTGATACGGAGAGAAAGACACCAACACGGAGATCCACTAATCAGAGAACACGGAGCAGAGATAGCACTGCATGGGCCAATTACGGTTGCCATGGAACAAAATGGAACAACTAATGGAAGACAAAATGAATGGGAACCTTAATTTAATAGATGGTTATAGACAGAGCGCTCTTTCAGGTGCCATTTGCACAGTACGTCTGTGTTTGTCATCATTATAAAATCTCACCTTTGGCAGCTTTTCCTCTCATGCCCTGTAAAAAGCATTTTACACACTGCTCCGACACACACATACACATATATATAAACACTGACAGCATGCCATGTTATTGTAGGGAAGGTGATGTAATTGCTTTTTCCTCTGGTTCCTCCCCCCCCCCATCACAGCTTCACCCTCTGCTCTGCAGCAGGGACTCCCTCTCTGATTAACACCTGTTACCCTCCTTCTCTGTCACACACACATATGCACAGACAGACTCCACAGTGTTAATCCTGCACTGTGTCTGGTGAGCGAATTAGCTTGCACGCTGTTAACCCTTCCCTCTTGATATCATATTTCTCTGTGCTATTCTGGGCTTACCCATCTTTTTTTATGTGGCTAATGAGCTAAAAACTCACTTTGTCTATCATTTGGCTTGTAAAATTCATTCACTGATTTCATATTTTAGTCGTAACCGCCTCCTCAGTCTGTTATATTTGCAGAGCTTGAGTGATGCAGCTCTCAAGAGAGTCGCTGTCTTCTGCCTTTCACCCTGGTGTAAGTATCTCTCCACCATTTGAGAGGCTTGACATAGAGAACGAGCCCGACGTGCAGCACATCCTAAGTGTAAGTGTGCCCTCGCGTGGCTGAACTGTGCAATGACAGTCATATACATTGGATTAAAAAGAAAAAAAAGCTTTCATGGTTTGTTTAGCTTTACATCATTTTGGCTCTCAGTGACAATAATGGGCTGTCTGTGATGCAACAGAGCAGATATACAACAAACATATCAAAGTGCCAAATGTATCAAAGGGAATAAAAAGCTGAGACACACACGCCGAGCTCACTTCATTACATCTGCTGCCTCTCCCTGGTCGTTCATCATTGGATCTATTCTAGTCCGTCTCTCCACTCCTCCTCTACCTTTATCACTTCAATCACTTGGCGATGTGCCTTGTGCCACTCAGAAGGCCTGCTGCCCGTTCCACTTCACGCAGCACAAACACAGCCACACACACACAAGGAAATTTCAAACACGGACTCTACAGATTCCTGTCCTCCGTCTGTCTATCATCCATCTGTCTGTCAGTCACTGCACTTTGAAGCTCGGTGCAATCTGGATAGTTAGCAGCCAGCACACACAGAGAAACAGGCATACTGTACAGTGCACACACATCTCCAGCTGGACTGCTGAGCTCACACATTCAACTGGTTGAATATTCATCATCTCCATCGCGCGCTGAGGACCTTGTAAGCTCAGCAACGCAACAGCCCAGTGGTGTCAATTAAAGGGCTCGAATCTGTTTTGTGTTGTTCTTTCTCGTTCTGATAGGAGGCCACCGATTTAAGTGAACGCTCGAAGTGACCTTCACAGTAGGTAAGCAGCACTTCAATTGGCTTCTTCAACAAAAAAGTGAGGAGCTGTTAGGTGACAGGGGTTTTTATAAAATGGAGGAGGTGGGTCATAGCCTGTAGTTTTGAAGTCAGCAAATAGCAATATTTTTTTAAGAAAACTAATCTAATTAACCAATCACACTGCTTCAAGTCAGTGCATTTAGTCATGTAGACAGGACGTAGTGCTGAAGTTCAATCTGAGCATCAGAATGTGGAAAAAAGAAGATTTAAGATTGGGTGCCACATCTGTCAGCTAAGAACAGGAAACTAAGGCTACGATTCACACAGGCTCAAGACGAGAAAAAAACATCGCCTGCTCTGATGAGTCTACATTTCTGCTGTGATATTAAGATGGTAGGGTGAGAATTTGATCTAAACAACACAAAGATATGAATAAAGCGTTGTAGCCTTGTAGTTCAGAGTGCTGCTGCTGGTTGTGCAATAGTGTGGAGGATATTTTCTATTTAAACACCTGAGTATTGTTCCTGACCATGTCCAGATGTTCAGATGGCCTCTACAGTCACCAGATCTCAGTCCAATAGAGCACATTTGAGATGTGATGGAAAGCAGCTGTGTGATGCTGTCATGTCAACATGGAGCAAAATATCTGAGGAATGTTTCCAGCACCTTGTTGAATCCGTGTCATGAAGACATTTCAACAGGCAAACGGGAATATCAAGGTGTGCCTAATGAAATGACTAATAAATGAACACGTGAAAAATTTTGCCAGCCTTAAAAAAGTTTTTTCATTTTGGTTTCGAAGGACAATCATTATTTGATTTTATGTCATTTTGTTCTCAATCAGAAATGTATGTAAGTAAAAATTTTCAACTTGAGTACTTCATTCATCAAGATTTGATGTGTGATTTAAGTGTTCCCTTAATTTTTTTGACAGGTTCATATTTTTCCAGTCTGTCTGTCGCGCTGTAATCATTCTTCCTGTGCATACTGGCACTGAAGTCATTGCTTCTCGATATTAGGCCAGCAGAAGAGATGGAGTACAAAGCACGGTCCTCTTTTGTGCAAAACTGACCTCTAAAACTCTAAAATAAGAGGCTTCCTCAGCATGAATTTGTACAAATCCAGCTGATGTTTGCTCTAGTTAAAAGGTTTTAACACTTTAGCTTCCATGGACAGTGTGTCCTTGTTGGCCTTTGGCAGAAAAGTAGTAATACAAAGAGGGAATTTGGTTCCTGAACATACTGTAAGCCACCTCTTTCATTAAAATTCAGATTTCTGAGTCATATTAAATTCAGCCTAACGTCAGAGCTCTTACAGCGAGCTCTGATTGTGGATTTTGTTCCCCATCTCTACACTGAAGTGCCATTAAGAGGGATCCTCTCACAGGCATGAACAAGGGGAGCAATTACAGTTACTTACAGTCCTAACCCACAATGCGAATAGGGTTTGTTAGCATTGTTTTAAGACAAACTTGAAAATTGTAAACTGAAGCTGCACTGATAGCAGTGCAATTTCTGCAGAAAATATGGTAATAAAGTGGTATTATTTTTTTCAAAGCAATTATTACCATATTCAGTTTTTACACATCCCTAAAGTCTCCTTGTAATTAAAAAAAATTCAAAGAGGTAAAGCTAAAATATCTGCTTTTTAATGCTCGGCTATCTGCGAGCACAGGGCATTTCACAGGAGTAAATTAACCACTCTTAATAAACTCCTCAGTTAACCTTTGATCCTCACACTCTGCACACCTTTCTCCTTCCACTGACCCTCTGTGAAAGTGAATTTCCTAAACTAAAACACAAAGGTGCTCAGCACAAGCCTTTCAGGAGGCCAACGCTGCTCAAACAGCACAATGGCCGGCGTAGAAATGAAGAATGGGACGCCCATGACGACCCAGTCAGGTCATTTGAGCGATACAGTATTTAATAACTTATCTCCAGCTTACCTCTCTTAGGCTCCATGGCTTAAATGGAGCAGAAAATTGAGAGAGTGCAAAAAACAGAGGCCCGGCTTCCAAACTCAATTACTCCCTGGACGCTGTCCAAGTGGTCAGCCTGCACACCCAAGCAGATCCATGAATCTTAATGGGGGGTTTTTTTCTTAATCATAGGAAATCATGGAAATCTCCTCTGTGGTGATTAAGCTGGCAAAAATGGATCAAATTAACTAAGAGGAATAACTTCATGCTGTGTAAAGACTTGAAAGGGGAGGCTGTGTTGTGTAATCCACAATGTGATAAATGGTCTGGTTCTTATATGGTGCTTTTCTACTCTACCTGAGCACTCAAAGCATTTTATACACCATGCCTCATTCACCCATTCATACAAGCACTTTTTCTATGCTTAAGAGCTTTCTGTCTAACATTCATACCCCAGTGGATGCATCGGAGAGCGACTTGGGTTTAGCATGCAGACTGAAGCAGCCAAGGATCGAACTATCAACCTTCATACCACCAGCTTTACCTCTTGAGCTATAATAACTCCCTACAAAGCAAGGTGGAAGGAGATAGAGAACAGTAAAACTTTAGGACCTCTAGTACGAGCTATGCTAGCAGAAAGGAAACTAAAAAGTGAACAAAATTTTTTTTTTAAAAAACCACCAGAATAAAGTTGGCCTTTAGATTTTACCAGAAAGTAATCAAAAAATGTGACTTAGAGAGAGAAATAAACATAATGACTCAGATTTTACCCCCCAAAAGATGCCAGATTTGAAGTATGGACTAGTAAAGACCTAACAGCCTACTGTTGCTTTATACACAGAGAAACTTTGCAGAAAAAGAAAAAAAAATGGTTTGGAGAGGTTAAATTAAATCATAAGGAGGGGCTGAGAAAAAAAGCAGAAACCGATATATTGAATGTCTTCCTATCAACAAACAAACAAGAGAACAGATATAAAATAATATCGAGGCTTTGCAATTCTTAAAAGTAAGCATCCAAAGTAATACAGATAAATGGAAAAGTGAAGTGGAAATAGTTGTATCTGCAGAAGAATGGGAAAATATTGGGGAATTAGGCTTTTCATATCCCTGGAGGCCATTTGAGTGGAAAAACATTCTAAGATTTTTTTTATTAGCGCTGCCCCGAGAAAGCACCAAGGTGTAGGAAGGAATTGTTGGAGGATATGTGGCTCATCAGTGGGTAATCATTGCCATTTATTCTGGGAGTGTTCAAAACTCAGGCTATTTTAGGGTGAAATCCATTTGATGCTCTGACAGTGAATTTAAGCGCCTCGGCACAAGATCCAAACTAAAGAAGACAAATACTGAATGAGAGTACTACCTGTAGGAGGGTAAAAGCCGTTCTTCTCTGACAAAAAAGTGATCAGACACAAACTGAAGATTAGTTCAAACTTAATGGGAATATTCTCCTTTTCCCTAGAAGTGCAGCAGGATAAGTTCATGGAACTGTGATCAAAATGGATTGCATTTATCACCCGACTTCAACCAGACTTAGTTTAACTGGAAGCGACAGTTTTATTGTCACTGTGATGAAAACTGTGATGCTTGAAACTTGTATCTAAATCGCAACAAGCACAGAGAAAGGATGGGGTTATGTCTTTCTGCTATAATGTATTATAATTAGTAAAATATTAGAGAAATAACAGGGAAATTAATACAATGTAGAGTTTTTTTCTTTTGTTTTTGGCAAAAGTCTGCATGTAACGCTCAATTGTAATAGTTTATATATTAAAATTGTGTTAGCAGATTATAATTTAATGGGTGTATTTTGGTTTTGTGTTGTAGCTTCACACATAAAAAGGATTTTTTTTGTTGTTGCTTTTTTTTGTTTTTGAAAAACGGGGCAGCTGGAGCTCAGCAAGCAGAACTATGTGTTCATTAACTGGAAGGTCAGTGGTTTGATCTCCAGCTCCTCCAGCCTGCAGGTCACAGTGTCCTTACACAGAAACACACTCTATACAGAAGCTCAAAACAGTGGGAGCGATATGTAAATACAGTCTGTTTATACTATTTAAAGTGGAGGAAAAGAAAGAGCAGAAACAGAGAGTTAGCTTTGTGAAAATTTAATACCAATAAATTAACAATATTCAAAATTTAAACAAAAACAAAATTGAATATAGAGTTTATATTAGAATAACTCAAAAAACATTTGGTCAAACTCTTACAGGATGTGGATTAAATACAGAAGATCAACAGCGGCAACGAAATTAAAAGTAAGCGTTTTCATACACAATGTAAAAAAAATAACTTTGAGTTCAAAGAAAACGAGTGCAAATTCCTCACAGTGTGTCTGACGGTAGGAAAGATTATATCTTTCATATGAGATAGTGCAGAAGTGCAGCTCTTACAAGTAGTACTCTTTATATACACGACTAGAGCAGAGGATTGTTTAGTTCATAAGCTATCTTTCTTTTTCGAGCACTTTAGGGTTTCATCGTGGATTGCATGGGAACGCAACTTCATGAGGACTTGTTAGCGTTTTAATTAATGTTATGAATTCCCACACACACACACACACACACACACACACACACACACACAGAAAACATGACTTCAAGAATGAGTTTTCCCTTAATTCAAAGTCACATCTGACTTTGAAGGCTGTGTTTTGGCCCTTAAAATGGAATGGGAGTAATGTACATTCATATAAATAAATTAACATTAAAAACAATAAATATGAAAGTGCTCCCTTCTTTGATTCTTAGTCAATAAAAAGAAAAGATCAGAGTCTAACTGTAGTTAGATATCATCAGCAGCACTTCTCCCCTAACTCCCTTTACTTTAAAGTGTTACGTTTCCACCTCAGACTCTGAGTTATCCAAATTAGACACAGTGGAGCTGTACCATTCAGCACTCTCCTCTTCCTCCTGGACTCCTGACGCACCACCGCCTCCTCCGTCTCCTCGGCTGCCTCCTCTGTCTCTTCTCTCGTTAAGCATTTCCATGGCTACTTGGTGGTAGGGGTGCTTGCGTTTGGTGTGCCGCCGTAGGGTGTTGCGCTCGGCAAAGCGCGTGTGGCAAAGCTGGCATTGGTAGGGCTTCTCTCCGGTGTGCACCCTTTGATGGCGCTGGAGCTCACCTGCCTCCCTGAAGCGCTTGGCACAGATGGGGCACACAAAGTTCCTCTGGCCTGTGTGGATGTGCTTGTGTCTCTGTTTAAAACGAGAGACGAACATCCGAATGATTACTCAAAGGCATATAAACAACATTTTAAGTGACATTTATATGCAAGTAAAAGGGCTTGTGGGAGGCGGTGAACCAAAAATGAACTATCATAGCCCAAGAATCTAATTGATGTACTTTTCCTCTGTAACGTTGTTTATTTTTATTTTGCTGTATTCTGGAGCTATCCTCTGTAGAGATGTCTGCTTTCTTTTTACCAATAACGAACTAAAGGGCCTTGTGGTTCTCAAACCATCAAACTGAAAAAAAATACATGAGAAATTTCATGTAAAACTATTTTCTTTCTGCTGTCTACATCTGCCAACCAAAAGAAGCAAACAGCTGACTAAAATTATAGCTCAGCTGGTGGGGGGTGAAGCCATTAATGTTTACAGTCTGTCATGCTGACACGAGCAGGAATTATAACAGTTCCTTCATGAAAATGCTCATAACAAGCATTTTGGAATAATCAGCCCATAATTTTGAAAAAGAGGCATGACTGCTGAGGTTTTTATATATCTTTGGTGCTTTGAGCCCCACAAGGCAAAGTCTATTTACTGTAGTTCCATTATATTCAGTGGAATACAACTCGGTAAGTCACACCAAAATGATCTAGATAAATAAAAAGCACTACAGGTCCAGAGGAAAGTATATGTATTTGATTTAGAGGCGAGCTGTTCCTTCGGTGTTTGCTCTCATCTTTGTGGAGCTTCGTTGGCTCTTTTAGCTCACTGTGAGTTTTTAGTATATCTGATAATGTCTGCCTCAGCAGGAGCTGGTATTTGGAGCAGAAATCTCTAAATATCAACTCCATAGCTACTGCTTAACTTCTACATACGTGTGTAGATGGGCAGCAGCTTGACTAAGTTTGATATTTCACCTAGAAAGAGAGTAAGATGTCAGGTGTTTGATGACAGAGGAGCTAAAACAACTGCTTGGACAATAAAACCGACTGGCAGCTATTTTGAGACTTAACTATAACTTCTAATTATTTTTTAAGTGAGAATGTCAAATATTTTGTTTGCAGATTTTACTGATGTTACCATAAAGAGCTGGACAGTGGGCTTGTAGCTTTTGTGCATGTGTGTGAGAGAGATGCATTCAGGTCGACACGCCATACAAGTTGGTGGCGGCAATGTCCCAGTGGGGCATCTCACATCTGGAGTGTGTGCATACTGTGGGTAGGCTGCAGACCTACAATAAGCCCCACTGTGGGCCCCCGTTGGCTTAGTGTGGGCAGCCCCCAGTAATGAAGGTGCTGGGGACTAAACATAATGAAAGGAGTGCATTCTGCTTTCAAAAGTGTACTGCCACTCACACATCACTCCTACTCTTGCTTCCCTTCACGGAAAATCAAATGAATTCTAAACGTTTATCAGTAACATATAACGCCCTGCATGGCTGGGCTCCTGCAGCAGAACTACTGAGACCTTTTAACAGCAGTTGGCCTCTCAGATCACATGATCAGGGTTTCTTACCTGTTCCGTACACTTATGTTAAATCCGGAGAAGATCAAGCTTTTAAGGTTGTTGGAACGCCCTTCATCAGCCAATCAGGAGAAGTCATTATTATAGTTAGTTTCCCCTTAATTATCGTCCCATTATTTTTGGCCATAGTTCACATTTGATGTGTTTATGTAAGAATGAGTGTGTTTGACTGTGTGTCCATATGCTGGAACATGTATACTTGGTTTTATTCAAACTATGAAGCACTTTGGAACTGTGTGTTTTAAAAGGTTCTATACAAATAAAGCAGTTGTTGTTACAGAGAACAGAACAAAAGCAGCCAACATCCCCCAAAAAGCTTTGAATGTCCTTAAAGAAGCCTGGAAAACTTTGAAGAATAAAGGTAGTGATACCAAATAATAATTTTTTGTTTTTCCTTATATGCTGCATGTTTGCACATGTTTCAGTAAATCTCTGTACCCATTTTCCTAGCATAACATAAAGAAATGAGGAGTGGCTCCAGAGTTTTGTGGTGTACTGTATTGATATTATTAAACTGACTAGCTTTCATCTGTGGTTTAGTACCAAGCAGGTCAATGCACCAATGTCAGGTTTGTCTCCAGGAGTGTGGCTGGTGCTTTTCGAATAAATCAGCTAATTGTTCATGAACAATATTTGCACATTTACACACATATTAAAGTTTGTTTTTGCTGCTCCCAAGTGGCCAACATATTCATTTGTTATTACTTGTCTTTAGGATGAAATGATGGTTATGATTAGCTTGTGCTGACCTGCAGATGGCTGGAGCGTTTGAAGGCTTTGCCGCATTGCTGGCAAACATGAGGCTTCTTCTGCGAATGGGTGATGGCATGGCGCTCAAGGTCGGAGAGGTAAAAGAAGACCCTCGGGCACAGCTGGCAGTACAGCACCCTTCGGCAGCCCGCGGTGTTGGGTGACGGCTCTGGAGAGAGTGGATCTAGCGGGTCAAGTTTACCAGGGGGTAGGATAGGTCCGATAGAAGGGGAGGTAGGAGCAGCCGTGTTAGAGAAATAAAGATGGTCATCCAGAGGTAAATATTCAGAGTGAAGGTCTGATTTGGAGTCAGGTGATTGGGCGTCTAATTCTGAGGCGGGCTGAGATAAAGAGTCATAGGTCAAACTAGCAGACGGCGGTCTCGGAGACGATGCTGTAAAATTTGATGGCTTGTTGTTTTCATTGGAGACCTCTTGAGCAGATATGGCTTCATTTCCAGGGTTTGATTCAGAGTAAGTGATCTGAGTTTGAATAAGAGGAACTGAGCTGTGGTCATCCTGCAGGGCAATAGTGGATGAAGGGACAGTGAGAGACGTGAGAACGGAGCCAGAATTTATGTTATTCATGCCAGACAGGATGACAGGGGGGTTATTGGGGCTGAGTCTGATGACAGGGTGAGACAGTGTAGGAAGAGGCGATCCCAATGTGCTAACCTGACCAGAGGACAGAGGAAGGGAGACCGGAGCTGCGGCCGTAATCTGGGACAGCTGGCCGGTCGAGGAGTCGAGGACAGCAATAGGGGTGGAGGTAGCGGTGGACTCACCAGAGGAAGAAGGTACAGAGGAAAGGAGAAGAAACATGGGAGTGGAAGCACCATGTGAAGTCTGAGTAACTGAAAGGGGAAGAGAGAGACCAAGTGGAGCCGAGGAGAGGTGAGAAGAGGAGGAAAGGAGGAGAACAGGAGCATTGCCTCCAGGATTTGCGACAAGTTGAATGGGTTGGGTGGGGACTGATATCCCAGAGGAAGGGGACAAAACAGAGCTGGCATCCTGAACAGCTTTAACGCTCGGCTCTGCAGCCACTGAAGGGTTCGAGTTTGTAATCAAACTTGTGAAGACTTCTGGAGCTTTATCCTGATCATCACCTAGTGATGAAGAATCACTGATAGGGGGTGGCGAGGGGTAAAAATCACCAGAAGGTGCATTTAGTGCATTATCTGTACTTTGGCTGGGACCTGCTAACGGTGCCAAAAGCGACGACTCCTTTTCTTCTGCTTCTTCTGAATTAGCACGATTAGACTGAGAATCCTCCACCCTGGAAGCATTGACTTGTGGCACTTTGAGTCCATCCGGATTGAGCGTATACGGAATTCCCTGGTCATCGATGAGAAGAAGGTTTTCAGTGTCACAGTCTATCGAAGAGAGAGAGGTCAAAACAGAGGTAGAAAAGAAAGAGGGAGACAGAAGAGCATCTTCAAGAGTATCTGTGCCGCCTCCCTCATCGTCCTCTTCTACTATGTCTCTGTCTCCTTCTCCCTCATATTCATCCACCTCCATGATCAGAGAGCTCTCACAGCCCGAGTCATCCAAGAAACGCCCGTATCTCCTCTCTCGGCTCTCCCTTTTCTTGGGCAAACTCAGGTCCAGAGGTTCTGTCTGCTCCTCCGTTTCAACCTCATTGAATGTTTTGCAACACTTCAAGTCCATTTCTCGCAAAATTAGAGGAACATTTTTCTGAATTTCCCTCTCTGTAGTTTCCTCTTTAATCCTCGGCTGACTTAAAAACTTAACTGTATTAGCAGTAAAAGGAGTTTCCGACCCATCAATGTGGACAATTTCAACATCCAAAACGTCTCTGTCTTTACACAATTTATCCCGTTTCTCTGCTTCTGTCTCAGGAAATGATTCGGCTTCTTCTTCAGTCTTCTGGTAAGTAACTTCCATGATTTCTCCTTCATTTTTAACAGCTGGCACACAGATTTCACGTTTCTTCTGTGATTCAGCAGAGACCAACACGGGTCCCTGAAATTCTGAGAGAGCAAAGTCTTTGGTCAGGCTGATAGCAGAGTTTGTGATTGGCCTCTTGCACCGTGGAGGGACAACAATTTTGATTCTTATTGGCTGGCTGTGCAAAACAGGCACTCCAGACTTTACTGTAATTGGCTGTCTGAGCCCACCAATCTTAGTTGTTTCCTGAGAGGCTGGCTCATAAGTCCCGCCCACCTCTGGCTTTTTCCCATTGATTGATAGAGCATCTTGCCTGATGGTCACTGCTGCCGTGACAGGGCATGGCTGGAGGTTACCTGGTACAGTACTGCGTGCAGTTTCGTCCTTTGGGTCCAATAAAGTCTCTGTCACTGGCCCTGATCCCTCTCCACACTGGCTGCCATTTTGGACATCCAGGCTGCCACTGGTCAGGACTGAAGCCAACTGAGAATCCATTTTGGGGCATACCTAGTTATATTTCTTTTAAATAAAAGTAAAATAATAGATTAGACACTAAAATAATGACAATTATAATAAAGAAAATGTGCATTTTAATTATAGCCTTTTGCTTATACCAGGAGAGGAAGGTTATTAAATAAATATCCTTAGTTGGCTGGCTGGGAGAAGAAGAAGAAAAAAGTCTGGGGATTATTGGGGTCAACTTTAGTGCGAAATGCCCAAACCCACTAGTGCTGTGATATTATAAGCAGCGTGCAGACTATTCACCCTAAATCCTCGGGCCGAATCGATGAACGACTCGTATGACCCTCTTCCTCAACAGCAAACGTGCTGTCACTTTACATGATCCCAAATCTTAGCTCACAATTCCTAATCGACGGATCACCGATAATGAAAAAAAAACAAAAAAAAACGGGAGTACAGAAGGGTCCGAATGATGCGAGTGAAATTTCATTTCCCGGCTTACACTTCTTCTGTCCACATTCATCATACATGATGAAACCTTATAAAATTCGCATCAGAACATTATTCATACCCGGTTAGGCTCGCAAGAACCAGCCTGTTCTACCCCCTTTCTGCTTATAAACCGAGAAGAACTATCCGCGGAGGACGCCATTACGCACAGTCCTAGGTCCGAAATGCCAACGTTATTATTATTCCGCGTGTGCGCCCTGACGGCTCTCGGACCTGGGACAACGCCGTCGCAAACGCGCGCGTCGGAGTAGAAAAACCCCCCATGTATATTTACACACAGTCGTGGCGTGGAGCGGATCCTTCCCCTTGCACCGGAGCTTCCTCGGACCCACAGCCAGCCATTTTAGAGCCGAGGGTCCGAGATACCGCGAGCGCAGCTTTAGGACAAACTTTCCCGGTGAGCTGTCATTTATTCCAGCCGTGCTGTCAGAGCCGGCGTAACACGCACCGGACACGCTTTCGATACATTTAAAAACTGGATTTTAAACTATACTCCACCCATACTCTCGCTGCATAGGGACTGGCTTACCCAAGCTGTGGATATTTCCGGAGGACCAAATATGACTGTGCAGTGTAAAGGGTGATGCTGCGAATGCTGTGGGAGGGAGGGGTCAAGGGGAGTTGCTATGGTGTCGCAGCCTACCGGGTCCGACCAGTAGCCATGTTCAGCCTATGAGTACTGTTGAACCTGCAGCCTGCAAAGAAAGGCTCTCTGTGCTCCCAAGAATCAAAGAGAAGGGGGCAAAGCAGGAGAGAGGTAAAGTGGAATCACACAGGAGGGTTTTTATTTGCCATCAAAGAGCTGGAGAGCAAAGCATTTTGACAATATTTTATTTCAAATCTCTCATGTTAAAAACTTACAAGCTTTGAGACTTGATGCGTCGGGCTCAACAGAAGAAAAAAGATCACACAGTGAAACATCACAGAGTCGAGTCATTATGAATTAGGCTACATGAAGGTATCATCAGGGGTATAGTTGGTACTACTGTATAATACACACACACAGTCATGATTGCATATAGATTGCACCTATGGCACAATTTGTTTGAATTACTTCACAGTTATGCCTGCAGTTGAATAGTATTCAGGGCAAAGAGAGAAAAGTTGAGAGCAGTGGTGAAACCCCGTGAGGCCAAAAGAAAGACATCTTAGGCTGCTGATCCACAAAAGCTGTGAAATCAAAAAAACAGTCCCTGCATCTAACATGCCGGAGCTCTGATGGTTACAGAGAAGCTGCAGAGCGGTCAGGGAGGAGGTGTACGGAGGGCGTGTGTTTTGGAAGTGCTCGAATTGTGGCACAGTGTCTGTCATGAGCGCTGGGTGGCTCGAGATCAGACGTGCAGGTCATTACTCCACATCGCCGGGCTCGCATGCTTCAATTTCCGAGACCAGCCGATGAGGAAAGAGTTTATACTGCAACCACGTCGGCTCTGAAGAACGATAAGATTGCACAACTATTAGAAACACTTCATGGCGTTACAGAGGTTAGTTACACATGACAAAGAGCCGGGCACGGCGGCTGGTGCAGGTTTACCAAGGTAGCAGGCTGGTGTCTGCAGCTTTCCATTAAAGCAGGTCTGGATTGCGGTGAAGCTGCATTGCTTACGAGGATGTTTGCAGAAGAACGTCACGTTTTCCCCGTGGGGAACCATGGCATCTGTAACATCAAACGGCCAGCGTTTCATGCCACCAATCATCACACGGCTTCGCTCGGCAGGAATGAGACAACGAGCTGTGAGGATGACCAACAAGGTATGAAAGTATCATATAAACATCAGTCACATAATGCTGTGTTTATTCATTGCCGTGTGTAGGTGCACATTTATTTGAGTTTCTAGGACTTTATGCAAAGGTGTCTCTCTACATTTTACTTCAGCTTTGTTAAATAGTCCGGATATTAGATTGGATCGTTCCTCACCTCTACAGTGCGGGGGCGACGCACTCCAGCTGCCATTGGACAGACAGGTGATCATCTGGGGTCCATCCAGGAGGAAGTTCTTTTTGCACAGGTAGTGGATGTCAAAGCCCACTTCATACTCAGTCTTCTGGACAGCCACTACATAGCCCTGCTCCACCTCTGTAGGAGGCTGGCAGTACACTTCTAGTGAAGAAAGCAGGTTTATCAGTAAACTTAATCAGAAGATTTGCTGACATTTAAAACACAGGAGCAGAGTTACTATTTCACAGGACAAATGCACAGTTGCTCAAATTTTCATCATTGTTTAAAACCTTGAAGTAACCTCGCTCTTATCTTTAACATGTTTTAATAAATGACAGGCCCAGCCGTACTCGAGTTGGCCTGATTCGAGAACTATCCTCAAAGAATTTTCCGTTTCTGTTAAACAGGCCATGAAATCCCAGGTTTGACCACACGATGGCAGAGAAGCACTGCAAAACGGAGCAGTAGCTCCTGAAAGATGCATGCCTGAGAGTGTCTGTGTGTTTCTGTCTGGCTTCTCTGATTCAGTATTTCTTAAATATCAGCTCTCAGAAATGCATGCATGCTACAAATGATGGAAAAACAAACCATTTCTGAGCTGATGTTATTTTTAGACTCAGTTTGATCATCCGCTACTCAAGCATTTTCTGCTAACCTGCTAAAAATGGATGAAGTTACACTGAGAGTGAAGAAAACGTAGCACACATGCATGTTCACACATGATGGTTAGTCAGCACAGGACGCCCTGTACACTTACTTTTACAGATGGGGTGAGGATACTGCCAGGTCTGATTCTCCTGGCAGAAATTTTCCCTGCTCCCCACTATATCCGCCCTGCAGGAGAAAAAGGAAAGAGTGCTGGAGACAGATGGTGGTGCGACATGTACAGTACTGACTAAATGCGATGGAGAAAAAGGTGTAAATGTTTCCTTTTTCCACCGTCTCTCTTTGAGAGTGACTAAATTTTGTGTGCACAGTTCTCTGGCTGACACATCCACTCAGGCTCATCTTATCCTGTGAGATGAGTCAGTGCGTAAAGGGGAGTCAATACAAGATTAGACTGTAATGACCTAGTTAGCTCAATGGAGAGATCGTCAGCTGGGAGATCAAAATGAATTCCCTGCCATTCATTGCTCATCACACCTCTGCTGTATTCAAGCCTTCCCTTCACTCCCTCCCTCTTCTTCACACTCCGTCTCCGTTCTCTCACTTCCTCCATTTCCATCTCTGTGGCATTTCAAGTTTTGAGACCCCCGCACATTCACACTCAGCGTTAACCCTGCCCTCACCCAGACAGGCAGCTGTAGCGGATGGATGTTCCTACAGCAGCGTCTCCCTGAATGCTGAAGGTGTTGATCACTTCCTCGGGCAGAGGGCAAGTCTGGACAGCAGCAGGTTCAGGTGACTCTGATAGTCAAAGAAAACAAGAGGCAGTGAATGGCAGGTTAAACATGCTATCAATAAAATACACTCACTGGCCACTTCATTAGGTACATCAGTTCACCGGCTTGATAATGCAAATATGTAATCAGCCAATCACATGGCAGTAAGCCAGTGCATTTGATCATATAGACATGATCGAGTCGACCTCCTGAAGTTGAAATGGAGCATCAGAATATGAAAGGTGTTTCAAGTGACTCTGTATCTGGTCTGTTTATTTCAGAAACTGTTGATCTACTGTGATTTTCCACCATAACCATCTCTAGAGTTTACAGAGAATGGTCTGAAAAAGAGAAAATATCCACTCGTAGCCAGTTCTCTGGGTGAAAATGTCTTGTTGATGCCAACTGTCAGAGGAGAATAGTTCAAGCTGATAGTAGAACAACAGTAACTCAAATAACCACGTGTTACAACTAAGATATGCAGAAGAGCCTCTCTCAACGCACAGCGGACTTTGAAGCAGATGCGCTACAGCAGCAGCTGACCATAACATATACTGCTCCTGTTACCTAAGAAGAGGAAACTGTGCCTTCAGTTCACTCAGGCTCACCAACGCTGGACTGTAGAAGACTGAAAAAAATGTTGCTTGATCTGATGAGTCTCGATTCTTGCCACAACATTTCTTGCCTTGTATCAGCAGTCCGGGCTGGTGGTGGGGGTATGATGTTCCAGAGGGATATTTTCTTTGCACACTTTGGGTTTGCTGAGCATCCTTTAAATGCCAAAGTGTACCAAAGTATTGTTGCTAACCATGTCCATCCCTTTATTGCTGCAGCAACAGTGGGATGCTGTCACATCAATATGGACCAAAATCTCTGAGGAATGTTTCCAGCACCTTGATAAATCTATGCCACGAAGAATTAAGGCAGCTTTGAAGGTTAAAGGGGGTCCAGCTCAGTACTAGCAAGATGTAACCACAAAATGGTAAGTCAGTGTACAAAGTCAAAATACACACAGTTTCTTTTCTGTATCTACTGGTACGCTGACTCTGAACTACACTTCATTGGCAAATATTGCACTTTTTAGGAAAAACATTAATATTATTATTGTGTTGTTGTTGCAAGATTTTTCAGTGGCAAAAAAGACCCAGTCTACTCTACTCCATTTATCTGCTAACTAACTATAATCACAGGCATTACAGACTGCAGGAGTACATATAAACATCTAAAGATCAGACTGCACTAAAGTGCACAAAACTGCAGTCATTGCAAGAGTAAAGCATTCAATAGCATACATGTCTTCATGCATTTGTTTCCAGGACATTAAGTATATTAAGTGGATGATAATAATGACTCATAATGACCCCAAAAAAGCACTCGATTGAGTGACATAGATGTGATAAGAAAGGTAAAATCTACTATCAGAGTTTGCTATCAGAGTATAGTTTGGTTAGTTTTGGGCAATGACGACCTAACAGCTAGTTTTAGAAAAAGATGGTAGTTTGGGTTAAAATATCTGCGTCTTAAGGAGCCGCTGTGACAAAAAGCCCTGAATGCAAACTCATCCCATGTGTGAAGGAAATCGAGAAAAAACCTGAAGGAAATAAAACAGGAAGAAAAACAGAGAGCAGGACCAGCCATCATGTCATCTCATTTGACTTGTGTTAACCAAGGTTTCCATATAGTTTGTGACCCACAGAGGCGTTTGACACAGTGTCTTGTTTTATTCAAGTTGAAACAGGCCTTCTTAGATAATAAATCAAAGTTCGACGAGCAGGTGAAACGCCGCCCCGCACGTCCCCGAGCTCACAGCTCTAACTGTGATTGTATAACACCTGGCATTGTTCATTCCTAGATGTTTGAGTGCCTCACGCTTGTGGAAATATAAATATCAAGAGTGGTGCTTGGAGAGAGGCTGGAGTGACCTGAGCTGCATCAAGCGCGGGGTTTCAAAACTGAACACGGCTTTGAAAGGTAGAGACAGTGCTCGCCCGAGGGCTATCTTGGTTTCTGAAACCGAGAAACGTTAATGTGAGAATGTAAAGGGACCTATGGGAGAGGGAGAGTTACGACTCTGTTTGGCTGCAGTTGAGAGCCCAAAGCTGAGTTCTGTTTTCACATACCGCCCTGCTCCTACCTTGTACCGCTGCCACCCACACAGGCTGCAGCACCAAAGTGCTATAAAGCAGGTATACCAAATTCATCTTCTAAAAACTGTAAAACTGTGATTTTTAAAAAAAAAAAATTTATTCAATGAAACAGCGTTAAATATGCACCAATTAGACCGAGATGAAAGATGTAACGGTACACCACGGTTCCCATATACTTTAGACCTCTTTATACTATGGGGGTTTTTTTTCCAATAAAAATATACACAGAGACATATCCACACAACACAAGCTGAAAAGCCTAGAGCTGCACACTTGTCCTTGGCTCCTATTGTAGAGAGAGACCTTATCAGAGGCCTCGGATGGAAGCGGATGAGAGGAGAAAGAGATGAGAGGAAAAGAGGATGAGAAGAAAGAGCAGAGGAGAAGAGAACTGGGAACAGAAAGGCCTCGAGCAGCGTGAGCAAGAGAGCTTTCAGACTGTAATCTGTCGCCCACACACACAAACACACACAAACACAGTCGTGTATCTCTGACTTCACAGCGCATTGACACACATTAATTTCCTGGAGACTTATTTCAACCTCAACTATGACTACTATTTGCCTAATCCTCACCTAAACCCAACCTTACTCTACCCCTCACATTTATATGTTAAACTGCATTGATTTGATTTTTGTCCCCATAAGGAAGGCATGTCCCCAGCATGAGTAATGCTTGGACGACACACACACACATCTACCTCTCTACGTGTTATTAAACGCACACCCTCACTCACAGCAGACCCGCATTCACACTCGCTCTCGCTGGCGCAGCGTGCACGCAGCTCCGTGCCACTTTGACAGTGATCTGCCGCCCACTGCCTCTCAGCAGGCACGAAGGAGCTCGGCTCACACTCTAACACACATGCAAAGGACACACAATACAAACACTCTCACACGCTCTAAACCCACCTACCTTCTGCCTGTCTCTCAGAAGGAGGATACTCTACGAGCGAGCTGAGAATTGTATCCTTATTTCATCTCTGAATTGGTGAAAAAATCCTGAGGGTGAGACTGAAACGCAGCAGGGTTGAGGATTTCTAGGAAAGCATGTAGCTGCAGGTGGGCGATTAATGTAACAGGCCTCAGACCTTTAAAGCTGAATTACATTGTTATCATGAGCGTTGACAGGTTGACCTAAGCAATAGTACTGATCAGATCTGGGGAGGTCCTAAGAAGAACCTTGTGTTGCACGCTGCAACTTTATAGAGGAGAAGTAGTGAGGATGCCTTTTGTTTGAAATCAATTCAGAATCAACGCTTATTTTTCGATATTTCACGAGACAGAAACATAAAATATCTGCAGCCCACAGTGCTTGCAGTGGCAGTGCAGTAGTCTTCAAGTGGGTTTGCTTTTTAACAACCTGTCTTCTGGGTTTTAATTTTGGATATGTAATAATTTAAATAAGCAATGTATTTTTTATAAACTCTGGTGTCTGTTGTCAGTTTACATTGCCGCTCACAAGCCTGATTCAAACAACACGGTTACCTTGGGGCAGAGAAGCACTTTGGTTGTAAATTAACATGAATCGAAGGCCTTTGAACTTGCTCTCTTTGAATTGACATTTGTTCTTCCCTCTCGCTCTTTCTCTGTTGTTAGCACGCTCGCCTTAGCACAAGAAGGTTCTGGGTTCAAACCTTCCCGAGGCTTTTCTGTGCAGAGTTTGCATGTTCTCTGTGTGTCTGCGTGGGTTCCCTCCAAGGACGCTGTCTTCCTCCCACAGAGCAAAGACAGGCATGTTAGGTTTCAAATGTATGGTTAAATGTGGCTTGCAGTCTAAAACGCTTTAAGTGGTCAGTAAGACCAGAAGAGTACTATATAAATGCCTTTCTGTTTCCAATACGCTGGTCACATGTTTACTATAGATCTAGTACCAACCTATATCTTTAAACACAGCATGAGCAAAGTTTTAGTTGAACCTGTGTTTATGCGTGATTACACTTTGAGGCCGTAATTAGTCTTTTTTGCCTTGTTGGTTTTTGTGGTAGGTTTATTTTGTCGAGCCTTACATTATAATTTTGACCATATGTAGACTGCATCTTGCCCTCTAGTTCAGCAGCAGCATAAATACAACTGAAACAAGCAAATAATGTTACAAACACAGTTTCCAAAAACACACACATGAGCTGCAGACAAGAAGAAAGTCTGCTATAGTGAGCACATTTTCATCTCAGCTCTTGTGTATGGTAGTCCCGTTGCTATGGAAGCCACTGTAATAAATAAATTGTCATCTATAAGTTAAAATTTCAGGTTATTATCTCAAATTTGTGACGTATTGACTCACCACTGAGGAAATAGACATTTTTGAGATAATAACTTTAAATTTTGACTCAGCTCTGCGTGACAAAAAAATAAATAAATAAAAGATAAATCTCAGCGGAGGAAACAGGGAATCATCTGTTTATAGCACCAAATACACTGCCTACCTTTCTGCTTTCTGTGTGGCAGATCCTTCCAGCAGGTACTGGAGAGGAGGTGTGGTTTGTTCCCAATTAGCATCACTGGAAACACCTGAGCCCAGTGTGCCAATGATCTGTAAAAGCCCTCAGAGCTCAATTACTGTGTCTCTCCTTTGTAAGAGGCTGTTTTTGGTTGTAATTGCTCCTTAGTTTGTTTTCTTGCACTAAATAATGTTGCCTCCACCCCCAACAGGACTGACTTCATACACCATAGTTAGTTTTTATTCTTTCTTTATGTTTCTTATATTAAAAATAAAATGTTTCTTTGTTGGCAGTTGTGTGCTTCTCCATTTCTGTCATGGCAGTTCAACATCGCTGATGTAATATTTTGACGTTAAGTGTTTGTGATTTAGTTTAGAAGGCTATATAAATGCAAGATTCCTACAGAGGCTGCCATTAGTTTTATTTATCCATCCATCCATTCTCTTCCACTTATCCTTTTCAGGGTCGTGGGGGGCTGGAGCCTATCCCAGCTGTCTTAGGGCAAAAGGCAGGGTACAACCTGGACAGGTTGCCAGTCTGTTGCAGGGCTAACACATAGACACAGACAACCATTTGCACTCACATTGGGCAATTTAGAGTTTTTCCATTAACCTAACCCCACTAACTGTGTGTCTTTGGACTGTGGGAGGAAGCCAGAGAACCCTGCAGACATGGGGAGAACATGCGGGTGTGTTTTGTACCATCATCTAACACAGTAACACAATAACTAATGAGTGATAAGAAATGTATGATCCATCTAGAAGGCTCACTGGCTGATTAGCAATATTAGCTCTATCTAGCTTGAATTCTTTCTCTGGTGTTTTCACATCTGTTTTAATGACTCGCTCACACTGTTTTTCTGTAACACTATGTTTTACCACTAATTCAAATGTCAGTAAGTAAACAGTTGTAATTCTTCCACTTTCTGAGTTGGTCCATAAAGTCCAAATTATTTGCCCTTACATGTAACGTGGCATTTATGAATCTTACGAAAGAATCCAAATGTTGGGATTATTCAAAATGACCCATGAAGTAAAAAAGGCAGCTTGGGATGCTCTGGGAAGTTCTACATTTTTGTTTTCTAAAAAACAAAAATAAAACATGCTTGTGTATCTTTGTGTTGAACTTGTTTACCTCTAAATGTTGCACACGTATATGTTCTTGCACACATATTTTTTGAAATGCATATTCTTTGTATTTAAGATAAGAAACATGTAAGACATACTGTATGCATGCACAGACACAGCTGTGTATTCAGCTTTTGTCTCCTTTTTGAAGTTCTCGACAGTTCAATGGTAAAATCTTCAGACCCACTCTGAATAACCGAGGCTCTGGTTGCTATGGTGATGGGGAGAATAGGTCCCAGTTGTGTAATGTCTACGTTGACACAAATCACAGAAGGGTTTCTGGATTTCTCGTCTCACATATACACCCACAAACAGCTGTGTGTGTTCACTGCATAGACCTCTAGCTGACCAGTACCTGTCAGGAAGAAACCCGAAAGAACCAAAGAACATTTTCCCGTGACCTCAAACCTACCTGTGCAGATGGTCTCATCACCACTCCACTGTCGGTCACCCTGACAACGGCGAATAGTGGCATCCATGCCGCTGGGCGATGTGAATCCTGGCTTGCAGCGCACTTCAAGCAGGGCAGAAAAGGAGTGAGTGGGAGAGAGGAGGCGAGCTTCTGCGTTTTTGCTGTGGGGTAGAGGCCAGGGACAAGTACGACCTGAGGATGAAAGAGATGGTCCAGAGAGAGGAGAGAAAACAAGAGGCAGGGAACAAAACAATTCAGAGAATGTGCAGGAGACAAATGAAAAGAGCACAAATGAGGCTGTATAATGAGTCTGGATACACGCACAGTGCTCCCTTTTACAGCACAGAAGCATAATAAAAAAGCTTCTGTTCAGCACTGGCATAAGGCTTTTATTTTATTTTCCATCAAGAACCACACACACACACTGATGTATGTTGGCACAGCTGCGTATGCGTACGCATTTGCACACACACACACACACACACCCTTTTAATGGCTGAGCCCACAATGCTTTTCAAAGTGAGAACTGACAGCACACATGCATACACATAGTTACCTGGAGCCACACAGCTGAGACCACACTGGCCGTCACACAGACACTGGCGTTTGCTGCCACAGTCACTGTCAGCTTTGCAGGGTCGTGGACACGTCCTCCTTCCCTCCTCTCCCACAAGCCTCTCCGGACATGACCCTGTTGTGATACCCACACACTGTTACACAGTAATTGCCCCTTTGTTTACTCCTATTTCATTCACGGCCCCCCATAAAAAAGGGGGAAAAAAAGACAAACGCTGTGTCGTAAAGAGATTTTGTTTGCCAATTCTGCTCTGTTTTCTCTGTGAAGGAAAGCAAATTCAGTGTGGGTGGCCGGGCAAACACTTGCCACCCAGGTTGCAGAACGAAGAGGTATTTCGATGGCGGGCTTTGCTACTCTGTGCCTTTCAGCTATCAATCTTGTTCTTCACTGAAAAGTGAGCATGTTTGTGTGAGAAAGTTTATCTAAAATGCAATTCATGCAATTCTGAGTCATACTCCAGTCGCATCATAAAAACCACAGTGAATTACTGTACATAAACATCAACATGACCTTGTCATTTGAGACGGAAAGGGGAGGGGATGTGGGGGAAACAAACTCGGTGCCCCATTTTTCGATTCTCAGAATGAAAATGTGTGCGCTGCTGTATTCACTCTCCCCAAAAGCACATGTGCACACAAACATGAATGCGCAGCACATGATCGTCCCAGACATGGCATACATATTTAGCACCTATGATATTATATAACTAATTAGTCACTATGAAATGCAGGCCAGTATTATGGAAGACTTGGAACTGTTCATGTGAAGGTTAACAATGATCCAAAACAGCTTTGCAATCACAAACTACTGACTAGAAAGCCATACATTTATGATGTAGGCTACGTGCAAAATATACATACAAAATAAACATTAAAATAAAATCTTAGTTTCTTAATTAGTACACTATGACCAACATTTGCCACTTTCCAACTGACTAATTGCGTACGTCTGTATCCGAGCTATGTGCGCACCTAAACTTCAAACTACAACTTAGAGAAAGATGAAGCATTTCAGGGAAAATCCTAATGGCATCACTAAAGAGCATTCAGTCCAGCTGCGTTAACTGTGTATGCAGGGATCAGTGCTCTTCCAGGTGAAAGTGATGGAGGGCTTACCTGAATCCTGCAGGGATACGGTTCCAGTCAGAGCCCACATGGACAGCAGCAGCAGCAGCAGCGCACGGTCCATCTTTGGAGCGAGGCCTCAGACGATATGAGCAAGGGACACGCAGATGCAGCATTTTTAAGGAAGGGGGGAACAAAGGGTGGGAGAGGGGGAGAAAGAGGGAGAGGTCCAAAGAGAAAGAGAGGGAGAGGTGGAGAGAGAGAGGGTACAGCCCAGGAGCACACATCTGGTTCGTGTTGAGGAGGAGAAAAGTGAGGAAAATTCCACTCTGAAGGACCTTTCACCCATTTCTGTTGAGACAACAGATAAAGGGGGTGACATATACGTAACTACTGTCCACACAGAGAATTAACAAACAGGAAATGCTATAAAAGGAAGAAACTGATAGATTTGACTTGATATATTGAATGCAATATATATGTGTGTGTGTGTGTGTGTGTGTGTGTGTGTGTGTGTGTGTGTGAGCACCAAAGTAGGTCAGTGTGGCTTTTTTAATGCTTTATCTTAAGCATAGCCCATCATATAAACTTTTTTTTTATCTTACCTTATATATTCTAACTCAGTTTCTTAAACGTAGTGTGCATTTAATTATAAAATGCATAAAACACTCTTTAAATTTATTTACAGGAACCAGAACTGCCTCAGTTGGGCAAGACTTGGTATTTGAACTGTTTTGCCAATTAAGGAATGTACACAATGTGAACAAACAGGGAGGAACTCAAAACAACATGGTGCATTTCACCACGTATCACAGTCTGGTTATCAGCTTAAGTAAAAAAAAACAAAAAAAGTCATAGTTCCCCTGAATTTTTAACCTTTGTCGTCTTGCCTTCAAAACTGGGCTTTGATTCAATTCTGGATTAGTTGAAGCAACCACAAACAGCGCAGTGATTAATGAGAACAATCTTTTATTTGTGTTTTTTTTTTTGGGGGGGAGGAAATCTCATACTACATCCAAACAACCAGCACTGACTGGTGGGCTGGGCATCATCGACACTACTGATGCAGCAGGGCAGTTGATCAGTTAAGAGTCACTATAAGAGTTATCAACCACATCGGTGAAGATACAGGAGACTAAAATCCTGTTAGGAGAGCAAACAATCACTGAATGAGGTGATAAAGGCAGATAAACCAACAAGGAGCGTATCAGTAGTGTGCACAGTCCATGCACAGGTGAGAAAACAGTCATGATGAAAGGTCAAGTTGGTCTGAGTGAACATCATGTTCAAGTTACTGAGCCACGTTTGTGAAATCCCCGGTCAAAGAAAACAGAAGTCTCTGTAGAAGAAGTGGATAGATGTGGGTCCGAAGACAGGTGCAAATAGCCGAGACTGGGGTTGTTTTGTTTTTCCATTTGAAAAGTCTTTCTGAGGAACACTGAAGATCAAAGATGTTTCAAGGTGCAACAGATCATCCAAAGAAAGAAAGAAAACATTCAGTAATACAGAACAACAACAATAAGAGGGATAATCATAATAATCATAACAATAATAATAGTTGTAATGGTAACTACTCATCATGGTCATTGGAGGATTAAAATCACACTATTACTAGTCGTCCCTCCCCCAGGGAACATAACATAGTGTACCATGCCCCTGTGTAGGTGTTGTTGGGTACACAGAGAAGTTCATAGATACAGTAAAAAGGAAGGAGCAATAACAGGATTGAAAAAGCACTAAATAGCAACAAGTTTTGTGGATCGACATAGGATCAACATTTTGGCTTTTATTTCTCCCAGAAATCTGAGAAATTAACACATTCCACTCAATGGGGGTACTCAACCCATCTCCTGGAATACATCAAATACACAAAATAGTAGAGGCCTATCCAATATACACAACAATTCCCCTCCATTCCCCCCACCACACCCCTGTAATAATGCTAATTAAAGTGTGTTCAGTAAAGTAACAACGTGTGTTTTTACAGGGACGATTGATTACTACTGCAGAATATGTTACAACACTGAGATTGAACTGCTCTGTGCACCTTTCAGGTGCAAGAGAGTCACAAAGACAAAATGCATTGGGAAGAGTTTGCACATAACTGTCAAAGGACTGCCTGCAAGTGGGAGCAGACAGAAATAGAGACATCGGATATAGAAACAGGGGAGCAATTCAAAGAGAGGATGAAGAGGAGCAGAGTTACCCAGGGCATCACAACAGGCTTCCACAGGCTCGGGAAATATCTAAAAACACCAGAGCAGATTGAAAGCACTTCCACTGGGATAGTGAAAAAGTAAAAGAGCAATACACAGAAATATGGGCTAGAGGAAGATGTACCAGTCTCATAAAGTTAAAACCAAGGTAAAAAGAGCTAATATTGTTAGCAGGGGGAAGGGGGGCAAAGTTGTTCTAATAGAAAATAATATACGAGACTGGCCAAGAGGATAGAGCTGGGCTGTATACATGGTGTCTCTCATTCTGTCTCCCTCAAGCATCCCCAGTGACAGAAACATAAAAGGAAACAAATTAAGTGCTTGAGTAAAATCCACAAAATGTCGAACTACACGTCTTTAAGATAATTTTGCTCTCTATATTACAATTGTTACATGCCTTCTCAACCCTGCTGCTGCATCCTGGCTATAATTATAAACACAAAAAACAAAAACAAAACCATCGATGGCTGACAACCTGTTAAGCATCTCCTGACTCAACTATGATAAAAAGATATTTACCGCAGCTTTCCCCCATCTCTGTGTCCCCATCATGTAGAAAATATACAAAATTATTCTGTAATTTGCTCTCCCTCTAATTTTTCTGAAGTATTATAAAAATATACAATTCTCCAATAACAAAACTCTTAAAAGTCACATCTTTCATCTGTTAAATTATTCTCTCTGTCCGCCACTTTTAAGAGCCGACACCTCAACGAAACAAGACACCTGAGCTTCAATGCACAAACCTTCTCCTCGTCTTATACATTCATCATCAACATCATCATCATCGTCATCATTATAATCATAATCAGCTTGACCCCCTTTATGTCCATCAGGTTACCCCAGAAATTCAGAGTCTTAGATTGAATCCAGCTTATATTTCTCCTCGTCCTAATTCTTCTCCGCGCTGCCATCACTGGTCAGCGAGACGGTTTTCGTATTTACTAAGTATGTTACGACACCGGCCCAGTTCCTTCCTCATCTCGGCCACTTCCTGTCGGAGGGCGGCGTTCTCTCGCTCCAGGTAGGCGGCGCGCACTGATATCTGGTTCTCCTTGAGACGGCGGGCGTCCCGGGAGCGCTTTGCCGCTTCATTGTTTTTGTGCCTCCTGGTCCAGTACTTCTCATCCTACAAAAGGACCAAAGAAAAAAACAGCACATATGGATTATTCAGCATCCACCAATGCAATCCACTTATTTTTATTGGGGAATTTTAGGATTATTAGGTATAAAATGTATAAAGAAAAGAATCAGTGAGTGTTCTGACTTGTTTCTTAAGAAGTGTGTAGTGTTTTTTCTAGCCTAACTTCTACAGCTATGTGGGTGTTTGGCAATGAAAAGACACTTCTTTGTTGTTGTTGTTTATTTGCATACCACATCCTCAGAATTTGGTTACTGGTTAATGTCTGACAGCAAATAAAGTAAGCAAACAACCTGCATGTGCCACACACAGCTGCTAAAAAACTGAATTGCTGTCTTCCTTTTTTTTTCTGGCTGTAGAATATTTTATGGACTTCCATAAACTACAGAGTGAGGATTTGCACAGTTTATAATTCTTTATACTCAGTTACAAGTCATCAATCTTATAACTTATACTGGGCTTTTTGTTTATGTAATCTCTGTTTTTATTTTGCAGCTCCCGTGTTTGTTGCTTGTGCATTATCGGATGCCCTCATTGTGAAACTGTTCTGCCTTTTACACTGTTTTCATTAAACTGAAGCGCTAACAATGTAAAATATGAATGCAGACCCAGGCGTGTGCTCATTTCTGATAAAAATAAATATATCAGGTAAACAGCTTAGCTCTCGCCAGTATTTTCCTCAACTGATCATTTTCCATGATCATAGCTGGATAATTGCCCCATTAGTCATCGGATAAATGAATCTCCAACAATGTGGACAGTGTATTAACCATTTGAGCCTCTCAAGGCTTTATCTCTGGTAAATCTAGATGGCATTTTCACTATTTTATGACATTAAAATCATTCGATACAAATTTTAAAAATAACTGATTTAATTACTGTTTAGCTGCTTTCAAACTACTTCAGTCTCAGGGCATAAACTGCATGTAAGCCACTTGCATCAATGCTGTGAATACCTCAGCAGCCTCACCTTCATGTTATCGGGTACCAGGATCTTGCGTGCCTTCTTGATCATCGGCTGGGGCTTGAGCTCATCCTCGCTGAAGGAGTGCCTTCGCGGATCAAAGTTCTGCTCTTCCGACGTGTTGGACATAGCCATGTCTGAAGAATCCATGTCAAACATTCCAATCACATCTGGCCCATTCCCAGTGGGTGTGAGCAGAGGTGGACAGGAGGATGAAGAGGAAGAAGAGGGTGACTCACAGGAGTCATTCATTCTCCTTTGACTCCCTAGAATTAAAAAGAAGATAAACCTAAGTACAATAAACACTTTGACAGTTTTAGTGGAAGACTTTTTGACAGATCAGCCACAAAAATTAAAAAAATATATGCAGCACTCCATGATAACCACCAGATGGCAGCAGAGAGCTACGTTGCTAATAAAACAAACATTGCTTTGGCCTTAACCAAGAGTTGCCTGGTATTCAGTGAGCTTTCACTGGCAGATAAAAGATTTCATAGTCAAGGTAATGTTTAAAGTATACTACAATAGCAAATGCAATATAATTCAATCATGTAATCTACAAATATTTAGTGCACAGATTTGTGGATGTAACTAAGCAACAAGCTGTTTAAAGAAATACCTAAATTAATTAACTGAAAGCCAGTGCTAGCTGTCTCAGTAAGATTTTAGCCATCTTGTGCCAAAAACATAGCTTCAATGCACCTTGGCACAGATTACCCACATCTCTAAGACACTAATGGGGGAGTGGAAACTTTTTTTTCTTCAATATTTACCCTTATTTGTTTTGTCAGTAATGGAGGAAAGCATTTCATTATTTTAAAAAAAGTGTTCACTTTGTTGAGATCTGATCACTGATCTCTTAACCTCTATGGATGGAGGTACTATCGATCTTTTTATCAGGGTGGAAAGACTTCATCATGAGATAAAGGTTAAAGGTAACCTCTCAGAAAAGCTGTGCCATGTCAGAAATGGGTGCAGATTTCCTCTTCATTTCTTACCCATCTGTATAATTTATTATGCATCTGTCGATAATGGGAAACTAACATCAAATTAGTTCTTTGTATGTCCCACTGAGTGTGCTGTTGATAAAATAAAAACATAACCACAGTCTTGATGTGAATCCTCTGGTCCACAGGCCACTGCTTTAAGAATATATAACACACAATCACCACTACACAAAACCTCTTGGCCCAAAGCATAACCTTGACAAGTTTTATCACATGAACTGCTGAGAATGTACTTGTGGACCAAAGCTAACACCAGAACAAATGCAGATAGAAAAATCTATAAGCGGAAATGTTATATAATGTGTTCTCCCTCCTCTCCAATCCAGTTTCTTTAAGTGGGGCCGGTATAGGGTGATGTGTCAGCCCACCCCCCTGTAGGGCCAATGCACCTTACTCAACTGGCTTTTCTTTCAAAGAGCACAAGCCTCCATTTAACTTGTGTGAATCCAGACAGCTCAGTCATCATCCTTGTTGTGAATGTATAAGCCTGTCCACATGCAAGTGAGGCAATTTAACAGAGCTGTCAACTTGACTCAAAGCTCCTCTATATGTTAGCTGGATACCTAACAAGGTATCTACTTAACACAGCACTGCAGTCTCCCAAATATGGACAAATATCAAACCCAGGGTGAATATAATGAATATTTAATGTGGTTTAATAGAAAAACAAGCCCGCAGGTTGTTGGTCTGTATGTGCTGCCAGCTGCTAACTATATTACCTGTGGATCTGTAGTATAACAGAACCTACAGCATGAGTAATGGCTATATAATAGACAGGTAATGTAAGGCCATATTTTGACACCAGGTGAACACTGTTCACTCACACTCCCTTGGCAATGCCTCCATACTACAATAAAACTATTTAAAGTGGTAGATGCACCGGGGCACAATCAGCAGTCAGATCTACGTATTGCTGAAAGCTCTTGTGGATATGGTTAACCAAGTGTCGTGCTGCTTAAACCCAACAGCAGGAACTAGGTAGTGCCACCACCTGTTGTGGTGCTTTGTTGGAGTGAAAACCTAAAGACCCTGCAGTTTACTGCCACCTCTCACCTCTGACTTCGGGCAGCTCTGGAACGCAGATTTGCCAAGGAGATTTGGTGCATTTTTCGTTCACATGTTTCCACCGTTAATTAACAGCAGGATTTCATTTTTGATTACATGGCCCGACATGTGCCCTCACACTTTCCAGAACTTGTACAACAGCATTCCAAGAAAGCCCGAAACCGTTGCGAAGGTAAACAGGGGTCATACTCCTTGGTTACCTAATAATTGTGCATCGTTAGGCCGTCCGATATTTTGTGAGTACCTTTGTGATGTTGCAGTTTAGCATTAAAACTCTAGTTTTATAAGCTTTGGGAGGCTTAACGGGAGGCAAATAGCATCTAGACATAATTATAAGACTTTAAACAAAGGGACATTGATCAAAAATGCACAAGCCTTTATCATGCAGTATAAATGTCTTATCAGAGTTTATGAACGAGTGCTTTGTAATTGAAGGAGTGAATTAAAGGTCTTCAGTCAAGATCCCAAAAAGTATAAAGCTCCCCTCTTGATATCAGTGTACTTATTGTCATTCATTGGTGATCATATGTTCGGTGTGAAGTCCAGCAGGCACAGGGAAACTCTTCCTGTTGTCCCCCCCCCTCCTTCTCCTCTGTGGACTCCTCCTACATGTCTGCTGGCCCTGCCTCTAGTTCTCTCACTCCAGTACTCCCAGCCTCTGCACGTGTAATGACGCGTGCACATGGCTGTGGCGTGTGAAGTGGGGAGAGATTTAAAGACACGCAACCGCAAACACTCCACACACACTGCTGTCTCTCTCTCTCTCTGTGTGTACTGTTTTGACCCTGCTGCACAATCATTATTGGCCGGGAGTGAATGCTGATTGTGTTGTACACTGCAGTGCACAGATCACATGCCAAACTACACCAAACTCTCTTGTCATAGCTATGAAGTTGATTCATCAAATAGCTCAAGACTCCTTATTTTGCTTTACCTATTTCTTTTCAAGTTCTTCACTGCTCTTCAGCTTTTTGTTTTTCTCCCAATCAGTTTTTACCTTGCAGCCATGCAACCAAATGGTCATGGTTTCATGGTTAAGGTGCAAATTTTAAACTCTGTTTTCTTTTTAAAGCTTACTTTGTTTACATAACCATGTGATCTCACGGCCTCAGCTTGACCCCACAGGACAGCAAAATGTTTGATCGCCATGATAGTCACTGTGAAGCAAGAACAGTTGAAGTCCTGAATCATTAGCCCACACTCCACATAACCCTGTTTACATCACAACTATTGTTATTAAACCGAAAGGTCTGCTAGTCGACCAGCAGCAGGTGAAACTTAGTCAACTCTGAAAAGCTTGGAAACCATTTTCCACGACTGTTGCTGTGAGGTGATCTTGACAATCCCTAGATAATAACCAGTCTCTGCACTGGCCATAACAAACTAGTCGATATTAGTCAACTCACCATGCAGGCAGTCGGTTCCTCCTGGAAGATTCTGCGGCTGAGCCACCTCCAGACCGATGAGAGATGGAGAAGAAGAGGTAGAAGGTGGTGAGGATGAAGATCCAGGTGGGGATGAGGGTGGTAGGCACTGGGAGCTCTGGTTGGGCACAGCTGACTGCGGGCTCTGTGAGGGGATCTGGGCTGAACAGGAGCTGTTGTTGTTGTTGTTGTTGTGCATGCTGCCCATTCCATTTTCAGTTAGAAACTCCTCCAAGTCCATATACTGAAGCTGGAAGAGGCCCCCATCCGCAGGCACAGTGCGATCCCACAAAAGAGGCCCCAGGAACTGGTTGAAGTTTCCTCCTCCATTTCCACCTCCTCCACAGCCATTACTGCTATTACTGTTGACTATTCCACTTCCATTCCTCATTGGGCACACTCCCAAGGAGTCCTCATCGAGGTCCAGTCTGTCTTTGTCTGCCAGATGGGAATAAAAAGCAGACTTATTAGTGGAATATAAAAATGACGATGCTTACTTTTGGTGTCACTTTAACAGGTTTCAGTGGACAAGAAGGTGGCCTTGGGATAGTTCATGTTCGGCTGCTTTATGCTAAAAATCAGCTCTTCGTATTTGCACAGAACTAAATGGCACGGCCAATTTATTCAAACGATGCACTTCTACAAAATCCCCTTCTCCGCCTATCTCTCATACAATCACACACAGAAACACAGATGGGCCCAGATGGTAGCTGAATTGCAGCATTAACCAACAGCCAAAACCGATTTGCTGTCATAACGTATACACAAACTCCAGAACAAATCTCACAATAGCCAGGGATACATTTGGCAGAGAAAACACACCCAGAACGCATGCTTGCATGGGTTTAGATTTACAGCTAAACCAAAGCATGTTATCACCCAGTGTAATCTAGATCCTAATTTGAAGTTGCATCAGGGATTATAATTCAGCTCATCTGGCCATGGTCACTGAGGAGTCATCCTGAGCACATGTCCTGGGGCATGAAACCTTTGTGGCCTTTACATATGAAAAATTACTAATAATGGTACATATTTTTATACAACAGTAATAGTGGATGGAAAAGATTTATCCATGCTTTTCCACTGCGTAGAGAAGAAGGCAGATTATGCTGGTAAAGCAACACTTTGACCTTTTATTAATTAAATTCACAGAAGGGTCTCACCTTTCGAATCGCATGGGTTCTTTAAACGCTGGTCTCCTTTCATGGGGTGCTGCAGGAGGGATTTCAGACCTGCCATAGAGTTGAGGTGCCCCCCTGTCAGGGAGCCTCCAGGTTGAGTACAGCTTCCAAACTGTGGGCTTGCCCCAGCTGGGAGGTCTGGGGTCGGAAGCTGGGAGAGTTGCCTGGACATCCTGGACCAGACGGGTCGCAGAAACACACCTGGGGCACTTGAAGAGGCGAGGCGAGCTGACAGGAGTACCTACCAATGGGACAAGCAGGCTGGATGACTGTGGCTGTGAGCACAGGAGGGGTGGGGTGGTGGGCAAATACAGAAAGGTAGTTTTGAGACTTATCTATGCAGAATAGAGCATCTGTTATATTGTAATTACAGTCATGACATTGGCATGGCATTATGTCAGAAAGTTTAAATTACACACGCAAACTCTTACCTTTAACTTGTAGATATAAAGAGTTCCTTATTTCCCTGCAAAAATATTTTCCTCGAAGTACTCCATTGCCTTTGGATGTTGTAGATGAAGCTGTTATTCTCGGAGAACAGTGTGGGAGGGACAGTCAGACCATCTGATTAGGAATACTGTCCATAATAAAACTGCAAAGGCGTGAAAATCCCGCACACACACTTTGCACGCACAAGGAAAAAATATTACAGTAAAAACTTGAAGAGCGATATCCCGAGTTAGTGGTGCGGTAATTTAAAAAGAAATACTTATAATAATGAAAGAAGATCGCAGAGAGAGACTTCCTCCGTCAAAACAAAACTGTCGTGGAGAAAGAGGAGCATTAAAAAAAAACAGCCAGCGACGCGAGCTGTACGTGGTCAGATGACAAGTTGTATTGCTGCTTCTCTGCTGTCGCGCTCTGCTGTCCCTCGGTGGGGAGGGGGTGGTTAGAGAGGCTGGAGGGGGTCGTTTCCTCTTTCTGTCTGTACTTTTTTTTCCATCCGGTGGATCCAGTCACGGGCGCACGGGATCGGATCTGTGTTTGGGCCGCGCGACGTCCTCCTCCTCCTCCCGTTTCTCTCTCTTTCTCTCAGCTGGAATGGACACGGGCAGTTCACGTGACGTCACACCCCGAGAGAGGGGCGGGGCCCGGCTTTAACCATCTCTCAATTTTCGCCTAAATTATTTACGAGGACACACCTACCCCTCGTGCCACACCTCGAGGGGAGCAGCAGGTTGTGTTGTTTTTCCCGACAGGTACAACCACAATTATTTTGTAAAAAAAAATAAAAAGCAAACAAGAAGCAGGAAATATGTAAATTAGGCTCAGCGTCACCATGGTGATAGGAAAGAAACCATGAGAAACAGCTAACTGCTGTAAGCTGGGGGTTAATGGCGCTTAGGCTCGCGCTCTCCGTTGGAGCATAATTTGGCTTTCTCTAATATTCAGGCACTGCTGCATGACTTTTCCAGCTTCCTTGTAATCCACGGAAAACGTGAGTGCGCCGTTTTTTCAGGCGAGAGGAACGCTTCTGCACGTTGCCTGCCGGCGTACAATAGCAGCTCAGGCTCACGTGTATGAGGCACGCGGAGACGAGGCCCGTCTGCTCACAGCTCGGGCACTGATAGGCCCGCGGAGAGCTGCTGCTCCGCCCTTGCGCCGGAGCCGATTGGGCAGAAATAGGTCGGACAAGCCCGCCCGCTCGGATTCCCTCCCGGTGCATGCTACTGCCGCGTGAGACCGAGCAGCTCGAAATACAAAAAAAGCGCGAGGGTTGTCTTGTCTACTGTACAAGTTGAAAAGCACATGCAAAACAATGCGTGCAGCAGGAATTCACCCCCTTTGATTTTTTTTCCCTCCAGAGTTAGACATGCAGAAGTTGACGTAAATAGATTACAGACAAGACAGCATACAAAAGACGCATTGAGTAATTGCATTTGAACAATATGCCCTGAAAATAAATAAGTGAATGCAACTGGAGGCAGGAGCACTGGAGGAGGAGGAGGCAGCCCTGTGTTCAGCCCTGTCCCGAGAGTCCCTTTTTTTTAATGATTATTTTTCCGAATTAACCTATCAGACTCCAGTCTTGTCCAGCTGTGTTCTCCCAAGATTATAACCACGTGTCACCCCCACATAAAAAATATCAGAGTGGATGAATCATCATTTTTTGTGTCTGCAAGCAAGCCAGATCATCAGCATGAATTAAAACTCACAACACTTAAAGAGTTCTTAAATTAAAAAATATATATCTGCAGACAACTTATGCAAAATTAAATGCACAGAATGCACAGAAATCTGCTTATAAACCACATTAATTTCCAGAGGGGAAAAGGTGCTTTTAAATTAACTATGGGTTACTGAATCTGGTCGCTACAACAATCTTTTTTGTTTCATTAATCTGGAGCAGACAGCCACACAGCACCAGCGTCTCCAATCCACCCCCCTATCGCTGTAAAATCCATGTGACTGCCACACTCATCCCCACCAGGCCAAGAGCACACCATAAATGAGTTGCTTACTGCCATCTTGTGGAGCCAGAAGTGAGTTTTGTTTTTGTTTTTTTCTCCCCACAACAGTCATATGTGCAAGCTTTGATCAGTAAAAATCATTCTTCATCCTGGAGGAACTTGGCTGATAACATTAGTAAGTCAAAGCACTTCAATGAGCTTTATTAGTGTACCTACATCCTGATAACCACTTAATCCAAAGATTGATGTGAACGTCATCCTCGACTTTCACATCAAGTCATAAATGCACTTTACATGCCCTGACAGAAACAACTCGCTCATGTTCGATAACTAGCAGTTTTTACCATTTCCTGGATATTGCAGTGAGTAACTCTGAATCAGAAATGAAAGGAAAACAAATTATTACACTTAAGGTTTATTCATTGCTGAAATATAATCAACTACTGACTTCTCAGTAAATAATGTGATAGAAATCTACTAAAACTATTATTTTTCTTTAGAAGAAAAAAAAACCAAGGCTTGACAGGGGTATGAACATTTCATATGTGTGAATAAAGTGACAAGATGTATTTTGAACTTATTTTTCTTTAAAAGAAAAAAAAACAAGGCTTAACAGTAAGAATATGATTGCAGCTCAGCAAAAAGTAAAAAGGTAGAAGGGGTAAGTATAAGATTGGCATGAAGACTGATTGGGTTACACACATAAATACATGGAATATTACATTTGTTTCTATCATGATAGGTCCTTGTTTTAACACACTGTGAAGTACTGTAGAAATAATCACTGCTAAAAAGAGCATACAAATAACATGAGATAAACATGTGTTACAGTCCACTTGTTTAACCTGTTTTCAATCTCTTGGTATAAAAGCTAGGAAGATCTCAAATAAATGAAGTAAAGTGAACATCATAAGCAAGGCTTCTTGTAAGTTTTTCGTCATTTTGGCAGGAGAGGGGTCCTTGTAATGCTAATTACCAGCAATGTTGACATTTTATCTATGTGTGATTAAATCACTAAGGAATATAGAGCAACTTTCAAATCAGGTTTACACTACAAACTTCTGGGGATATACTGAATAAACCATCACATACTGTAGGAGTGATTTCACAACCTCAGCAAAAAACTTGACCAGAGAACAAACATGCACTGACAAACTATCAACAAAGGTCTTTGTCCCCGTGTCCCTACTCCTAATAAATGCACTTTACATTTTTAAAAAATCCTCAGAGCCTCTAATTGAACAACAACAAGACAAAATACACAGCAGAGACGTTTATCATACAGCAAGAGGTGTAGCAGGGCTTCTAGTTATGGGTAAGAGATACATTAGCAGGTCATTTCACCTAAACTTCTCTAGTAACTGCACAGTGTCAGCCAAGCATAGTGTCAATGCACTTAAGGGGTTAATTAATGATCCTATGGAAACAGTCACGTCTTTGAAAACACCTTCCAACATAATCTGGAAGAATTTCTGGAGATATTTTATAGGACACTCTACAGTAGTTGTTAACACACTCATTCTAATAGTCAGCAGAGTAGATGCAACAGAGACACGAGGCAAATTTTCCTTAAGGCAGCAGATGCCTTTTCAAGTCCCTTTTTTTTTTCTCTCACTTCCTATTTTAGAACTGAAACATCCCTCTTGTATGCCACTCTCTTCAGAAACCAGGAAGCTCAGTATCTGTATGGTCCCTGTAGGAATGGCATCTCCTCATGACCCTCACGGGTCTGTCTTTCGCCCGGTCTTTTTGAAAGCTTCAGCCTCTTAGCATCTCCCCTCTGCAGTCCTTTAGCCCTGCGGCGGCAGGACACTTTGTGCCTGTGAAGAAGGGTAGCGTTCCAAAAGCGAGCTGAGCAGCGTCGGCAGGAGAAAGTCCCTCTGGCACGGTGGGAAGCCCGATGAATGAAGACTGCCAAAGGCCTGTGAGACTGCTTCCCACACACACTGCACCTAAGTCGCTCCTGAGTGCTCAAGGCTTTTTGTGGGTGTTTAACTGCCATGTGGACAAGCAGCCCCGCTTTACGGGAAAACACAGAATTGGGGCATATTGGACAGCCAAAACGTTTCACAGGAACTTTGAGAGATGACAGGATCTGCACTTTCATTCCACCAGTGTTGACAAGCTTATATCCACCACCACCTGATCCTCCTCCTCGCCTAATTGTCAAACGAAGAGAGCCGTGTTTTTTATTCAACTGCCCTCTTATTGTACAACTGATCTTTCTCTTTCGTTTGATTCCATCAAATCTGACTAAATCTTGAGATTCCCATTTATTTCCCTTCCAATCTCTCCTGTTGGACTTTTTTTTTTTCTTCTTGTGTCGTCTCATGTCATCGTGTGACGACTGGACGTCGCAGTCGAGGGTTTGGTGGGGCTGGGTGCCTGACTGATGATGGGGATGATGGTGGGAGTGATGAAGATGGTGATGCAGATGATGATGTTCAGTGGAGGGCAGTTCCGTGAGGGGCTGGAACGGGGCCGTGGTGTGAAGAGTTCGGCTACGGGATCCAGCTGGATATATGTGCTCTCCTTTAACTCCGGCTGGAGAATGCGGGTGTTGCGGGGGCATGACTGTAGAGTTGGGAGGAAGTGGCTGAGAGTAAGCTGGGGCCGCAGAGGCAGAAGACTGAGTAGCTGCAGCATCATAAAAGAGGGGAGAATAACCAACTGGTGGCTGTGGGGGTGCTTGTTGGTGGCTATGAGTGACAACACTTAGACTTTGCCCTCCGTGGCCTTCGTTGGAAGGTGCCATCTGAAGCAGTGCATTCGTGGCAGCCTCACTCTCAGAGGTTGACTGATTAACATCACTCCCACCTCGGTTGTCTCCAGACCCACTGTTGCCTTCTTGTGGGTTAGACTGTTCAGGGCGGGTCATGCCATGCTGAGACTGCTTGTGTCGAGTGAGGCTGTTAGAGTAAGCAAACGCCTTCCCACACACCTCACAGCAGAAGAGCTTTTCACCTCCACCTTCATGGACCGTCTGGTGATGGGCAGTCAAGTGAAAGTGGTGACGGAACGACTTCCAGCATATAGCGCAGGTGTAGAGTCGAGGTGGCGGCGGGGGCTGTGGTTGGGGTGGGGGAGGAGGCTGCGGCTGGGGGTTGGTGTCTTGAGGCTTGACGTCTTGGGAGTAGGGATAATAGGAGGAGGTGCTTGGTGCTTGGTTCTGGCTCCGGTCTTGGGCCACGCTACATTGAGGATTTGGGTTAAAGCTGTTAAGGTTCTCTGGAGCCGGTGTGGTGGGCACCTCTTCCATCTCCCCTTTCTGGTGGAGTTTACTGTGCCTCCTGAGGCTCTGGGAGTAACCAAACTCTTTCCCACAGATGCTGCATTTGTAATTCTTTGCCCCGGAGTGGACTGTTTGATGCTTGCTGAGGTGGAAAGCTTCTCTGAAATACTTCCCACAAACAGTGCAGTGATGGGGCTTCTCTCCTGTGTGGATGCGATCGTGCCTGCGCAGGGTCTCGCGGCGTGCAAATCCCTTACCACAGACACTACAGAGGTGAGTCCGTGGGAGCCCGCTGGGGCCCATTCTGGGGGTGTACTGCCTACGTTTGGGGGGCTGTCCGCCAGCTGCAGGATCTTTCTTAGCTCTTGGTTTGCGGGGACGTTTTGGTTTGGCAGTAGGATTCTGCGGGTTGCTGCTCATAGCCTCTTGACTCCCACCACCTCTGAAATTCTTATCCATACCAGATGTGGATGAAGGTGAGCCCAGAGGTCCTAAACCAAGACCACCTAGCAGACCTCCTATGATGTCTCCCCTGTCATCCCCTCTATTTCCACTGTTACTAGCTGCTGTTATAGCAGAGATTGCATTATTCACAGAGCTAGTGACATCATCTTCTGAGTCATCCAGTAGAGAAGAGAGGGGCAGGTGGGGCTGTTGTTGCGGATGGTGGTGCTGGTTGTGGGTCTGTGAATGTGGATGCAGTGTTGGCGCCAGGGGTGCCTTTCTCAGAGCTGGGCCCGCCATCCCACTTCCACATGGGGAGGCACCAGAGTAGCATGGAGATGGATTACCTTGAGAACGGTGGTCATCATGGTAGCCTGTGTAACGATTCCGAGAGTAGTCAGTGGGGTATTTACCATCTGCTCTGTCCCTGTCATTTGAATTCCCTCCCCTTCCAGAATGAAACAGACCATCACATCCTAAACCTGATTTTGGTTCTCCTTCCCTCACAATGATTACACCATCCTCTTCCTCAGTTTTCCCATAAATAACCCCTCTATTGCTTTGATAAGTTCCCCCTCCTCCATTACCTCCTCCACCCCCTCCCTCGACTCTGTCCTCACCATCAGTTCCTGTCTTGCTGCCCCGTTGTTTGGGTCCCCTACCTGGCTTGCCGCAGGTGCCTGAGGCAGCATGGTTGAGTAGAGAGGTGCTCTCACGGAAGGCACGACCACAGGCGGGACATCGGAATGGCTTTTCCTCATGTATCTTCTCATGCCGTGTCAGTGACTCTCTACGATTAAAAGCCCGAGAGCAGGTGGAGCAGCCATATGGGCGGGCTGACGAGTGTATAACACCATGTTGCAGGAGATGCCCTTTTTTCTTAAAGCCTTTGCCACAATCAGGGCAATGAAATATTTTGTCTGGGCTAGAACAAGAATTGGAAGAGGGTTGGGGAGGTTCTTGGGTCGAATGGGGAAGGCTTGGATCAGACTGTGTTTTTATGTGAACAGGGTTTGGGCCAGTAGTGGCAGTATTGCTAGTACCTGCTGCGGTTGGCTCATGCATGCGCATATGCCTGCGAAGGCTTGAAAGTTGAGGGAAGCTTTTGCCACACTCTCCACAGCTATAAACTGGCTCTGTGTCAGACTCTGTGGTGTTGGGTTGCATTGAGCTCTGGTTATCAGATTTAGAAAGGTGAGAATCATTAGTAACCAGTACTGAGGCAGCAGTGGAAGACGGAGCAGAGGAGGAGGAAGAAGAAACTACTGATGAGGATGAAGATGATGAGGCAAGCAGGGATGACGGTTCTCCACCCATGTTTGACATACCCACCCCGCTCCCAATTAAAGCTGGCGGCTGACCATGATTTAGCCCCCCGTTACTACTAGTGCTGGGATTACCACTGTGGCTACTGTGCCCATGGTTGCTACTGCTACTACTGTTGTCAGATTTTCTCTGTGGCAAATAGCCGGCCATAGCTTTCTTCCTCCTACTGCTACTGCTGCTGCTATTACTACTTCCACCTCCGCTGCTTTCCCCTTTACCGTCATCCTTAGACAAGGATAAATGAAGCGGCAAAGGTAGGGGCAAACCTGCTTCCTGCTGCATCAGAGAAGCTATCTGATTTGACGAGAGTACAGGAATGCCCTGGAAGTCAAAGCCGCCCAGCGATGAGGGCTGAGAGCCTGGGTGGAGAGGGTGATGAGGATGAGAATGAGAGTGAGGATGAGAAAGGGTGTGCGGTGGAAGCTGCTGCTGCTGGGGTGGTTGCTGTGGAGTCTGCTGTGGCTGGGGAGTAGAGTGGCCATGAGTGTGAGAAGAGTGCAAAGCAGGAGGCGGAGCAAGGCTAGTACTAGGCTCCCCGCCTGTCTGACTTAAGCCAATGCCTAAATGGTTATGAGTTCCCTGTTGAACAAGAAACTGTTCTAAACTAGCATTAGCAGGCACCCCAGAAAGAAAATACTGATTAGCAGCTAACATGCAACTAAACTGTTGATGAAGGCTCCGTGCATCAGACTGGGCCCCAACCAACTGGTGTCCCAATGAGCTGACTGCACTGCTGCTAGAAGGGTTATTAGAGGTTGCCACAGAGGTTGAAGGGGAAGGAGAAGAAGAGGAGGGGCCAGGTGATGCCTGGGGGACAGAGAGGCCGGGATGCAGAGGAGGGGGGGGTGGAGGTGCTGATGTTACTAATCCTCCTAATCCCCCAGCGCTCCCACTACTGCTACTTCCCCCAGCAAAGTGCTCAAAGCGGCCTACACCTGGGTGTAACTGCTCCTGTGCTAGTGCTGCCTCAGACGGGTGGAAAGAGCGCAGGAACTGTGGATAGCCTGAAGAATGGCTTGAGCTGCTGCTGCTCATCTTGCTTGACTTTGAACGAGAGCTCTGAGATGAGGAAGGCTGTTGTTGTAAAGGTGGGGGAGGAGGGGCACTCATCTTGGCAAAAATGGAGGCAGAATCAGAAAAGGCGTTACCTCTAGACCCCTGCAGGGGGCCCAAGCCAAGTCCAGACAGAAGAGCTCCAGGGGACTCAGCCTGCTGCTGCTGCTGCTGCTGGAGTTGATGCTGGTGAAGCTGCACTTGCTGCTGATGCTGTAGTTGCCGATCTAAACCAAGGCCTTTGAATTGGTGGGCCTGGTGCCCACTTAACATCTCTATAATGTCCAGATTGTATTTTCCAAATTGGAACATTTCCCACTCACTGGCACATGGGGATGCAGGTGCCAAACCTCCAGCACTAGGGGCGGCGAAAATGATCCCACCACTGACTGGTGAAAGACAAACTTAACCCTAAGGGTGAAACTAACCTACGACTTCTTTTTCAAGAAATACTTAAATGATAGCTTAAAACTAAAAGTTCGTCTCTCCAGATTGTTTAGGTCTGGTGCTGCTACTCTCTGTTGATCATCCACTGCCCACGCACTACTTCCAAACTGAGAGGGGTAGCCGAGACGACAATCTGATGATCAGACGGTAAAACGTGTCTTTTGGCAGGTAGATAAGATCCACCTAATTTTAAAACTTGCTTAGAATAGTTTTTATTGAGAAGCAGTTCAAATGACGACTTCTTGTTTCCTTTACTGCGCTCCTTCACCTAAGCAAGATTCCTCATCGGTGTTCAGCCAAGAAGTTCCTACAGCTGAAAACACAAAATCAAACAGGGGTGAAAGTCATAGCATTACTACACAGTCTATAAATGTATTTAAAATTCACTAATGCCCCTTCTATAACAGTCCTTTAATCTATTGAGGTGAATTTGTACATGCTTAAATCTCAGCCTCAAATTAAACTGCAGCAATACACAGACTATAGTGAGGATGACACAACCCACCAATAAATATGGCATTTATACCTAAAGTGAATACTTCTTATAAATGGAAACATTTAGTTGAGATGTGACCAATACACAACTACTGCTGTTAGATTGGAAAGGTGAAGGTTTCTACTGGTATTAGGACAAGAATCAATTAACAAATCAAGCTTAGCATTTCACAGCTACTGAGCAAACTATTAAATACATTCAACATTTTACAATTTGTAATGACTTACCGGTATGTAGTTCTTGTGGACTGCAGCACAACTAGAATTGCTGCATAAAGGCCAATTCCTTTATTATTAGACTCATAATTGCTACGGAAGACAAAGTTATTTTTTAAGCATTTTTAGTGTCTATGCTTACAGGTGCACGGTATGAAACTAGGCAGATTTTTATCTAACCCTTTAACCCTAACATGCTGCAGCAGTTTGTGAAGAATCTCGTGTGTTTTACATTATGAATACAGCATGTGCGTCTCTCTAATAACAACAGTTACTCAGGAAGATGTAGAGAGAGAGACGTGTGGCAGTGTTCCACGAAAAACCACATCACACAGCAGATTTCTTGGTTCTGGTTAAGAGCAGGTGTGTCTGTGTGTAAAAACTGGTTGTTTTGACTTCTTAAAGCCTTACATGACACGGATTATATGTTATTTTTACTGATTACTTTAGTAAAGTGACTTCTCTCCACCAGTGGTGAAACAACAAAGACATTTTGCATTACTTTTAACCTACACTACTTAGACACTAGCCCCTTCTTGCTATATTTTACCACGTGTTCTGTAAGAATTCACAACTTCAGTAACAGTTTTCGCATTGCAATCTCTTTTACATAGTGCAAGAAAACATGAGAGTTGGCGTTTATTGTAAACGTACAGTCAAATGTAAAACTGAGTACACAACATGATTCAGTAGCTTGTGGTGCCACCTTTAACAGTAATAACTTTAAGTAATCATCAGTATGCGCTCATCAGTCTCTCACATTATTGTGGAGAAATTTCAGCACAATCTTTATTACAATGTGGCTTCGGTTTATTTAAGGTTTGTGGGCATTCATTTAAGCACAGCTCTCTTGAAGTTGTGCCACAGCATTTCAATCATGTTGAGCTCTGGACTTTGGGCAATTGCAACTAGGGCTGCCACGATTAGTCGACTAGTCACGATTATGTCGGCTATCAAAATCGTTGACGCGTCGTTTGAAGCTTTGTAAGATCCCAAAAGACGCAGGAATAAGTAGTAGGATTTAAGAGTGTAATAACGGACTGAAACAGAAGATGGCAGCACTGCATGTACAAGGATGCCAGCTGCCGTTAAACCCCGAAGAAGAAGAAGCAGTGTCCGGTAACGTAGCTGTGTCCAAATTCAGGAACCGCATCCTCCTGTGCCCGCATTTGTAGGCCAATTACGTTACAGCGACACGACGAAGACTGTACAAATTCGAAGACTCCAACAAATGCGGCCGACAAATGCGCCCTTCATTTCCCCAGATTTGAAGGATGGGTCGGGTGTATACTTCGTGGCCCAACCTATCCCAGAATTCATAGCGTGGCCCTGCTCAGTTTCCATCAATGGTGGCAGCTAGTTAGTTTTAATATTACTCTTATTATTCTTTCTGGGTCACAAAATAAACGTTTAATAGTCGACTAATCGCAAAAATAATCGGTGACTAGTCGACTATCAAAATAATCGTTTGTGGCAGCCCTAATTGCAACGCCTTGATTCCTTCCTTTTTAAGCTGGTGTGCTTGGGATCATCGTCGTGCTGCAAGACCCAATTTCAGCCAAGGACAGATGGCCTCACGTGTGACTCTAGAATACTTTGGTATACAGAGGAGGAGTTCATCAACTCAATGGCTGCAAGGTCTCCAAGTTTTGCACTTGAAAAACAAACCCAAATCTTCAACCCTCCACCACTGTGCTTGACAGCTGGTATGAGGTGTCTGTGCTGATACTCTGTGTTTGTTTTCCACCAGGCAATGTGTAAACACACACCTGAATTCTCCAGACCAGAAAACTGCCAAAATGTCTGCTTTTACAGCTTCTTACCCTCGTAATTCCTATGGATACAGTAAGGGTGCACTTAGTTTTTCACAGGACTAGTACGACTCATTAAATCGCTCTTGTTCTCATGGCTGCATTTCAGAAGGTTTCAGGGTTTTCAGTAGAACTCAATCCTTGTGATAAGAGAAACTTCAAAGATGCAAGTTGAAGATACAAATTAATTTAATGAGGTTATTCACTCTTAAGAATCCTTTTAAAGATAAGTTTCTGTATAACTTGAATCATTAGACACATGGGAGCCTGTTAGCCAATTATCAAGACTTCACTTTCCAACATTAAACTATTCCATCATTTAAATGCAAATAAAACTGCCTTGCAAAAAAATAAAATTTTCATTCAAATTTGGAAATAAGTCATGCACGTTTTAGCCCCAAAATGTACAAAACCAACAATGCTGACTTAGATATTTTAATGTTATTGTGTCAATTATCACACAATTCAAATGTTAGTTTTAATCTTAAAGGTCCATGAGCAGGTTATAATATACATAAGGAATGTTTTTAAAAAGATTAATAGTAATGATCAATTACCTGAGCAGGTATGATGGATGTAATTACACAGCAATAGTAGGTGTATAGTACCTTAATACAGATCAACAGGGTGGCTGATCTGCAGATACATACGTATATTTCTTATTAGCACTTTTATTTTTACTTCTTTACGCTTTATGTGATTTTCTTGTGCCTCGGGTAGCAATAAACTTAAACCAATCTAACCTCCACTACCAACAAGCATGGGCACAATCTGCATGGCTTATTAAAACAAGTAGGCATAAATGGACGTTGCAATAAAAAAATAGTATGAAGTTGTTCCAATTTATTCGAATACTTGGATGGCTTAACATGAACTGTCTACGGCAGATTCACTCACTTTGCTCACCTCTTAAAAAAATCTTACCGTTTCCTCTAATTGATGCGATGAAGCTAGAGGGGAGTGAGCTCCCCGGGCAGATGAGGAAGATAATCTATCGCACATTTGACTGCCTCTCATTTTATAATGCACCTCGGCAATCCTGTAAAGAAGGGCAGAAAATGCTCAAATTAACACAGTGTCGCTGTACAGTGTAAACATTAGCAGTCCGTTACAGGCGCCAGTTATAACGGATGCACTTGAGGTGGCATCCTGAAATAGTATTGGCTAACATTTGGAGGAAAGTGCGGGGAAGAAGAAAAAAAACACACACAGAGAGAAAACATTGGAGGCGCTTGCATGCAAAACTTCACGGTTCTCCTTAGCATCGTATTTTACACTGGCTCGGCGTGTTTAGCTGTTTGCTGCCACACACACGCAGTCTACAAAACCACATAACCGACCGACCGCTAATGTTAGCCGTCATTTTAAGCCACAAAAATACAGGCACGCCGACTGCCGTTAACACTGTGATGCTAGCGTTAGCATATACATCTGCGTAACCTATAATCGGCAAATGTTTACCTACGCATCCAGTTGCAGGGCACAGTTGCAGACGGATGAGGCCTGTCACGCCTTCTTCTAACCGCCTAGCTAGCTATCGTCCGCTTCCATTTCTGCGTGCTGTTTTCCAGTCGTTAGCCAGAGCCATTTTCACTGATGCTGAGCTGGGTGAACGCTTGCACCGTTCCCCCCAAGAAATCGACGCCGACGGGTACCGCAGCCGCCTCCTCGCCATTTGATTACGACATGTTGCGCTGTCAGTGAGCTTTTGCTTGATGTTTCGGCGGCCGAGAAAAATTAGGATGCTCGGTGATAATATTTTTGGGTAAAAGTGAGTGACGTGTGCTCCCTTAACATTGGTCCTTTCCGGCCCTTGTAATATTTCCGGGTAGCAGCAGCGGGGCTCACAGACGGCGGTTTAGGGCTCACAGCAGATTCAGCACCTTTGGTTGCATGCTGGGCTAAAAGATGAGCATTTTCACATCGCCTGCTACATCAGGGTACAGACCCTGTGTCATTGTATTACAAGTTATCAGTATCCGTGAAGCACTTTACCCCCCCACAGGCTCCAATATGCATGCCTTGGAGGCCTAGAAATACTTATTATGTTATGCTACACAGAGCATTGAAAATATATAAAATTAAGTGAAAGTAAAAAAAAATATTTTCCCACTGGTGATTTAAGCTGCTATGATTTTGTGGTTAAGCACAGGCCAGCTGAACAGAAGGCTACATATCAGGAGAATAAAGCCTGTGTGATCACTAATAGCTAAAGATTCCAATGATCACCAGAGTTATTAAATGTATTAGTTTTTATTCCATTTAGATTTTTTAATGGATTTTTGTGTTTCAGTTTAAATTTTTATTAGTTTTAGTGTTAGTTTGGTTATCGTTATTGTTATAATTATTAGGTATTAGAATACAAACACAACACATCAGCACAACACATCATGCCATAGTCTCAGTAAACAGTGTATGTTGATGCTTATTTGGTTTGCAAAGAATAAACTCAAGAACATTTTCTGCTTATTTATATTTGATTGCAGTATTGTGTCAGTTAGGCTTTTAAAAAAGTCTAATTCTGAATTTAGGTAAATAAAATGTCAGGTGTCACAGTGATGCAGTGCCTAGCACTGTCACCTCTCAGCGGGATTGCGGGTTTGAATCCACCAACTGGTCGGGCCTTTCTGTGCATGTTCCCTGTGTGTCTCTGGGTTCCTCCCACAGTCCAAAGACATCCATGTGAATGTAAGTGTGAATTGTTGTCTGTTTCTCTAGACTGCAACCTGCCCAGGGTGTTCCCTACCTTTGGTGCTATACAGCTGTGATAGGCTCCAGCTGTCCTGCAACCTTAAAATTGGATGAGCAGTTAAGAAGATGGTAAATGAGCCGGTACTTATGTAATGCTTTTCTGCTCTATTTGAGCACTCAAAGCATTATCTTACTGCAAGCCTCATTCACACACAGGCTTTTTCTACACCAAAGCACTTTTAACATCAACTAACCTGCAGAGTAGGAGAGCTGTCAAACCAACAGCCCTCTGATTGGTAGATGACGTGCTCCATCTCAAGATCTACAGCCACAGGTGGATGGATGAAAATGTTTGTTCCCACATCATTTTATTTTTCTGCTTACTTTTTGTCAACGGTATAAATCTTGGCATGTATCTTTTTTGCATTTTTTTAAAACGAGTGCACATTCACATTAATGAACCATTAAAAAAAAAACACAAATATAGAGAAAACTTAAGTGCAGTCTCAAAAACATGTGGATTACAGATCAGAGTGACTCTACAGAAACGCTAAACATTCACACATTTAGTTTTTTGGACTAAGCTGTATTTAAAATCATTTGTCAGGATTTAGAAATGCTTTTAATTTTCTATATTTTCTATATTTCTGTACAAATGTAGAGGGTGACAGAAGGGGATGCTAGGGTTAGGGTAAGATGGAGGGAGGTGAACTGAAGTGGCGACCCCTAACAGGAGCAGTCCAGTGTTTTACCTAATTTGTCTGGATGTGTATTAAGGTGTATAAAAGCTGTACTGCTGCTGATGATTAATACCTGCAAGAGGTGGTTCTTGAAATACTTTGCTCTCAGACTCCAGGCTTATTTTTGATTCCTAGGGTGTTTAAAAGTAGAACTCAGCTTCAGCTTTCAGGCCCCACACTATCGCTACTATTAAGATCAGGCTTAAAGCTTTCCTCTTTAATGAAGCATATATTTAGGGCTGGATCCTGAATCCTCCATTAGTTATGCTGAAATAGGTCTAGGCTGCTGGGGGATTCCCATGATGCACCATGAGTGTTTCTCCTTCAGTCACTTTCTTCACTCACTATGTGTTTACACACTCCTCTGCTGGAGGTTTCTTCCTGTTAAAAGTGAGTTTTTCTATCCCATTGTCGCCAAAGCACTTGCTCATAGGGAATTATGTGATTGTTGGGGTTGTCTCTGTATTTTATTGTATTATTGTACCATCTTTACCTTAAAAATATAAAGCACTTTGAGTTAATTGTTGTTGTGATTTGGCACTATATAATTAAAATGTAATGTAATTGAATACAGTCAGCTTGCAGTTTAATAGATAAGTAAAAACAGATCTGCAGTTGTAAGCTTGGCAGAGTCAAATAACTGACTGTATACTGAGTAAATAAGTCTTAAAGGCATTTTTTTCCCCTCTATCTCAACAACAAATCTGCACAACACAGTTCAGTGTTTGATTGCCAACAATAGGTCGGGGTAACTAAGCTATTTAATAATGTTTAGTAGTTACCAAATCTGTGCAAAACAGTGAACTTAGGAAGCTCATCCTCAGGCTAAATAATCATTTTATTATTCTTTTCAATTGATTCAGTTATCCAAGTCACAAGAGGGGTGAGTAATTTCACGCCTCTCTGAGTTTTAACAGTTTTAACCAGTGTGGTTAAAACTGAGCAAAGAATCTCTTATGATCAGTGTTTGCAGTTTAGATATTAATGTAAATTTATCTAGCTCCTCGTTAACTTCTCATCATTTATAGGAAACATTAATATATATTTTTTACTGTTTTTACAATGTTTGCTGTTGCAGTGCAGATTAAAACTGAAATGACTCAGGTTGACATATGTTACAGAATATACTACAGTACATAGTGCTACAAAATGCACTGTAGTTAGCTTCAGACATTATTGGATGTGTTTTCAGGTCATCTTTTTCTTGCCATCTTTGTGTATTCGAGATCATCAGGTGTGCTGTGCTGAGATAGAGCTCATATACAGCAAATGTCATCATTTGAGTACTGTAGAAGTCCGTATTATGACTCAGCTTCATAAAGAGAATCTATTTTAACTCTGCAACTTTCGATCGCAGTTGCAAAAACCATCAACCGCTGTGAAAAAACTGTCTTTTATGCGAATCTCCTCATCAAAGAGGAAGAAGAGCAAGAGCTGTTGAGTCTGTTGGAGCAGCAAAGCTCATTAGAGTTACCAACCTGAGAAGTCACCAATTAACACCACCTCAGATTAGATCCCACATCAATGGTTCCCAGTGCTGAAGTAGGAAAACCACATCAGCATCAACTCTTTGCGTGAATTAGAGATAAATTGCTCCACAGAAACTCCTGCTGAAGGAGAGCAATTAAGAGAATTGCTTGGGACAAGCAACAAGAGGACTGGACATAAAGAACAATGGAAACAGAAAATATCTGTATGAGTAGTTTTCTCACTAAATCTTGAAGGAGTGGGACTATAATTTAAACATCTTTTAAATAGAGTGATTCAGATCGTGCAGGCTCTACAAGGTCTGTTTGACCATGAACAGTGATTGGGTGGCCCATGAGATGACCTCTACAGTCATGTGACCTAAAACTAGCCGAGATGCTTTGGAATTAATTGAATGGCACCTGAAAAGCCACCAGTGGGAATCCTTTCAACACCTGCAAAGCCTCCAGGTCATGATCTGAAGCAGACATTGCCAAATGTGAAAAAACTGTTATAAAGACAAACAGTAGTGACTTTGAAACTTTGAAGATGTAAACAAAATATGAAACATATTTTTGTTTCTTTTCATTCCTGCATACCTAATATGCACATGTAACTGTTTTTGGAAACAGTAAAAATAAAGGAAGAAAAATGAGTGAGTCACAGTGTTCAAACCTTTTCACAGGTACTTGTTTATGGTGTGTTAATATGAGTTTTGAGAGGCGTTGGACAGTTTGGGCAGTGCATTTACTGATATCTACAAACAGTCAGATGATATTATGTTCTGTGTTTTTTTTTTTTGTCAGTCCTGTGTAAAGCAACAGAAATAACTTTAAGGGTGAGTTACAGTCTGAGCAAAGCCTTCTTGCACAGCTCATCCTGGAGCCACTGAACCTCCTGGTGGTGAAATGTGCAAACTACGACTTTGACGCATCAGAGGCAGTTAGTGCCTAAATCAAACATAATCATTTTTGTGCCCTCTTGTGTAGCCTCTGCAAGAATTATTTCTGTGTCAGCACGGTGGCTGTTATCTGCCCCTTCATACATCTCAGTGCAATAAATGTATTCACAGGAGGTTTTAAATATGAGCTGCGGAGCCCTTGTTTCACCATAGGAATCCAGCACGTCCAGCAGTGATATAACTTTGCAGCCCAGACGATCTCGAGCTGTAAATTATACGAAAACAATTCCACCTTTTTCATTTTATTTAAAAGTGCAGTTGTCCGCTCCCAGTAGCACTGCATAGCCATACTGCAGCTTATATAACATCTCACAGGCAGATGATATGGGATTTTATTATACAACCAGTCTGTGTGCTCACTAACCTACTGAACACTAAAAGGGCCTTTTTTTTCCAAATATAGGTGGCGCTTTTAGTTTGACTCCTTATAAAACACCAGTTTGCCTTATGATTACTGTTATGATAACCCATATTTATTAACATACTGATGCTGAGCAAGCCACTGGTGTCAGATCTGGTTATTATCTTAAAAGTTTGACTCACAGATTGTTACAAATCAACAAATAAATACACTTCAGTGACAGAAGCAAGCTTCCATAGCGGTGTTTTATTTCTACTCCACTAGATTTGATCAGGTTACTAGTTACATGCAGATTTTACGTGAGAAACAATAATCTGTCGCAGTTATATAATATATAGTGCAATGTTATACTGTAAATATGTCAGAGCAGATATTGTTTATGATAATAACACACTTGACATTTTCATCGTCGGAGACTGTTTTTATATTGCACTATTAAGACGTTCGTGCAGGTAAGAGCTCTGAAAACAACTGAAAAGTAGCTCGTTTATCTAAACTACAGAGCTCATTATTCACACCTTAGCTTAGATATGATTTCATTGTGCACCCAGTGAGCACACACGTCAATGTGATATATTGCTAAGTCTTAAATAGGGTTGAGAAAACAGGCACTCGAGGGTGTTTGTAGGTATTATGAAGTGCTTTGAAATGCAGAGGAACAATGTTTACCTCGGGGATTAATAAAGTATCATTTGAAACCCAAGTGCGATGCTGATAACTCGGTTTACAGTGTTAATGTATTTACAAGGAAACTGAATGCTGCTCATCTTTAACATGTCCCATGCTGAGATGACTGGGAATGCAGAGGGTTTTTTTCTTATGATTTAATGACAAAAGAAAAAGTTGGGAAGCACTTTAAAGTATGGTGCAGGTGAAGTCCTGAATTCACCCAGACAGAAGAGTTGAAAAGATGAGCATTAACGCAAGAAAAGAATCACAGTTTTTTTTCCCACCAACTTTATTATACAAATTCTTTGTAAGTCACTGTCGTATCCAAGGGGATCAATGCATTAAACAATAACAAAAGGGTCGTTTCGAAATTTATAGGCGTCAAAATAAATCCATGAATTTTTTTTTCCCCAATACTGGACACTGTCCCTGTCCGTTTCAGATGGCCATTAAAGAATCCGCACTCTAAATGAATTCATAATGGTTAAAAACACACACCATATTCATTCATTTCCTTCTGAAAAGGAGCTTTTCAGCTTCACTCGGCTGTCTATTCGCTCTCCTCTGTGAAAAAAGTAAATAACCCCTGTGGCCATCTAGGAGGGTGTGACGATAAAAAGACAACAAAATGTTATGAGTTTGGCACTGTACAGTTTATTAAATACTAACACAGAATTTTTCTGAATCTTCAAATTAATGCCGAAGAGATCACTTAAAATATTCTGATTGTACTAGCTATACAAAATACAATACTTGCACAAATTAGATTAACCATTTATAAAATTGTGATAATGAGCTTCGATGGATATGGCTTGTGAGATATTACAGACTTTGCTACAGACCTTTTGTGGCTCTATTAAAAAAGTCTAACACTACTGTATGTCACCTGTCCTATTTCCCTGAAAAAGACACTGCACTCAAAGCAATCAGGTTTCCATTAGACGCCTGTTTTGTCTCCAACCTGTGTAATAAACATTCATTCGATACATACATACATTATGGCATCATGGGTTCAGCGTGTACAACCCATTTTTAAGTTACTGGGGCAGGCTGCCGCAGAAGAGACAGGAGACTGCGTGTGATGTTAAAATCACTTCTGGCCCATCCCAAACTCATCTATCCCTCGCCGTCATCTACGCGTACATTTAGAAGGCTGCAGATTATTCAATACCAGAGTGGAAACCTAAGTAATCACTTAAGATCAAGAAGTCATAAGGCCGATGTCTAGGCACAGTACATACAGCTGGAAAAATGGCCATAAAGGCATCAATGACCCTAAAATCCAGGCATTCTGTAAAAATGCCTCTCAATGAAATGGAGCTGGCATGCATCAAGATTTGGAATGTCTTAAAAACTCGAGTTTATGACCAGATGTATGAAAAACCAACTAGTCGCGAGAATGCTAGTTATCTAAAAACAATAAACACTTAAATCCCACCAAGTAAAAGAACATCACATCGTAAGATAATTGTTAATAATAACCATAACAGTTATAATAATTATTAATAATAACACTCCATCATATTCATAACAACTACATTTAGCACTGTGTGTAGGAAGATTGTCCAAATGTGTTTCTGTTTATCAGCATTTCATCTCTGTAGCTTTTCCACATGACTGAACACAAAAAAAAAGAAAAAAGAAAAGAAAGCCGGCGCAAGTTCGTTCTCTGATCGGCGTTATTACCGACGATTTCTGTTTAAAAAAAGAAAAAGAAAAAAGAAAATCCTCTCTCAGTATAATACCTTCCATTGATTGGTCACACGTTCAGCCGTGCTTGTACAGAATGTAAACCTTGAGGACACGATACAAAGTGTGCTTGTATCTGGTGCAAATATCAGGGGCTAGATTTGTGCAAAGTTTAGTCTCTGATTCTCGTTGAACTGTGCTTAAATTTCTCTTGTTTTTTGTACACATTAATACTTAATACATCATGACAATATCAACACAAAATCAATAGAAAGAGATAGCATTTTATATGGACCACAGATATCACATACTACAGTATATAGGATAGCCCTTAGTATTGAAAAGCGTTGTTATTGATGAAGATTTTTTTTTCCGTTTCTGGTTTTTTTTTTCCATACTGGCTGAAGTGCGTTATGATACAGCAAGGTCCTTGTCTTGAAGATGGGAAGGGCTTCCTAACCATCCGAGTCTCTTGTATGGCACACTGGAGCCGCGCAGGAGAGGACCTCAGGTCGCCCTCGCTCTTGACTCTGAGGGTTTCGGCTTGCTCTGAAGCCAATCCTTCTGTCTGTACAAAATGTTGCTGACTTTTTAATAACTTGTCACCTGGTGATAATAATTAAATGGTGATTGTCAGACCAGCTTCCTGTGTGGGATTTTCTTTGTATCTCCATAAATGGCTTGTAAGGACAGTTGTGTAAGTGCAACCTCTGCGTCATGGTCTATCGTTTGTGCTCTGTGGAGAAGCCTCTGCTCTTCGTTAGAGCGAGTTGCCTCTTTATTGGTAAACTGAACACATACGTCTGTTCTTTTATCTCTTGATTTTGTATGTGTATGTCAAGAATTTTTGGAACGCCGTGACTGATGGCTCTATAATATTTGGTAGCCCGTTGTTTTTGTTTTTTGTTTTTCAAACAGGTAGGTCCTGATCTATAGATGAAAACATTTAGAAAAACTCACCCATAATCTTATATCAGCTTACGCTCCCGTAGTGTAACAGTAATGAGATTGTGAGTTCCTCTGGAGGTTTAATCTAAGGTCACATGGAAAAGTAGGCAACCCATGGAATCAGATCAGTAATGTGGATACGTCCTCAGTTCCCGTCGGGCGGTGGCGTTGTGTCAGACTGCTGCGTGTCGCTCAGAAACAGAGCCTGTCTTGTCCTCTAGGTTATACAGGAAGCAAGAAAGAAAAAATCAGTTCTGTCTCACTAAGTCAGCACGAGGTCGGTGCAGAAGAGTTCAACAGGCGCACAGTTCATCATTCAGCCTCGTCTGGTCCACCGGGCTCCTCATCTGAGAGTCAGTTTAATAAATCTTCGTCGGTGAGGACCGAGCAGAGTGGAAGTCCAGGTAGTTGGCTCAGTTCTTTGAAATTCTGTGACAGGATATTCCACACGGGCCTCCGCTTCCTTTACCCTGTTTTTTTCATTAATATCATCTGGTTTCCTATCTAATATGGCTCCTGAGTACTTTTTGAAAAAAATATATAAAAACTAAAGTATGAACGGCATTTCTGTTGGTTTTATTTCACCCTCCCAGTCAGTCCTTCTACAAGTAATGGCACCTCTGTATATGGCAATGCGGCAAATTCAGATACAAAATATGGCTGATGTAGGCTATCACATAACTGGAACAGATGTCCCCTACCTAATTTTTAGTTTTTATAAGTAAGTCATATTTAAGCTATTTAATTACAAGATAACACTAATTTGAATAGCCTAAACACATTATACTGTTACAATACTTTATACTTCTAGTTGTATTTCTTGTAGCTGAATGTCTAATAGTTAAATGCAGAAGGGTGATATATTCCTGTCCCTTTAATCTAAACTCTATATTAGGCACTGACCTCACACCGTCACCTCATTTTTACTCCCCGTCCTGATCCCCTGACTGCCTCCTCCCCCGCTCCCTGCTGACCCCCCACCGCCCCCTCCGGGAATGAAATGTAGCTGCTCAATTGTGTTCTGCCGTTTTGCTGCGAAAGCCATCCTCCGGGCGCTGTGGCCCCCTAGTGTTCCCGTTCCCATGACTACTCCGGCTCCGGGCCCCTCCCCAGCCCAGCCCATGCCCCCGCTCATGTGCCCCGTCATAGGCGTGGTCCTCTCCTGCTCCCGTCCGGACGTGGGATGAGAGTTCATCTTGATCATGTGGTGCCGGTCGAGGGAAGGCGTTGCACAGACGTTCTGCTGGGACTGGGCCTTCTGCTGGCGAGGCAGGGTGGGGACGATCCCGCTTCCCGTGTGGGCGTACGGATCTACAACACCCATCCCACCGACGCCCATCCTCTCCTCCAAATGGTCTGGGGACATGAGCAGCCGTTCCTGTCTCTCCTGTCTCTCCTGTCTCTCCTGCCTGTCCTGCCTGTCCTGCCTGTCCTGCCTGTCCTGCCTGTCCTGCCTGTCCTGGGTCTTCCTGGTGAGCGTCTGCGTGTTGGAGTTCTTATTGGAGGCAGCCATGGCTTTGTAGTACTGGTGTTGCTGGTTCTTGGAGAGCCGGGACAGGGTCCCGGTGTTTCCAGGGACATCACCCATGTTGAGCAGCTGGTCGGTGGACTTAACTTTTCTCGGAGGCTTGGAGAGAGTGTCGTAGTTGGGGTTGTGCTGGGGCTCCGGGGGATCCAGAGGGTAAGGATTGGGAGTGGGTGAAGCAGGCATGCCAGAAGGTGGCGGTGGGATCCAGGGCCGAGCCGCATGTCTGGGGAGGGTCCCTCGCCCGCTGAGGGTGTAGTCTCCACCCCAGTGGAGGTGGTGCTGAGACGACTGCAGGGCCGGCTGGGCTGTGTGAGGCCGGCGCTTGGTGGTGCAGTACCCAGATGAGTACTCGTCAAGACCTTTCTCTGCAAGCCAAACAAAAGTTCTCTGAATTGTTTATCACCACAGTAAATAGCATGAGCACATAATGATGCATCGTGCATTGCACAGCACCCGTGTCAAGAGTGTCGCTCTGCTTCAGCACTTACGAAACAGCTGCAGAAAAAGCAGCATAAGGGGAGCGCAGCTTAGACGGAACATGTCTCATTCCTGGAAAAGCGCGATACTCACCGAGCCGTTTAAGAGAGGAGTATCTGTTGAGCTCAGGCTTGGTGGCGCTCTCGTACGAGGGCGGCAGCTGGGCCAGGTTGTGCAGGGAGTGGTGGAAGGAAGGCTGCGATTTGGTGTTGTTGTGCTTACTGGAGAGCAGGGTGCCTCCAGCTGCCAGCTGAGCATTGTTCATCCGAGGTGTGCGTTCTGCAGAGACCAAAGGGAGAAGACGACGGTGTGTTAAATGAGATTTGCTCCTCTGGATATAGCGCGATGCACATAGCAGAGTGTGAATCTTCTAACATTCACTGAAAGCGACAGATTTGAACTCGCTTTCAGCACTAACACAAGCAACCAAAAATATGATAATCATTATTATTGTTGAAATGAATGAGTCTACTTTTGAGCTCCAAACGAAGCTGAATGAAGTAAATGAAGCATCCAAGTGATTACATGCAATTTACATGGGAGCCCGGCTTTCATCAGCTGCCTTACCGATAGTTGCAGTGTGCTTGGGACTGGAGCCTGATGAGTGGATGAAATTGTGTTGCAAATTGCCCACTGTAAGTGAAAAGAACATGAAGTAATCAGCTCACAAAATGGATGTCAGGCAGTTGAGCGGTGTCTTCAACTAAAAGGAATAAGGAAACTTTACGTGCGTATCTACCTAAATCAATTCATTTTCACATGATCACATAAGCACCCATCTCCACATTCTTGTGCAATTAACTACTTTAATACTGAAGTGGAGAATTAGAGACACAGAGGACCCCAAAAGAATCATTTATAGATGACCATGGGCCTCGCAGAGAAATTACCGAGGTTAAAGATTCATTTTTTAGCACATCACTACTGAAAATTCTTAATTTATTCTCTCTCATAAACAGCGGCAAAGATATCTTGATGGAGGAACACAGAAAAAAAAGCTGCATCCATTTACAGACGTGACGAGCACAAAGTGCCTCTGCATAAAGAGAGGATGCTGTTACAAAAGTGCACCTCTGATCGTGCTATTCACTAACGCGCTACGAGCCCTAGACTCTCACATCTGTTGTCTTTGCTGGGCAGCCCGGGGGCGTAGAGATTTTTCGGCGGTCTCCCCAGTGTCCCCTGGCCATCTCCTACAGCCAGAGCCACACTGTTGTTTCTCTCATCCTGCTGGACTGGGCTCGATTGGTGCCGCAACATGTCCACCAGAGCTCTAAAGATGCCATAAAAAAAGCAATAAAGGAAACATGAGATAAAAATGGCAACAGGGTATGGGCACTAAATTCTTCCCCCCATGAATGCTGTTTTTGGATTGCAAATAAGCAACATATCAGCCATCTATGTGAGGATGAAGGCTTAAATATAAATAAATGTGAATGTTAATCTTGTGGTCGGACATTAGGGTTTACACCGTCTTTCATAATCACCAGTTAACTGTGTGGATAAATTTAAGTACAATGATGAATAAATATGGAAAATGTGAAACCAAAATAACATGCAGGGCTTCCCTGAGGGGATCAACCAACACTTCGGTTTGGTCTACAACTGTCATCTTCCATGACTGATGCAACTAGTAAAAACACCAAAAGGCCCATCTTTATTGCCAAGACGACGGCCCATATATGAGATAAGAAAGCCAAGAGGAAATCAAAACAGCCACGATTTCCGCAGCAGTCACTCGATGAAGATCAAATATGTTTCAGCTGATGACTAATAACATTTTTCTGGGCCCAGAATGATGAATGTAGGCCATTTATGGAGTCCTGAAAACCTAATTTCATTACAATATTCATACATCAAAATGAAGTACTGAATTCAGCAATGAGATGTGATGAAATTAAAAAAAAAAAAACGTGTAAGCTTCACCTGGGCATGTTCAGGTCCCTTTGGTTGGCTTCCTGTTGCACCTTGTTGAAGACCACCTTGATGCCTACTGCGACAGCCACCATAAACACAACCACGCCACCGATGACAAAGCCCGTGTTGTGGCTCTGCTGCTTCAGTGGATCAAAGTCTGGGTCAGAACCTAAGTCATCTGGTGTAATCATGGGCTCCGTCTGTGGCTTGGCCCAGTCTGGAGAGTCGTAGTTTTTACAGTTGTCCTGGTCCAGTTGGCGACTTCGGTCTGGACAGCAGAAGCGGTAGTGGCAGGTTCCGCAGCAATAGATGAAAGTGTCCTTGGAACAGTTGAAAGCGCTGTCAAAGTGTCCCATTACATCGTAATATCCTCTGCATCCATCCACCCATACATCCATTACAGGTGCCACCTGGGCTGCACCTAGAGGAGGTGCGAGGGCCTCTGCTGAAGTTACATTCTTGGGGAACATTACCTGGGGCAGGGGTCTCGGAGGAGTCTCTAGAACTTCCTCTGCGGTTTCTGGGAGTGTCTGCGGAGTTTTTGTCCTTCCTTGGAGAGCAGCTGGCCTGAGGTTGGCCTGGATGGCGAGGAGTATGAGCGAGGAGCTGGAACCAGTGTCGGGCTCCTCCGTGAACGGTCTCCCAGATCGGTCTAGGTGCTGAGGAGGTGGGGACGGAGAGGTCTCCACGACGGTAGCAAGAGGGGCAGTGAGGAGGGAGAGGAGGGAGACAGCGAGGACTCGGAGATTGGTGGTGGGCGGCATTTTTACATGACTAAGACATCTATTTTCTTTTATTGAGTCAATGCAGTTGCAACGGTGTATCCGCTTCTGCAGTTTAACCCACTAAAATGGCATGTGATGCATTCAGCATGTACTGGGTACTGGAGTTTCATTCACTAATGCTGGCTGATGAAATCTGAAATTTTTTGTGTTGTTCGCATTTATAAGGTGTTATAATAATAGAAAAGGTCGGGAACAATAAAAATAAAAAACAGTACAAACAGTATCAAAATGTTTTTGTAAGTTTCAATAATTGGTGATAATGGTATTAAAATGTTTTTAATTTCCTGTTAGAAGGGAGCTCTGAAAGTGTAATGACTTCATCTCTTGCCCTCTAAAAACCCCTCTCGATTCGAGAACACTCAAATGGATGCAGTTTTGTAAAAAGCACAGATTGAAAACAACAATCTTCATGCTTTTAGTCCTTAATGCCTCATCCTACATGCCCTACTGAACAAAAGAACAAACATCTCATTTACTACCAGGGGTGAAATTACGCTTTGCAACCACAAAGTTAGGAGCAAGTATTTTTAATAGAATATGGCATTCCTGTACATTCCTGCGCTGATGGCACTTAAAGAATAGACTATGGCCAGTTTTTTGTTAAATGTAAACAAGTTTATCTGTTCTCTTCATTCCTTTTACAGTCTGGCACTACGTACATTCAGAAATGGCACTTGTTTAACCTGTAAGCAAATCCTTTCTGGGGGGAAAAAAATAGGAAAAAGATATTAAATCTATTTTGTTTTTATATATTCGGCACTTTTTGCCATAATAAACAATCAAATGGAAATAAATGACTGCACCACTGATAAATACCGTCCATTAGTGTGGCCTAGTTTCTATAGCGTACCGCATTATCTCCACGTTAGCCTGTTCTCGGCACCCATCACATCTATAGATACACTGTGTACTTTATCTCAGTTTTTTCTATGGCTGGATTATTGTGCTCAGTACTCGCCTGGCACGGATCGTTACTGTGACTGGGCTGTGGGTGATAATGAGAATGGCTCTGGTTAAGTGCTAGAAGACCGCAAGCACTGAAAATTGGGAGTAATCATAAAGCAAAGAAACGACTCCCAGCCTGTAAAATACATTGCACAAATGAGGCAAATGTCATGATTTTAAGTGCTCTGCCTTCAGCTTGTAGGCACAAAATGTTGCCCGTGTCACTCAACTGTGTCGCTAATTAGATATGAAGTGAATGGCACATTGCTTCTCCGTGTGACATGTCTCTCTAAGTAAAATTATTCCTGATTTGTCTCCGATGTTGAAAGAATATCACTTTTGTGGAGAAATATGTAAATGTGTGAAGTTATTGTGTTGGAGGTGTTGGCAATAATAGACAGAGGCAGATCTGTCTCCCACAGAAATTATAATTATATGTAATTATCAAAATGTCCCTATCTGTAGCAGAGAATGTAGGCACAGATGGGGGAGACAGAATGCTGAAATCACCGAGGGCTCCACTTGTTTCAGTTACATGCTCCTCTAACCTTCTGAGGAGAGTTCAGTGGAGGAAAAATGAGAAACACGAAGCACAGCAGCTCTCCCACTGACTAATGTTCCAAAAGAGTTCTCCGGGTGATTTTCCCCTTCTTGTCGTTTCTAAGCGTGCTGCTTGATTTCCACAACTGTCTTCGGGTTTACGTACAGACAAATCTGGAAAATCGTTGGCCAAATGTCCACTGCAATACAAATGAGAGACATTAGATTAGAAAGCAGCTCTGCAACCTCTTCTCCACACTTACTGACCCTCTTTGTGAATGTGTGTGTGATCATTTTGGGTACACACACGCACACCACAGTTATTTTTTATTAAATGCGCTATGTGCATCGTGGAAAGCTGCAGGTGTGTGTGCGTGTGTTTTAGTGTGCCTGTTTGGTTGCAGGAGGAACACTCTCCTGAAAAGCCAGTGATAGAGAACGGGAGCAGAGGGATAAATGCAGGGTAGGGATTTAAATGAGCAAAGAGATTGTGGCGAGCGGGAAGAGCCAGAGGTATAGATGCAGAGACGACCATGAGTGGGAGGGCGGTGTGTGGGTGGCACAGAATCAAGTACATTTCTCCCAGCACTTACCAATACAACACATCACACAAACAGCACCACCAAACAGATCTGCAAACACAGTCCATGCCACACGCAAGAGGAGAAGAGAAGTGCTAATCAGAACTGCAAATCAACCGCTGTTGGAAGAGTAAGAGGGAAAGAATGTGAAACAGTAAAGAAACCCTTTACTGTGCGAATGTGTACATGCATGCATGTGAGAGAATAAAGCTGGCATTCTGTAAACCCCCTCGTAGTCGGTCTCTGCCTCTCTCCTTTATTCCTCTTGCTCCCCTCCTTTTCCTCTTTCTGCCTTTCTCTCTTTCTCAGATTCTGTGCGTGGGTTGAGGCAGCTAACTCTCTCAGAATAGCACTGCAGCTCTGTCTGTGTGTGAGTGAAAGAGAAGGGAGGTAGAATCCAATCTACATCCATTAGCCAAACCAGATTTCAAAGTCACATCTGCACGTCTCCTTCTCAACACGATGACACCTGATGCCTCGCACAGTCATCCGCCAACGCTGCCCAACTCTCCCGTCACTGTAATGTCTGTGCTCTGCTCTCAATCTTTCCACTTCATGAGGATTTTTTGACCAAATCCTTAAACCGCTCCTGCTAAACGTGCATATGCAGATGCCCAACATTGAAATTTTCACCCTGAATGTATTTAAACTACAGAAGACTGATCCATGGCAAAAAAACAAAAACAATCCCCCCTGCTATTATTCATAAATCTGGTCCTCTAGATGTCTGTATAGTGTGGTGCTGAAGCAGTGCAGCAGAGAGGGAGGGAGAGAGGAAGAACTGTACCAAAGGGGTGAAAGGCACACATTCACATGTGTGAGGAAGCAGCCCTGACTTGCATGGCCACAGGAGGGAGGACAACCCAATCACTTACAACTCCAAATTCCTAGATTTGTCAGTGTGTCAAAGCAAACGAACCTTGGGGCCTCTTTCACTGCAGGAGCTGTGCAAACGGCTGGGCATGCAATCATTTCAACAGGTGTTTGTTGAAAAAAATCAAACAAAATGGCCCCTTTTTTTCCCTTCTTCTTTTTTTTCCTCTAGACGTGCTGTTGCAAAACGCACTGTGGTGTGAATCCTTTAGGGGGAGGGGGGAGAAATCGCGCAAACAAGTCGTGTGTTGCGTGTGCGCAAAACGACGTCTAATTGCAGCGAAAGCCGCGCGGAGCAGCGGCTGCTTTTGGTCTCACCGGCGAATATATGCTGCGCATTTGCTTTGCATCAGACGAACGGATGTGGACACAGACTCCTCAGACTACACTACATCCTTCATTGTGTTAATAAGTTGCAACTTGCAACTAACAAGCATGCGGGTTATGGACATGACTTGCATCTATCAGTAGGCTAAGAGTGCGTGGGTGTATCCGTGCCGGTGTGTGTATAGTCCGGCTGGATGAGTCGGTGTGTGCGTGTGATATCAGTGTTCTTAATACCAGTATGGTTATAATGTCGCAGTTTGCTGCCACTTGTCGATTAAAGTGATTAAGAGGTGGGGGGAAAGAGGTGTTCGCGGAATAAAGCCCGCAGATGTTTTGTGTGGCGCAGATTTCATTCAAATGTTTTTGTTTGACAGCCTCCAGGTCAGCGGATGCGTCTAAACTGATGCCAAACTCAATTTTCATGCACGCACAAACACACACAGGACTTATCAATCAGCTTTGATTGCAATTCCGTAATTGGTGTTGCATTAATAAAAGGTGCATAATGTCGTGCCTTACCTGTGCGCTGCTCTGGGGGGTTTGATGCTGAAGAGGAGCGCTGGAAGAGCCTGCGCACTGTATCTCAGCGGTTTCTCAGATGGCAGCCTGTTATTGTAGCAGAAGATGGTGAACTGTTGCTGGATGCGCCACTTATTTTAATTGCCCGTGTGTTTTAGAAGTGCAGCAAATCTCGATCGCGCTTGTTGTGTCTCCATCAGGCTATTGATAATCCATCATGACGGCGGAAAGACGAGGGGGGGGGGACGCGAGCGGGAGAGGAGGGGAGAGAGAGAGTCGGTGAACAACGAGATGTTCTGAGATTTTCTGATACATGTGACAAAGCACTTCATCTACACACTACGTCGGAAATTTCCGCCTGGTGTGCGGCACAAGTTAGCCTGCAGAGTAACTATCCCGGACAGCACGCAAAGTAGCCGGATTCGCATGTCAGGTGCGCAAAAATGTGAAGCTTTTCACCAACAAAATATCCGCCAGGCTCACTTTCTCCATCTAGAAACTGACTGAGACTGGTTCAGTTAATCGTCTCCACGCGATAGCCTATAGGTTACACCGCCTAAACTGCGACTGGCCTCACGGAGGTCCACCAGTGAGGAGGTCACCGCTGTGATTGGCCGGTCAGACAGGCGCTGATGAGACTCCGCGCTCCGCTCGGCGCTGATGGTCAATAGGCCCATTCAACTGGTGGCGTTCATCTTTACTCTCCTCCATTTAATTTCCATCTTTAGTTGCGCGCCCCTGAAGGCCTGCATACGTTTTACTGGCTCTGATAAAAAATAATAAATAAACATAAACGGGAAAAAAAATGTCGACCAGGGATTTGACTGATGTTCTTCCCGAAGAAGTAAAAAATATAACGAATGAAAAAAAAATGTATAAAAGCCTCCCAGAAAAAACGGAAGAAAACTTGCAAAATTTAAAGCAGCCGGTAAAGTGAGGGGAAGATCCAAAGTGTGTGTTTGTGTAAGTGTGTGTGCGAGAAAGAGAGAGAGAGAGAAAAGAGAGACACAGACATGGTTGCCACAGCAACTGTGTCATTATGTTGGTGGCAATTATGAAAGCGATGAAAACGGGGAAGGGGAGAGGATTGGCGCAAAAGCCTTAACACTGAAGCGTGAACGAAACTGTCAATTAGACTCAAACCTACACTGACAAGTCTTGATTTCTGTGAGTGTAGGACGAGCCGGGCAGGTGGAAATCCAGAGAAGAAAAAGAGAGGATAGTTGGATGAGAGGTAACGGTAGGTTTGTAAGTGTTTGAGCCGTCTTACAAACCTCGCGATCCTCTGAGATCACCACCACGCATGAATGAAACCGGGTTTAGGGTTGATCCCCCGACGATTGTCCTCCAAATAAATGCAATCACTGACTGCACATCAGGCCTACAGGATGAGTCACGCACTTATGTGACAGAAACACCAGCATGCATTCATATTACACCTGACCCAGACTACATATCTCACACACGTCAAAATCTTCAGTGAAACTGTGTTTATGATTAATAGCACGGTGTGGGTTTTCACCGCATGGATGTTTATACCAGGTGTTGAAGGAGGTAAGCACTTCCAAAACGGGTCTTGAGGAAGGTGTAAAGAGTTACACGGAGCCCCAGGTGTCTAAGAAGGGTCTGATAATTACCTGCATGGCAGGCTGCTATTTCTACACAGGTGGGTGGGCTGCTGCATGTTGGCAGCAGAGGCCAGTGGAGCCCTTCATTAAATGGCCCAATGACGCTCTATCGGGTGCACTTCGACTCACTGGTTTGCTGGGGTGGATGCAATTACTCGTTTTTCCTCATAATGGTTATTCCATCACTGCAGAACAGGAGACCACTATAAACAAAATGTGCTAATACACGTCACTGGAAAAGCCTCATTTGCATTTATTCTTAGCATTAATTTCAACATTGCTTGACAGAAGAGGACCAAAGAAAAAACGCAAACAGGAGTTGATTTTCCATTTCACTTCTGGTATTTCAACATTTTATTAATTTAAATAATTTAAAATGGACACAAGATATCCAGCCAGACAGTGTGCACAGTAACAGGAGTTTCAGAGGCACCTTTTCCATCCAAATTAAAACAGCGCTTCAGTGTGTTTCCTTGGGAAATGTAGGCCCCGCATGCATTTAAGAACGGAAAGAAAATTTGCCCGAGAAACCCTGCAGTTGCCACGGATGGAGGGGCAAGTTGGTTCAAACTAGGCACTTGTCATCTCTGGTACCCACGCGGCTGGTCGGCGTGCGGTGCATCTGAGAGGACATGCTGCTTTTGTTAGGAGGCAGGGGTAGTTGAAGCGAGTCACACCACAGTATGCCTAAATACAGAGAACAGTTGAGGTGGCATGCGCATGCCATCTACCCTGTTCCCTTACAGCCACTGAGCTACATCTTCACACACAACAACAAGACAGCTGAATATGGACGTGTCGATTAAAAACAGCTTTTGAAAATACTGGTCAGTGAAACAGTTTTAAAAAGTCAGAAAAAACAAAACAAAAAACAGCAGACTTCCTTTACTTGAAATAATCCATACCTTTACACCTTTACCTAAATTGGATCACAAAACGAAGAATACAATTTGGACGTTGCATAATTTTAGCGCCTTCTTCCATCATTTCCTTTGAGCTGAATTTAAAAACCTGACTTTAAGGTAGCATCGTGGTTCAGACTCGACAATGAGTCAGGCTGTGCAGTACACAGTACCATCACAGTTGCTTTTACCAAGAAACGCTTTAAAAAATGGCTGCTATTAAGTCTGAGACGACAGGAGCTATATCTCATTAATGGACAGACATCAGAGGCCGTGGTTTGCACAGTGAATCGCATTAAGTATCATTCATTCACAGTAGGCCAAAGGAAAATCACAACTGATGGCATGATGGGTTTTTTTTGTTTTTTTAGACTGACAGTGTATTCTTTCATTTCAGAAAAGCAACAATTTGTCACTGTCTTCAGGTATGGGAAGAATTAAACCCGTGACACCAACTGGACAAGACAGAGTGATGGAAAGAAAGAATAAAGTATAAGTACAAAGTGGGAAGTCTGGATTTTCAGGGTATAAAGAGTCAAAGGGAACAAAAACATCATCAGTATACTTCAATATTTAAATTTACTCTCCCACATTCACACAAACACACGCACACACACACACACACACACACACTGAGAATTTCTATGGAGGTATTAAAGTCGCCTCAACGCACGCTTTTTATCTGCTTTCTTCTTCCCTGCTACATTATTAGTGCTACTACTACTGTTGCTATTGCTGGTGGTGGTGCTGGCTCCATTGGCTCCATTACCCAAAGCTGCTGGCACAGACGCCACACTGGGTCCCGCTCTCTTCATCGGGTCACCTGCATGCTTCTTTGGCTGGGGGCCGTCATTAGGATCCTGAGGTGCCCCAGAAGTGCCGCCCATGGCGTGGATCTCTGTGAGCAGGCGGGCCCGGGACTCGTACTCAGCATAGTCCTCTAACAGCAAGCGGCCGGCCTCTTCGTTCAGAGCCGATTCTGGGTTCGGATGGATTAGAAGACACTTGATTGTCTGTAGGAAAGTGAAGGAAAGAGATGTGAAATTAGTGGCCTCAACACAAGCGATACTGAAACAAACACACAGATCATCCTTCTTACCAGTAAGACATGTTTGAGGCCGAGTTCTGCCTTCCAGTCCCTCTTCAGCACGTTGACACAGATCTCTCCCTTATGACCCACGTTGGGGTGAAAAATCTTGGTCAGGAAATACCCTTTGGGTGGAACCGCAGGGAAGTCCTTCCCGAGGACCAGACGCATTCGGAAAATGCCACCAGCAAATGGAGTTCCCTCTGTTGAAGTATAAAGAATTCATCACATGAACATTATGTCCTGACTCTGCCAAACTTCATCCAGAAAAAGAGGGTCACAGAGCTGCAACCGAGTCCTCTGACAACACACATTCAGCGCATACAAGTCAGTCAGTCACAGAGCACATTAACTATCATTTCAAATCTGTCACATAACAGCAAATATTTCAAAGCTAAAGAAATACCACCTGACACTTTTCCTTGATACCTAGTCTTGGTTTTAAAAAAAATAAAAGGTTCCAGAATGAAAACTGTGCCAGCATTGAAGATTTAATCTTACCATCTGTTAGACTGGTTTCTTAAAGCGAGGAGACTTTTTAGGGAACAGGAGATTTGTGTACAAAAATCATCTAATATTATCCTGTCATCAGTGGTAACAAAGTGAAATAAACACAATATTCTTTCGCGAGAGAAGAGTAAGGAAGTTTACGAGGCCATTTCAAATCATTGTCACTTGCTCTTAAGTCAATTTCCTGCATTTAACTTCTATCAGTTTCCAATGAAATAATCTGATATTTGATCTGATATTTCTTGTTTGACCATCATCACCATCTGTCTGTGTACGCTTCAGCTTTTAACCAGGGATGCCAAGTAGCAACGACAAAAATTTGACATTATGAAACACACTGGTCAAAGGAGCTTGCAAAGAAAAGCGTCTGGACTTCTTTAAGTTTACTTGAAGACGTTTCACCTCTCATCCGAGAAGCTTCTTCAAGTAAACTTAAAGAAGTCCAGACGCTTTTCTTTGCAAGCTCCTTTGACTACGATGACCTGGATGACTGAGAACCTTCACAGACATATGAAACACACTGTACTGCCGCTTTAACATAATGAATTACCTGATCTGAAATCAGATATAAATGTCAGTGCCCAATAAATGAAACTGATGCCGCGACGGGGCTCTGTGGAGGAGTAGAAAATGTGGACAAGTGTCTGGCTCTTCAAGGCCTACTTAAAAATAACATCTGAAGCAATGAGTGCATAGTGGCAAGATAGCATGATAGTTTAAAGTGACTTATGTGTCTCACATGACATTAACAACACCCACAAAACCCATAATTTAAGTGATTACACAACAGCATAAATTTTGAAAGTTCCACGAAGGGGGAAATAGAAATGTAAAACAGGCCTTGAGGATTTATTATTCTACAAATTAACAGCACAAAAACTAAATTATGTACAGATAGTAAAAGATTCCATCAAAGCTGATGGCTTCCATTTAAGCTTCAATAATACCTAAAAATCATGGAGCAGACGGCTGACTCAGCTCAGCCATCACCAGTCATGTTATTACCTTGAGCTGATAATACAAAGTTGGCTATCAATAAGAAACTCTCAGCCTTTAAATATTATTGTTTGAAGCTGTTTTTCTGGATGTGAAGTGGTGAAGTAACTAACACACTGTAAATGCACAGTTTGCTGCGAACATGACGCAGAGCTCGGGGTTTTTCCTGGACACTGGTGACCCTTTGATTAATGACTATAACACACTAGCACAACTGACTGGCACACAGTGAAGGCGGCGAGTGTCTGTCACCTTACTTAACAGAAATCTGAATTTATTTCTGGACATTTTCAAAAACAAGAATGCATGTAATGTTGAAGGAAATAAAATACAGCCTAAAAAGAAAATGGGCTAAAATATTTTTGTTAGAAACCTAGAAATGTTTGCATGCAGGAAAAACCCTGAGAGATAATATATTTAAGAATACACAAAAAACCCTTGAAAATACAAGCTGCAAGGTGACTAAACTAGGATATTTTATCGCTGATTTTGAAAATAAATTTCCACATTAGTTATTCGAGGACAGAAGTAATACAATTAGTATGTATTTCATTAAGTTTATTTTACTCATCAGTCTCTGACAATTTGTCTATTTAATGAAATACGAAATGCTCTGTACTGATCTTTTATGATAAAATATTTTGAGTCAGGACAAACTCAACAAATCTGGTTCAAACTAGAGATCTTAAAGAAACTTTTGCGAATCTAAAACCCTAAATTATGAAAAGACCATACTGCAAATACACGTGGTGAGTTTACTCCCAAGAGTTGTGTCAGTCCTGCTCTAAGTGTGAAGTGATGACACTATATCATAATCCTTACCTGGTCCCTCTATTGCTGTGTGAAGCTCTGTTATGTCTTCTTCGCTGGGATAAATCTTAATGCCCTCGGGTGGATCTGCTGCTAAAGCTGAAACTTCTTTGTAGACCAAGCGAAGAACATGAGGGGGCAAATTCTCCACATTGGAGTTCTGGAGAGACATAACAATAGTTTAGCCACAGCGCTAACAGGAATGACCAAGCTGTACTCTTACTAAGAATGAGGAAAAATGAAGGCTGTAACTTCACCTCAGGTACTGTTAAGATAAAGCTTTACATTTAAAGCATGTAAGCCAAAGCAGCTGAAAAAAAAAAAAAAATCAACAAATATAGGATCACCAGATTCAGAAAAAAAGAAAAGAATATCTTTGTGTAGGACACTGGGACGTGTTACTAATGCTGAGAACTAGACTAATTATGCAGTTTTGACATCAAGAAGTCCAGAAAAAAATGAAGCACATTTCATTACACCCCCCCCCCCCCCCCCTCTTTGTTATGTGATAGTTTGTACAATGTAAATTTATTTTCCTTTTCTATAGCAACAACTGTCCCATATTATTCAGTGTTATTTCAGCTGACTTTGGGACTTAAAAAAAAGCCCACTAGTTTATATTTTTCACATGTTTTGACTTTTTATTTCTAAGCATTCATTTAATTTCCAGAATGGGTTCGCTCATTTTAGTTCATTTTTAATCTTTGAAAATATTTAGTTTCAGCATTAGGCAGTTTATGTTGACAACCAAAGTGGCTAAAGCTAAGGCTATTTCCTCTACATTCTGATTTTCACTTTTTTTTTGTATTTCAGTCTACTCAAATATTTATTTCACACTTCGTTTTTGGCTTACTGCAAAAACCTTTGTCTCTGTAGATGTACACATTTTACAGCCACGTGTTTACTTTCCTAAACTTGGACTAACAAATAAATATGACACTGCCTCAACATGTTGGTCTGTTAGCACACTGGGCACCTTTTCTTTAATATACAGCGAGTGTGAGTGAAGTAAATTTAACATATTATCAAAATGTTTATTATGTAGGTAGGTATCGACTCATCACACACTAAAACATAATTTTTTGTATGGCTTTGATGATTTCGTTCCACACATTTTAATAATGTGTCGATCGGCCATATGGCAGAAGAAAAAATCTATCATCGGCACCACCTGAGACCATCTACATTTTCCGCTGCGGATCTGCTGTCATTTTACACAAGCTTTTCTCTGTAATCTGCGCTTGCCAGTCATTATCTTCCTAATTTTAACACGTATTTACGTAATGAACATGAGCTGGAGCTCCTCTGGGGGAGCTACGGTTTCATCATCGAGCCAGCGGTCCCCGCACCACGTTAAGCATCCTCACAGAAGTCAGATGAGTTATAACTTGATCAACTTGAAGTATGCTTTAAAGGCACAACAGTAAATAATTAATACCAGTTAAACAGTCGACGGGCAATGTTAACTTTATGTTACCGTTAGCATACCTAGCCTAGCAAATGCCTCGATTAGATTTCGTGTTAAAGAAGCTTTTGGTTTAGTGGTAATAGTTTCTATTGTGTATAAAGGTACTTATTAATTACACCAATATACATCTGAAGACTTTAATAAACGCATTAACTTTCAACAAATAGACACAACCGCCCATAAAAATCGAAAAATAAAAAAAAAATCGACAGCTAAAATCGGTTAGAGCTAGCAGTGTCTCCCATTAGCTGTTAGCTAAGAGGTTGATCTTACCATCTTCAAAAAGGAGCTCTGCTTGGGTGGTGGGTGTCTGGCTGGTGTCAGATATAAAGAACCGTTTCTAATCGAGTCTAGAGGAGTGAAAAACTATATTCGATGAAAACTTAGCCGACTGGCTGATGATCGCCGTTCTTCTTTTCTTCTCTACGTTGACACAGGAACAAAAATACGATCCTCAGTTGAACCTTAAAGCACAGACCAATGACCGGCATAGTGGTGTGAAACGTCAGAAGAGACAGACCAATCGAAATGCAGCGATAGAGCTGCGTCACATCAAAAAGCCCTATCAGCCACATAGAGTGAAAAGTACATCTGATACACGCCAGCGATAGGTCCATTTGAAAAACTCACAAATCTAATCGATACTGAAAAATCAGCACCAGCTACATTGAACACCAAAATTAAGAAACGCCCACTGTTTAAACCAGCCAGCCTAATTTATTCAATAGATAAATACTTAACTTGATAAGTGGGGTCACTTTTGTTACGTTGTATGATAGATTTCTTTTAATGTTGGTTAATTAAGTTCACTCTAATTGGCAATAACAATAACTGAATTAAATTACACTCACAGTTTTTTTCGTATTCGTGTAGTACAGAAACGTGCCTGAGCAATACACCACCAAAAATAACAACACAATTAACATTTATTCATCAGACCCTCTTTTAGGTGACCTACGCCTTGTTAGTACTGCTCTGGAGCCGTTTTTGGTTTCAGAACTATTTTAATTCTTTATGACATTCAACAAGGTGCTGGAAACATTCCTCAGAAATTTTGGTTCAGATTGACACGATAGCGTCACACAGTAGAAGCAGGTTTGTTGGCTGCACATCCATGATGTGAATATGCCTTTCCACCACAGCCCAAAGGTGCTCTATTAGACTGAGGTAAACTGGCTGTGGAGGCCGTTTGAGGACAGTGAACTAATTTTATTGTTCAAGACACCAGTTTGAGATGATTTGAGGTTTGTGACATGGTGTATTATCCTGTTGGAAGCAGCCATCAAAAAATATGCACACCGTGGTCATGAGGGGATGGACATAATCACAGGTAGGCTCAGTTGGTACCCAAAATTGGCCAAGAAAATATCCTCACACTATTACAACACCAGCAGTAGCCCTAACCATTGGGACAAGGCAGGATGGATGTGTACTTTCATGTTTAATGTTATAGCAGAAATCAAGACTCACAAACTGGGCAACATTTTCCAGTATTTGATTGTCCAATCATTGTGAGCCTGCTACGTCCACACTAGCCCGGATAGATCTGAAAACTGCGTTTTCGTCTGAAAACGCTCAGCGTTAGTGATGGGTCGTTCGCGAACGAAATGGCTCTTAGAGCCGACTCTTTGAAGTGAACGACGCGAGCCGGCTCCTTATTGGGAGCCGTGAGGTTTTTTTTTTTTCTTTCTCTCACCCTCTCTCTCGCCCTTTTTTCCGCTAAACTCCGCATGCACGGCCTGTACTTTGCGCTGGGCAGAGGGGGGAGGGGCGTTAGTTACACTCGCAGTAGCACAGGAACAGAGCCAGAGAGAAAAAGAGCGAGGGACAACAACGTCACATTAGAAAGGTATAGTAATCATCCACTATTTTCAGTTGCAGATGATAAAGGATTCAGAAATCATGCAGGCCCATATGACAGAGAATGTGCATCTTCTTTTTGTTTTAATATTTTAATTTATATTTAATTGTGTTGTGGTTTGCAGTGTTTTGTGTTGTTTCACGTTAAATTAGTTTAAAAGGAAAAAGCTGAAAATTTAAATAGTTAAAAGTTTAAAATGTAAATAGTTGTTTTTTGTATTATATGATTTATTTATTACATTTTATGTGGAGTGAATAAATAAAGTGTATTTATGGTGGCCCTTAGAGACAAAGCACGTACAAACTCCAAACACGTACAAACTCCTAAGCATGTACAAACTCCAAAACGCGTAAAAACTCCAAAACGCGTAAAAACTCAGACGCACTTACAAACCCCAAAGCATGTACAAACTCCAAAACACGTAAAAACTCAGAAGCACGTACAAACTCCAAAACACGTAAAACCTCAGAAGCACGTACAAACTCAGAATCACGTACAAAAGACAACAGAAGTGCTCCAGGATGCTAGGGCGCAGTGTTGAGCTTTTGTTACCTAGTGGCTACACAAGCCAGAAAATATCAACAACCGGATTTGGTGTGTGGTAGTAACAGGTAAATGAACTTATTTTTTTTAAATTATTTGAATAAATATGAGTGCTTGTCTATAAATACACAAACAATACACACATGCTTTCAATTGTGTAATTTAAGTGATCTGGGTAGCTCTGTTTTGGAAGTTCAGTTAACGCTAGAAATGTGTTTTGGAGTTTGTACGTGTTTTGTCTCTAGGGGCCATATATAAACATATATAAATAAAACCACTTTTTTTACATTAGTAATTCCTTTTCTGCATAATTTTATATTATTGTTAATGATAAATTAATTAAAGCAACAAAACAACCTGAAGAGCCGGTCTTTTTAGTGAGCCGAGCCGAAAGAGCCGGTTCTCTTAAAAGAGCCGGAAATCCCATCACTACTCAGCGTCAATGCTAGCGTTTTTCAGTCGTTTTCACAGAGTTGCACGTCCACATTGAAACGGCTGAAAACACTTACGTTCCAGTACTGCGCATGCGTGAAACGCAAGAAGATTCGACCTGCCTTATTTCTGTCTGTTGCTTAGTTACTTTCCAGCTCTTTGAAACATTGCTGCAAAATGTTGAGGAAAAGCACAGAGTTTTTTAAATGGACTAACAATGAGGTGGAGTTGTTGCTGCGAGTAACACAAAAGTGCAAAGTTGCAAAACGCGAGTGAGAGTTAAAGAATTTGAAGAAAAGCTATCTGGAGCATGTACAGACTGATATTAATCTTTAATAGGGCTGTCAAAATTGAGAGCAAACAAAACAATTGCTGTAGAATGCCCTCCGCTATCTTAGTTTAATTTGTCACATGACTGCATCATATGACTAACATGGTTTTCGCTGTCCACACTGCCACACCAAAACACCGTTTTCACATGTAGCCTATGCGTTTTCGAGAGCGTTTTCAAAACGCTGCGTTTTCCATGAGCGAAAACGCCGTCTCAGTGTGGACGGGGGAGAAAACGATGCGTTTTCAAACGAAAACGCATTAGTGTGGGCTACGTCCACACGTACCCGGGTATTTTTGAAAACGCAGATTTTTCTATGCGTTTGCACCTTCTGTCCACACGTAAACGGCGTTTTCGGTCACTGAAAACGGAAATTTCTAAAAACTCCGGCCAGGGTGGATATTTTTGAAAACTCCGTTTTTGCATTTACTGTGCGCATTTTTTGACGTCACACTGTGCGCCACGTTATTGTTTCGGTGAAATGAATTTCTACAATACTGTTACTGTTAATTGTACTCTCTGTAGTGTTTAAATGCTTATATATATACACACAGTTACACAGTTACTGTCCCTCCACACATACGACTGGGTTCTGCTTCTATGCCCCATCCTTGTTTACTATTTCCCACCAAGGCTTCTAGACTTCTGATTGGCCAACATTTCTGCACGGTTAGGAATATATTGCCACCTGTTGCTTTGGCATGTTCCTAGCAGCGTTTTCCTTCATTTCTGCGTTTACGTGTGGACGGGATTATTTTTTAAAACGAAAACGGAAAATCTCCGTTTTCAAAAATACCCGTGTACGTGTGGACGTTTCCTGTTCTTACCTGGCAGGAGTGGCACCTAGTATGATTGTAGCCCTGTAGCTTTAAGCATGTTGTGCTTTCAGAAATGCTCTTCTGCATGCTTTTGTTGAGTTGCTATTGCTTTCCTATGTGCTTGAAAAAGTCTGGCCGTTCTCCTCTGACCCCTGACATTTGAGCATTTGAGAAGTGTCGATCACTAGATATTTTCTCTTTTTTTAGGATCCTCTGTAACCCTACAGATGGTTGTGTGGGAAAATCCCAGTAGATCAGCAGTTTCTGAAATACTCAGACCAGTCTGTCTGACACCACACCACCAATCAATGTTCAATACCATGTTCAAAGTCACTTAAATCACCCTTTTTCCGCATAGTGATGCTCGATCAGACAGGTCATCGTGACCAAATCTTGACCTTTTTGCCAAAATTGTCCCACTGTTTATAATCAAGTTTAGAGAGATCTTTTAAGTCACTCCAAAACACTGCCATATTTTATGAAATTTTGGGGTTGATACCTTATGTATGCCGCTAGAGGTCACTTTTTGAGTTTTTTGGTATGGTGAATGTATTTGAGGTAGACACACGTAATTAGCGGCAGGTGTGTTGTTGATCGGAAGGAGGCAAACAGTTTGTGACCGCTGCGCTGCTATGTTAAATCGTGGAAATAAAGAATCTAAAGGACAAGATGAGTAAGGCTGGAGTTATTGGACTGTATCAAGTTTAATATATTCATGCATACCAGTGACATCGCGCGTCATCCCTGTCAATAAATACCTCAGTGGCTTCAAGGTAGGCTTAGCCTCTACAGTAAGACAGAGCTTGGACTTTGTCACCCTAACAGTTACAGTAATTAACAAATCTATTAGATTACTTGTCATAAAGTCTGTCAAAAATATTTCAAAAATCTGTTTAAAACTAAAAATAATTTTGTTATCTATTAGACACACGTTAAACAGAATTAATTTTCCTACACTGGACTTCTTTAAGAAATTATTCAAGTGCAACATCCAACCATTAAAACTTTTCCTGTTCAGGAATGCAAATAAATACATTTATCTCAATAAAAAAAACAGACAGATTTAACATTTTTCTGTAATAATGTAAATTTTGAAAATTTACAGTTTTCAGTTTATGGATTTACTTGCTTCTGTTTTAATTGTTTTAAGTTCTAACTTTCTTATTATAATATGGAGAATATTTATTAAGAGCTAATAATAATTTGCTAATAATTTCAGAATATATACATTTTTCAACTCCTTCCTTTAGGGGTCGCCACATCAGATCATCTGCCTCCATTTCACCCTGCCCCTAACCTCCTGTGACACACCAACCCTCTGCATGCCCTCCTTCACGACATCCATGAATCTTCTTGGTGATCTTCCTCTTTTCCTCCTGCCTGGCAGCTGCACATTCAACATCCTTTGTCCAATACATCCACCAGCCTTCCACAGCACATCCCCAAACCATTTGAGCCTTCCCTCTCCAGCTCAGCCTCCTGTCTCTTTGTCGGTGGCACCGTCTCCAAACTAGACATCACAGCAGGTGTCACAACCATCTTGTAAGCCATTTTTTTCCACTCTTGCTGCTATCCTTCTGTCACAAATCACCCCCCACACTTGTCTCCAACCACTTAACCCTGCCTGTTCTTAACCTCTCTTATGCACTGCTTGTTGTCTTGGATGTGACTCCAGGTATTTAAACTCATCCAACGTTGCAACCTCTGCTCCTTGAAACTTTACCTTTTCACCTGTCTAGTCTAGTCTAGTCTAGTCATGCTTCTACTGACTTTCTTCAGCTCTTCGCCCTACTCCCGGTTTTTACTACAAATTACAATGTCGTCTGCAAACATCATTGTCCACTATTTCAGAATAGAATAAGGCAGTCATGTAGAAATCTCAAGTCTCACCAAACAATGCATCAAAGCCTTAGTTGGGCAGGCTTTGAAAACAACATTTCCTACATATTTTTATTTATTTATTTATTTCGTTTATTTCAGTTTAGTGGTTGTACAACTTAATTTCATTTAGTTTAGTTATAATTTAGTTATTTTTTTCCTAGAATATAGTTTTTTATCTTTATTCGAGGCTTAGCTCACTTCATTAACTTCAGTCTGTATCACCGCAGTCAGCAGTAATCAGGCTCGTCACTAGGGGGCGCTTCAGCATCAGCTCAGTGATTAGACGCGGGGAAGAAGCGCGTGTGTGTGACACCATTGGTGAGTTGAAGATGAGTTAATCCTGACATTATTATTACTTTCCTCTATTCAGCATAATTAGACTGTTAAACTGGCGGGGTTTCCAGCCCTGCTGTGAAGGACGCATACGGACGACAAAAAAACCCAACACCATCTCAACAACAAAGGCTCAGCTTCCGGTTTCTGGATGTAGCTGTCAGGCTCCACCATCATTTAAACGGGGCATCGCTTTATCAGCAGGTTGGTAGCTTCGTTTAGCTATTGTTGATTAATAATAGTTTATCGGGGCGATGTTTTTCCAAACTGCCAGCAGTCATAAACACAGTGTATACTCAGATTTTTCAGCTTCTTCTACAGCCAGCAGCCGCTAGCCTGAATGGGCTACAAACTGCCAGCTAGCAGATGTAATATGATCGTTAATTAACGAGACTTCTCGTTTCTCTGTGAAGCTTTAGTATGAGCGAAGGAGAGGTGTTTCATGAGAAGCAACGATTGGAGCTGTGTGCAATTCACGCACTCAACAACGTGCTCCAGGAGCGGGTGTTTACCAAAGAGACAGCCGACGATATCTGCAAAAGGTAGGGCAGCCTCTGGGTGACGTGACGGTGATCAAACGATCCATCTGCTAAACTCACCAATGATCTGACCAGTTTATAACCTCAACATTCCAGACAATACTCCATAATTTGTTTACCCTGTGAACACACTGCCATTTTTCTGCAATGCAGCAGCTGCTTTTATCTTCTAAGGCGTGTGTGAGATGCTGAACATGACAGGTTTTCATGTTTAGCTTCAGTTATGGCAGTGCCGAGCAAGGCTTTTACTGGGAACTCCAAGACTCAAGCGGAAATGACTGAATTCCCTCATTCAGCCATCATGTCTTCCACCTAAAAGTGAAAAATGCCAAACATTTATTCTTAACAAAAGCTTTAATTTGATCAGGAGTGTGTGGGTGTTTGTTGGTTTTTTTACACTCACTGTTAGGAAAATTTAACATTAAGTTTTTGTGGGGAAAGAGCAGTGGGTGCTGTCCGTGTAGCAGAAACCATTGTTTTTCAGTGAGGCTGGCATGTATGTCAGCAGCCATTAACTTAATTGAACACGAGGCCAGATGAGTCATGATCTCTGTGGCTTTTGACAAACAACAGCAGCTCAACCCCAACCCCACAAAAACACAGCTTTTTCATATCGCTGTGGTTGTTTTGGGACAACAGTTATGCATTGTGATGATATTTATATGCAAGGAAGTAAAACAAATCTAAACAGTTTTGTAAAGAAGATGCAGTATAACATTTGGTTTTTTAAAACTGGATTTCTCTGCCTTTTTTCTCTCGTGGCAGGCTGGCTCCACAGTGTGTCGTGAACCCACATCGGTCAGTGTTAGGGACAGGAAACTATGATGTCAACGTCATCATGGCGGCACTACAGAGCCGGGAGTTGGCTGCGGTGTGGTGGGACAAACGCAGGTAAGTGAGTCACACTTGAAGTCTGTGAAATGAGAAAGTCATTTTGTGTAGAGGTCCCGCCTCTGTGCTCATAATGTTGGTGTTAAATTTGAAATTTACTTTTTCATTTACACTATGTCTCCGGGCTGTTTGTTCTACCTTTCTCCTTTACTTAATCTCACAGTCGCTTTTTTTAAGCCATACCTATACAGCTGGTTGTTAATAAAAATATCCAATTAGACAATTACACGGAAGCAACTCAGTTCGTTTAGGAATTTAGGCATCAAAACACAGTCAGGATAACCTGCTAAAGTTTAAACTGGGCATCAGAATGGGGAAGAAAGATGATTTAAAGTGATTTTGAACGTAGCACGGTTGTTGGTGCCAGATGGACGGGGCTGTTTATTTCCGAAACTGCTGATCTTCTGGGATTTTTCCCAAGAAACCATCTCCAGGGCAGAACACCATTTCTGAATGTGCAACATGTCAAACCTTGAAGCAGATGGGATACAGTATCAGAAGACTAGACCGGGGGCCACTCAGGGAACCGAGATTACAACCAACCAACCCAGTTTTAGCAAGGTGTACCTAATAAAGTGGCTGGGACTGTATACTGCAAGGGGATCCAGAATATTGAGATCAGCTCTTAGTGCCAGGCTGTTGTAATAAAAGGAAAAGGGAATTCTTGAGACTATTTTCAGACACAGATGGGTTTTTTTCCCTTAAAACAACATCTTAATTTTAAACCACTTGTGATGTAACCCTGAGGCGTTGTTGGATTACACATAAAAAGCATATTGGCAGTCTTACCAAACCGCAGCTACATGTGAAAATGAATTTTGTGCTTTGATAGATTTACAGACTCAGTAAGTGCTTCAGAAGTAGGCTATCCGGGTCGAGGTCATTCATAATGAAAAATGCCCTGAGATGCACTGCGCGTAATAACTGGTTAAGTAAGACTATCTCAAAGTGGGTGATTTTGTGATTTCTTTCTCTCCTCTTTCAAACTGCAGGGAAGTTGAGAACCTCTGTATGTCAAAGGTCCAAGGCTTTATTCTGAATGTCCCATCACGAGTATCTTTGGGGATTGTATCCCTCCCGCTCCGACGGCGGCATTGGCTCGCAGTTCGGCAAGTTAGCGGACAGTACTACAACCTGGACTCTAAGCTGAAGAGTCCGGTCTGCATCGGCGGAGAAGCAGAGCTACGGTAAGAATTGCACACGTATACGTCCAATGTTTCCCGGACTCTCAGGAGCAGAGATGTAATCTCTGTGTGAGTGATTCTGCTCTGACTTCGATCTAAACTTGGCTTTTGTGTGCTGTTTGAACTCATTGAGTGAGTCATACCATGTGACTGGTCGCGTGGAAGTGGGGGTTAGCTCATTGTTTGTTTCGTGTTAGGACACTGTGCTCTATTAAAATCCCCACTGTCTGTGTTCTTCTAACCTTCTCTCTCTTCGTTTCTGTTTCAGCACATTTCTCACTGAACAGCTTTCTCAGGACGTGGCAGAGATGCTGCTCGTTGTCCAACGGGAGGTGGAGGAGGACGGCTCGTGGCTGAACGCTGACAGCAAGAAGTGATGCCTTGGGACAGAATATAACTTTGCAAAGCGTGGGGGGAAAAAAACCCTCCACTGGGGAAATGACAGACATTTTGAAAGAGAGAAGCAAACACCTCGTTAAAAAAATATCTTCAGGGAATGCACTAAAATACATTTAATATCTACACAAACACACAAATTCCAAAGAGAAGTAGAGGTGGGCGTTTAATCTTGAAATGAAGAACTGCTTGATTGTAACGGCTTAAAAAAGAAAACCATTGCTCTGGTATGACCATCTATCTGCAACGTCAACTATACTCTTGTACTTTTTGTTTTAACTCTTTGAGTTGACAAAGTTGCAGGTTAGAGGCAAACGTGTGCTAGTTTATGACACTTTTGTTGTGACCTGATTGTGAAATGTTACTGTGTTTTTGGTAACTGGAAAAATTTGATTACTTAAAATGCTATCAGGATGAATTCGCCACTTAGGATACTGTTGTCTTAGATCCAGTTTATGTCCTTCGTGCGTTATGGTTATGCCAGAATGCGTTGATTGTGAAGGAGCGCCATCTCTTCCTTCACCCTTGTTATTAACCTTCTATGCACTGCAGCGTTTGAGTTGTTTGCACTGTTTGTCTTTGTTAGCACTCATGCAGGCACAGGAGCCTTGAATGCATCGCCTTAAAGAGGCACCAGAAGACTGCACCAGTGTCTTTGCATGTGTTTACCATTTACTTGACTTCTTGCGTTCTTTTTAGTCTAGTTACACAGTTGTGATCAGAAGTTTACACGCACTCTTCGTGGGCACGAATGTTATGATAATTTGGGGCTTTTAATGATTTCTTTGAACATTTTTTTTCCAGGGTGGAATGATTTACAGCATACGTCTTTAATGACTTTTAAAAACAAGAATTGGCTGTGCAAGTTTGAAACTGGATTTTCTCTAAACCACACAGGGTTAAATATCTGCATACACCCACACTAATATTTGGTTAAATTTCCCCTGGCATTTTGCACCTCAGCCAGACTCTTTTGGAAGCTTCTTACTGAATAGTTGATCACTCATCCTGGCAGATATGATGGAGTTAATTTAAATCAGGCACAGAGACAGCGTTTAAGCATAGGCCAGAAATTTTCAGTAGGTTTTGGGAAGGCCTTTCCATTAGTGGATGTAAACCTCTGACCACAGCTGTGTTATAGTTGTGCGGTAAAGTTGTACAAGCCACACGCTGAAGAAGCTCCCTCAGTCCATTTTTCTTCTGTTTATCCAGTTCAAGGTTGGGGTAGTCGGGGGGGCTGGAGCCAATCCCAACTGTCACAGGGTGAGAGGCAGGGTACACCTTGGCCATGTTGCCAGTATGTCACATGGCCAACACAGAGAAACACGACCGTTTACACTGACAGTAAATTTAGAGTCAAATAACTTAACCCTCTGCATGTTTTTGGACTTTGTGAGGAAGCCACAGGACCCAGGGAGATGATGCGAAGAGTAAAGTAGCTGACATCATGAAGAGTTAGCGAGTGAATCCAGGTTTGGGGTACAGAGCAGTGTTAAGTTCACTAATCTTGAAAACATGCAAAAACACTGGACACGTGACTGTATGTAGGCGCTACACTTGTGTTTTGTCTCCCCTAGTGATCTATGCATATCTGAAAGAATAGGAGCGCTGTCTCTGATACACACTAGTGAATAACTTACACATAAACCTAAGCTCAGAGGTGAATAATATTTAAATTTATTTATATTAAACATTGACCTTTTGTTTTAAGTACAAGTCTCTGTGTGTGTGTTTTCTTGGCATTGTGTTGACATGAAGATGAGGACCAGTGTCGGGTTATTGAAGTTATTTTTATTTATATTAGACTCTCGAGTGTAAAAGGATGCCATTCAAAAGGAGCATTGATAACCATACAAACTCAATTCAAGGGTTAACGGGGTCAGAGAGGGAGGGATTCGATGAAATCTCACACCGGTACCATATATACACAAAAACTTCTTGGAGAGATCTCAGAAATCCAACGCTATACATAGTTATTATTGCTAGTTATGGTAGGGCTACTGCAGCACCAGTAGCAAGATTCATATTGCTATGTACCTGCTGTCATGGCATGGGATTTCTAGTTCTCCACCCTCAGAGATTGAGTGGCGGTTCTCCGTTCCGTCATTAAAACAGAGTCACGGCAGCCCTCAAGTTTTTTTTGTTTGTTTTTGTTGTTTTTTTTAAAGAGCAAAGATTCATGATTATTCAGATATTACAGACAGTGAGAGATATACAGAGTACCATAAGGTAATACGAGGAAAATACAGAATCGCCACCTATAAAAAGTAATTAAAAAAAAAAATCATACCAAGTGAAGGAACTGCATAACCATTCACAGAAAAAAATGTGTCTTGTTGCTACGTGCCAGTGCTTTTCTACAACAATATTTATATAAAAACTCGAAAATAAAGTGGTGGTACAGATACATTTAAGAATATAAAACTACAACGTAGTAACGTCAATACCATTCTGACTTGGCTCACCACAGTTTACACAGTTTGGACAAAAGGGAGGGAGGAATTTAGGCCAAGCACACTTGGTTTAAAGCATAACCAAGCAGCAGAATCACTGTCGGTTGTATCTTTTAAGTGCTTTTAATAATAATAATAATACTAGTAATAATGATAATACTCAGTGGTACTGACGTTACGCACTTTGACACCTAGCATTCATTTTATTTAGATTAGTTTCTTTTTCATTTCATTAAAGTGTCCATTCATAAGAAAACTAAACATTTTTTTTTCTATACATTTCCTAACAAAAAAATAATAATAATCAACGTGAATACAGGTTCCTCGAATGGGCGGGGTTGGGGTGTGATTGACTTCCCCCGTAACCAGTCAGCATGCTGGGAGAGTACTGCGCTTCCAGAGAACAGGACGGGGTTCAACAGACGAGAGGTCAAGATGGTCCGAAGTTTCAGGGAGAGAAAGTAAAAGAGAAAAAAAAGACGTTTGTTATTCATTCATGTGAACATTGGCTCATCCAAAGCAGAACACGGCACCTATTACGCTCATTTAAAGCATCACCGTTTTATTTTCAGCTCTTTTAGCCTTTAGGCAGCTGATTTTGTCCTCTGGTATATATATGTGTGGCAGATTGGCTGGCCCTCAAACTGATGGTCTGAAGTAAATATTGCTGTTTTACTTCATTCTTTCCTCAGAAGCAACATATTATAGTCCATAAACTAGACTATAAATCCAAATATGTTCTTTTTTATTTGGCAAAATCTTGACTGGCATTGTTCCCGGCGCATTTTACAGCATTTCTCAGAAGCTGAAGTCTGCCGGAACATCAAAGAATTGCTTTAGCTGTCATTATGAAAGTGAAAGCTTGCTCACTTGTTGAAATCGAGTCATACAGTCATGTACAAAGGAAAGCGTTCAAGTACCTCCCATGATAAAGCAGCTTGTAGAAGCACTTTTAACAGCTCTTTCTGCATGACTTTATTGTTCCCTCACATAATTATGGAGCCATTTTGCCCCACTCTTCTTCACAGCGTTGTTTCAGTTCATTGAGGTTTGCAGGTATTTGTTTATGCAAAGCTCTCTTAAGGTCCCACCACATAATTTCAGTCAGGCCTAGGTCTGGATTTTGACCATGCACCACCTACATTCTTTCGTTTTTTTCTGTTCATTCAGATGTGCTGCTGTGCTTGGGATCATTATCCTGTTGCATGACAGAATTTGGGCCAAGCTTTAGCTGCCTGACAGATGGCCTCACATTTGACTCTGGAGTACATTGTTACACAGAGTTCAATGGCTGACTCTGTGTTTGGAAGGTGTCCAGGTCCTGTAGCTGCAAAATAAGCCCGTATCATGCCACCTGGACTTTCAACCCTATCTTACAGCTTTTGCCAGGAAGATGGAGTCTGATTTGAATTTTCAAAGAATTACTTTTGCTGTCATTATAAAACTGAAAGTCTGTTCACCTGTTAGAGCAAGGTTATATGATGGTAGAGATTGCAAGTCTGTACTCTGTGCGCTCTATAACTTAAGCTGAAACCTTGTCAAAACATTGTAAAACTGCTGAGCATGACTAACTTGTCGTGATCAAGGTCACTTAGTAGATTTTTGTGGCACCTTGATCTGCATCTCCTGGTCTTCCTTGACAGATAAAGGTGTTCAGGAGGTCACATATGAGGGGGAGACGCTATTAAAAGTCATGCAGTGTCTCTGACAGTATCATAACCTGAAACCTTCCTATGTGCTTTAAAATAACCAGAAAAAACTTGTAAATTGGTTTTAGTTCATTTCTTTTCCCAGCGTTGATAGTTTTTGTTGTCAAAATGGACAAATGTTCTTCCTGATATGCTTTGCACTTTTTAAAGGTTTTAAACTGTTGAAGTAAAAGTGAACCACGTTAGTCCGTTTGCTACTTGTTATCAAAGCGAGCGTGAGCACTAACAGCAATGAAAAAAATGGCACAGAGTGCGATGGTGTCACAGGTACAGAGGAACTCACAGAGGGGGGTGGGGACTGCCTGTCAGTCAAGGGTAGGCTCTCATAGCCAGGGTTGCCATTGGAGGAAACGTTTGGAGTCCTGTATAGAGATAGAAAGAGACAAGGACAGAAGAGAGCGGGAGAAGACGAATAGAGGATAAAGAAGAGAGGGAAAGAAGGGGTGAGACACATTGAGAAAGACAGAAGGGGGGTGGGGGGAGGACCGCAGGATGACGAGACCCACGGACAGGTAAAAGGAAAAAAGGAGAAAGAACGATTAGAGAAATAGTGCAGACAACACAGCACTCAGCAGAGCTATTAGTACTACTGGCACTCAGGAAGGACACTGTGAGCACCAGCAGAAGCTGTACAGTCCACTCCTGATGACTGATGCACAATAGGATTTGCACAATAATCTGCAATTACAGGCATTTAGGACTGGGTATGAATCGCCAGCTGCATTTCAGCCGTTATGTTGCTTTGCTAATGAATTTGTTTATCTGCACGATAAAACCCAGAAAGCTTTTAAAGCAGTCCTGAGCTTCCATTTAAGAGGAGTGGACTGTATTTAGCTGAGTTTCTTTGTATCTTTGTATTTGTGCGTTAATATCACATATGGAGTCAAGACGATCCACTGCATTAGGATAGTAAGTAAAATTAGTAGCACTAACTATACTTTGATTTTTGCATAAAGGAGTAAAGGGAGGGGGGTCAAAACAAAGTAAGATGAGAAAATTGAAGGTATGCAGAGGACTGAAACAGCCAAAAACAAATATAAATAAGGAAGTAAATATATGAGTATAATAATAATAATAAAAAAAAAAGAAATGTAGACACCGATTAATTTACAAAATGCGACACAAATTGATGTTCATATTTCTATTATGTACTTTTCCTTTTTATCTATTTCTTTATTTTTCATTTCATTTATTTAACCAATTTAAAAAAACATGAATTTCTCTTGCATTTATACATTTGTTCATGCCTACATTTCTCTTAAATATTCCTTTTGTATAATCATTAATTTTCCGAGTAGTTTATTTACTTCTTTATGCTTATTTTATTTTGGCTGCTTCGGTCCTCCATATAGGGAGAACTAATCGGGAAGCAGGAGGAATTATGAAGAACAAAAAAGGAGCAGGACAGAGAGAGAGAGAGATAATAATCTGAGGGGTTTGGACACCACAATGAGGTGAGAGATGAGAGTGATGCAGGAGGGTGTGTGTGGGAGGGGTTACCTATAGTCAACCTGAGCCTCACACCGCCGGAGTTTTTACGAGCGCATCCTCGTCAATGACACCCTGCCCCCCACCCAACACAGCAGCAGCGCACTGCTGTTTAGGAGACAGGACGCCATTTGAGACGAGATCTGTGAAATGACCGAGTGGCCTACGTCGTCTGTCCCGAAACACTCGACAGACGAATAGACAGACACACAGACAGACAGACCTCTGGAGTTGTGTCTGTTTCTCTGCCTACGCTGTAGTCCATAATGACCTGTCTGTGTGTCTGTCTGCAATGCATGTGCTTAACCTGACAGCTCTGTGGATTCAGCCTAATCCTGTGTGTGCATGTGTGTAAGGCAGGAGAGTTTGAACCTGGCTGACTGTCCTGCACTCATCAGTATAGCTATAACTGTGCTGTAATAATGTTCTGAAGGAAGGCGGGATGTGATTTCACACTTCAGCAAAAAGACTATGTGTCTGCACAAAAACAAAAACAGTGCTCCGCCAGTCTCTGAATTTACTCTTTTGTTTTATATTTTCTTGGACTTTTACAGTCTGGGGCTCGGGGGAGACACCAGTGTAAAAAGCTTTTCATGGATCCAGATGTTGAAACAGAAACATCTGTTTCAGCAACTTCCTCCTCTTGTATTTAAAAAATAATAATTTTAGGGTGTGTGTGTATGTTCTCTCTGTCTGTCTGTCTGTGTGTCTGTGTGTCTGTGTTACTCACGGGAGGGGCGGCGCGCTAGAAAAGGGGGGTGTCCACCCTGCCCCTGGGTAATTATAGAAGGGGGCCATGGCCCCTCGCTGAGACCCCGAGGACGTCTGTCTACGTGCCTGATGGGAAGTGAAGGGGTCCTCACTCTCGCTGTCTGAGTCTTCGTACTCCTCTGATTCACTGTCGGCGACCATGAAAGAGAGAAAAAGCAAAAATATGACGATACCAAGCTACTGGATTCTGTTTTGAATTTAAAAAGACATCTAATTCTCTCATCTTGCGATCCTGAAGAACTTTAGAAGCATTTATGTCTTCTAGGCTGGACTACTGTGATTCGTTATTAGCAGGATGTCCTAAAAACTCCCTGAAAAGCCTTTAGTTGATCCAAAAATGCTGCAGTGACAGAGAAAGAGAGAGCATATTTCTCCCATATTGGCTTCTCCTCATTGACTCTCTGTTAAATCCAGAAAGGAATTTAAAATATTTCTCTCACATACAAGATCTTGAATAATCAGGCCCCATCTCATCTTAAAGACTTCATAGTACCGTGTCACTCTATTAGAGCACTTCGCTCTCAGCATGCAGGTTTACTTGTGGTTCCTGGAGTATTTAAAAGTTCAATGGGAGGCAGAGCCTTCAGCTTTCAGGCCCCTGTTCTGTGGAACCAGCTCCCAGTTGGGATTCAGGAGACAGACCCTGTCTACTTTTAAGAACCCGTTTGTTACACTGTAACTGGTCATGACAGATGGTTCTTAAAAGGGAGTTTTTCCTTCCCACTGTCGCCAAGTCCTTTCTAACAGGGGGTTGTGTGACTGCTGGGCTTTTCTCTGTATCATTGTTCTTTACCTTACATTATAAAGCACCTCGAGGCAACTGATACTGTGATTCGGTGCTATATAAATAAAACTGAAATGAATGGAATTGTAATAGGTAATGCTCCAAATGGATTTCATGTATTTAGAGAAAACCAGCTACCACTTCCACCATCCACCCACCCCTGCTCCTGTAGGCTTGCTAAGCACAAAAATACTAAACTGAACCTATCTGCACAAAAGTAAATAAATAAAAATGAGGTTTTATTTAGCAGGAGAATAAACTGCAAGATGTTTCATGCTTCAAATATCAAACAGCAATATCTGCTACAGAGAAACACTTCTAGAGGAAATGCATTACAAGGCAAAATAGGCAAAACTGAATGACAACACTGTGAATCAGACAAATGTAAATAACTTCTACTAAAGACCAGTTCTTAAAGACATAACAACAATGTCCTACTTTTACTTGTGCTCTCAGTGTCAGTATTTATACTGCACATTTCTATTGTGTTACACTGGAGACGTGCACTTTACTGTTTTCTTTTCTCACCTGGGGAAGCTCCTCCAGGCACCAGGTAGAGAGCAGAGGATGGCAGTGAAGGCCAGAGCAGAGAGAAAAGAGTAAAGGGAGAGGTAGAGCAATCCCTCCATCCCATCATAGCACAGGCCTTTCAGTGAGTCAATGTAGTCCTAAAATAAAATGGCAGAAAAATACAGAAATGAATAAATGAGAATAGAGCAGCACAGCAGCGAGCAGTGCCGAGTTCTTCTGATCACCTTATTCAGACCCCGGCAGTTCAGTAGTGCCACCAGCTGATGAAAGTTGCCCTCTGTTGAGTTGAGTATCTGTTGAACATCCCTGAGTGATTTCTGCAACGACATAGAAATTCCAGAATGTGAGAAAACCACCGAGGAGGCGGTCCACGTGCAGAAAATGTAGTATTTCATAAAAATAAGTAGTGCACATACCTCAGCTTTGGGGAACTGTGTGAGAGCATTTCTGTCCAGACTGGAGAGATGTGTGTGAATGTTTGAGAGTGCCCTCTGTGACTGGGTCAGCAGCTAAAGCCAACAAGTCAATATAGTCAGTGGAAATCAGAGGTTTTATTTGGCATTGTTTCTCAAACATAGCATTAATGTGCTGAGAGTGTAGCTACTTGTCGAGGGACTAAATAATTTAAGGACAGGACACGTAGCAACAGCTGTGCATCCTGTCCTCAGTTTTATTTTTCCCCTCCAACTGCCCTTCAGAAACTTTGACATACTATCTGCTCACTCCCTTTGAATCACTCTGGGTAAGAGAATCAGAAAATGCCTGCAAATGTAATACGCTGACTGGCAGAGGTGGCATTACCTGCTGGAATGGACTGTTCATGCGCCTGTTGCAGGTCAGGTAATAATCCAACACGTCTGGGTGGCCAACAAAACAGCAGTGCACAAAAGATCAATGCACAATAGGAAAAAATGTGGAAACAGTCATCTGTCATTATATTGGATTCTGCTAGCAAAAGCACATTTGGGGCAGGGGGTAAATCAAGTGCATGGCAGGCATGGAAAACAACTAGATTTTCCAGAAAGTGTTGCTCAGAGAGGGAATCTGTACCTGAGCTGGTCCCACTGTTGAAGTGGGTGGAGTTAAGGACAAACGCGTTTGGATCTGAGCAGAAGTCACTGAGAGCCTGGCGAGAGTGACGGGGACAGTGAGAGAGGATGACAGGAGGATAGCGAGAGTGAGGAAGAGGTGAGGTGGAAGAGGGAGGGCAAGAGAAATGATCAGATAGGAAAACATTTGTAGACACAGTGACCAACTGACATACTTGTCTCTACAGATAACTGACAGCATCGGACAACACAGCAGCAAATATCGACACCCCCCTCCTCCTCCCATGCTCTCCTCTTCTGCTGTTAGATCACTCTTTCATTTAGCTTCTTTTTTAATATCATCTGTGTTTTTGAGGTTGGGCGCACTTCGGTTCAGAGAGTGTACTCCCACAAACTCTCTCAGCCTGAGATCGCCCGACCAGAAGAGGGTGCAAGAGCCACACAGGGAGCCTGCTGACGGAATGAGAAAGCGACGATGGTGGCCAGAATAAGGTTGAGAGGCCCACAGCTGGCCTATTGTTTCCCTGTCAGTGACCAGGGACAGAGCAGCCCTGTGTGGACCCACAGGCCTTGGGACATCTCCCGGCAGCCCCACATGACACTGAGACTCTTAAACTGAGCAGCCATGCAGAAAAACACCCACCCTTTACTCTTTTTTCACACGCACACCAACAAAGTCTCCTCTTCAAAGAGAATGGGCGCTTTTAAAAGAGAAATAGTTCATATGGACAGCCCTCTGTTTTGGACATAAAAATGCTCTTTATGCTCTTTGCTGCTGGTAAATGTCACCATCTAAAACTGTGGCTCGACTGCTGATGATAACAAATGGCACATTGATGCATTTTCTATACAAGTGAAAAGTAGACCTTCAGCCAAACACTGTCCATTTAAAACTTTATTTTACAGTACAAATTTTTTTGTATGCTCACTGTAAAGAATCGTGGAGCCAAATGCCTTCGCAAGTTGACGGTTTCCCCACTCTCTGTCTCTCTCTATCACTTACTTCGGCTTGCTCTCGCTCTAAAAGTGATCTCAAGATGCACTCTCCTGCTCCTCCTCTCCCCTCCTCACTCTTGTTGAAAGCACTTCTCTATCTTTACTTCTTGAAGCCAACAACCCACACACTTGCAAACACACTTGCATGTAAAACACGCACTTTGCTGCATAAACACACTTTGTTCGCAAACGCACTCGTGCACACGCACACTGAATCTTTAATCTCTGCCCCATTTTCCTGCCTCCTTGGTCCTCTGCAATGACTGCAGCGTTCCCTAGGAGGCAGGTCTTTTCACAGTTTAGCACAATAGGCACAGAATTCACACATAAGCACATATATGCACATTACTTTGGCTTGCCATCAGGGGTCGGCCTCCTAAAGCTCTCTTCTCTCCGCTATAGCCAGCCTGTATCGCAGTTTTACTGAGTCTACTCACCACCACAGTGGCTGTCTCCAAACCCAGGGAGCCCCAGCTTAGGAAGAGGGCCAGCCAAGCCAGCACTGTCATCCTGTGGATGGGGGGGGGCGGGGGGACAGAAACTCTTCAACCAAGAGGACACCCATTGCCATCAATCCAGTTTTTGTGTGGTATGTGTCTAAAGATACAAATGTGTGTGTACTCACAGGATGAGCAGCCAACGGGCTTGTTTGGCGAGTCCCAGCAGGATGAACAGACAAACTATGAGGTCAAGGAGCAGCAGCAACACATAAGACAGCCACCTACAACACACACACATATTACTGTGTGTTAATTACAATATCAATCCTTGCTTAACAGCAACTTGACCAAAATTTTACTTAAAGTCCAATCAACATTTTTCTAATATGGGATATCTATCTATCCATCCACCCATATCTACCCATTTATACATTCATGTACCTACATCTGTCTATTTATATATCAATCTATCATCTTTGTGACCATCCATCCATAGATTCACACCCTACCTATCTACCCATGATCCACCCATCTATTTTCTATCCATCCATATACCTTTCTACATGTCTGTGTAAGTACATATCCATCACCATTTATCATCAATCCATACTTGCATACAAGCTACTTAATAGAAAACATCACATCTTACTATCATAGCACAACTGCTATGTTGTGCCTATTAATCCCACAGAGTTCCTGAAAGCAAATTTCTGTTTTCTCAGGTTTTTTTAGTAGCAATTGCAATGTTTTTATGGATTTTGAATCCTCTGGCCATGATGATTTTGCCTCAACAATGGGGATAAATGCGGTAGCAGTGTTTACAATAGTGTTTACAACTAGAAAAAAACCATGTGGAAATGTTTTTTTATCTTCCTGGTAAAGTAATGATGCTTTAGGACTTGTTTACTTGCGATGGAGCTAGTTGCATTTAATATCTAGTTTTTAATTTAAAAGTCCTGGTTTTACTGGGGACATGAATTATAAGATGATCAACAAATAAATAAAAGTGATTTTCACTTTTTTTTTCAAATACTCTTTGAAAAATAAAATATAATAATTTAACCAATGTATGTGTCTTTTCCCCAAATCACCAACGAGCAGATCTGATCACATTTCGATTCTTCCGCCTGATCTTGGATAAACATTCAGTCACCAGCAATTGTTCCCAGAATCAAAACTGCTGGCTGTGTAAAATGAGTCAGGAGGAGCTTGAACTTTCCTTCCCCTCTCCCTGCAACAAGGGAACAATCTGCTTTGTTTATGAGGACATTGTTATTACTTGACTGACGTTATTTATCTAAGCTAGGATATACTTGTTAGCTTTTATTTATCAACTGAAATGTTTCCAATATGGAATATAAAAGCAGCCCATCAACATAATATAACTGGGGGGAAAATGGCATTACATCAACAAGCACATCTTAATAAACATGCAACATTTATGAGGGGCTGGGGCAGGACGTCTGGCAGCCTCTCACAGCATCGTAGGAATAAGAGTGTGGCTGTGTTTGCAGACAGCTTGTACATGTGGAAGTTTGTAAGGCAAAGAGCTTTTTGCAGAAATACATAAACACCTTACGACCCTGACAAGGTAACCTGAAAGGTAGCTGTTAATTTCTATTTTTAAAGCACTGGGTATAAATCTCATGGGCTTTTCTAACTGTAACAAATAATTCTCTCATAAACAAGTAAAAAAAAAACCAAAAGCTCACATTGTCACATTATCTCAGGCTGTAAAAGCACTAGTTTGGTATTTGAACTGGTGTAAGAACTGCTTCTTTTCACCCCGTGAAAATGCTGCATGAATAATAGATTAGTCATTCAAACTGATAAACTGTATTATTAATTTATATTATCCTGAACTGTGCAGCCTTACCTGTAGTCCTCATTGACCATCAGTGTGTTGGCCGCCCAGCCAGGTGAGAAGGGGCTGGCCATTAAGCCGCTGTTAGGCACCACTGTAGGTGCCACAGAGGGCGGTACCGGGGTCAGAGGCGTGATGGACGCCCCACTGATACTGCTGTCATTCCCCAGCCCAGTGTCAATGCTGGACCGAGCCAGGGAGATGGAGGAGAGGAGGTTGATGACGTTCTCAGATAACCTCCGGCAGTTCCGCGTCGAAACCAGGAAGGGTTTGCTGCCAGTAAATAACTCCTCCATCGAGGCCAGTGGTCCAGAGATAGACAGCTGAAGTCCAGTAATTGTGTCTGAAATCTTGAGGGAGGAAGGAGGAATGTGAGGGGAGTAAAGTAGGACTGAAACCACAAAGTGAGCTTGATGATGCTCATAGGGTCATAAAATCCTGGTGTAGGAAACAGAGAGCTAAAGATGTTGGACATCCTCGGCGCCTCAGAATGGCTCTCATAGTCTATAATGCAAATTTACACTTATCAAACTTCTGAATACTTCACTACTTCTCATATGTGTTTGCTATCTTTATGTCTCTGTCTCCATATTTTAAGGTCTTTTCGGGACGGTTGTGGTTTTCATCCCGTTAGCAGTGATGCGCTGCAGAAGTTGGAGTTTAATTTGGAGACCGTGCTGCTCTTTCATCATCCTTATCCTTACCTAATGTTTTTGGGACATCATCTTGCTGTAGGGTGAACTGATGCCCCAGCCTTACTTTACAAAAGCACTACTTCCTGCAGTACAGTACTGCCCTAATAAAGAATGAAACATCACATCAACATAGTTTATCCCTAAAAGTCTTTGTGCAAAGGTTGAGGCAACTGTAGGAATAGTTTGCATTATGTTTCTAGTGGTGGAGGAAAGCTGTCATGTAAAACAATTAGTGATTCACAAAAAAGAGTTTTTAAAGTTACTGAAGAAATTTGATGTTTTTGTTATTATCCAGATCATAAAGTAATTAATTTGTTTTATTAATTATTGAATCATTTACTTTGTATTCTCTAACATCCCCACTTTGGTCTCATCCAAAGGACATTGTTCCATGAGTCTTGTGGTTTGTTGAGATTCAACTTTGCAAACCTAATCTCATGAAAAGACTTTCTCCTGCAACCCTCCAAACAAGCCACACCTGTGCAGTCTTTTTCTAATTGTACTACCACCAACTTCAACATTTAACATGCTATCTGATGCCTGTAGAGTCTGAGATATAGCTCTTTGGGGGTTTTGTAGTTTCTCTGAGCATGCAGTGATTCTGAGCCTGGAGGTAATTTGGGATGCCCACTCCTGGAAACAAACCTGAATTCATTAACAAACCTGAATTCTCCAATTTGAGGAAAACTGTTTTATTTCTAAATTATCTTAATTTTATTTTTTAACCAAAATCAACAGATTTTGTAAGCCTTGAAACTTCGCTTCACTTTTGCAAAATGTTTTCATTTTGAGGTTCAATTCAGGGTTTCTTTTTTTCAGTAGTAAAATATGGCCAAATATTATTCCACTGATCATATCAATCATCACTAGAAACACTGCTTATAAAGATTAATTCATTGAAGGTTAGGAGTAGATTGAATAAAGTATCTTTCTCTTAACTTTCTTCACTACTTCTCTAAACAATTTCAAGTGTGTAATTATTAGAAGTGTGGTCGATTGTCTCATTTTTTAACCACATATTGTATATATATTTTTTCCATATCTTCCTACAGTTTCTCAGATGTTAGTTTAAGAGCTGATGTAACTCTTTATGTATATTCTTTGCATCATGCAGTGGTATTTCTCATGCAATGCAGCAAATCTGCCTTACAGAGAGTAATCTGTTCTCTCATGTAAACATAAATCTGCACTGTCACACCACGTTATTGCACTGTGCACTACACTATTCATTTAAATGGATTGCTTTTTTTTTATGTAATAGTTTATTTAAGTATTTAACTCCTTGTTTCAATTGACCTTATTTCTCAGCTTTACTGAGTTTCTTTCTTTTATGCAGTTAGCCATGCTGTGTTGTATTTAACTATAAAATGCCATTTAATGTACTTATTAAAGTTATTTTGTTATAGGCTTTCAATTGAGCCAACATTTAGAATGAATAGAGTATATCTTCTCTAATTCATGTGTAATATGCACAGATTTGCTGGCCTGTGCCATTTAGTAGTTTGACACATAAACCACTGTCTGACCACAGAGATCAATGAAACAGAAGTTTGTATCTGATTTTCTTTCCCTCTCTGCAGACCTCATGAACAAATTCAGCCCATCTGTCTTCCTCTCTCTCACACTCCGTCTCTCTCACACACACACACACACAGTCATACAGGGTAGATACTTTGCATGACATTTTACTTGCAGAGAGCACCACTCACCAGCAGATCGATGGAAGCTAGCGTATAATTGGCTGTGAGAAGAGACGAGGTCAACTGATACATCCCATCATTAGCCTCACTGTTGCCATAGAAACCGATGCCTATGGCAACACTGCATGAGAGAGAGAGGGGGGGGGGGGGACATGAAAACATTGTGGGAGGGTGACGGGGAGAGAGAAAGAGGGGGACAGGAGAACAGATAGCAGAGGCATAAATGTAATGTTTAATTCAGCGTGGATGTACATTTTAAATGAATGTGACAGGAGGAGATAGAGCTGGTGAGGATGTCATATGTGCGCTCTGGATGAGCATACCATCAGTGGTGAGCAGGGGATGGAATAAACAGTTGATGGGAGAAAAAAGATGACTCACAGCATCGGCAAGGAAAATATTCAAAATGTAAAACATAGCGACGTGTTTACACATTTCTCTGTTATTCAAATATTCAGATTAAGGCCCAGGCCAGATGTTCATCAAATCCCCTCAAACCCAAGAGGAATGGTATGACCCAATCTCCCACAAAGTATGTGACCCAGATTAGAAAGCGGAGGGGGGGGGAGAAGGAATGTGTGCCTGTGTCTGTGTGTGCTTTGCATTTCAAACTGTCAAACCTAAATGCTGTCTAATGCAGCAAAAATGACACACGCTTGTTTCATACTGGAGGCCAAAGGTTACCATCTGGAGAAAACAGGAGGACAATAAATATTTGTTAACAGTAAACCGCAGCACAATTTCTTCATTCAGTCCAGCACAGAGAGCCTTATTGAGCATCAGAGGAGACGATGACTATGACATCACATTATGCTCCATAAGGGGGAGACACGAACCAACTCAAACACCTACAGTCTGCATGTGCTGAAATCATTAAAGCAGCCGAAATCAAATCGGCAGCACATTATTTCCTGTCATGTAGTCTCAGTGTATATAACTAGGCAGGCAATGGACTGGAATATAATAACAAGTGCTGCTGAAGCTTTAAATGGCACTATAATTTTCTTATGCAGCTGGGATGGAGCTTCAGACTTAAAATGTCTGATGGGGAGCAGAGCTTACTCTGAGTGACTCACACTTCCGTTAAACTGCAGTGCTTTGGACAGATGTCAGGCAGCAATTTTGTGCAATATACAGTGAACACAATGTACTGACTTGAAGACTGCATGGTCACCGGAGCTGCAGGGAACACCGGTGGGTAAATGACTGCTGTACCGTAGGTGGGAGAGCTGAGATCATCCACAAACACACTTTAATGCCAAAACACACACAGCTAACAGTGCAATTGTTGCCCTGTGGTTGGGAAACAGCAACGTCACATGACTGTCAGCTGCTGTCTGGGCCAGTCTTATTATAAACACATCAGTGACTGAGTGAGAGACGGAAAGAACACATGACGATGGAGATGATGGAGGTGACAGCTTGTGATTCACAGCTTCACTGCTGTTGGAAAGCAAAGTACATTTAATACAATAAGTTTAATTCCACGGGGAGCTTCATTGCAGTTTTCTAGTTTATTTTATCATATTTAAGGCAATTTGATATACTGCATAGAAGTGGATGTTTTCCCTAAAAATTGAGGCCAATGCACAAGCACTATAAATCTGCATTGTTTCTGATGGCCTGCAGGAGGCGATCTAAGTGGCTGCAGCCCAATATTATTTAAGACTGTGAGAATATTACCCTAATTCTAAATTAATTTAACACCTCAGGAACTTTCCTGACAACTTTATGGTCTCAATTGATATTTTCAAGTCTTCTTTAATAGAGCATGATTGCAAATTATGGTCAAATTCACACTTAAATAGACAATGAATCAGAGAGCGGTTTACTGTTGGAGTGGCTGATAGGATATCCTAGTGTGTGTTTATAATTAAATAGCTGTGAAATTGTTTTTTGCATTCTTTAGTCTTAAAGCTTTGGGTTCATGATGGTTAAAACATTATGGTTTAAAAACCAAAAGAAATATTACAGATTAATTCTGGTTTGACCCAAGTGTTCTGATCTATATACTGTCAACACAGATTTAACTTCAAGTATAATTTCCATCCTGCTGTATTTTTAGATGGTTGAAAAACATGTTTTAGACTCCATAAATGTATCGATGAAACGTACAAAGTAGTTATGTGTTTTTATCTCCAATTATAATTAAAAAGTAGAGTTAACTGTTGTGAATTATTTCTCTCTAAAATGTAGTTAATGAAAAATTATGATGCATCAAAAATGAATGAATGACTATGTAGGTATGCAACTTGGCTCTGTGCAATTATTTGATGTAAATTAAATATTGGATGGATGGATGGATGGATGGATGGGTATAGATGAAAGAAGAGGGATAGGCAGACAGGTGCATGGATGATGACTAACCCATATCAATAAAGATGTGGTTTGATATCCATTAAAATAGTTTCTGGGTTTTTCAAAGGTAGCTGCAAAGGCAGAGACGACCCTCACTCTGACAGAAACTGTTTAGTTCAAAAAGAGCTTCAAGGGTTACTCTGAAGCATTCAGGAGGTAAAGAGCTAAAGGGAAGGTACCCTGAGATAAAATTACTTTTTCAATGAGAGGATGAACTGGAGGGCTGCACCAAGGCCCAGTTTTTGATAGATATTGGTTTGAGCTGTGAATGATGCAAACTGACTCTAGAGGAGTCTATAGATAAAAAATAATGAGCCAGAAATGAGTGTGATTGGTTCTGTTTGAGAAAAACATCTGAATACTTCTTCAACTACTGCCAAAAGGCGCCGTGTGTACATTTGCCAGGAAGTACAGTGACGTCTAAAAACTCTTTCTCACCAGCAGAGCGTGACAGCCGCCACCGCCACCCACGTGACACAGCAGATTCCCCGCCCCTTCTTCCCACTGTAACCGTGACCCGTGCTGCCATCCTCATCCTCCTCCTCTTCTTCTGATCCTTCGTTCCGGTCACCACGGTGACAGCAGCAGTAGTGTATGAGGAAGGAGAGAACCACCAATAGGGAGATAACAAGAGCGATGGCTGATAAACTGGACAAAACCAGCAAAGTCTGAAAAAAGGAAGAGGAGGGGGAAAATATCAGAGGATGAGTCAGTGAATATAAAAAAAAGAAAAGAAAAATGGCACTTTGATTCCATTTTTACAAGAATACTGACTAATCCTGTTAAATTTCAGTGCTTGTCAGATTGTCCTGCCTCCACTAACAGCAGGAGATGGTTATAAAAAAGCTGTGAGGATATAAATCAAGGATACAGACACATAACGCATACCCCACAGGATTAATGCAACTTGTTTCAAAGATTTTTACCCCTGAATGCCCATCAGTCTGTGCACCTTGCTGGGTTCTAATGTCACTGAGCCATTTCAGCCTTTTGCTTTTCATCAAGCTTCACGTCATAAAATCAACACAGCTGAAGCCACATATCAGCCACATATCTACAGTATTATCCTCCATCCATCTGCCCCATTCCTCCACCTTCCCTCCATTCTCACCTCATGTCCTCTGAAGCCCGTCCCCTTCGCTCCACTCCCCCAATCCCTCTTTCCCCACGTTCTCACTCGTTCCCACTCTCTTTCTCTCCCCCCTCTCTTTCTTTCTATCCACACCACTGAATCTCTATTAATAATCTGTGACCTACTTAAATACATTCACTGCCAGTCTCTCTCGTTCCCACTCTCACTCACTCACTTTGCCTTCCCTCTCTCTGTCTCTCTCGCTCTCTCTCTCTGCCCGGCTTTCTCTTCGGAAAACCTCCTTGCATTACTCATTCCCTCTCTCTGAGCACTTTCAGTTTCTTTTGTCTTTCTGTTCTGCAGGATAATTTGAGTCCCCCCCTCCACCTCCTCTTTGTACCGCAGAGAAGTCACAAACACTGTGAGACATGGCTAGCTGGAGTGCTTGCATGAGCGCTTGCTGGAAGAGAGGGATGAACCTTGCATTTTACAGCACAAACAGGACCATGAGCACAATAGCAGCTGTGGAAACCTTCCAGCGGGTTCCCGCCATGTTGAATATCTTGCACTACCTGATACCAAATTGCATAAAATAGCTCCAATCGGTATGGTTCAAAAGGGGGATTAAAGAATCAAAATCAAGGTATAGAAATGAGGAATGACAAGATCTGACATACTGCACCAATAATTATGCTTTTAAAGGCCTGTAAATGCCATTATCATATTGCTACAGGTTGCTCTGACATGTAGAAATTTGTGGAACAATTTATAGCACAATGTGCCACAAGTTGTAGTAAAATATCAATTGTATCTGCAACTGCAAATTGAGTAACAGGGCTGTAATTATTATGCGATCTGGCACCTCAGACTGGACAGCCACAGCACAGCATGTGGTTACAATGTGGCACGAGTGGCAGGTGTCAGTTACCTGCTGGTACTCCCAGCTGACAGGGACAAAGACGTTGTCCCTCATCTGCATGGAGAAGTCCAGCCGGGGCAGGGCGTGACACATTCTCACCCACAGCGAAGGGTTATAGCTGGGTACCGTAGTCATGGTAGCCATTTTCTGCTGCCACCAGTCCCCTCCTCCACCCTATAGGAGGCAAGAAAGAGGGGTCAGAATAACCAGGATGTGAAGAATGGAAGAGAGGAAAGAGGTTCAGGAGGGATGAAGGTCTTCCTGAGCACAGGGTGAAGCTGAGAGGAAAGAGAGGTTACTATTAATGTCTTCAAGCATCATTTGCAGGTGATAACTAGACTTCATGACAAACGATTGCCTGAGATGAGTAGAAAACTTGATCAGTCCAAAGCAGCTGTGATTCCAAGCTGTGACACAATCAGTCTCAGCATCCGAGATATTCTACTTTTTTTAAAGAAACGTATGTTTCTAGTGTTGCTTTTGCTAAAGGTGCCTTATCGTTTGTGTTGCTCTTAATTACCTCCTAACCATTGCTCTTATTTGTTTTTAATTGTTGCAGTTTTATTACACTTTTATAATTTTGTTGATTAGTTTTTAAGCTTTGCTAAAGATTTTTAAAATGTTACTATTTTGTTGGCAACTTTCTCTTTTTTACCTTTTATGCTTAAGTTTAAAACATTATTTGTTAGTTTCACTGGTCTATTAATCAAATTAAATGTTAAATAATTCCATTAATACATGATCAGGAGATCTTTCTGTGTTTTATAACATCTTAAACTGGGTGGGATTAAATAAGTGTGTACTTCCTCCCACTAGTTTTTTGATCTGTAACAGTTGAAGCAATATTGAAATGCATTAGCTTTAATATGTATAGCATTTTTTCTCTTCTTTTCTTTGCTAAATAAACTTTGAATATTGTTTACGTGATCGAAATAAATTAAGAAACAAAAAACTTAAAATATGTGGAGTTTTGTGACAAAAATATTTAGAGATGAAATCAAATTTTCTTAATTTTTTTGCCTAGTTGCAAAGAAAGAGATCTTTCATAGGGCCAACTGGCAGTTGTTTGGTTAGCCACAGACCACATGGGCATAAATTCAGTCAGCGCTGACTCCCCGGTTCAATATCTGGCAGGCTAAACTTTCATGCATACTGACTCTCTTTCCTCACATTTATTTTGTCTCTCTCCACTTGTAATATTGAATAAAGTGTAAAATACGATCAAAAAGCAAATACAATTAGATTTAAATGCACTGACTTAAAGAAACATAAATAACACTGTTATTTATGCCATTCCTTTCTCTAATATAATGAATAGTAGTATGTGACAAGCCTCTGCATGCAGGGAATGTATAGTTCGGGGTCTCTAAAGTGTGTTTTCTGGAGTACAAAGTAAAGAAAAACCGCAGACAAGGTACAGTGAAGGCTATGAAAGAGAAAAGGCTGCACAATTCTTGACCATCTCCCCCACTGTTCAGCGCATCTTACTAAAGCTGGTCAAGGGGAGGGGGTGAAAGTAGGGTAAATACAAAGGGCAAATCCGGTTAGCTAAAACACACACTGGAATACTCATTACAATGAAGGAGCAGAGATGGAACAGAGGGCAAGACAGAGTCTGGTAGGCTTCTGATACCAGCTGCCCAGATTAAGAGACCGTCAGAGCTTTACTGTTCGACAAAGGAGCATTTTTAGGCGGCAGGAGAGACAACCATTCACAACAACAGCACTGTCACTTAAATATAGAGGCTATACAGAGCAGCTCAATGCTGATATCACAGACAGATACGACTCTGCCTCTAATCACTATTCAATAATAAAAGAGACCCTGAACTGATGGCCTGTGTTGGATTTCTGTGTGTTTTAAAGCCACTGTGATTTGTCCAGTAGCTTCAGCTGGCACAATGTTCTACTTAAGAGAGACTTTTTTCACTCTCCCTATTGAGTCACCCACACAGTGGCTCTGATTCTTACAAGCCACTGCACATAACTGTACTAAATACTGTGCGTGATAAAAGTTTGGATTTTGCCACATGTCATATTCAAAGCCCAAACAGTTTGGCCACTCAGATTTTTGCGGCCCAGAACGAGTTAACGGCTCACCCACGGGGCAGACAGGGCTTCTCTAAGCCCATTACAATAAGCCTGTTCACCTTAATGGTTCCAGCAGCCCAACTGTCACAAATCAAATCACAGCCAACACTCCATTTCCCTTATTAAAACTGTGCTGAACATAATGGTTCACACACTGTGAGAACTACATCCATCCAACACAAATCAGCAGTGTAAACAGACTTCTGTAGTAAGTCATCCAGTATTACATTTCCTACTGTACCATTTATCTTAAGTGTGTTTATTAGGTTATCTATATTGAAGCATGTCTATGAGATGCATTTATCAGACTCTGAGGGTAAAAACTCTTTGAGATCCATAACAAGTAAAGGACTAATTCAACATCAAAGGAGAACCTGATGAGAAGTGGGTCAGCGTGGAAAAGCACTTCCTTTGACGAACAACAATGCAGTGAATGTCACTGTGAGGCCCATCAGTGGTAACAGAAGCAGAAAACCTCACATAAATGCCATTGCTGAATAGTTAATGGTAAAGAGACATGAGTCAATAGCCTGAGAGCGCAGCTATCTGGATCAATTCATGCACAAAATTAAGCCGGTCAGGGTGTGAGAAAGAGGAAATGCACAGTTATGACAGATGTCTGGTCAAAGTTCAGGTAGGATTCTGCTGCAACCCAAAAAGTAGAGGAACACCTAACGAGGCGCTGATGGAAGTTTAGTGGGGGGTGGTTACAGTCCAGGAGGAGCTCCAGTTACTCAGCAGTTGTCATAGATAAAAACCCTCAAGTTGACATGATGTTTCCTGCCAGCTTGTTATTATGCCAGCTACCATTGCGTAACTGAAGGCAAATAAATGTGATTTTAGGCACAGTTGGTGGAGAGAAAAGATGAAAAAAGGAGAAGGAAAGAACACGAGAGACAATGAAAGAGATGGAGGAAAACCACAGATTCTCACCATGGCTCTGAGCTCTGAGAGATAACTAAATAAATAAATAAAAAGAAAACAAAGCAGGAGAACAAATGTGTTGTCTTTTGTCTGTGCAGAGCTCAGAAAACACAGAAGATGTACTCAGTTGGTTTATACGAGACTCCATGATGTCTGAATTTTTTAAAAAAGGGCCATTTTGTGAGGCAGCTAATGGGAATAAGGCTGAAGCATCTTCTGTCAGCTGAATTTAGGATCATCTTTAGCACGGGGAAAATCATTCTGCACCTTTTCTTTTTTTATGAGGCTACATCTCTTTGAATCACAAGATATAAATAATGCTGTTGGCTTGCTGCTGGAACTATGCTCGTTTGCAGTCTGGGCTCATAAAACCTGTTATCGTTCACATAACAGCCTGTGCGTGGAGCTTCTTAAAACCAACCTTGATAACCAGAATTTATGAGACAACATTAAAAAAAAAAAGAAACCCTCTTGACACTTCATCAGCCAGAAGAAATTCAGTAACATCTCTGTATAGTTGAATCTCTCTCCCATGTAAAAGCCGAGGGACAGTCAAACCTCAAAATAAATTTCTACCTCACATCTATGTTCAAAATTAATGTTCAGCTGCGACAATGAACCTTCAAAGTCAGCTGACCGAAGGTAAGCGAGTGCAGCTCGTACTCAGAAAGTCAGTGCAAATCAAAGCTTTGATGTGTGCGAGGGGTCCAGCATGGCATGAAGTTGAGGGTGACACAGTGTGTTCCCACTGATGACAGTAAATCATCCTGCAGATGGTGAAAATCATGAAAAAAGATAAGCTCCAAGTCATATGAAACTCCAATTAGGTGGAAAAAACATTGGATTTCCCTGAGAAACTGCAATAAAACTCATTACAGCATTTTCACATTACTCTGGTAGGCAGCAGACCCCTATTAAGTGTCGTGGTTGGAAAAGATAAGCATGGATCTCCTTTGGCAACACAGTCTAATGGTGTCATGATCATCCATTAATCATATTTGCCAAGATAAGCGTGAGCCCAAATTGGGAAAACACTGTGATTTGGTGTAATGTACATTTTTAATTGGCCAATCTCTGCATGTACATCAGCAATTAAGCCACTAATCGACAAAGAGAGGGGTCAGTCTCTTACCTCTGTCGGTTGTGTTGGGAGGTTTCTCTCTCCTTCTGTCTCTTCTCTCTGCCGGCGTCCGTGAAATATTTAACCACTCAGAGAGGTATACTGCCAGCCATCACCGCCTGATGCTCTTGAGAAAACATCATCCTGAAAAAATGGTTTGGAGACATGCCAAAAATATGACAAAAAGCACAAAAATGAAGACAATTCTGGTAGTTATTTAAATATTAAATGGCCGATAAGTGTCTGGTCGTCTGATGACAGTAGAGAGGTGCTTGTGTTGATGGATGGGAGAGGATCTCTGAGTGAGCGCGAGTGAGTGAGAGTGGGAGAGAGTGAGATAGATGGAGAGAGGGAGAGAGGGAGAGAGAGAGAGCGAGAGAGAGAAAGGGGGATTAAGATTGAGGAGACACCCCTAAGGGACTCTTTATCGTTGCACTGTAGCCCTTCATAGCCTAACACCCGAGTGACTTCACAACACCGCAGTGACACGATATTACCCAAAGATAATTAATCTGTTAACGCGGATTAGCGGAGTCTAACCCCTCGCTGACTTCATAGCTGGGGCGCACTTCTAATGCCGACCCCCACCAACATCAACCTGACCAATCTCTCTCCAGAGCACCAGACTGAACCCTGACCAGATTAACAAGAGAAAGAGTAAAAATGCAAAGCTGCTGGCCAACTGTGTGCACTAAACAAATCAGGAAAAAGAGATTTTTAAAAATCCACTCACACGCTGGATACACAATAGTGAACTCCTCTCTCAGTCTGATGAGGGCTAATGAGAGGAAGAGATGCACAGAAAAATGGGGGAAGAGAGGCACACTGAGAAGAAAACGGGGAGAGGGAGATGCAGAGAAAGGCAACATGAAATACTGAGTAGAAGAAAAAAAAAAAAGTGGGTTCCCAGGGAGTGATGCTGAGAGAAAGAGGAGGGAGGGAGCCAGAGATGGAGTGAACAATGAACAGAGAGGGGCAAAGCAGCATGCAATGGATTTGTAGGCAAAACCAGTTTTCAGCAGAGGCTGCAGGACAACATCAACAGTGATTCAGAGACTGGGAGGCAGCGGAGAATGTGCAACAACGTGACACAAGAGATGGGAGTGCACGGATGGAGATGTTCAGTTGGGTCGCGGGTGGGGGGGATTGGACTGAGAAAATGCAAATTGACGACATAATGTTGAATTGCAGCGAGAACGAGTTTAAAAAAAAAAAAAAAAAAAAAAAAAAAAAAGAGTACGGTGTTTGTCTGCCACTGGAGTAAGGGGGGCAGAAGCAGGCGAGCAAAGAGGGAGGGGGCGGCGTTAGTTTTTCTGTGTCACTGAAAAAGAGTGGGGGAAGGGAGATAATGCAAGGGAGTGCAGACACGATTGAGAGCCAGAGAGCATACTCACTGACTCATATAGTCTATGTATAGTGTTTATGTATCTGGGAGGAAGAAGAAGGGGGAGCAGAAAGGGATGCATGTAAGATTTCAGCTCAGGGAGCGTTTCCACATCCTCGGCACCACAATGAAGGCATTTATAACGGCGCTGGCACATCACCACTCACACGACTTTAAAATAACCAATTCAATATTTAATCCACATGATAATCTAGTGGTCATAATCATTCGTAAAAAGAGTACAAAGGGATCATTCTGTTGGAGCGCAGTCCATGCAACATTCATATAAAACCCATTGTACAAGTCCCTGAATTACGAACAGCAATTATTCAGGCCTATAAAAAGAACACTTTATGTGTCCATAATCAGCTTCAAATTTATTGTCTGTGCAGTAGTAAAACAGTGTAAATTAAGCATGCTTACAGGTCAAAGTTAACCCCAATCATTAGGCCCATCAGATATAAAGTATAACAAGCATTTCTGCACCAAGAAAAACAGATGACCAATTAAAACATTCTTAAAGTTCTTCATAGAAATAAAAACAATATTAATATTATCAAACTGATGGTCCTGAGTCAATTAGACATAAATATTATTGAGCTCCAGCTCATGTTTGCACAAACAGTTCTTCATGGTTTTTACTGTCTCTACATAAAAAAGGCTCTCCAAGCAAAACATTATTTGGCTTATTGATTATTAAATAATTATGGATTCGTTTCTGGATTTTCCCAAATATGATTAGCTGTAGCAAATAAAACATCACAACCACCGAATTCACCAGTGAACCAGAACTTAAACAGGCTGATGACACTGAGGACACTATAACAAGAAAACTGTGCAGTAAAGATCCATGGCTAAAAGAACCAGAGCTAACATTTTTAAAATGGACTGCTGCTCTAAAAACTTCAGCACCTTAAGCAGTTTTTTTAAAATTGTGGATTAATTATTTATATGTTGTATTGCAGCCAGGATGTTGTTTTAAGCTTTAGTGATGTTTACAGCCCAGCCCTGCCCTTTTCTTTCCTCTATATCTCATCTAGAAATATGAAACATGAGATTTGGTACCTTAAGCGGTCCCCAACCCCAGGGCCTCGGACCGGTACTGGTCCGTGAGTCGTTTGGTACCGGGCCGCGAGAGTTGAGGCTCAGGTGTGAAATGTATGGTTTTCAGGGTTTTTATCGGTTTTCAACGTTATTTTGTTATCGTTTTTATCGTTAACTCGGTTTTCCTGGGTCTTTTCACGTGTGTTATGAATAAATCTTCTTTTTTTCGGTACTGGTACTAGTTTTATTTTGTTGTATTTATCCGCGACACATTAAAGGCCGGTCCGTGAAAATATTGCCGGGCATAAACCGGTCTGTGGCGCAAAAAAGGTTGGGGACCACTGCCTTAACAGATTTAAATGCATTAAATAGGAAAACAAATATAACTTTGATCATATTTTTAATTTAAATGCAGTATTTATATCTAATAAATTTAACGAAATTATATTTTTACACCTTTTACGGCCTTCATTAAAAAATGTGCATCTTATCTGAATAAACAAAACTTCTTATAAAGTTTAATTCAGAGGCATCAGCTTTGGTAGACGAGGCCATGTGGCTTATTGCACCCAGTAATGTCTGCAAATCAGTCTTCTTTATCATCGAAGTGTTACCGTGCACACCCTCTCATAAAAACCGTCTACTTTAGAGCCGCCCATGGCACAGAGGTGTAAGGTGTTAACTGGCAGACGCCCAAAGTTTAAGCCCTTCCCCACCCTCAGGTCCCCCACACCTTCAAATATCCTCTCGCCCTCCCTGTCCAGTACCCTGGCCAGACTGAGGTGGTAGCGTGGGTTGTAGGAGTCCCTGTGAAGAAAACCCTCTTTCCTGTAGGCCTCCTGCAGGCCGCTGTTGAGCTGCTGTAGGTGGAGCTGAGGCTGAGGACTCAGGTACAGCACCTTCCCATTGAAATGTTTCAGCTTCACAGGAAAGGTCACAGCTACCGGTGGGTTTCGGTCCAGTTGTGCAAACCGTTGGAGGATCTCCCCAGCAGCCGCCACCTCAGCGGGGCTGTGCAGCACCAGGAGGCACAGGGTGACGTGAAGGCTGGAGGCGGTTTGCCAGTGAGGAGCAGAGGAAGGTATGAGGGAGGTGAGGTCCTTCTGCAACTGCTGGAAACAGGAGAGGATGGCAGGAGTGTTGGCCCGGAAGGTGATGAAGTGTGTGGGTCTCTTCTTAGGGGGGCGACCACCACGCTTCTCTTCTCTCTGCTCCAGAGGTACAGATGGATTCTTGCTAACTTGTTGGGCTGCAGGATAACTCTGTAGTAGAAAGGGAACATTCAAATAACATAACATACAGTGTAAAACCAAGATTTCACGGCAAGATGTGCTGTACTCACTATACAGTCTTCATGGCCTTCCCAGCTTTCCTCCCATTCTGGCAGAATCTCCCCCTCACCCTCCTCTTTTACACCCGGTGCCTCCTCTTCGGTTGAGGAACTCTGATCTGCTGAAACCTGATGTCTGAAATCAAAGCAGGTGAGCAAAATCAATAAAGAGCCAGCTGTAAACACACATTTTGAAAAATCCATTCTCTAACTTCTAATTGCAAGTTCTTTTCATTCTCTTACAGCTTGTTACATACCTAACATGTGTCACAAAAGTTGTTTTTTTTTTTTGTTTGTTTTTGGGGGGGGGGGGGGGGATAGTATATTGCCTGAATGAGGTTGTTATTTGAGGAAGGCAAGCTATAACTGGAGTGCATTTCTCAGCTTTTCTCTTATTCTCGTCTTCCTGATGCAGAGGTGTGAGTGATGTGGGTGGAGGTCCTCAGACCTCTAGATAGTAACATGCCATTTGAATGCTCCAATCAGAAACGGTCTGATTTAAATCTCTTACTATAATATACCCCCACCCTTATATTCTGCCTCAAATCACTGATGCTGAAGATCCTCAAGCATCTTTCTCATTTTAAGTGTTTTAACATTTTGCACAAAGTGATTTGGGAAAACAATGTGTAGATGCTAACAATGATTTTGGGGGGGTGTGGGGGTTGTTTTACTTAAGATCTGTTCTGAGTTATATTTAAACGAGCAACACGAACACCAGACCTATCTGCAGCCTCCTCCACAACACATGGTCCTCGTGACTCCTGTTGTTCCTGAGAAGTGTTTCCTGTACACTCTGGTGGTGGTGGTGCAGACTCAGGGGTGTGAATATTTGTCTCATTCGGCTTCTCTTCCTCTGCAGGTGGCTGCTCGTTAGTTGTTTCAAGCGCTGCTGTATTTTCTTCTAAAACAAAACGTAACATTCAGTCATCTTGCAGAATGCATGTGGTCACATGTAAGGTCTGGCAGCACCAAAGCTGCTTGTCCTACCTCTTACTTCCTCTTCCCCTCCAAAGGGGGGAGCCAGAGATTGACCTGTGGAACCAAAAACTCGGTCAGTCCTGGTGTGGCGGTCCCAGACACGGTGCCCTCTGTAAGTGAAGTACTGGATCCTGTGTCTGGGCAGGGCCAGCTCAACAGTGTAATCACAGTCACACGGGTTGGTCTCCCAGTTGAAGTCACAGAAGGGGCGCTCCAGCACGCCGAGGAATCGATCCACATAGCCCACTACAAATTCTGATGCGTCCACTGATGGGTCCCACAGGATCCGGGAGATCACTTCATCTGCTGTGCGCATACGAGGCTTTTTGTTCACCTCTGCTGAAGAGAAACAGTTTTAAAAAAAGTGAACGGACAAGTTCAAAGAGTATAAAAGCATAATTGGTCTCATGGAAGTATGATCTCACAGAAAGTTAAATAAATGCGGAGTCACCTCTTCTCTCGTTGTGTTTTGGCTTTGGCACTTTATTCACACTGCCCTTCTTGTTCTTGTCTTTTTCTTGTGTCTTTTCTTCTTCCTGTTTTTCATCCACACCAGGACACAGAGCCCCTGAATCATCCTGTAATGGGTCACTAAGAAAGAGAGCAGCAGTGGAAAAAATGCAGAGACAAGGAGATTGAGACAGACATTTCATCAGTGAGAGTATTCATCATATCTAGCCAACTGTCCTGCAGATAAAAAAAATGCAGACAAAAGGTCATTCCAAAGATATTTACATCCATGTCTCTCTGTCTCCAAACCAAGCTTCTAACATCTGTGATCTGAAGATAAACAGCAGCTATTCTACAATAATTTCCAAAGTCTTTTGTGTTAATTTTGAAAAGAAATCCACAAGATGCCAAGAAATTATCTAGAAAAAAACTATAAATCCTCATTTATGCTTCTGATGACTTTTCTGAATAAAGTAAGGAGAGCAAACCTGTGAGCTAAACGGCATCTGAGGCCAAAATGACATTTTCCTATCCGGAAAAACTGGCACACTTTGGCTCCATCCTTGCAACATTCTGCTGACTCTGAAAGACAGGGCACCCGAGGGAGAGACAGAACAAAAGGTTAAAAATAAAAAGAGCCAACGTTTAATAACACTGAACAGAAGTCATGCAGCATTTCACCCTTTCTTCTGCATTCAAAATATGTCAGAAAAAACAATGTAATGGCAGAAGAGATCAACAGGTTTTGTTTAAAGCAGTCCCAAGGCATGTTACAGCATCTTATATGGTCACTCATAATTTTAGGTACCCGTCTTTGCTACAATAAGCCAGTACTCAAAATAATGTTTTTCGCCATTGGACCACTAGAACCGTAGAGCTGACTTTTACCCCGGCCCCTTGTTCATTTTCACAGGCCAAAAAAGTCAATGTGAGAAACTTGTAATCTTCTGCTAAGATTGCTGCATAATTTATTAGCATAACTGACATTAGATGTATATTATGAATCTATATGTTTTTAAATAGTAGCTGTAAAAATGCTGTGCCCCTCTTTAGATCTCTAAAAAGAGACAGTGTGGCTGGTGTCAGTCTGCAAGTTCACAAGAAATCTGCCAAATTTAGACAGACACCTTTCATTTTAGCTTCTTCCTGATTCAGTTGTGCTTTCTCTTTGCAAAACAAGCCAGGGTTTTACTTCACATTTAACTGATCCACAGAGGTGATGGTGTTTTAATGTTAAAACAAGTGAGTTTCATAAGAAACAACATCACTACCCAAATGTACTTCCTTGCTGACCCTGTGTGACTGGGTCATGGGCTACGCTGAATCCTACAAAAAGTCCAACTTCCAAAAACTGCGAGTTCTAAGATTGTATTTCTTCACATTGATCCCAGCTGTAAAACAGAGGAAATTTACACCCTGTTAGTTTATAGTAGTTTTCACTATCAGTGAAACTATCTTCATCTATCAGACTGTAGTGGCTGTTAAAGTGTTCAGCAAAGCGATATGAATGATAAATGAACAATATCAGATCACACATGTGCTACTTATACCATACTTTTAGAAGATGTAGCATGTTTCTACTTAGAACAAAATCCATGACAAATTTGTAAAATTATGTGGTGTAATTGTAACCATAGAAAACAAATGAGCCACTTTGGCCTCTGGTAAAAGTTTTAAGTTCATTCTTAAAGTAAAGTGGAAGAAAAAAATCTGAGATCCCGATGAAGTACCACAGGGCTTTTACTGTATATGATTATCCTTGCACCACATAATACTGAGCAAGTTCTCTTGGATTTTGTTTTTTCTACTGCTACCACCGATGAGCACCTGTCAGATCAGCCATGAGAGCCGTGCAGTACTTTTCTTTCTGATTTTTGTTCATGTATATTTTCACCGTTTGCTTCTGCGTGTGTTTACATTTTGGCTGATGTCTTATATGAGCTTCCGCATCAGTCTGTGTCACTCACACAGACATCTGGAAAAAGGATTCCTTATCGTCTGTTCATTTATTAGAAAACCCTCTTATCATTCCCGTTACCATGCTGTGTCATAAATAAATGAGTGAGAAAGAGGCATGGGGAAAATGACGTGTACAGTCCATCTCCAGTCCACTTCCACTGAGTATTATCATATGACAGGTGGCAGTGACTCAACTCAGAGGACTCAAATGTCAGCCAAGTATGCTGTACATGATGAAGTTGCCTTTACACCCAAATAAAACACATCCTGCAATACTATTTAGAGACAGGAGAAATGAACGTGACTCATGACACAAATACTTTACTTATTAGCTCTGAGTTATTTATTAGAAAGGGAGATGGTTGTCTGGATCAGCCACAAGTTTTGGGAGAGTTTTCAACTCTCTTAAATTGAATGCCTATAAGTAAATGTCTAAGCATAAAAATTAAACATTACAACTTTGAAATTCTTTAGTATACATAAAGTTAATCCACAGATTAGTCCGCTGAGTTCCGAGTGGGAGCAGAAGCGGGCAGATCAGAGTCAGTCAATCCTGAAACATTTCCAGCTAAGCAGAGTGGCCCAGCAGGACGTGAAAAATGTAGGAAACAGTTCAATACAGTACTGGACTCCATCCTTCAGCCCCCCTTCTGATGATAAGAGGCTCCGGCCACGCGATTACAAAACTAAGACCTGGCCAGAACTCCTATTGCCCAGAGTAACACAGAAACACACCACAGACTGGACAATATGATTTATAAGTGGATTACTAGGAAAATAATAAGCTGGTGTAATCATATGAGTCAACAAGCAGGGTTTTACTGTACATGTCTAATAACAAGATGTGTTTCAAATCACCTTAGAAGTTTTCACAGACTCACTTTAGATTACATATAGTAAATGTGCGAAACTGATTTACCTTCTTTGGCTTTTGGGGTGTCTTTGCCACTCTGAGAGTCAGCGGGGACCCCTGCCTGTGGACTCGGTGTGTCAGTCGGGTCAGTGGGGGGAACTCCTGATCCACCTGAAGCCATCCTAAGATCTGAGATTTAAAAGTCAGAAAAATCTACCGTGTCACTGTGTGCAAGTTATCTCTTTGTTGACCACTTAAGAGTGACACACCTATAAAAATTTCATGTTTTAATGCGGAAGTGACGGATTAACGTTGTACAGTGTTAAAAGAAAAGCTAATAAGCCAGCTAGTCTGCTAAGATAGTATATTCAAACCATATATACGCTTATAAATCAACCGGAACATACCTTTTAGTACACAAACCTTCAATGAAAACAGTTCCGACTTTTTTTTTTTTATTGCCCTTTAACCCCTTGTTTGTTATACCAGATTGGGTTATGGGTAATGTAGTTCCACTTTTTCGTTTGCCGAGGAATGGCTCGTTTGTCGTACATAAAGCCTGATATTGGAACACAGAAAAGTCGAAAAACTATTAAATATGTTCGCGTGCTTTCGCGTCACTGGTAAAGCATTAAAGATGTTTTCGATTCGACGGATAAAACTGAGAAAATGAGCAGCAGTTGGCAGCCACGCGTCACTTGTGCCCGAGCGCGTGACTCTGCATCATGTGACGAGGTCTGTTTTTGTTGCCTGCTGGCAGCTACACAGAGGACAAAAAAGTGTAGAAAGCCTCAATTAAAATGTTAGGAACGATGGCTTTTTAAAATACAGGCTCGATGAAGATTTGATTTTGTTTCACGGCGCTGTTATTTTTTTTAACGGCACGGCTTTTTGAACACTACGTCCAATGAATACCTCTTTGTGAAGTGTCACCAGTCATTTGTTGAACGTGGTTCTGCACTGAAGGTAAGACCGTCTCATACTGCCACCTGTACCCGTATTTTAACCCCAGTGTAATCTGGTAACGTCAGTGATTAACCAGAACTAGATGTGGGTGTCATGATCTAAATCAGACATCTTTAGCACAGTAAACATATGAAAACTTGTCTTGTTCTTTCAGATGAATGCTCTGGTGGCTCTCTGTCACTTCTGTGAGCTCCATGGCCCTCGAACCCTGTTCTGCACTGAGGCACTACACCCGCCTTCCCCATCCCCTTCATCCCAGGTAGGTGCCCAAATGCCAGGGGACCGAGATGGTGACCGTGATGGTGAAGGTCTAACCATGAAGGCCAACAGCTCAGCCACACAGAAAGAAATGTGTGAGGTGAGTAGAAGGGGCCTGACTGTGACTTTATCAGATGCTTGGATCCCTCGCTTTATTTGTTCCTTCATTAATTTTCAGCCTTAAAGTACTGATTTCCTTTTTTCTTTGTCTCGTAGGGTTGCCGATCCTTGCCTGCATCTCACCCGGGCTTTGTTAGCATTGATGATGAAACAGGCATCCGCTTCCTGAGCCACCAGCACCCCAGACAGCCCCAGCTTTTCAGCGTGGTCCGACAGGCTTGCGTACGCAGTCTCAGCTGTGAGGTAATTAGTGACATGTTTATGTGGGTGTTGTCTGTGGGCTTTAATCGGCTGATTACTGATATACTTCGTTATGTTTTCTGTTTGTTTTGGTGTCAGGTGTGTCCCGGACGTGAAGGGCCCATTTTTTTTGGAGACGAGCAACATGGATTTGTGTTCTCACACACCTTCTTTATCAAAGACAGTCTCGCTAGAGGCTTCCAGCGTTGGTACAGTATTGTTATGGTAGCCATGGACAGAATCTACCTTATAAACTCCTGGCCTTTCCTGCTGCGTCACCTCAAGCTTACTATACAGAGTCTGCAGAGCACAGCTCTAAAGGTAGAGCAAGTATATAAATGTAATAAACTCAGCAGACTTATTAGTGCTTCTGATGTCTTTGGACTGTCCTTTCCATTAGGTGTTTGACAATGAACAGGGAGTTTGTCCCCAGCGAGCTGTGAGGATGAACAGCGCATTTTCACCTGCAGTTTTTCCACACCAAAGGAGCGGCAATGCAGCCCGATCGCTGACTTCGCTCACCCAGCATCCTAACCTCTGGGCCAGCCTGCACTCCTCCTTTAGCTGGTGAGTCATTAGGTTCAAAGAAACTGTTCTTCTTTTTCCAGTCAGTCTCTCACCCGGCTAATGAGTGGTCTCACCTCACTTCCAGGTTACTTAAAGCTTGTGGTAGCCGTCTGACGGAGAAGCTCCTGGAAGGAGCCCCCACCGAGGACACTCTGGTGCTCATAGAGAGACAAACGGGTAGATGCATTGACCTCGATTAAGAGGCGTGATATTTATTTATGTATATACAGTTGTGATCAGAAGTTTGCATACACTCATCATGAACATGAATCTCATAGTAATTTTGGGCTTTAAATGATTGGTTTGAACTGTTATTTTTTCCACAGTGGAATGAATGTACAGCATACATCTTTAATGACTTTAAAAAGCAAGAACTGAATGTTCAAGATTGAATTTATTTGGGATATTCTCTAATCCACACAGTGTCAAAATTATACATACAGACTCAAATATATACATACACTCCCTCTAAAATCTGGTTTAATGTTCCTTAGGAAGTTGCACCTTAATTGCTCAATAAGTATCTGGCATATTTTGGGGGCTGGGTAGTTGACCCATCTTCTTGGCAGAGTTCATTTAGATTTGTTGGTTCATTGAATCAGCTCAGCTTATAAGCATAGTCCACAGATTTTCTGAGTGAGGTCAGGGCTTTGGGAAGGTCATTTCAGATGCTTAGTGTTAGCCTGCTTTATCCCTTCCAAAACCAGGTTTGATGTGTTTAGGATCATTATCCTGTGGGAATACCAACTGTGTGGAGTTACTCATCCTTCTTCATTATCCTATCCACTTTGTACAACTTATTATTTGACTGTCAGTCAAAAGGTCTTACAGCACAATGCTTGACATTTCAAGGCAGACTTGAGCCTTGGTGCTTCCTGGCTAAAGTCTTCCAGTATCAACTGATGGTGACAGTTTGGGTCTTCTTACAGAACCTGGTAAAGTGGTGACATATCTGAATAATTTGTACTTGCGTACAATGGTTTTAACTGATAACCTTCAAATCTGTGTATTTTCTGATCTGTTGGTTAGAATGGATCCAAGAGACCGTCCCAGCTTGTGTAAATCTGCAGTTCTTCTTCTTAGATCTTCCCTGAGTTCCTTTGACTTTCCCATTGTTCTGAGTAGTGGTTAATCCAATGAGTGCTGTCAAACAAATCTCTTTATGCTGGCAACGAGAGAAAATTAATAGGCCTTGGCAAGTAAAGACTTTGTAGAACCTTCAGCACAACAGTGAATAGCCAAATAAGAATTGGGTGCACCAGTTATAGCCAAACTGGTGCACCCAATTCTTATTTTTTAAAGTCATTAAAGATGTTGGCTGTGCAATTATTCTACCCTGGAACATGAACTGTGTTCCAGGGCAGAAGGATAATCTAACCAGCAAATTCTTGTGGTTCTCTGAGTGAATTATATGTCCCACTGGTGGGGCTTGAAGGTCCCACAGGTGGGGCTCAGACAACCAGATGAAAAATATGAAGTTGAAAAAATGCATTTAAAAGGAAAATAGGCGAAAAGGAGATTTCTGATGTAAATTGCTGAAGCTTTTAAACAAAATTCAACGTGCATCTTTTTTTCTTGTTGATGACTGGTTTAAAAAAATGTGCAGTGTCACCTTGACTCAGCTTCTGAAGTGGAACGTGTTTGAAAAAGTTTAAAAACCACTTCTTTTAGATGTGGTTAGGTTCATTTTGTTCCTAAATTAACCTAAACTCATGACAGCATGTCATTAGTTTGAACAACATGCTTATGGTTTTTATCATCTGACTGAGAAAGCTCTGGTGAAAGTGTGAATCACCAGACGAGTCTGTGGAAAGACGCCAGAAAAACACTGATTCACTAAAGCATCCCAACTTTCCAGAGAATTTACACAATTCCAGTCAGTATTCAGTAATATCATGTACAAAAAAAGAAACCCAACATTTACAGTGAAACTTTCTCTGACAGTATTAGCTCTGTAATTTTAAATCCTATTCTGGGTCATATGACCAAGAATCTGTTAATTTATACACCAAATGGACACTCATTACATAGACTTTGCTATTAGATGGTTGAGTCCTGTTTTGCCTTTAGAAGTGCTTTAATTATTTGTGACAAAGATTCATCAAGGTGCTGGAATCATTCCTCAGAGATTTTGGTTCATAATGACATGACAACATCACACAGTATCTTCAGATTTATGACAATACATTTATAACAATAAGTAAACAATACCGATCTTTGCTGTGGCAATTAAATGGTTCTTTATTGGTACTAAGAAGTCCAAGAAAATGTGGGCCAAACCACAAGCAGCTGCCTGAACTGTTGATGAAAGACAGGATGGATTCATGTTATTTATTCCAAATTCTGACCCTACTATCTGAATATTGCAGCGGAAAGTGAGACTCATCACTAGGCAGTATTTTTCCAAGCTTCCAATTGGAAGTTGTTGAGTTTTGGTGATTCTCCTCTGATGTCAACAAAGCATTTTCACCTAGAGAACTGCTCCTTACTGTATATTTTCTTTTCTTTTCTTTTTTATTTACTGGGTATTTTCTTCTTTTTTTCCATTCTCTGTAAACTCTGTGTGGTTGTGTGGGAACATCAGCAGTTTCTGAACTGCTAAGACCAGGCCACAGCCCACCATGCAACATTGAAAGTCTCATAAATCACCTTTCTTCCCCATTATGATGATCACTTTAAACGTCAGCAGGTCATGTTGACCATGACTACATGAATAAATGAACAGGGTTGCTATCATGTGAGTTGGCCGGATATTTGTGTTACCAAGTAGTTGAAACACTGTACTTAGTAATGTGGTCGCTATGCAGTGCAGGTCATAGGTGTTACTAACAGAGTCTGTTTTTTTTGTTTTGGAAACAGTGGGTAGCTATCCTCATGTGTGCACTATGATGATAGTTGTGTAGGTATGACTCGTGTGGTGTATGAACCGCCGTTTATCACAGTTTCCTATGGAAATTCCCCACATTTGTAATGAACCTTTGCTTGAAAGCATTTGCTATTTCTGTTTTTTAATGTCATGTGTTTTAAAGAGCAAGAGGAGGAAATGAGCTGCTGGGAGGGAGCAGAAGGAGGTGCTTCAAAGACGCAGAGGCACCTGTCAGAGACCGAGCTGGCCCACAACTTCCTGAGCGATGATACAAAACTGGATGAATTACCTGGTCCAAAATTTAGGTCACTGAGGCATTTGAGACAGGTGAACTTAAGCACATTTGTAGTTTGCTAATGTATACCCAACTTAAACATGAACAGCGATAGAAAACTGAGATTGAATAAAGAAAAATACGTGTTTTTACAATCATTTATATGGTAAAGTGATGCATATTGGTTAAAAAAAAGAGCTCATAGAGTGTATGTGTGAGCTGTTGCTTGGTAAACATTGTAGTTCGTTCGGCAGGTCCTCGGGGCTCCTGACTTTCGACAGCTAGCCTGGCACGTGCTCATGGGAAATCAGGTCATATGGAGAGGTGCAGATCCAGTTCTCATCCAGTCAGCTTTTACAGTGCTAAAGGTACTCTGCTCCAGTGGTGTGGCCTTTGTAGATAGAGCGTTGTATTATAATATGGGTAAACATGAACTTCTGGGGCAGCGCGCCTACTATTTGTGTGAGGGTGTAATGCTGTTGTTATTGCACAGTTTTGACCTTTTCTTTTGCGACTACATGCTCTCCTGGGGTTTTCTTTGTGGTTATTTTTCATTTGAATACTTGAAAGATAAATTTTTAATGTCTTAAAATTATATACTGATAACAAGTTCATACTGTAATGTTTGTGTTTCTTTACCACAGTTCTTTAGTAGAAAAGCATCACTTATAGCATTAATGAGTAAGCAGAGACAGCGAGGCTGTGTGAATGTTAGCCAGATCAAACAGTGTATCATCACGGCCATTAACTCACTTCTCTATTTTCCCATTAGTCTTTGCTCCCGGTAGGCTGTGTGCGCTCCGTGCCGTACAGCTCTCAGTACGAGGAGGCCTACAAGTGCAACTTTCTGGGTCTCTGCCCCGATGTGCCTATTCCAGCTCACGTCAGCTCCTCAGGTGCAAGAAGCTCTTTGAGATTTGTAGATCGCTGTGTGAGATTCTCTGTCAAAAACTGTAGATGTGTATTTGCAGATTAAACTGTAATAATTTTGCTTTGATTTGCTCTTCAGAGTTTACAGTGCTCGTGGACGTCACCTCAGAGAGAAGCTGTCACATCCCAGCTGTAAGAGAAGACGACATCAGCTCACTTTATCAGTTCACCATCACCAGTGCCAACACACAACCTATAGACAGGGGTGAGTGCATCGGTCTTGATTTCATTTGCTGCATGTTTGTTGCCTCTGTTAGCGTTACACAATCTACAGTCTGGGAACCCATCGGCTTGACTGCTGATTAATCCTCTGAGGCCAAAGGTAAACTTTTCACGGCTTCCTGTGTAGTCGGCGTTTTTCTGTTCGTTGCTTTCTTTTTCTGCTTTTTGCTCATTCTTTACGAAGTCAGGTAAATTAAAAGACCGATAATAAAAAGCTTCATTTTCTACAGCAGCCGATGTTTTCAGGTTTCCATCTTGACAAATGCCATCCTTCCTTTACTCTTCACACAGAAAGCTTACAGCCATGTAACCCCAGCCTGCTCTAGCCTAATTGGTCGATACCACTTGGACTAAAAGCAGATTACAAATAGACGTCTTTATATGTAGAATCTATTTATAGAGATTACAAATTTACATTTATCATCATCTGACTCTGTATCAGTGAAAAGGACAGATTTTTTTCCCCTCCTGATTCATTAACCCTCGTTTAAGTCAGAGCAGCTGTTAAAGTGAAAGTAGAAAAATGCTCAGGCACAGCAAGAGCATTAAGGAATCCATTAAAAAAAATTGAAGAATTTGCATCGAAAACAGAAACTAGTTGTTTCCACAGAATATATATCAGAGAATCCATCTCACACGTCTTCAGACTTCGTGCCAGCAGACAAACCAAACTGGTTCTGGGCAAATCAGAGTTCTGTGATGAACTTAGAGTCAGAAGGTCACGGCTACAGGTGTGTTTTAGGTTTTACAGGTGTACCGAACATTGTTTTTTACAGCGATTCCTACTAATAAATTCCTATGAAAAAAAGTTCCCATTAATCACTATCTATTATAGAAATTTCTTGCCTTTTTTTCTTAACACTAGATTCCTTTACAAAAATAGGGCCCCATTACTTTATCATGTCAAAAAAGTGAGACCTACTGTTTAAATTGCACTTTCTTTTCCTTATACCAACATATATCAGGGATTAAACGTGAAGTTAAACTTCTTCGCGCTGACAGAGAGGGGAGTTTAAGATCAAAGTAGGCTGTCTGTGAAGGTTCTCAGTCATCCAGGTCATCGTAGTCAAAGGAGCTTGCAAAGAAAAGCGTCTGGACTTCTTTAAGTTACTTGAAGACGTTTCACCTCTCATCCGAGAAGCTTCTTCAGTTCTAAGGTCAAATGGTGGAGAGTCCCAGATATAAACCTAGTGGGAGTATCCCCCCACAGAGGGACAAACGGACCCCCTGATGATCCTCTAGTTTCACACCTTGGCTCAGGCGATTAGAGGATCATCAGGGGGTCCTTTTGTCCCTCTGTGGGGGGATACTCCCACTAGGTTTATATCTGGGACTCTCCACCATTTGACCTTAGAACTGAAGAAGCTTCTCGGATGAGAGGTGAAACGTCTTCAAGTAACTTAAAGAAGTCCAGACGCTTTTCTTTGCAAGCTCCTTTGACTATCAAAGTAGGCTGTATGTCGCCCGCATTGTGAAACGAGTTTGACACCCCTCCTTTAAAGGGTTCTGACTATATAGGAACACACACACACACAGCAGAATACACAAAAGCAACAAACATACCAGCATACCTGAGAAAGGGTCAAAAACTAAATCCAAATTATAAACTTCAAAGCTACAGAAACCTAAAACATGAGAATGAGTAACCGTTCGAGTAAACAGCAAAACATTTGCTGCGTAGCTGGTTGCAGCGACTGCTTGCAAGCTCATAAAGCTACTCAGACCGCGGCCTGTTTTTCCTTTTCTCTGCATCCTGTGGTTCATCAGTCTGATTTGTTGACGTTTTCTCACTGCAGACGGTTATACACAAATAGTTCAACCAATCACCTACTAAGAATTTTTAAAATTTTTTTGCTTGACTCTTTTTTTTTTTTTTTTTTTTTCTAAACTTTCCCACATGGTTCTTCCACTGACTAAATCTTTGTCCTCTTTCTCCAGGTCCAGCATTACTGAACAAGCTGGAGGTCGCTCTGTGCAATGAGAACCTGTCGGTGGATGTTGTGTCTCACTGCCTGCTGTGTTTGAAGGAGGAGTGGATGAAGTGAGTAAAGCTCCTTTATGCCACGTTCCAGATACTTCTGAACTCGGATGTCGGAACAGTGCATTTTACAAAAAGCCAGCAAAAATAGAATTTGTTTAGGTTCTCATTAAGGTAGAGCCATTCAGGGAGAAACAGGGAAAAACACATTAATGGATAGAGCTCGATCACTGCTCACTATTTAATGAGTCAAAAACACACAACACTTGCAGTACAGATTAAAAGTTTATAATTTTACCGTTGTTTACATTCAGTACTGCCATCTTGGATTGCTAACTTAGGATATTTCCAAGTGGGAAGTCTTATTGAGAGGGCGTTCCACACAAAGATTCCCACCGGAAACTCGGAATTTCCGAATTCTGTCTTCTTCAGGAAGGCATAATTAGTCTTAAGTGTGATCTATTTGTTTTTTCAGTAAAGTCAAAGTGCTGTTCAAGTTCTCCAAAGTGGACGGTCGAGGAAGAGAGGACACGCAGAAGGTTCTGGCACTCCTCGGTGCTACGGGGCCCGGGGAAGAGGACAACGTCAGGCTGCTCAAGTACTGGATGACTGGACTTAGCAAAACTTACAAGAGCCATTTAATGACAGCTGTCCGAGGAGGGGAGAGGAGCCCCAGCCAGTGACAAAGAAGAGGAAGAGGAGGAAGAGGAGATTAGGATAAAGAAAGGGGAGCTGAAATGAGGGGGAATGCCATTTCTTTGACATTCCCCTTGTTTTGTTTTGTTTTCTTTTATTAATTTGTTTAGTTTTGGGTTTTATTTCTTACCCACATTGTCATTTAATGACAGGGCTGTGAACGGATGACACAAAGGGTTTCGCTCGTCAATTATGGTTGTTTTCAGTAACTGTTGTGTATCTAACGATGATGATTATCTTGCTCACTAAACAAGTAGAATCAGTTTGGATAATGCATGAGGGCTTTTATTTGTCAAAGGGAACTCTTATAGGAGACCTTTTTATACAGATATGTAAAGTTTAGCTTATTACAAAAAAAGACTTTGCACTTTGTTTACTCCTGCTGATGTTTTAAAATAAAATAAAACCAATGTAAACTTTGAGCCTGACATCCTTTCTCGACCCATGGTTGGCTCCACCTTGTGGTGAATAGAAAGAAAATGGGAGGGAAAGTGAAGCGGAGGTGGAGACTTTTTGTTTCTCCATCACCTCCCACTCGTTTGAAGGCCTTCCTGCGAGCAAGCTTTAAGTGGTGTAAGACAGCACTTTAATTTTTTTTTTTTCCCCATGTCCTGAAACATACAAAAAGTGTTGCATAACAAGGACCCGGGACAGATGACCACATCGGCAAGATTTGGGGTTTTTAACGAACCAGTCACTCTGATCTGCTTTTTTGTTTTTTTCCATGCCAGTTATATGAGCCCGTTGATGTGCTGAAGCTCGCAGACTTTACTCAGTAAAATGTGGCTTTGTTTAAGTTGGATGTTTTTGAAAAAAAATTTTCATGACCCCAAAATTTTAAGTTTCAAACTTGTGTTTTAGTCCTAATTATGAAGGAAAAAGTGAGTTTGCATATATTGGAGTGACTAGTTTTTTTCCCATTTAAAGGAATGCACTTCTTTTGTTTTTATTAAATCTGGATTTCATTTGTTGAGTTACGCTCCGACATGTGTGGACTTCATCTGCAGCAGCTTCACAAATTTTCTGCGCATTTACTTCCCTCTGAATTTTAAATGCAGTATGAACCAGGAAGACGGCACTCTGACTAGATATTTATATCTTTCATTATAAACGTAGCATAAGTGAAGAGGTTTTGATTTAGTCATGCCTTGGGGAATATAGAGCCCTAGCTTGCTGCGGCTGTGTGGTTTCCTTTTCCTCTCAGTAGAGATACCTCTCTGGGAAATTTTCCTCTGTCCTTTGGCTTATGATCCAACAAACATGAAGAATAACGACTTCCTTCCTTTCATCATTAATCAACTCCTCTGTTGACATTGACTGATATCCCAAACCAACGCGGTGCTTTGCATAACCTGAGGCCACAAAACAACACTTTACAGACAGGATGATGACAGCTGTGCACAGTGCTCCGCATCACAATCATACCATCCAACTCTGCAAAGCCAATTTTAACATTAATGACTAAAGAAAGCAGTCATGTTGGGATGACTTGCATCTTCTGGCAATTCAGTGTTGCAATCTTTCTCATTAGCTCTTCGAGGAATGTAATGAATGTGATCCTTATTTCTAAAAGAAACTGACTGTTAATGGATGACTTAATGGGATGATACTGCGCACTGACTTACGGGACAGAGACTGATAGAATCAACAGGCAGAGAGGTGTGGGGAAGAATCCAAATGAAAAACATATGCTCTGACTGCATAACTAAGCCTCTTCGGCCCTGGTTGGGAGCGGGAGGATGGGGGTGGGAGCGGGAGGATGGGGGGGGTGTTGGGGAATGTGGGAAGCAGAAGGGAGGGAGACGGGTCAGTCAATAGTGAGGTAAAACGTGTGCCTGTGGGAGTGGCTGACGCATAAAGGGAGAATTGAGCGGAGCACTTTCACTTTGAGCTGTGCCTGTGTCTGAGTAGGATACAGAGGGGTAGGGAGAAATCCAGGGGAAGAGGTCAGCTCAGCACTTTATTCATTAACCACTTTTAAGGGACGGAGACAGAGTGGCTTAAGGTCAGGAAAATTCTAGGTCAGTAGTGAGAAAGAGAAAGGGAAAGGAGAAAATATTTAGAAAGGAAAATAGAAAACAAGGCTTTCAAAGTGAAAGGCTGCAGCCACCCTGGCTTCAAGTGGGAAAACCCAAAGTGAGAGAGCATGTCGATGTGAGGTGACAAGTGGGGCATGTGCATGGAAAGTACCAAAGGACCCTAAGTAAAGAGAAGGGGATGATCTGAGGGATGTGAACAGGAAGACTAAATATCAAGCAGTGAAGAAGAAGAGACAGAAGCCTGCTCTTTCAAAGACCTGTAAAAAAAACCACAGGAGGAAGCTTCGCCTTTTACAGAGTGACAGTGAAGCTTGCCTGCAGAGTCACTGCTGTCAACAAGAGAAATGGACATGCAGTCAAGATAAAACGATGACACTGCGAGGTGAGAAACTATTATTTTCATGTTAAATTTTTGTCTGTTTTTCACCCTTTTTAAATGTCTGTGGGATTATAGTGAAACAGCAGTCCTGGTTAATGCATAGTGAGATTTAAATGGTGAATCAAAGTTGATTTTTTTTGAGCCACTTTGAAACATTACAGCCGTTTCTGGTGCCCTAATTAAATTAGAGATGTTGCAATCGTAGCCCAGTGTTTCCTGCTGTTTTCTTTTTTTTTTAAAAAAAAGAAAGAAATGGCTAATTTACACAGGAAATGATGTCATGTTCTTTTTAGTAGCTATGCAGTTTGAACAAGCTACAAACCACAGAAAGTTTCCAGCAATTATGTGACTTGTTTTCTGTGGCTTTCGCTCTTATCATGTCTCCAACAGTTCTACTGTTGCTGTCATTACTAACTGCCCCATGTGGTGGATGTGAGTTTGACCTGGAAGGTGTGAAAAATATCAAAGGGACCATCGATTCGAGTTCAGCAAGCTTTGTAAGTGAAACTCTCTTTACTTCGTTTCTAAATATTTACTTCTATGTCCATATAGACCTGTGTGGTCCTTCTGGGTATCTGGCTTCTCATCTTTGCCTCTTTTATCCCTCCTTCAGCGCACAGTGTTTCCTAAGGATTACTATGTGGTGCATCGATATACAAGACACATGCTCTGTGACACCGATCCGGTGAGTTGTTTATATAGGAAGTGCTCATATAGATCTTATATATCCTGTTCATTTTAACCTTCTCCTGAAGCCCACTTGGGTTTTTTTTTAAAGAGAATAATTACTTGCTTTTTTTCTTTGGTCGTCTTCCACTATAACAAGTCACATGCTCTGTTTAATAACAGTCTGTTGTCCCAAGTGGCCTCCAGCCTCTCTCGTAACACGGTTACTTGTGTGGCTCTTGCGGTGATTTGTCATGTGTTTTACATGCTAGTCCTAATTTTGGGGTTGTTGTGTTGCTCCGTTTTTCCTCGCAGTGTTGCGTGTTCCCTGCTGCGTATGTCCTCCATAATTCTTGGCAAGTGCTCCTGACAAACCTCTGGGAGGAACACTTAAATCACTCTCTTGTTGTGGAACTTACACGGACACTGGATAAAATTATTAGCAAGAACAGAAACATGGAAGTACGTATGCTCTTTTTCTTGTCGTGACATTGCTCGCTTCAGTATCAAGTAGCTGTTTCAAAGATGACTTTGTTAGTCAGAGTTGTTGTCTTGATAATACTGATCTTTCTTCCTTGTTTCCTTGCTGCAGATGTTTCGGGAGGAGACAGACTTATCCCAGTTCTCCTCGGTGTCTTCCTCTCCAGAAGAACTCCTAAAGTTAACATCAGAACTTTTTAGCCGGTGGATTCAAATTGGGTGCCCACCTTCAATTGAAACATGCACCCTGCCCAACTTGCCACCGTCTGTTGAAAGGAAGGACTACAGCCCATCAAGGGCCAGACTTTTAACCACTAGAGCGGTAGACAATATGGAATCTGGCAGGATTATAGACACACCGCCACTGTCCAGTGGGGTTCCCCCATCATATTCTGCATTTGTTTGGAGCTCCTTATTATTAAGACTCTACTGGTGTTTGCTACCATAGTTGTCAAAAAGGGTCTTTTTTATAGGCACTGATGACTGTTTTCTTAAGTTTTTGTCTTTGTGTTTCGGTGTGGTAAGCTTTGTGAAACTCAAGTGTTACATCTGATGCACAAAATTAGAGCAAACCACCAGTCTCGCCGTCCAACAGCGCTCTGTAAGAGGTGATATCGCAGATGTAATCCAATAGCATCACTATTTAGAGCAAGCTATCTATGGTTTATGTTCTTCTTGCTAATGGGCATTGCCTGCCACTGTTTACAAATGGATGTATATGTATTTACTTTTGTACAGAAAAATAAATTAAAGACATTTAGATATATGCATCGTTAGCTTTTGGTGTAACTTGCCAGTATCCAAAGTCTGTGTTATATTTATTACAGTATTTTGAATGTACATTTACAGTTAGGCTACTTAAGTAAATGTGCTTAAGTGTTGGGATATACATATTTAATTTGTTTTTCATTTAAAGACACTTTTACGCCACATTTTAGAGGTAAATACTGTCATTTCTCTCCACATTTGTAAAAAATTATTATGCACTGTGGCACACTGAAAAACTCAACAGTTTATGAAGTTGTTCAAATCAGTGCACCGCCAATTACAGCTGTAATGCCTGCATAATGATACTGTGGCCTATGATCAGCACTAACTTATGACATTAATAAAACTACAGTTGCAGAGCAATCACAGGTACAATTCTTGCCAAATTTGCATTTGTAACTTTGCAGTGTGGTACTGCTATTTGCAGCAGCAAAGTATTTAATCAGTCGGAGTTATATGTTTACAGTTTTGTCCCTGCTGCTTTTAAGAGATTACGTTTTGTGTTTAATCTTGCATTCCAACTGCAAGAGTCTGCATTCATGTGAACTCAACCGTAGATTCTCTTGTAAAGAGGCAGCCTTTGTGTGCAAACTCTTCAAATATATTCTGCAGGTTTAGTTTAAAAAAAAAAAAAAATTAAATAAATAAAAAGTCTAAGAGATCAGTTGCAGATGACAGAGGAATGTGTGGTGGAACAGCCCGGGATGTTATGGCTCTTGTCAAAGACCTCGATGAGTAATAAAAGAGCACTTGTCTCTACTTGTACTCAGCTACACGTGAAAGAAACACCTTCGTCCTGACAGAACCCCCCGAGTAGTTTCACAATCTCTTAAATGTATATGTGAGTGTTTGTTAAAAGAGCAGAGAAGGTTTCAAGAGAATCTCTGCCACAATTTTAATAATGAAATTCAAACACAAATGTAAAAGAAAGAAAGAAACACATGCTTAGACAAACGTGTATAAGAGAAATTGCCCAAGTATTCTTATGAATTTAGCATAGCAGCTTTTATGGCAGTTTCCCAACACCCTGATAGAGTCAGTGCAAAATTATCTATAAATTATTGCCAGTGAGTAGCTGTGAGTCAAAGCCTGACTTCCCATTAGTGGTGCAGGGGCTGCTGAGCCCCCTGTCAGTACCAGGCTGTGCTGCGTAAGATGTAGTACAGCACATTCAGATAAATCTCATTAAATCACACAATCATGACTCAGAGGTGAAGACTCTTTACTGATCGGCGCATGGACATGATCCGAAATGTTCTTAAGCAAAAGGCTTATTATCATCCAGGGAGGAGACAGAACATTTGACATGTAGCTAACGCTAACAGTGTTCACGCTAATAATGTTCACGTGATCCTCATCCTCAGGGCTTACAGTGTGAGACAAACAATTGCAAGCCTGGTCTTTCCTGGCAACAGGGGCTCTTTTGCCAAAGAGGTCAGCTGAATTCCCGTAAACAGGGAGAGAGGGGCGCCGCTGGTGAGGAGGGTGAGCGGCGTTTAAACCACGTGGCCACTGCCTGCACCGGAAGTACGCCACACAGTGCCTCTGCCAAGATGTCTGCGCCCGGTGAGCACGCCGTGGAGGAAAACGAGATGGAGGAGATGGACGAAGCGGGCAGCGATGAGGACGAAGGGGTGGAAATGGAAGAGGAAGGGGCAGAGGGAGAGGAGGAGAAGAAAGTGTACGTGCCCGGGATCGAGCCGCTTGAGCCCGGGGAGGAGCTGGAGATGGACCGCTCCGCGTACCGCATGTATCACGAGTGTCAGACAGGCAAGTTAAAGTCATCATTACTCCCAATGAAGTTCACGCTTCCACCATGTGGGATCTCTGGGCTTAAGTTACCTTGTTGTTTATGTTCAGGTGCTCCATGCCTGAGCTTCGACATCTTAAGGGATGGAGATGGAGACGGCAGGGAGCAGTTTCCCCTGTCCATGCTGCTCTGTGCGGGCACGCAGGCGGACGCAGCTCTGAAGAACAGGTACAGGACCACTGACCTTTAACCCACACCTTCATTACTGTCGGCACTCAGCATTTAATCCGAAAGCACCATTTTTAAAGGTCCTGCTCATTAACGCCGGATGTCCTGCACCTCCGTGTGTTTATTTTGGTCGTTTAAACTGGTGTCAGTGGTTAGTTTCACAAATATATTTTAGAGTGATCTGTCATGTTTGCCCTGGAGTAATTTTATCCAGCTGACATTGTGCAAGAGGCAAGTTAAACCCATAAACTCCCCCCATCCCCCCATTTTTTAAATACATATTTATTCGTAGCAGACGCATTCAGATGGCAGTTGCATAACAACATTTAGGCAAAGTTAAAATGAGCAAACACAGCACCAGAGGATAAAATAATGGCTTGCAAATATTATTTAAGAGCAAGACTAATTAAGTAAAGTGATTGCAAAAGGATATTTTTGAAATTTAACAAGAGCAAGTACAAAAACCATAAGCAGAGGGAAGCACTTTTGCAGTGGGATGTGTTCATTTTTGCGTGAGAGGTTGGACTGGACTGTTTTCCACTAATGCTAAAAAGCTTGGTTAGGAAGCTGCATCCATTTGTGTGCAACCCTCCCAGACAAATATAATTCCTTATTATTACTAATTGGGTACTTTGAGCCGCTCCCTTTTTCCCAAGGGGTCTGAGTATGCATGCTGATTTGGTATAGCTTTTAGCCCGGATGTCCTGAGGTAACTTTCCAGTTTATCCAAGCTGAGGAATTGTGAGACCTGCAAGTTTAAATGTGTTTACTACTAATTTGTTCTAAATACTAGAATTTTTCTCCCTAAAAATGAAGCATACAGTTGTTGGACACTCCATACCACACAGCGGATTGTTCTATTAAAAATGTGCCAAAGGGCACGAACAAGTTTGGCAGACAGCAGCTGGCTGCAGCTGCTTGATCCTGGCACAGCTGGGAGTCAGAGTTATGAAAAACATCCAAATGAAATCCAAGTCGGTGAGTTATTAAATTAACACACACTCCTGTACAGCTGTTATAATGGGAGAGATTGGCTGCAGAGACCAGGATGTAACCACGGTAGCTTCATGGCTGGATTTGGGCATTTTAATGCTTTGGCTAGCCTGAAGCGACTGTTTGAGCACCTGTAGTTTTTGGCACTTCCATGGTTTTGTTTTTTTTTAGCTGTGGAAGCTACAGAGACAGACACCTATTCATGCTCATATTCACACCCAGCTTTAAGTCACCAGTTAACTGTAAGCCGCTCGACTGTGGGAGAAAGTGAGCTAAAAGAAAACACAGAGCGGCGCCACCCAGTCTGTTGGGAGTTCAAATCCCTGAACCTTCTAGCCGTGAGGCCACAATTAATATTCCATTTTTCTCCTTATTATTACTAGGACAGTTCACAGAATAAAGGCTGGCTTACTCTAATTTTAAAAGTCACATCACTGTAACGCAGCTAATCAGTAGCACAAAGTGAGCGCTTGGTCTGTTTACTCTGGAGTATTGAGTAGGGAGAGTTAAAGAGTTCAAAAAGCTGAAAGCAGGCATTAAGCTTCACCACATTAAGAAGCGACAGCAGCTCAGCTCTGCTGCAGCCATGTGCCGAGCAGTAGAGCTGAACACAGGTATTTTTATCCTAATTCATGGCAAAGTTGTCCTAAGACAATGAGTTTGTGTAACAGATTAAGTTGGTCATCTATAGTCTGACTATAGTTTGATCACAGTGTGGGATAAAAACAAACGTGTAGATGTTGTAGAAACTCTGTTCACTCACACTTTCTCATTCATACAACAATAAAAGAATACCAATGCCAGACACGGTGGGCCACAAGGAGGACATGCAGATGGCTAATGAGACAGAGGAGGAAGCCAGAGATGGAGTGAGATGGAGGCAGATGTGCTGTGGCGACCCCTAAAGGGAGCAGCTGAAAGAAGACAAAAATAACCATAATTAACCTTAATAATAAGTAACAATAAGTAATACCTGTGAAAGATCCCTGCTTGGATGCCAGGAGGAGACACACATTCGTTCAGGTTCAAGACCTCTAATTAGATTAGTGGATGGATGTTTTTACATTAGACCAGTATTGCAGGAGTAGTGGGCAAGACTAAAACTTGAAAATGATTTTAATTTCTTTAACTTTAAGACCTCCAACAACTTCATTCCTTATTTAAAAAGCTGCTTTGTGCAGGTGTCCCCAGGAGGTGTCCTTTCATCCAAAATCATCGCATTATTGCCACGTTTCCATGTGTAGTAATGTTAAATTCCCCTTATTTTCCCATTCTTCCTGTTGTACATGTTTATTGTTATTATTACCAAATGTGTTGTTTATAGCAGAGAAAAGCAAACTCTTTAATGTCTAAGGGAAAATTCTTTTGGATGCTAACATTAAAGCATTGACTCTCTTCACTATAGACCACACCACAATGTTGTTTTTATTTGTTTGTTGGTTTAATTTTCCTGTGATGCACAGTTTCAGTTTTGTTCTGATGTCAGCTCTCGTACTGTTCCCCTGAAAGGTCTCCTTTCGGTGGAGACTTCAGTGGTCAATTATTGGAAAATCTCAAGCACTCAAAGATGAAGCACACTGATGCAGGATAGTTTGATTTTTTTTTTTTTTTTTGGACTGGGGTATGTCCCAGAAATCAATGCCAATAAATTAATTGTTAATTAATTGTTTTTTGGCAGACTTTTGGTCATGCGCATGTATAACCTTCATGGAACAGAGAAGGACAAAGAGGAGGAAGAGAGCAGCGATGAGGAAAGTGATGAAGAGGAGGAGGATGAAGAAAAGAAACCACAGATGGAACTGGCCATGATGCCCCACTATGGGGGGATTAACAGAGTCAGGGTATGCAGACGTATAAGTAAATAAAATCAGTATCTTGTGCATCAGTTTTTCTTAATTCTCTGGTGATTCGACTAATTTTGCTTCTTGGGGTCCAGGTGACTCAGGTTGGAGAGCAGTCATTAGCCGCTGTGTGGTCGGACAAGGGACAGGTGGAAATCTTTGATCTCCAATCCCAGCTGGAGGCCGTCCACAGTTCTGCTGCTATGGCTGCGTTCATCAAACAGCAGAAGGAGGCAGCAGCGCTCTTCAGTTTCTCAGGGCACATGACTGAAGGCTTTGCAATTGACTGGTCGCCTAAAGTACCTGGTACGTGAGGCTTATCCTGTAAGACTGCTATACAGATGTGAAAAAACAAAAGCAAAGCAAAACATGCATCCTTTCAGCTCACCCTGTGTGGCAACATTGTTTTGTGCAAGCAGCCAGGTCCCTGATTGCACCTGGACTACTTCGTTATCTGATTGACATGATAAAAACAGTCTCCACCTTGTGCAAGATATTTTTGTTCCCATGTTCTTAACTGTGTCTGCCCGTGCAAACCTGTCATCGGGAATCAGAAAAGTATTGTCCACTGCAGGGCTGACACCGGTGTATACAGGGAGTGCAGAATTATTAGGCAAGTTGTATTTTTGAGGAATAATTTTATTATTGAACAACAACCATGTTCTCAATGAACCCAAAAAACTCATTAATATCAAAGCTGAATGTTTTTGGAAGTAGTTTTTAGTTTGTTTTTAGTTTTAGCTATTTTAGGGGGACATCTGTGTGTGCAGGTGACTATTACTGTGCATAATTATTAGGCAACTTAACAAAAAACAAATATATACCCATTTCAATTATTTATTTTCACCAGTGAAACCAATATAACATCTCCACATTCACAAATATACATTTCTGACATTCAAAAACAAAACAAAAACAAATCAGCGACCAATATAGCCACCTTTCTTTGCAAGGACACTCAAAAGCCTGCCATCCATGGATTCTGTCAGTGTTTTGATCTGTTCACCATCAACATTGCGTGCAGCAGCAACCACAGCCTCCCAGACACTGTTCAGAGAGGTGTACTGTTTTCCCTCCTTGTAAATCTCACATTTGATGATGGACCACAGGTTCTCAATGGGGTTCAGATCAGGTGAACAAGGTGGCCATGTCATTAGTTTTTCTTCTTTTATACCCTTTCTTGCCAGCCATGCTGTGGAGTACTTGGACGCGTGTGATGGAGCATTGTCCTGCATGAAAATCATGTTTTTCTTGAAGGATGCAGACTTCTTCCTGTACCACTGCTTGAAGAAGGTGTCTTCCAGAAACTGGCAGTAGGACTGGGAGTTGAGCTTGACTCTATCCTCAACCCGAAAAGGCCCCACAAGCTCATCTTTGATGATACCAGCCCAAACCAGTACTCCACCTCCACCTTGCTGGCGTCTGAGTCGGACTGGAGCTCTCTGCCCTTTACCAATCCAGCCACGGGCCCATCCATCTGGCCCATCAAGACTCACTCTCATTTCATCAGTCCATAAAACCTTAGAAAAACCAGTCTTGAGATATTTCTTGGCCCAGTCTTGACGTTTCAGCTTGTGTGTCTTGTTCAGTGGTGGTCGTCTTTCAGCCTTTCTTACCTTGGCCATGTCTCTGAGTATTGCACACCTTGTGCTTTTGGGCACTCCAGTGATGTTGCAGCTCTGAAATATGGCCAAACTGGTGGCAAGTGGCATCTTGGCAGCTGCACGCTTGACTTTTCTCAGTTCATGGGCAGTTATTTTGCGCCTTGGTTTTTCCACACGCTTCTTGCGACCCTGTTGACTATTTTGAATGAAACGCTTGATTGTTCGATGATCACGCTTCAGAAGCTTTGCAATTTTGAGACTGCTGCATCCCTCTGCAAGATATCTCACTATTTTTGACTTTTCTGAGCCTGTCAAGTCCTTCTTTTGACCCATTTTGCCAAAGGAAAGGACGTTGCCTAATAATTATGCACACCTGATATAGGGTGTTGATGTCATTAGACCACACCCCTTCTCATTACAGCGATGCACATCACCTAATATGCTTAATTGGTAGTAGGCTTTCGAGCCTATACAGCTTGGAGTAAGACAACATGCATGAAGAGGATGAAGTGGACAAAATACTCATTTGCCTAATAATTCTGCACTCCCTGTACGTCAGAGAGGGATCAGCTACGATTAAAAACGTGCAGTAGTTTTAGTGAAAAGATGCCAGTGTGGGCTTTTATAAGAATAACGCTGGAAGGAAATCCACCTTAAAGTGCCGACAAAGAAGAACACAAATTCCTCTTAAACATGGAAACGGGTTGTTTTTATTTGCATGTATTTGAATGTCTTTGAAAGCTGCGATTGACTCAGATAAAGAATTGAATAGATGTCTGTCAAAGATTAAAATGTTAATAGTTTTGTGATTTGTTGGCAGGTCGGCTTGTCAGCGGGGACTGCAAGAAAAACATCCACGTGTGGGAGCCGCGGGAGGGGGGTACTTCCTGGCAGATTGACCAGCGACCTTTCAGCTCCCACACAAAGTCTGTGGAAGATCTGCAGTGGTCGCCTACAGAAGCTACAGTATGTTTGTACACCAACGGTGACGTAGTGGCACAAACTTTGGCAGATTGTGCTCGCTCGCTTGTTGCACTCTTAACCGCAGCGGTAACATTAGTAGGAGTGGCTGTTCTGAATCTTAAGAATTGTGATGTCTATACATTTCTAGGTATCTTCCACTAAGGTTAAGTCCCTGGTGATGCGTGGGTAATTCTTTGAAAAAATTGGGTGCGGTCACGGAGCAGAATTATGGAAACTTGCTGTTAAATGGCACGTGGTAAAAATAGAATATGGTAACACTTGCTGTGTGGCACCACAGTGTTGTGACATAACAAATTACAGCCCAAACTATGTAAATTACGTGAGTCTTAGCGCAGCAGTTAGTCACCAAACCAGTTTGTGACATGTCGATGTTCGTCCTATAAGACTGGGTGTTTGCATTTACGAAAGTATTCTTTATTTATTTTGGAATCTCAGGGCTTTTCAACTTGTACAGTCTTGTCTAAAATTTCTTGCTGCAGTAAGGATCATTAAGCATGCAAAGTCCACCAGAGCCCTCCCCTAGTAAATTCTTAAGAGGAAATAGTTCCTTGTTTGGGAAGGCTGTTGGATCTTATTGTGTTAATAGTTATTGTAAAGTAAACTTTTAAAGTATCTGGACTCTCTTTCACCAGGTTTTTGCATCTTGTTCAGTGGATCAGTCTATTCGGATCTGGGACATCCGCGCCCCGCCCAATTCAATGCTCTCAGCCAATGAAGCTCACTCATCAGACATCAATGTAATCAGCTGGAACAGGAGCGAACCATTCCTCCTGTCAGGAGGGGACGATGGACTCCTGAAAGTGTGGGATCTGCGACAGTTTAAGGTACAAAAGAATAAATGGAGGCAATACATCTAAAGATAATTATGTAAGTCTAATTAAACACACATTGCACTCACAATAACAGAGCTATTATCAGTGTGCCAACATGTCACTGTGACCCACGATTAGTGTTAAATGGAAAACAATCTTTAGGCTTGTGCCGTCAGATTGTCTCACCTCTTAGTGTTCTGGCCCCACCTAACATTAGTTGTACAGTTGTGTAACAATAATAGCTTTAGCTGTTGCCTCCCTTCTAAATCAGGAAACTATTTTAATATATTTGGTGAAAAAACATTTACATGATTTATTACAGAGAGCTGAATGAGACTTTCACAGCACACAAAGTCCTAGTTGCATCGTATGAGCGACATATTTAACCCTTTCCCCCATAATGAAGAGTTTAGACACCTCTGTGTACATCGGTAAAAACATGAGCACAGATCACCCTTCTGATGCACACCCAGTCCTTTTGTTCTTCAAGCAGGCCTGAAGCATGACAGTAACTGCTCGGTTCACAAAAACGCTTCAGTGGTTGCTCCTAGTATGTTTTCAGAGTGAAACCCCACTGAGCTGAAACTGTATGAACAGCTGTCACACCTCACTGCTCTCCTGTTCCTGTAGACCGGGCGTCCCGTGGCCAACTTCAAGCAACACAGCGCTCCCATCACCTCGGTGGAGTGGAACCCCGTAGACTCCAGCGTGTTCGCCGCCTCGGGCGCCGACGACATCGTCAGCCAGTGGGATCTGTCTGTGGAGTCGTGCGACGTAGGCGCCAGGGTGGAGGCGGTCAGGGACCTTCCCCCTCAGCTGCTGTTCCTGCACCAGGGTCAGTCTGAGATCAAGGAGATCCACTGGCACCCGCAGATGCCGGGCATGATGGTCTCCACGGCTCTGTCGGGATTCAACGTGTTCAGGACGATATCCGTGTAGCGTTTGTGCGTTTTAGAGACAAATGGATAGTTTTGCATTTACATGACTGATACATGTGTAACAAGCACTAAGAAGCTTGTAATGTATATAAATAAGCTGTGTATGTAATAATTCAGCTCTTTGACATTTATTTTCCAACAAAGGCACCACATTATGGTCCCGTTTAACTTTCAGCCTGTATGTTTACAGACTTTTGAACTTTTTAAGGCATCACCTGCATGCTTAAAATACAGTTTTGATAACTTGACTGCTCTGTCATTTACTTTTTGAATTACTAAAGGAAAAAATTAGTTTCCTGTCAAACATCTCTAACCTTTAATATAAATGGAATCATTATGAAAATGATAAAATGAAACACTTTTATTTCAGTATTAATGTGTGTGAAATTTCACTCTCACCAGCAGCTACCTGGTATAGTTGGATCTCAGGCATTTAGCTTTTCAGCAACTTTCCTTGAAACAAAAGCCGAGGCTGGTTTCTATCTTTTTGAAGTCGCTTTATTCTTTTCACTGTAATCTTTGTGAAACCACAGGCTAACGAATGTGTTAACCAGCATTTTCAGCATGAGTTGAATGGTATTTCCCTTTTACAGCATTATGAAGTAACACAACAACAAAAAAAAGCAAAAAAAATAGCAAGTCCACTGCTGCTCCTGATTTAAAATCACATAATTGTCTTTGCATTTTAGTGTTAACCCAGCCCCACGGCCTTAAAGGAACAGCTGTGCTAATAACTGCACTCTGATATCAAGTCGCATTTGGTCTGAGCCGTTGTAAGATTTGGAATGTGACACATTCACAGTAATTATTTATAGACGCCGTCTCTCGCAACCCTTTGAAGACCTTTTCAAAGACTTTAATAAACATGCAATATGATGAATATGTAATAAGACACTCGTATATCACAGGGTACAATAATGTAAGTGTATAGCTCCCTTTAAAGACATCAAAGACAAAAGAAATTAATTAACGATGCAGTTTAATTTAGCTTCAATCAAACTTTCCGCTGAGCTTTGATTTCTAAAGCAAAAACGTCCAGGAATGAAAAGAAATCAAAGTGTCGCAAACTTTTCACTTTCATTACCAAAACGGCTCACTGATTTTTTTTTTTTTTTTTTCTGATCAAATATCAAGTCTCCTGCAAATCTGTTACCCTGGTAGATAAAAACAATGTCTTTTCCAGTTGAGCAACATCGTCTCATTGAGTTCTGAAAAATCCAGTTTGAAGTCAGATATGTTGTATTTAAACCTCCCATTCAAAAGCTACCGAAAAAGAAAGGTACTCTGAGAACGCAGTCCTCCACCAAGGCCAGCATCCTGTTCTGTAATTTGAAACAAGGTCATCTGGATCCACATTTGGTATGTCCTTTGCTCGTGTTCCAACTCTCCGCAAAGTTTAATAACATTCAGCTTTGTATTTTTTGCGTAATCTGGTTCACGGCCAAATCAACATCTTTGGTCACACATGGTATGTCCTTGGTGGAGGAATGATGAAATAAGGAAAATACAGTATACTTGATTTACTTGACAGCAAAGATTTGTTGGTGTAGTTTATCCCCTATAAACCGATTTCATCATCAAACTCATCTTCAAATGTGTAGCCTCGTCCTTCTTCATCCACCTCCTCCTCCTCCTCTGAATCAGTCTCTGAATGGCAGCTGCCAACCCTCCTCCTGTCCAATGGAGTGACCCCTTCATACTCGGAGCTTTGTGACGAGGCAGGACTGGGCGGCAAATCTGCATTGTGATTGGTGAACTCAATTTCACCTCCATCAGCTGGACTTTTGCCTTTCTCGCTCTCACTCCTCACTGAGCTATTACATGCTTCCAGATCCTGATCCTCTTCCTGGAAGTCAAACCCTTGACTTTCTTCCTCTTCCGATGCCTGACGAATGATCTCCTCCCGTTTATCGCTGAATCTCACCTTTGGTCGTAACCCCTTTAGCTTCATCCCATTCACATCTGGTATCCTGCTGTCTTCCACCTGGATTACGTCATGCTCTGCCAAGTTCTTCCCATTCAGCTCTCTCTGCCTGTTCACAGACATCGCCGCAGCCCCTTTCCCCTGCTTTGTTTCCACTACCTCCTGATTAGAGTGGAGCCCCAAACCATCCATTACGCCTAGTACATCTCCAAGCATAGATGGACCCAGGTCCAGGTCTAGGTCCAGGTTTAATGAAGACACTGAGTCAGAGTGCCGAAGCTCATAGTTCTCCGGGCTTTCTGGTGCATCTGCATTAAGATCACTGTGGTAGGAAGAAGAAACAATCCCAGGACTCGCCGGGTCAGGTTTGGGTGAACTCGGGCCAAGAGTGGACAGGAAAGAGGTATCGCCAAAGGCGTCTCCTCCCCTGCCGATGTGCATCGTGTGACGAAAATCACCCAGCGGGGCTGAGATCATGGTAGGGTCCAGGCGAGAGGCCCGGGATGATTTGTGGAGTGGCATGACTGTGAAGAAAGGCAGGTAAAGGAAGGAAGAAGGCAAAAATTAAAAGGAAGGATGAATTATTCAATTGTTTTGTTATGACAGCACTTCCTGAATGAAGACACAAAAAGAACAACAACTAGTGAATGAACAAAAAGTTCAAAAAGCACGTGTACAATGGAGGGCTCCAGTGATAGGACAGGCCAGTCTGAAAATCCACCATGTTGTGCAATATTTTTCACTGTGTGTTATACTTGTATAACTATGCATGTGACAAATAAAGAACCTTGAACCTTGAATATTGAATATTGTGGGAAACCAGTGAGCGTTTTGGCACTGGTGCAGCTGTGAAGGCCATGCTGAGACTTGTACTTGAAGAACACTATGCAAAGTTAGCACATACTTTTCTCTGCCCTCAGGGGTGTTTGTTGACAAAACCACGGTTAAACAGTTTCTACAAAAGTAGATCTCTAAGTTAAAAACAACCGGTGGACATTAGATTAAACCCTGCTCCTGCTGAGATCATTATAACATTATTTAATTAAAAAGAAGGGATAATTAATGGAATAAGCGCTAGCCGTTACTGCACATTATATTTGTTAATCGCTCGAGTCACCTTTATAACATGTTATACACTCTGACTGAAGCCAGTCTCCACGTTTGGCTGCAGTTATGGGTTTAGCAGGGGAGGGGGGCTTCAGGCCTGTAAGCCCAACCCTCAAAGTTTTCCAATAACAATTCAAAGTAAATGTTATATATAAATATACAGCTCTAAGAAGTATTGGTAATGGGAGATGCGGGTATTGATAAACCAATCAGAGAAGCGTGTGGATCAATGTAAAATTCAGCTTATCAACTGAGTGTGGGCGCCACCAAAACATGTAAAGTATTTAGAAAAAAACTTACTTTAAAGCGTGAACTCTGGTCTTTGGTTGGCTCCCTCTCCACTCTCCAGCTTTTTCATCTGGCTTTTCGCTTTCGCTTCCCTCTCAACTTTTCCCTCGCTCTTTTTTCTCGCCGTCGTCCGCCTGTGTGAGTTTTCTTTTTCTTTTCTTTTTTTTTCTCCAAAGGGATGGGCACGGGCTGAGGAAGTGACGCGCCAGTTATTGGAGCGAGCTGGATCAAAGTGCTGACGACTCTGTCGCACAGTGTTAAATATAAACCAGACCCACGAACGTGACCTGTCTGCTGCTCGGTTTGTGTTCACAGTTAAACTGATTCAGAGTTTCTGTGAATGAGTGAGTTTAGTTACAAATGTAACGAATGGCTCCTGTCACGAGGTGTGCGTGTGTTTGATCTTTTTAAGGGAATGTTGCCAAAATGTAAATACTGCTGAAGAAAAAAAAACAAAAACATCCGAGTCCTGCTCACTAACCACACATTGGGGTTCGTTTCTTCTCATTTTACTTGAAGGACCACCTAACTTTTTAATAGCTAGCAAATTGCTTCTGTAGCTTTATTTACTATTTAAAATAAAATAAAAATGTATAATATAAAAAATATGAACGAAATAATCGTTTTATCTTTTTTTTTTTTTTTTACATTTATTGTGTTTTGTGCTATATAAGACTATATACACTGTATACAAAAGATCTTTAGTTATTAGCTTGTTTATTTTGTTTTATTTCACTTTTTTCTATTTGATTAAGGTCATTTGTTTTATTTATTTCTTTATTATTTTTTTAACAGTTTATTATTTTTTTCCCCTTATTGAGATTCTTTTCGTCATATTGAATTTTTTCTAATTTAGCTCTATATTTACTGATTTCAGTTCTTGGGTTATGTGTTTTATTTTTGGCTGTTATAGCACAGTATTTTCCCAACTTTGGGCACATCTTAAGTCTTTTCTCATCTTACTCTCTACTGTCCAACTTTCCAACCTTTACCATTCAACCCCAACCATCTCAACCTCACGAGACTCCAGCTCTTATTTGTTGTTTCCATTTTTCATTTCTCCTAGCTATTTGGGATTAATTGGGTTTGATAAGCAGAGAAACAAAGCATCATCTAAGTAGTGCACTTGTTTGGCTTCATTTTAAGATGAGGATTAATAAAAAAAAATTCTTAAATGTGGCAGTTCTTTCTAGAGAAATCAGAAATTACTCATGAACACAACACAATCCAATTAATAGACAGAGCTGTCTTCGTATTCCCTGATTTAAGATTAAAAGCTTTTATTTATCAATGTAAGTGTGACATATGCTGCTGTAGTGCTCTGTCGACCAATTAAAAATTGTACAACTTTATCAAAAAAAACTTGTCCAAGATTGCTAAAATTCTTCAATTCCTAGACAAACAGCACCTCAGTTGTACCTTCTCTGTGCTGTGTTGACATCTTGCACACTGTTTTAACTCAGTTGAGCTACACAAGCAAAGCAAACAATTTTGATGTCATGCTGAATGATGTAGGGTGGACAGAATACCTGCAATTATGTTTTCAAAGGAATGCAGTCACACAGGCCGGTTGACACACTCATATTTTTGAAGGGTGTCCACCTTATAATTACTTCACATAGCTAACCACATCATTTACATGTGCACTAAGTCAGGATTCATCTTTTTAAAATAAAAAAAAAAGGCCGGACAAACCCTGACTTTGGGCCGACAACGGGAGTAGAGCAGATATGCTTTTTAGGATAGTATCAGACTTCCTCCCCTGGGTAAAAGCAAACAGAAACATTACCACAGCAAGGTATTCATACAATAGGACCGGTTACTGAGTCATTGTGAGTGATTTCTCGTCACAAATGCCAAACATAGTTTGGTGATGATGTAGCCAACGAGCTGCTCACTCAGCCTTAGGCACATTTTCCTTCACCGTGAGAAATGAGAAGTGAGGTATTTGTTTTCAAAAGCTGCACCCTTAAAATGAGATTACTCGTTGAAGGCCTACTTTTTACTTTACATTTAAGATGAAAAGGAGCACTTCTGTTTTTTTTTTTAAATTAATGTGTCAACAATAAAAGCAACGCAGCAGCATGTCTTTCTTTCCTTATCAGAGTTTAATGTTTGATAGCATCACGCCCCCAAGATTAACCCCATGATTTCTCCTTTAAAAGACATCACGACTTCATTGTATGCTGACATGTATGATGATTTTCAGAAATGTTCATTCAAGAGAGTCTTTAGAAGACTCTCTTGAATGAACATTTCCGAAAAGTGTGTGTATGTGTGTGTGTGTGTGTGTGTGTGTGTGTGTGTGTGTGTGTGTGTAGTGGTGGGGGGATTTCTGGAAACGACTAAGGCAGGAAATGACTCGCCTCCCCTCAGTAGTACTCACACTAGCACAAACACACATCCTGCAGCTGTGTGTGCTTCACGGGAAGTCAAAGGGGAAAAATGGATCATGAGAACTGTAAAAAAATAGCTACTGTTGCCCATCATTGATTAAAATAAGAGCTGCCCTCATTACTCATTGCCAGACATGGTCAACTGTGGTGAAACTTGTTGAATGTCGTGAATAAAAACTGACACTGGTGCTGATAATGGGATTAATTTGGGGGCTCTGTATAAGTAATTGTTGATTGATATTAGTGATGGCTTCTTCTTTCAGATGCTCCCTTTAGGGGTCGCCACCTCTGCCTCCTCCTCGGTCACACGTACCCCCTGCATGTCTTACGCGTCTTCACTGTGGTCTTCCTCTTTTCCTCCTGCCTGGCAGCTCTGTATTCAACATCCTTTGTCCAGTACATCCAGTCCAGTTTTGCCTGAGCTGTCCCTCTGATGTGCTTGTTCTTTAACTCTGCCAACTCCAGCTGTCTTTGTGTTAATGACACCACCTCCAAACCACACATCACAGTAGGTTTGACCATCACCACTGCAAACAATAAGGGACTCGGAGCAGATCCCTGTTGTAATCAGCAAATGTAATCTGCTGTCCTCATACATGCCCTGCACCACCCTCACATACTTCACCCACTCAGGGTGGAAGCAGGCCATGTGAACTGGACGGGTAACCGACTTTGACTGGTAGGTATACACATAGTACACTCACAGAAAAATGTCGCCACAGTTGTAGTGCAGAAATATCTGTTAGATTACAAAGACAAATAGGAGAGACTTTTCTGCAAAAGTGGGATCACTGAAGTCACCACAATGTCCTCAACAGGTTTCCATTTCATTTGTTTTGCAGTTTTTGATAGGCTCATGCTTTAAAACCTGCGTGCAAGCTCATGAATGACCTATTCATAATCTCAAAGCAACACGAGGGGTACTTCCCCTCAGCATGATGGTTGTAGAAGGACTAAACTACTGTTAACTGAATAATTATACTGAGCTCACACTAACATCCAGTTGGTAATATGGATGTTTATGTTTTCATTACCAAACTATATGAATAAGTGTAACTCATTGTTGAAGTCAGTGACTTTAATGGACCCCTGAGACCTACTTACTCTGGTGACAGACTGATGTGTAAATAGAGTGGAGATGGACAGACACTGTGAAAAATGTCTCAACTTCTTGTGTTGACGCTTACATCTATTTTATTTATAGCCTCTAGTACATTTAATCAATAGAAGTTAATAAAAAAGTGCTTTAAAATAGGCCCATTTATATTTCAGCCCCCCCACCCCAAAACAAACAAACAAACCGTTTTAAAATACATGAAAAGCTGAAATATATGTTTTGCTGCATTAACTACCTTATGTGAATTATTAAAACGTATTCAGAATTTGACACACTGCTCGTCCCTACATAAGCTACCTTTATGGGCTAAAAGTATCTGTTATTGGTATTTACGTGGTGGCGGATCGATACTAAAATTCACAGTTTCGTACAGAATTAAAATGAGAGTCTAACCATAATCCCGCTTAAGGTTTGATTGGTGTAGTTGATAGAGGATAGAGAAGGCGTTACTCTTGAAAATTCAACCAATAACAAAACAGCAAGGTGTCACGTGACTTGGCAGGTTTCGCCTAGCTGCCATTTTGTATCTCCACTGTGCGGTCAGATGAAGTTGGTCGTCAACGAACGAGGGACGAAATAAGATGAAATTTATGCTATTTTATTAATTAGGACATCTTGCAGAAGTATATTTAAGTGTGATATATTTAGTTAGGCAGTGTTGTTCGAGGTCGACCGGCTGTTCTTCTTCTAACCGGACCGTTGGCCCTCGCCTCGGACTTCATCTTGTTTACATTCTACAGCGGAGAAGCTAACGCTAACGCCGTTAGCCAACCTGCTAGCTTAGCTGGCAGACAACTTTCCTAGCGTTAGCTTTCTAACGCTAATCATAGCGAAATGGCGGCCAACACGACACAAGCAGCTCTTACAACTAACTGGTAGGCAACACTCTTTGAATAGATTGTGATTTTAGGCTAACTTGCTTTAATGTATGCCTGAAATAGGTATTTATACCCTAATCTTAAATTCGTGGGAAGGATGTTAGCTTAGGCCAGGGTGTTGGCAAGTACTAGCAGGCCGTTGGAGTAGTTAGCAGAAAGGTGATTTGTTAAGATGCTTGTTTTTTTTATACATTATTTGTGAACGTGTAATATTTTTGATTGAACGCCAGGGTTTGTTGCAGCTCACTCTAATGTTGTACGTTGATGTTAGCACGCGACAGTTGAAGTTTTAGGGTAGGCCTTAATTCATCAGCTGTTTTGGCTGTTAGCTGTTGCTTTAAACGTAATGATTTAATCATCTGCTTGAGATGATCTAATTAGCTGATAGATATCCGGTGTTAACAGAGGGAGGGTAGACTTGTTGTGTAAACGGGTAATGATTAAATGGTCAACATTTTGAGCACAATAGTAATCGTCAAGTAGGCCTTCAATCTATTTTCTGAAGCGAGTAGTTGTCTAAACGAATATAAATCTTATTGCAGACGGTAATTGGGCTTACTTTTGTTTTTCTGCTGATTAAATGGGTTTGATCATGTGTTCTGATCACTAGAATAGACTTGATACTTGACCTTGTGTTGATGGCAGGTCCTATGGTGCTGCTGCAGACGGCCAGGTCCATGAAAATCCTGAATGGGAGAAGGCAAGACAAGCATTAGCATCCATCAGCAAGAGTCAGACCTCTGCTAAGACTACACAACCTAACAGGACCGCTGCAGAGGTTTGTCTTTTTGTGCAGTCTGTTTGTTACACCTGAATATACCTGTACCATATCATATAGTCTCCATTATAGCTATATAAATTTCTATATGATACAAAAATATTAGAATATTCATATTCTGATATTGCCTTAGCAATCTCATGCAGTTATATTCCCTAGTGAACATCAGTGAGACAAGCTCCAGGCACGTCTTGAGAGCCTGAGCTGCATGACAGCCTCCAGTGATCTAGCACCTACAAAGCGAGCCACTTGAACATCCTCCAACAAGCTTAATATTTGCAAAATAGGCAAGGATATTTTTTCTTGTGAATTTGAAAGCTACAAACTTGTTTTATTGCTTTAGACAAAAATCACAAGTTCGAGTTCAACCAGGCTGCGAAGGAAGATGTACTAGCAGCTGGACCATACACCCATTATTTTATGGTCTTCACCTTGCAATATAAAGTGCCTTGAGGCAACTGTTGTTGTGACTTGATTTCACTTAATAAAACAATTTTATTTTTCAGTTTTAGTGTTGTGCAGCTCTTGAAGAGTTACAAGGCTGTTATTTTAGTTAAACCAAAGTGTTTAATAGTTATTTTATATCTTGTTGTATGCTCAGTCATCCATGTAAAGAAAATCCGGAAAGTTGATTCTGTCGCATTTTCATGAGGACAAATGTTTTGTCACTCATCCAAGTGATTTCCTCAGTCTCGGCTGAATGCAGGTTTCCCCCACCTTATAAACAGCACATTTGCATAATGACCAAATCTAGTGCCTAACAATAGGCTGTGAGTTCAGTTTCATGATCATTGGTCAATGGCCACAAGTACCATTCAGACTTAATATGAGTTTGTCACTTGAGACTATTATCATGTAATTTGTGGCTGTTTCAAAAACCAGAAATGTACGTAAGGATGAGTAAAGTAAAATCCATTTTAGTTTTTGTCACAGTCCTATTGATCCTCCATTGGGGGGAGGCCAAAACCTTCCATGTTTTTTTTCATATGCAGGACAATCCTTGTGTAAATAAAATGATTGATGAAAAGTAAGTTTAGAGTGCCAATTGAAGGGGGGGGGGATTCTGTGAAGAAGAATGGGGGATTAGCTTGAATACTAGCAAGGATGTCCTAGGTTTTTAGGGTTACAGTTGTGATCACTGATAATGACCTAATTATGTTGTCCACAGCAGTTAAAACACTGAAACCTCCCACTTACTGACCTAATCAGATTTAACTGTGAGTTTATGTGTTTATGTTGTGTTTATATATAGAAATACTTTCTACACATAGCAAAAACATGAGATAAACAATACTAGATTGTAGTTCTAGTCTGACTTATGTGTTGTTAATGATATATTAGAATATATTGTTGGCTTCTGCATTTGCATAGTCTGCAGATGTTTTACAGCTTTCCTTGGGGCTTGACTGCACCAACTAACAAAATCATAGCTGGCTCAACTCCCGCTGCCAGTTCCTTTTAGTACCTTCTTTTATTGCTCTTCGGATTAATTATTTACAGAAATGAATTCTCAAAGATGCAGGCTGTTAAATTCCCAAAATTAAATAAAAATATTGCTCCCTAGAAACAGTAATGGCCACAGTATTCATCCAGTAGCACAATCCTACTTGATTAATGGTCTTATTAAAACTAGACAACATAAAGATGTCTTATGTATGATGAAGCTTTCTTGTAGTACAGACCCCAGGTATTAACCTTTAAAGTGTCTTATCAACTGTTTTATTGGTTTCACAAAGGTGAAGTTTTATGTTCACACTGCATTATAATTGCTGTCTGTGTTGGACTATGTTTTCTCAGTTCCTGATGGTAACACTGAAGCTATTTTGCGTGTGTCTGTTATTTCAGGCTGGCCAATTCCAACCAGCAGCAACTGACTCTGCTGCTATGCAGCAGCAGCAGTACTATCCGTGGTACCAGCAAACTCAGCAGCACTATCCTGGATATACATACCCCTATAACTACTACTACCCCATGGGGCCAGTAAGTAAAGATATGAGCACTGCTGCTTTCAGTTGGAGAAGTTTTGTACAGTTACACTTTTTACAAAAACTGAATTTAAAGTGAGAAATATTATAAAATGTCCTTTTCTGAATTTCCAGTATGGTGGTGCTTATCCTCCAAATCAGTATGGTGTACCCCCAGGGCCTTACCCAGGAACTCCTACGTCTAATGGACAGGTACAAACTCTACATTTTCTTAGTAAAGCAGAATATTTATATGTAGAAATAATTAATATGATTCATGATACTTATCTGGGATTAAGAAACCTGAAAAATAAGCACATATTCAGGCACCACTGAAGCTGTAGTAGTGTTACAGGTTATATGGTTTTTTGAAGTATTGCGTTTTATTCTCCAGATACATGTGTAGCTTGCTTATGCTTGCAAGGTTTCATTTTTGCTGTAGTGCTGAAACAGGTTTTTCTGTCTTTTTACAGCCTCCCCCAGTGCCTGGAATGGAAGATCAGTCCCCCAGCTACACCTCCCCAACTCAACCTCAACCACCTCCCCCTGCTACTCCTCAACCACCCCAGAGCCCAACCACCTCAGAAAACCCCCCTCCTCCACCACCCCCTCCCATTCCCCCACCACCCAACTCCCAGTACCCCCCTCCCCCATCACAAACTTCTTACAATACCAACAACAGTATGACATACCCACCTGGAGACCCCAACCAGATGCAAGTCTACAATCATTCACAGGGAAGGCCTAACTATGGACAAAACTTCCAGGCTCAGAATGCCTATCAGGCATCTCAGAATAATTCCCAGCAGCAACAACAGCCTGCTCAGTATGCAGCTGGACTGGGCAGAGGAGAAGCCAACAAGAACAAAAACCAGAAGCAAGGACAGCAACTCTGGCACCGCATGAAACGTAAGGTTTATTCTCTTGCTGGGAAGCTTACATTTCTAATGTTAACTTTATTGATTTATTACAGAGTTTAATGGATGTGTTGCTGCTTTTGTTTTCATTCTATCCCCCTCTTTTCATTGTATTCAAGTGCAGTGTGTAGATGCACCATATTCAAACAAGTTAAAAACTTGTTAGGCCATTAAATGCAGAAATAGAGTAGGAGAGGAAGTGTTTGTGGTGATCAGTCTAGCAGTGTTCATCCAAATTCAAAAATATCTAAAAGGAATAAGTTGCTATTGCTATTATGAGAGTGAGTTTCAGTAACGATTCTATGATTTTTACATCTTGTAGAGGCACCTGGCACAACTTCTGTGAAGTTCAATATTCCCAAGAGGACCTATCAGGTATCCCCAGTTTCCAATCAGGCTTTCCCTCCAGGCGAACAGCCCTCGGGGTTGAATCCAGCACCTTCATCTCCTGCTACTGCCAGTGCTGCACCTGGAGGTCCTCAGGCACGGTGAGAAAACTGCTCTGTCTACAGTAATTCTTGATGTGGGAATGACTTGATGACTTTAAATGTAAATGCTTCTCCTCCAGACCGCAGGACTGGCCGCAAGCCATGAAGGAATATGTGCAGCGTTGTTTCACAGCTTGTGAGACCGAGGAAGACAAAGATCGTACGGAGAAGGTGCTGAAAGAAGTTCTACAGGACCGCTTAAAAGATGGCTCTGCTTACACCATTGATTGGACCCGTGAGCCACTGCCAGAGTGAGTTCAGTAGTAGGTTGTGGTTGTAACTACTTTAGGCATTGGAATTCTGCTTTTGTTTTTTGTTTTTGTTGTGCATTCAAACTGTATTCGTCTTTCTCTTCTCCTTTATTAGGTTAAAGGTTAAGCAGTCTCGTTGGGAAAGCATTGCACCTCAGAGGACAACAGATACCTCAGTTGGCTGTGGTGGAAGCACAGTGGCTGGAGCTTCAAGAGGCAGAGGTATTGGACACAGATTGGGCAACTACAGGAATATCTTTTCTCAAAGGAGTCCAACTTCTAGTTCATCCGATTCCTCCTCCCGCTCACCATCACCTTCACACAGCCGGCACAGGGACCGCAGCAACCAAAGGCACAGACGCAGGTATGGAACCATTTCTCCTCCTCTCTTTGGTTATTGTAGTTTTCCTGCATGCTCCCAGCTCAAATGTTCTCCTGTTTGTTTCCTGCCAGTGATTCTGACTCACAGTCAGATAGCAGCATCTGCAGTGACCTCCGACCTCAGCTTTCAAGGCGAGGTCAGAAAGGAGGGCGTGGTCGTGGCAATGATCGGGATAGAGGGCGTGGAGGTGGTGAGAGAGGACGAGGAAGAGGTGGAAAAGGAAGAGGAAGACGGTAAATTTATAAAGTCTTGTATCGTTGTTTAGCAGAAAGAAAACATTTTTGTTTTGTCTTTTTAAGTTGCTTTATGGTGCTGATAGTTAGTATACCTTCTTTTCCCCAGAAACATGGATGATTCAGCTGTTGGAAAGAAGAGGAAAGGGGGCAGTGCTGGTTTGGATTTCCACGATCCCAACAGAGAAGCTAAGAAGCAGAGCCGAGCAGCCCGTTTCCAAAAACAGCTTCGCTCAGAGCCTCTGGTTCTCTCCATCAATGCCCTGGACCTGCCTGATGGAACACAAGAGGGCCTTAGTTGGGAGGACTGCCCCATTGTGGGAACATGTCAGGACATCACCAAGCACTACCTGAGGCTCACCTGTGCCCCTGACCCCTCCACTGTGCGCCCAGTGCATGTAAGTGTTAAGCTTTGTTTTTTTTTTTTTATATAATCTCATTCTACTTGTGCATTTTGCTTTTAAATTCAGATACCATGTCCACTTGCATTATAAAATCATTTTGTCAAGAAAACAAGGAATTCTTTTGAAATATATTCTTGAATAAGGATTTTCTTACAATATTGAAGGAAAATCTCCCAAGGACAGAGGAAGGGGGATTGAATCTGTGCACTACATGTACATACTCCTAAATCCCTGCATCACAGGGCATCAAGATTCAGGCTTTAAATGGTTTAACTGTCATTCTAGGTGCTGAGAAAATCTTTGCAGGCTGTGAAAGCCCACTGGAAAACAAACCAGGACTATACATATGCCTGTGAGCAGATGAAGTCCATACGACAGGACCTAACGGTTGGTTGTCCTTAAATACTATTTATTTTTTCAAAGTTAATTTATGTCTTTGTTATTTTATTCGTTCATTCATTGATTTTATTCCTCTTACCTGCACCTAGGTTCAAGGAATTCGTACTGAATTCACAGTGGAAGTGTACGAGTGTCATGCACGGATAGCTCTAGAAAAGGTGAATCTGTTGGTCCTCAGTAATTACAGACTACTTAAAAGTAATAAAGTGTTTTGTTTTGTTTTTTTTAAACTGGTTGAATGCTTATCTGTTTGTTTATTTATTTTAGGGAGACCATGAAGAGTTCAACCAGTGCCAGACCCAGCTGAAGGCCCTGTATAAGGACAATCCCTCGGAGAACATTGGAGAATTTACAGCATATAGATTGCTGTATTACATCTTTACTAAAAACTCTGGAGGTATGCTCAGATCTTTTTAGAAGTCTTCACCACTGCACTGAACATTGTGGGATTTTTTTGTTGTTTTGTTTTGTTTTAACTATATTTACAAGTTTCCCTGTCTCAGTTTCTGACACTGGCCATTCATTCATCTTCCCCCTGCAGATCTAACCACTGAGTTGGTGTATTTGACCCCAGCACTACGGGCAGATGATTGTGTGGCTCATGCCCTCTCACTTCGTGCAGCTTGGGCATTAGGAAACTATCACCGGTTCTTTAAGCTCTACCTGGAAGCCCCGCGTATGGCTTCATATCTCATTGACAAGTTTGTAGAGCGTGAAAGAAAGGCAGCACTTAGGGCCATGGTCAAAACGTAAGTTATGCTCCAGTAACATGCTAATTGTAAATTTTAGCTGCTTCATTGCTGACCAGTTTCCTGACCCGTTTGCCTATTTTCTCTGTCCACAGGTTCAGACCCGACTTGCCAGTGCAGTATGTGCAGTCCACCTTAGCCTTCTCTTGTTTAGACTCCTGTATGGCCTTTTTAACCGGGCTAGGGGTCACATTCACGCCTTCTGATCCCCAAAAAATAGACTGCAAAACCAGCACAGCCTCTTTGGCTGCCTCCTGAGAGGGGTGGAAGGGTAGCACAGTGAAAGGAGTGGCTAAGGGACCATCATGGATCCTTACATATTCAATGCACTGCACTTCAGACACCACAGCGAGTTCAGATAAGAGCAGTGGCAGACTAACACCCATATAGAAAGATGCTGGCTAGTGTATTACTCTGTCAGGCCAAAAAATGCAGATCTGTTTTTCTGACACTAAGAACTGTTCTGAAAATGCACAGAACTGCACATACTGTCACTCACATATTCTAAGTTTAGCCCATCTCATTACATTTATGATGCCACATAAGTGAGGGAACAGATTAGACCTGAGATCAAGTAGTCTTAGTGACCGAGAAGTCACAGAACCAGATCACAGTTCCTGTTCCGTTACCACCTTCAGATTTCAACGCTAACAGTGTTGTTATGTCTTTTCCTTCCCCAAGTCAGCAGCTCAAAGACCAGAAGATTCAACTTTTACCAAAAGGGAAATGGCTTTTCAAGTCATGCATCCAGCTCTTCACTGTCTGAAGTCGGACCTGCAAAATCAAGTCAAGTCTAGTTTTATTCGTACAGACTCAGAGAAGATGCCAGCAATTTACCTGAAAGAAGAGGTGGTTTGTATGCCCTTCCCACATCTAGTTTCCTCCTCAAATCTACAGCTGGCTGTTCCTCCCATTTGTCTCTACAAGGTCCGTGAAAGAAACTGAAGTCTAAAGTCCCGTTCCTGATTTAGTATTATTCATCCACTGCTCATGTTTATGAATTGGTCGATCAGCACTTAAACAAGTCTCGGATACGCATTGACTTTGTAACGGATAAGTGTTCCTCATCAAGATCAAGTTCCATGACCTGGAAGCTGAGCTTCATGTTCCAGAGTAGCCCCAGGCAGAGTGCAGTTCTGCTTCCATCACCCTCAGGTAGAAGTTCCTACCAGCACCTGGTGTCCAGCTCACCCTGTCAAATGCAGCAGTGCACCTCTGTATCCTCACCAGCTGTTCCTCAGAAAATAATGGTGACGTCACAGCTGACACCTTGGATGTAGCTGAAAGTTAGTTGGGTTTTTTTTTTTTTTTTTTTTTTTGAGGTGGAGCATCAAAGGAAGACCTGCAGCTTCTTCAGGAAGGCTTAAAAAGTGGTTTGTATACTACACGCAAGGCTGGTAAGAGAAAGGGACTCTTCTGGAAGGAGGTGGATGACCGCACAACAGAGATGTTGCCTCAAGTTTTTGTTTGTTGTTTTGGTTTTTTTCCCAACTTGTTTTACATCTTGTGGGTTTATCACTTATCAGTATTTGGCATTCTCTTGTGCAAAAGGAAAAAAAAATTATGGCGGTGGAACCAGAATTTTATTTTTATTTTTTAAATTATATACTTCGTAATGATTTTTGGACAGTCCACGTGTCATTAAATAAATTGAACAATATCCTAAAATCCCAGAATTTTTACTGCACAGATGGAAGCTGCTGTCTCTGAGTATTACAATCAAAACATGAATTTAAAGTGGTACAGACAGCAGTGAAATAAAGAAGTAGTTTGAGTCCAGGCAAGTGCTTTTGTCCATTTTTTTCCCAGAAGATATGAAATTTTTAACAAAAAGTTTGAAATGGGAGCCTCAGTTTAGTATTTAAAAAAACAAAACAAGATAAAAACAGGCTCTCTAAGTGGCCGTGGAGTTGATTCTCTGTATTTTGTGCTTTTTAGGACCCAGTGTAATATTGATGGTATATTAACAACCCTTTAGACAATGAGTGGGGAAATTCAGTTACACTGAAAATGGCGATTGATCAGCTCCTAAGTGTGAGGAAAATAATCCATGTGTTGCTTTTCACCAGCAAAACATCTGGTCCTAATTGAGTTGTGCTGAAAACGTGTAGGTGGTCAACATTGTTCCTCTTCTTTTTTTTTTTCTTTTTCTAAATTAATATCAGTATTAACCGCTGTAGGAACATTGAGTCTGACATTGAGTATTTAATCCTGTTTTGATTGATAAGAACAGGAATGGATTCAGGCTTAATGTAAAACCTACACGTTTACTTATCAACAGAGTATACTTTGTAAATACTGTATGATAATTGATGTGATTTCTTTTTAGTACACCGTGTAGGTTTTTTTTTGTTTGTTTTTTCTTTGTTCATACAACTATTGAACAATGTTTATATAAAAAAAAAAAAAAAAAAAAAAGTAGAATTTGATTGTATGCAGTGATCTCAGTGTGGCTATATCGGAGAAATGTCAGTTAGCGCTGTTTCCGAGTGCAGCCTGAACACAGTCGCACAGGTTGTCAAACCCAATTTTGGCTCGATGCTCAGACTCTATTGGTCCAAAAAAGAAGGAAAAATAAGTTGTTGAAATTTTTCCCTTTAGGTTTTGTGCCACATTTTCCTTTTTTGTGCTCTCTGATTGGTTCCTGCTGGTTTCGTATATATTCAGTGACAAATCAGACCAATGTGGCTAAAACCTTGCCTCCTGACCAATCATGTCGATAAATCACGTGTGACCCTGGATCATATATATATATATTTTAGATGTGTTCGTTGTTGACCTTTTGATTTCAGCATATGTTTTGTAATGATAAAGATCTCAACATGTTTCCTTTCTTTTCCCCCCCTCCCTTCATTTACCTTACTCCCCTATCCTCCTTACTGCCCCCCTCTCCCCTCACTCCTTAAACCCTCCTCCCACATGCCGCCAGACTTCTCGTCCTTCAGCTTGCAAGGCTGCTGCATTGCAGGAGCACACGGAGGGATAAGTGGGCGAAACTCCTCCAGATGCCTGCCGGAGAGAGTGAATTGTGAGCACTCAGTCTCGGTTTGACCCGCCTGAGTTGAAGCCATACAGCTCGTAAAACACAGGGGAGCATCGCATAATGAAAAGTTGAAAATGTTGAAATGCTGCTAATGGGATTTGCTGCTAGCCCTTATTTAAAATGGTTTTGTGTGCAACATCGTACCTGTTCTAGTTTTTAAAAACAAAGCTCTCGAGTCATGTTTGCCTTGTGCTGTGGGGTTCTGCGTGTCCAGATGCATTTGCATAGTTGTTTGCTGATAAGACTTTTCATATTTGGTTAGGTTGGATTTTTGTTTTTTTCAATTCCTTTCTCTCCACCGATTAGAAATGTTTTAGCTTTTGTTTGTTATACTGGCAGGCTGCTTCAGAGTTGAATTGGCATTGAATAAAATATGTCTGGACATGCAGAACATAGTGACCTAAAACTCACCAACACTTTTTTTTTTTTTTTTTTTCTTCAAGTATAAAGTTTGTAGGTTTGTGTTCACATGCTAAGCAGTGACTCTTCTGAAATGATGTAAGTTTTTTTTTTTTTTTTTTTTTTTTTTTTTTTTAAATTTAATGCAGGCTTGTATTGTATACATTTGATGTCTCAGATTTTCAGCACTGAAACAGCCCAGGATGTTTGTCTTTACATAGAAAAATCATCCAGATAACTAATGTACACATTTTCATTTAATACCCCACCCCTCCCAATTTTTGTGTATTTTGCTCCTATGTTGGTGTATACCTCCATCAGTCTTTGTAACTGCTTTTTTGACCCTTGAAGAACTCCCATCTCCCTCTTTCCCTCCACCTTTGTTCATTTCTTTTTTTTTTTCTTTTTCTTTTTTTTTTAACTAGTTTTTCGTAGAATCTTCTCACTTTCTCTTCTTCACCCCTCCCTGCATGATGTTTCAACCTCTCTCCTCTCCCCTGACTCTCTAACCAGTATTTCTCTTTTGTCATTCTTACCCTTTTTTTCCTCTTATGTTGGGTATGTTTGTGACTGCCGTGTGCAACTCTCACTAGTAAGTATTGTATCCTGTCTGCAGTGCTTTTAATAGTTTGTGTTGCAGCACTTTAACAACTGAAGCTGAAGGTCTATCTGCAATGCCCCCTCCCTATCCCTCATTCCCATGGCTACATAGATCTGATAGGATAAACTGCCATTTTGTAAATATTGTGTACATATCTTTTGGAAAGACGTCTAATAAAAAAAAAAAAAAAATAGTACAGAGATCACATACTGTCTTGCGTTTTTATTGGAGTTGATTGATTGTGCTCCACTGAACTGCTAGATTTCAGAGTTGGTTGCAAACAGTTTATTATGAAGATGTTGAATGATGGCATCTGTGATAAAGCAGATCAGCTAGCTGACTAAGCACGATGGTTTAATGTTCATTCATATGGTGATAGTTTTTACTTTAACCAACACATATTAAAAAGCCTTGAGAGCAGCTGGAAAAAAGTTAGTGTGGAAGGTTAAAGATGTAGAAAGTGCAGCAGGAAAAAAATCATTTTGTCATGCAAACAGCAAAAGGCATATAATGGCAAAGGACAGTTCAGTTTAAAAATAGCAAGAAAGCTGGCAAACGAAAAATACTAAACGCTAAAAGAAATACTACTAAGAAGAAAAAGGGCAGAAGCAGAGCAGCAAAACGGTACAGAAGAAATTCACACGAGGAAACAAACGTGGAGTAAAGAAGTTGTTGCATAAAACACTTATAAGACTTAATAAGAAAAGATTAAAATGCATTGCTGATCTCACACATGAGGTGAAACTTACAAAGGAAATGAAATAAAGGCCAATAATCTGGAAGTTTAGAGAGTGCAGAAAATAGAAAACAGGCCCAGGACGGTTTTCATACATGTAGAGCATGAATACTGGCACTGAGTGTTAGAAGGAGGAGGGAAAAATACGAGAATGATGCAACTAAACAGTAAGCAGTGAAATCACACAAAGAAAATAAAAGAAGGGTTTGTTTGGGTTTTTTCTATAGCATTGCCGATGTAATGCCTGATGGTATCAATCCAGACTCATTCCAACTACACGTGTGATTTTCACTTTACAATGTGTGTAGGTCATGTTGCCACAGAAGAAAAACCAGAAACCCAGGGAGTGAGGAGAAGCAGAATAAATAAAGAACAGAAGAGATAGAGGAGAAAAAAGTCTGATTTATTCAGAGGTAAACATCAAACAAAGCAGAAAAGAGTGAAACAAAGCCAAGAAGAACTAACTGATACAAGAAAAGAAGTCATTTAGCAGTAAAGGAGAGTAAAGGAGAAAAGAGGGACAAAATACAGGACAGTGACCCTCCGGTCATCAAAGCTCAAGCAAGGTAGCGAGGAGTGAAGCCAGAAAACAGAAACTACACTGTGTTAGGATTTATGAACAGAAAGGTAGGAAAGGACTCAAGAAACTGCAATCAAGGATTAAATGTAATGGCTGTATGAAAAGCTAAACATGTAGATTTAGAGGTAGATTGTTAGAAATAAAAATAAGTCCAGCTGATAAACATTATTTCTGTGTTTTTAGTTGCAATATCAGTGTCGCAGCCAAATCTCTCTCTTGATGTTGAAACTCACAGACATTCCCACACACACGCACTCACACACACACACACTCAGTAGTGCCAACAAAAATAAATCATTTAAAATTGTACAAAATGTTTTTTGCACAGTTTGACCCCTGAAAAAAAATCCCAAATTATTAAACACAAGAATCTCACAGTATTTTTTAACCACTTATCCATTCTTAAAAAAAAAAAAAAAAGCAAAGCATTAAAAGGTTTCAAGCGACAGCGTCTCCTACGTATTCTCCAGCAGAGCGGATGGTAAGTGGGTCCTACAGTATTTTAACCTTCAGTCTGTTTAGTCTCCCGAGGAGAGGTTGTGATGGAGACAGGAGGTGACACCACGTGTGCCACATTTCCGAGGTTGTTTTTAAGGATTATTGTAATCTGCCCTGCAGTGTCCCAAAGTTCAACAGAGATGCCCGACGACCCCGCCCTTCACCGGGCCTCAGTAGGGGGTGAAGCGGTTGTATCCTCCTCTGTACAAACTGGCCTGTTGACAGTAGTAGGGTGAAAGGTGCAAGTTAACCACCGTGATGTATTTCTCAAGCTTTGTTTACTCTGATAGCTGCTCACCATTGTACCGACCCCATATGTTGTTGGTCCGACTGAGTGGTGATAGGCCTCTGGAGCGTAAACCCGTCCATATCTGTTTAAAAAAAAAATAATATCACGACTCCAATTAAACTTTGTTTCTTATTAATTTATCTGCAAATGAAATTCTGCAAATTCTTTATGATTAATGAAAGCCAACTGAAGTCAGGCATGTATGTGAATTTTTTTTACATTTTGTGAATATTCTGCCATGATTAATGTGAGCATCCAGCACTGTAATAAGTTATGTGATGGAAACCAATCAAAAGCACATTTGGTGATCTTACAAAAACAGTACTTTGGGTGTTATTATGATATTGTTATCCTTGGAAGAGCCACACATCCCTTTGAGGTTGTATTTGGAAGGCCATCCGGCATAAAAATCTGCCAAAACAAACGTGGATCTGCCCACTGTGGCGACCCCTACTAAGGGAGCAGTTGAAAGCTTCTTCTTCTACTAGCAGTTTGTGTGTTATTGGTTAATTTAAAGCTGCTTAACAAGGCCCACAAAATCCTTGAGATAAAAACAAGAACATCAGGTGGGATCTTTGAGCTACACAGGAACAAAAAACATGAGGTTTTTTATTTTACATACTGTGTCCACTCACAGTAAATGTTACAAGATAAATTCCTGACTGTTTGAGAAAATCCAGATCTTTACTTCCTGGCACAAGGCAGAATATTTTCAAAAGCTGTGTTGATCTTGATAAAAGTTACAAAAGCCAAGTTTGAGTTCAAAGGGTGAGCTCTGTGTAGGTAGGAAGACATTTTCATGGGAATAGCCGAAATACTCCAAATAAGTTTTGTGTGTCTGCTCAGGTAAAAGCGGTATATACTATTAGGCACACAGCTGCTCAGTGGTACTGCTGAGGCTCAAACAGAGCATCAGAATGAGCAAGAACATTCATCTTTGTGTACATTGTTTGTCTGTTTACCCATCACTGTAGGTCGCTGTGGCAGCAGATGCTGACTGAGCCACTCTGTATGCTGCAGGGTATCCGCCCTGCATGGGAAAGATGAAGCAACAATAAAGCAGCAGCAACTGATTGACTGATTAAAAAAGTAAAGATATGAGTAGAGTTCAGCTGCGTACATAGACTTCTGCTCCATACAGTCCATCCTGATACACAACCCTGAAAAAAACAATAAAACATTATCAAAATGAAAGTAATTGGATATAAAGCCGACACCGGTGCTCAGAGTCTTACCCAGGGTAGGTGGGGACAGCAGCAGGTGTGGTTGCAGTGGAGCGAATTGTGTTGTAGACAGCTCGACCCCGACCACGCAGCGCTGAACCGCGGTAGGCCAGCGTAGGAGTCGCTACAGGGTACGGAAAACTGGCAACTAAAATAGAGGAGAGGGAAAAAAGCAGCAGGAGGAGTGAAATGGCAGTGCTGATCATCTCTTCAGAGCAATATGTCAGCATGAAAGAGGGAAACGTTTAGTTACCTGTATAGAGCTCAGGTGCGTACATGGCCCCCATGACCGGGTTGATCTTCCAACCGGAAGCTACAAAAACAAGGCCTCTATTAAAAAACAAGCTCCAAAGATTAGTCAGGACCCAAATATTAATGAGAAGTTTCTTACTTGAGATTTCACCGTTCACGAGAGGCGTTTGGGGTTTCTTGGTAACTACTCGTGCAGTGGCATTATTAACCTGGGGATAAAATAATAAGGATAATCACGGAATCACAGAGATAATCACAGAACAGTTAAACCTAGAACACAAAAGCTGGGTGATTTCCACCCACGTGATCAATAAATATCACTTAGGTATAATGTCCAAGGGAAGTTACAGGGTCATAAATACATTTATAGTGAGGTGGCCATTTTTTGTTCTCTCTCCCACTGCTGTCACTCATTCAGGGAGACTCTGCCTTCACTGTACGAGGCTCCCATGTCCCTGAAATTGGTGGCCGGAAGAAAAAGATCCCAGTTCCATTTTTTAAATTATATTTTATTAATGTTATTTATTATTTTTAAGGATTTTTTTCCTCTAATTATTCCTTAATTTTTCACTAGTTTAAGAGCCTTTTTATAGTTTCCCCTCCCCATTATATGTTGTATGGGGGAAATAAAAGAAAAGTACTTCAGTTTACCATGTATTATATTTTTGTGCCTGAACATATTTTTATGTTTTATTGAGTATATTATATTGGGTAAAACAAAACTGCACGTTTGTTTTCTAGTTTTAAAAAAGAAATGGGGAAATCTCGCTTTACCTCGATCTTCCTCCCTTCCACGATTGTCCCGTTCAGCTTTTCTCTTGCTCTGTCAGCCTCGGTAGCATTCTCGAAAGTGACGAATCCAAAGCCCTGTGTGTTTGCACGGTTATATGTTTACTGATGAATGATTCCCACGCTGGTTTAAAAGCACTGATCATATTTCTGAGCTGCTCACCTTTGACCCCCTCTCATTGAAGATAATCTCTACATCGAGGATCTTGCCAAATTGCTGAAAGTGTCAGAGCAATTTTTACAGAATGGAAATTGTTGGATTCAATATGAAAACATGAGCTCTGTGTATGTGTGAAGCTCAGAAACGAGGTGACTGTCATACCCCAAACATCTGGCGGAGGTCTGGGTCTCTAAAGCGAAAGGGGATGTTCGAGACATGGAGGCGTTTCGGTTGGGTTTTACCTGACCCCTCTTCCTCGCTACCGCTTCCTGCCCCGCCCCCCGATGACACGGACACACTGAGAGACTGGGGGTCAGAGGTCACGGGGACCAAAGAGTCCTCCTGACAGTGAGAAAGCACGAAACAGGACAAGGAGGCAGAGGAAGAGGAGGAGGCAAGCAAGTGGATAGAGGAAGAATGGACGGGAAGAACAAAAAAAGATGGAAAACAAAAGATGGAGAGGGTGTGAATGAGGTGGGACAGATGTGAAGAAAAATTGGGAGAGGGCATCAGTAGAAAAGCAAAGAAGGAAAAGAGAAAAACAAACAAACAACAAAGTAAATTCAACAAATTCAACATGTTCCAGAGAATTTCATGTTTAGGTAAAAACTCCAGTTGCGTAAGCATCACATGGCATTAAAGCTCAAAGATCACTTTCATGAGATCAAGTGAACCAAACCAAGTTCAACCAGCATTCAGCAACCAGTGAACCTTCTCAAGCAAATGTAAGGAGGCGTGGAAGGGGCTCCAGTTTAGTGAGGCGTCGTTGAATACATGCCTGTAGGAGATTAGGACAGTGACGCTAACAATAAACGCCAAATGTCTGGTATTAAAACTGCTCATTCCAGCCGTCGTGAAGAGTGAGAAGTTGTTTTAAGCTGTTTTCAGACTCTAACTCAAAGTTTCCCACAGTGGCTCTAACAACTACTTGTTTTACCTTAGCATTAGAGACATACCTGTGCTAGATTAACTTATATAAACTGCCCCATGCAGAAAAATTCAAGAACTAATGTGCCAAAACCAAAACATTCACTATCCCACAATGCACCACGATGCTAGTGTGTGTGTGCATGTATGAGCATATATATATGTGTGTGCAGGTGTGTTGGCCAACCAGCATTGTTCAACCGTTGCAAGAAAAGTGGTTAAAAATATATAGATTTGAAAGAAAATCTGCAAAAAGGGAAACAAACTAAAACCAGTGAGCTTCAGCAGCAAGAAACAAAAGGAAGAGGAGGAGCAGGGAGCACAAAAATTAACGTGAAAAAGAAAAATTACTGGGAGATGTGCTACTCTAATAAGAAATAAGATTACACTCCCAAGCCCTGAGTATTAGCAGTCTAGTACCACGAGGCAGATAAGGAGTGAAAAAGGCTTCAGTAAACAAGGCAAAGAAGGTGCACAGAAAGGGGACAGAGTTTAAAACTGAAGGGTCAGTCTGGGGTGGGGGGTCACGGTGCTGCTTTTTTGCCAAAGGTTAAAGGTCGTTCGTCAGGGGGCATCATTAATAAGAAGGAGACAGACAGAGAGAGGTACAATAACACATTCATACAGACATATAAATGCACACAGGCTACTACTGGAGTACACTACACTGGCTCGATGTGGCTTCAACTGTAGACAGCAGACCCACACACACGCACACACACGCACATACAGGCCAGAGTGGAGGGGGGGTACAGGGGGACAGAGGGTTGAGTTGGGTGGTGGTGTCATTGTCACGATGCAGGATTGAGTTCTGGACCTGAGCGATATTTCAGACGGGGGAAAGGGGGGGAATCATCCGGTCAGCCTCACCCCGCCCCCCCCTTTTTGACCCCCTCCCTCCGTGGCGACGTCTCAACTTTCCCCGAAAATCATCACGGACCCGAGTATGTCTGGGACTCTAGTGATAAAATATATAAACGGGGCCATAAAACACCATTTATGAGAGGAGGAAGGGAGAAGCAGGACACAGAGCTGACCTGCCACACAGATCAGACGGCTCTGCGTGTGTCAGAGTAGATGTTTCCATGTCTGAAGGAGACTTCTGCACTGCAAAAACAAAACAGTCACACACATCTCTGACCACATAACTCATGTCTACATGAATAAGAAAAAAAATTTGCTAATCCGTTAAGAATATTTAAACCTGTTCCAAGGTGAAATCACATCTTCAAGTAACCACTTCTGCAAGGTCCCAAAAGATTGGTTCTGTTCATCTGGATGAACCGTTTTCAGTGGGAGAAACGTTTCGTCACTCATCCAGGTGACTTCTTCAGTCTCAGCTGACTGCAGGTTTCCCCAACCTTATAAACAGTACATTTGTATAATGACTGAAACTAGCACCACTGAATAAACAGTGGGCTGTGATGTCAGTTCCTTGAGCATTAATATGCAAATTGTCATTGATCAACAACCACTGATCAAGGACGAATGATCAATGGTCATGAGTACCATTCACAGAGTTGGGGAATGGCTGCAATCACAGCATGATGAATCAAACACTGATGCACTAAAAAAACAAAATATATTTTTTATATTTTGTCAGGATGTTCACTAAACACTCCAGTTTTTAGAAAATAGAATTTTAAGGGTAGTCAAAGGAGCTTGCAAAGAAAAGCGTCTGGACTTCTTTAAGTTGTTTGAAGACGTTTCACCTCTCATCCGAGAAGCTTCTTCAGTTCTAGGGTCAAATGGCGGAGAGTCCCAGATTTAAACCTAGTGGGAGTTTCCCCCCAAAGAGGGACAAAAGGACCCCCTGATGATCCTCTAATCACATGAGCCAAGGTGTGAAAACGGGTGTGGGTCCCAATCAATATTTCAGGCTTTACACGGTTAAGATAAGTTTTTTCAAAATAAAATAATAAATAAAATAATAAATACGTTAGACCTGGGAAGTGACAATAGGTCTCTGCAGGCAGTGTGAGTCAAAATATTACATTATTAAAAAAACAAACTTTCTCTCATGTGTGTTGCTGTTTTTTTAATCAATTCAGTGAGAGTGACATGGTAAATTTTGCTTTTAAACTGTAAAGCCTGGTTCTGCTGGTTGTCTCTTCCTGCTAAAAAGGTTTCTTCCCTCTCATATTGCAGGGTATTTAGCTTACAGTATTAAGGCCCTTGAGGCAACTGTTACTGTGAATTTGTTATTGTAAATGAGCTTGAAATTGAATTCAAATTGCTAATTAGGAATAATGCAAGTAGCCTACAGCTTACTGGTGGTCATTATTCTGCAAGTAGGCTAACAAAAAAAAATCACTTTGATTTTAACCTGATGGCAGCACAAGATGGAAATTCTTTAGAGCCCCTCAAGTTCCGAACTGTTTAATTGTATAATATAGTTTATTACAATTTCCATAAGATTCCAGCAGCATATCCTCTTCTTCTTTCAGCTGCTTCCTTTAGGTGTCACCACAGCGGATCGTCAGCCTCCATCTCACCCCATCCCCTTCTTTCTTCTTTCACTGCATCCATGAACCTCCTCTGCAGTCTTCCTTACAACAGCATAATAATAGATATAATGCATCTAATCAAGTTTTTCCTCAGGATGCCACATTCCTGTTACTCTTGATGCTCTTGCACACTGATAAAGGATTATATGGTGCATAGTCTGCAGCAGATTTCCTGCAGTTTCCTGCTGATGACACTAAAGTGAAGATATATGCAAGAGTAACAGGAATGTTTATGTTTGACTGCACTGACACTCTGAGGTGAAAGTAAAACAAGATATTTAGCTTGTGCTCACGAGAAAAACATCACCTAACAGGACTTGGGGTCTTTCCTCTAATCAGCATGTCCTTTAAAAACCCAGAAGATTAGTGGCCTGTGAATTGTAACAACAATTCCTCATCGTTTTATCAAGTTATTTCATTCAAAATCAAGAGGAAACATCAGGCAGCTCATAAAGACTGAGGCCAGTGTGACCTGTTTGTGCATTATTGTGTTCTCTGTTATTGTAGGGTCTTTATCTTACAATATAAATGGAAATTAAAGACGCTCCCACAGTGCACCAATGCTGAAGTGGTACAGGCCACACACAGAAAGAGATCAGCAGCAACCAGAGACCACAGGGTGTCAGTGAAATTCATCAGTGTGGTAACTGCCAGTATGAGTAAAGGACACAGCTGCCACACCACCGGCAAGATTACACTGAAACATTTGAGGTAATAAACAAGAGGGTTATCTACGCAACCAGCCAGGAACAGCTGCAGAGCAATGACTTTAGATTCAACTGAGGCTAAAATTATAATGCAGGTTTCTTCCCTTGATTTAATAAAAATTTAATTTGGTTTTTAAAAGAATATGTAAAGCAAATTTGATGGTAAACAGGTTGAAATAATCTTATCGCAGTAGCAGAATGAAGACACAAATTATGTATTAATAATTCTCTTTAGTTTCAAAAACCATTTGTTGATACATTTTTAAAGATGCAATCATTGTTTATCCTGTACCAGAAATGATTTCATCAGACAAATCACAAAAGCCTGACATGGACTTTATAAACATCCTTCACATAGCTTAAACTGTAAACTGTAAGTATCAGCACAAAGTTCGAGCGGCGATCTGGAAAGGTGATCAGTTTTATTGACACTTAAATGAGACCTGGGGGAGGGAGAAAGGAAAAGTGGGCATTTATTTTCATCAATAAATCCCTTATCAGCTGCCTCGACATTTTGCTCCACAGAGGGTGACAGGCATTTCCATACAAGGACACCGCGGTGGACATGGGGCTCTAAATATAGAAGGAAACCCTATCTGGGCCTGTTGCTCTGCAGAACATGTGAAAGTACTACCTGTCAACTTACTGACGATCATGTTTTATTGGCCTGGAACATCAACATTTGTCACAGACCGCTCTTACCGTGTTGCCAGATGTCAGAGAGTCGCCCCCATCGTGCTGAGGGCCCTGATAGACTCTGAGCTGGGGATGTTCCTGGTACTCTGAGCTCGGATGTGCAGAGCTAAAGTCGAGAGTTGGCAGTCTGCTGGCGGACGTTGGGGGACCTTGACCTGGTGGGGGGTAAGAGGGAGGCGGGGCATAGACCTGAGGCAGGGCAGGGTCTGCGCTGCCTGGGGCAGCCTCCTGAGTGGGGGCCCCCTGAGGAAAAGAGGAAGAGGGAGACGAATGAGCCACTCATGCCAGAATATGACAGCGTAGATGTAAACAAACGAAACACAAGATGCTGTTGTTGATCTTCTGTTTTTACAATAAAACAAACTGCATAAACACGCTGCAGTGACACTGTGATCTTTAATGAAGATGACAGATACACAAATACCACAATAAATGATTGTTCCACCCAATTTTACACATCAGTTTAACTGTCAGAAGTAGTAAAATGCTGTGAAATCTCTTAAATAATCTGATAATAATAACCATAGCAAAAGATGTTTTTAATAGTAATAGTAAGACAAAATACAAAGCTAAATAAGCTTACTGGTAGGTTGCGGTGTTTGGAAGAGGTCACTAAATTACCTTATATATTTACCTATTCTTTTTTAAATAACTGTCTTTTGTGAGTTTGTTTTTTGTGTGTGGTAATAAAGAAATAGTAAATTATCCTTGAAAAATACATCTGATGACCAGTCCTAAACACTACATTTCTTTTTGCTTATCCAAAGCAACATCCAAGTATAGATATAATTAAAAACATCTCTAATATTAAGACATTTCTCACAATTGTAATAACTGATTCATTCATTAATGCCAAACGTGGAGCTCATTGTTAAATTTAACTCTTTCTGTTTTTCCCATTACAAATGACAGATTTGGCACTTGAAAACAATATTTATGTCCAAAATGTTGACTTTATGTAGTACAATGTCATGTAAAATTATTGGAATCTCATCAGATTCAACAGCCACAGGTATGTTTTAAGTCTCATAGACTTTAGAATCTCTAATATCCATTTTAATTAAACAACAAGCAGAGCAGACAAAAAGCACAACTGTTTACTTAAAAACTTTTTTTTTTTTTTTTAAAAAAAGCATAACAAATGTTTGTCAGGAGCACATTTCTACTAAATATAAGGACCGATAGTATGAAACAGACCTTCTAACCCGCTGCTTCATAAAACTACCTTTAATGAGAAAAACAAGATTAAACAGGAAAACAGGACCTCCTCCAAACCAAATGTAAGCAGTGGTTTGGAGGAAACTCCTGCGCAGTTTCCATTCAAGTGAGGTAAAAAGCAGAGAAATAAAAGCGGTCTTACCCCCTTACTGCATTCCTCGATCTCTGATGCATTGTCTAACAACTGCCGCATGTTTTAATGCCAGCTGACCACCCGCCCACCGCACCATAAGTTCTACCCATCCACCAATCATCAAATGATTGCTAGAGGAAAAGTGACCGGGGGTGGGGGGTGGCTGTGGGTGGGGGAGGTGTTCCACACCAGCTGTGGACATCTGTAACTGTCAGTCACCTTGTTGCTCCCACAAAGAGCCCAGAGGGCCCCTCTAACCTACTCATGAACACAGAAAGCGTACGGAGCTTCCCCCCCAGGATTAAGTATTTATGAATGTGTGTGCTCCTGCTGAGGGTGCATCGCGCTAAATGTCGCCTCCGAGAATATCGGACCTGACAGACACGGTTTTATTACCGCAGAGACATTTTCATGAACATCTACTTCTCTTTGTGTTGTGTGGAGTGGCTCAGTTGCCTTTTAAGAAACAGAGGACTTTACAAGCACAACAATGACATCAATGTTTGGGTTGGGTGCGAGTGAAGTGCTTCGCTGATCTTACTAAATCATGACCACACAACAGAAAAAACAACAAAGTGAACACATTTACCCAGCTGTCAGACTACAGCATACTTATACTGCTTACACTTGAATTTCTGATGTTGAGCTTGCTTTATACTGTAAACCTACCGCCGCCTTGTTTTGGACCCAGCCATGCTTCAGGAAGGCCGAGATGCATCAGTGATTCAGTGTTAAAGATCCCACCACATCAACATGACAGTCTGCACTCCCTGACAACGTCTGGCAGGAGATATGAGTCCACGTGTCACACACCAGGAGACTAAGAAACACAGTCTGTGCAGTCTCACCTCTTCACACTGACTGTCTACGTATATGTTGTATATATGCCGCCTTCTGTACTGTTATATATGTATTTAAACTTTCTGATTTATTGCTTTATATCTTGTGTTAGGACTTCCAGCTGAAGCATTTAACACAACAGTTCTTGTATAAACAGATGAGAGATCTGTGACGGGCCTTCTCAGACTTTCAGGAGACAGTGAGTTCTTACAGGAGGGAAAATTTTCCAAGGACCTCATCGCAACAGTAACACTGAGTGGCAGATTCTTACTATTGGAGCTGTTCGTACTCTAAACTTTTCCATCTTAATACTTCAGACACATGTGACATGATATGTTTCAACCACATGAAAGTTTGTGCTGATCATGAAGATAATGTAAAGTGCCCGTATGTTCATTCTGATGGTGGACAGTCCTCATTTAAAGATGTACAATAATGCTGCAGCACAATGTTCAGATGAAATTATTTTGTCTTGGCTTCCGGATACGACTTCACAAATCTAAGAACATTTATTCTGGAAGACAATCCTGGAAAATCCTCACATTTGTGAGGATTCCCCCACAGTAACTGGGAATATTTCTATTAGAGCACTGATACTTTCACTTAATCACCGGATCAGAGGATACCCTGAGTTACCTTACAAGCAAAATGCCACAAGTGTGTCAGCTGCCTTCAGGATTTAAAGGAGTCACGATTAAAAAAATCTCTATCCCACGCCAGCTCATAATGGCTGGCATAGCTCTGCTGGCTGTTGTACTGAGAGGTGTGAAACATTCAGATTTGTTGACGCAAGGTTTGAGATGAAGGAGAAACTGGTTGTATAAGCAAGGAAATGGTTGTCAGTCAGACTCTTGTTGGCTTGGAGGATTTCATTTGACCACTCTCTGTTGGTTTGGAGGAGGATTTTTAATAAAGTGTGCACTCTCAACAAACCAGATTTGACATTAAAGCAGGCTTCACCCTGATAATTACTGAATGAGGAAAAGTTGATGGAGATGATTCATCTGCAGCTCTTACTCGTTATTCAAGAGAAATATTTAAGTTTGAACCAGAGCTGAAAGATAGGTATTGAGGCGCCGTCCAACTCTGAGGCCGTTCTTAACTCTCGCACTGGAGCTGGAACATGTTTCCAAATATGTCGACACAACTTGCACCTGCACTCTGTCCTACTTATCAGAAGAAACGACGATCTAGCTGCTCCGACCCTCCTCCGAGATATAAAAGCGATGTTGAGCGAAGAAAATGCATCTGTTAGATATCACTATCAACTCTCCCCCCACCTTACAGACTAACTAACTAACCAGCCACTGTGTCTGATTCAGCACCACAGTCTCAACACGAGACTCCTCACGGGCTTGTTTTTTATTATCATTTGCCATTTGTTCCCCCTCTCTCGCTCGTCTCCTTCCTCAGCTGCTGGCTTGCGGTCAGAGGTCGACGGCTTGGAGCCAGGTGCTTGCTGGGACAGCTGCCACGGGATTTACACAAGACGAAGCTGACTGCAGATGTGGCCTTTTGGTGCTGGCCGAGTTACAAATGTTAGCAACATGTAGCTTATTAAAGTGTAACACAATATTCCTTTTTTTCATCCATCCATCTGCTCATTCTGCACATCCCGGTTCCTCCTATTGAGAGACACGACAGGCTTTTTGTTTATATTGCTGATAAAAAAAAAAGAAGAAAAGATTGCTGATAATGAGGAGAGAGGAGTTTTACAAGCTGCCAAATGTTGTGTTAAAACAGATGCTCCACATCAGTCATAAAGGAATTTCCCCAGCACTTGGAAATATGACACTTTTAAAAAGGGAACAATTGCTGGATTGAAGTGAAGGATTAGAGCATTTCGGTACGCTGTATACTGTGTATATTGTTGTACTGACAATAAAGTTCTTGAATCTTGGAAGATCTAGCTGGGGCTTCAGACTATTTACTTCAGTGCCAGTCACCTTCAAATAACAATTCTTTCTGCATCTGTTTTCCATAAACAGCTCTCTGAATCTTATGAAATAAGTCAAGGTTACCCCGGAGGAGCCTAATATTCAACATTTAAATGCACAACAGGCTGGTTTCACATATTTATCTTAAGCACAGCTCACTACAGGACACAAGACAGGTGACAGACCCTCTTCCTGTGATTATCTGCTCAGGAGAGGAGGGCTAAAAATACAGCTGGTGTGAAGCACAGAGACAAGGTAGAGAGATACTAAATGAGCTATGGCATTAGTGGCATGTCAGGGACACTTGCTGGTGGACTAAAGACTAAAAGTGTATGGCCTGGAAGTCCTGAGGTCAAAATGGGTGGTCAAGAATGACTGAGCTAAGATTCTGTGGGACTCCTAGATACAGACGGACAAAATGTTGGTGGCTAACCAATCGGAATAGTGAATAAATAAGACATTTCACAACTAGCACACTTCACACAGATCCTGTTGCATATTAAGCAATGCATCGATAGACTGAATTAGATTAAACTGTGACGTAGGGCCTTTTGGCTTCTTCTGCTCACTGGAAAATGTTTTAAGTTTTACAAAATACAGGGATTTTGTCTGGTAATAGGAATAAGATCTTTTTAGTTTAATCATTAAGCAAAATCATACAAAGGTGCTGATTTAAATGTCCAATTATTTGATTATATTTCTTAATGTGAGTATTTGGGTAAATAAAAGAATAAATATAACAACCAGAGCTCTAGAAATGCAAAATAACTGACATTGAGATTAAGAATTGTAATAATAAATAATATTATTTTGTTGCATAAAGTTATAGTTCCCCAGTAGATGATTTCAGGGATGTTCCCTAGGGGGGAAAATCTCAGTATTTATGTGATAATGTCTGGCCACAGAGTAAATCAAGAGGTTTACCTGAACTATGCTGGGGTAGCATGTGGTTGCCTGTGGGTAGACGGGGAGTCCATAAGGCTGGAGGATCACAGTGGGTGAGGAGAGCATAGCCCAAAAACCACACACGAGGAGATGAGGAACGGAGGAAAATGGGAGGAAAAGGAAAAGGAGAGCAGGGGGAAAGGAAGGGTTGATGTACACACAGAAGAGCAGGCGATCAGGCTGGAAATTTTTTTTAAAAAGGGAGGAAAAATCCCAAATGAAGGAAACAGAAACTCCAAGAAAGTGAGGGAGGTGGGGAAAAAAAGACCACGCTTAAGACTTTTGCTTCACCTCGAAAATGAAGTCAAGCAAGAAAACACAAGAGAAACCCCCAAAACACCCGGAAAAGATGGGATTTAGAGCAGTGAAAGAGAAAGCCAGTGAGCTTCTGTGTGTCCATCAGTTGATCATGCAGCCTGACAGACAGAAACACATGGTCAGGGTCCCATTTCAGAGTTATATAAATAGTCACCCATGTCCTTCTCTCTGAGTTTACCACCTTACCTCCCTCACTCTCACTTTGTAAGAGGAGATCTGTGACCACTCAGTCAAACCTCTGTGCAGAGTGAAAGAAGCAGGCCTTTCCAGCCTCTCTGTGCACATTGAAGCTGTGTGTTATACCATCTATGTAATGACATGAGGCCTGTTCGTGATTCAAGCGCATAAACAAACTTCATCTTAACTTCTTCCATGTGTTCAGGTTGTGCTCTTCGCTTTGACCAACAGAGAGCGACAAACCCAGCGGGCCCGACTTCCGTTTGGACGGTGAGAGGCATCATGGGATATGTAGTGTGCTCGCAGGCCCTATAAATGATTATGGACTTCCTTTAACTTCCTCTTTACTGCGCGAGCCTGAGCGAGACAGGTACGGTTACCATCCTCATCCTTACCAGCAATACAAACCTAGTGTATTTGGACCTCCACGTTGAAAAACAGTCATAGGACATGAAACTAAACTTATGCCTGTGTCGATTGAAGACCTGCATGTGGTTTTTTTTAACGCGTTTTTAAACGAAAAGCGCTTAAGCTAAGCTAATGCTAGCTGCTAACATTAAACAACGTGGTGCGGTGTAGCTGCGGCCTAGTCTTAGGGATCCCCGGTCTGTTAAACGTTTGTACGCGACTTATTGTAGTTTCAGAAACATTTAATGAAGCGCATCCGATGTATCAGTGTTTCTAGTCAATTCGGTCCTTACACATTACCCTTGTCTTCATAAACCATACGATCGTGTGGCAAATCTGACCGATACAGTTGAAGCATGGAAGTAATAGTGACAGTTGTAGGTCCCTTTAGCCTGGTAAAAAGTTAATGTCTTTTTTTTTTTTAATTATTCAGTAAACGCTTTGAAAAACGGAACTAGACTGACAGATGGAGAGCCTATTTGGCTTAATTAAACTGACTCTACTTTTTGAGGTTGACTTGATTGTCTTAGTTGTAAATTGTAACATGAGTTATTGCTGAACGTGCATAATGTTTGCCTTTAAAATGTCTTCTGTGCACAAGATTCAAATAACATGTCAACCTTGAATAACCTATTAAAAGTGTAAAATGGTATAAATCTTATATGTAGCGTCCCCCTCATTGTAATTTCTTGGTTTTGCAGGCACTTATAAGCCATCATGCCCGTTGCCAGAAGCTGGGTTTGTCGTAAGACATATGTCACCCCCCGCCGCCCCTTCGAGAAGTCCCGTCTCGACCAGGAGTTGAAACTCATTGGTATGTTTTCATTTTCATAACTTCCGTCCATATATATATTTCAAGGCATACCCTTTAATGAGCTATACTAAACTGATTACGGCGTTTCATCTCCCTTTAAGGCGAGTATGGGCTGAGGAACAAGCGTGAGGTGTGGAGGGTCAAGTTCACCCTTGCCAAGATCCGCAAGGCTGCCAGAGAGCTGCTCACTCTGGATGAGAAGGACCCAAAGCGTCTGTTTGAAGGTGGGTAGGATGAGTTAAAGCTGGTTTGTGTTGGCCGATGATTTAAATATATAAAGTGTCAGACTTCACCATGGTGTCACGAATTCCTCGTCAATGAGGCCAATATTCCTGCTCTGCATAGATTTTTGAACACGTCTCTGTGGTTGTATGTTTAAATGACGTCTTGTGTATATGTGTGGTTTTCCAGGTAACGCTTTGCTCAGGCGTCTGGTGAGAATCGGTGTGCTCGATGAGGGTAAGATGAAGCTTGATTATATCCTGGGCCTGAAGGTCGAGGATTTCTTGGAGAGGAGGCTTCAGACACAGGTCTTCAAGCTTGGACTTGCCAAGAGCATCCACCACGCTCGTGTCCTTATCCGCCAGAGGCACATTCGGTAAGCTCAAAGCACATAATGGGCTCAGTGGGGTTTTTTTTTTGTTTTTGTTTTTTTTGATGGACTCATGAGAACCTGTCGATGCTTCCTCTTCCATCAGAGGACCACCAACCTGTAACACACCCTGTTGACAACAGTTAAGATTTTCATCAAGGTCAATTCGGTATCAAAACCGTATACCTTGTCAGTAGACATTGCCCAGAGCCAATCCTGCCGCCGAGGGCGCAGACAGTGCCACAGTGTTGTGGCCGTCAGGTAAGGTATGGGGGATTGCACCTCGGGCAATTGTAGTATTCACTACAGCATTGGATATGAAGTACTCAGGCTGATGATTTAAGTCATAAGTTCAGATTTCCTGTGGTGTCAAGAATTCCTCGTCAATGAAGCCTGCAGTAAATTATACATGTAAAATATTAAAGATTCACACTTTTTCCACCCTGAAAGCTTTTTCAGCTTTTAAACTGCAAAGACAACTCTTAAGTGCAACTGGAAGATGCATCAACATTTTCTAAAGTCCTCCCTTTATTGTCTGTCTTGGCAGTGTGCGCAAGCAGGTGGTGAACATCCCCTCTTTTGTGGTTCGCCTGGACAGCCAGAAGCACATCGACTTCTCCCTGAGGTCTCCGTACGGCGGTGGACGCCCAGGCCGCGTCAAGAGAAAGAACGCCAAGAAGGGCCAGGGTGGAGCTGGAGGAGCTGACGATGAGGAGGAGGATTAAGAAGGATGTTGTACAGGAGTGTTTCTTGATACTTCCTGTTGTGACAATTCTCAATAAAATGTTTGGTTTATCCAAAAAAAAGTAGCTGACTATGCAGTTTTAATAAAATGCAAACTTAAGTTTAAGAGCTTTACTCAAATGGTAGCAAAGTGCTGTACACAAAGAGTCAAATAAGGACATTAAATAGAAGAATACGTAATATTACAGGATACAGCTGACATATGCTGTATCATGGTGATTAAAATGTATTCATATAGCACATTTCAGAAACAATCTAGTGTTTTTGTATCATCCAGAGAAGAAACAACTTTCAGGGATTATCTGCTCATGTGGACCTGTAGACTGGTTAGCTGAGCCTCAGCTGAAGATCTTGTGGTTACTAACGGGTATACTTCTATGCAAGTGTGAAAAGTCAGTGACAAAAAATCTTAAAATAAATTCTAGGTTGAACAGGAAGAATACATTTTGGGGGTTTAGTAGAAAGTGTGGCTGCTGGATTTTTCAATCAAGATAGTGTATGAGATTCAATAGTATGTACTGACTAGATTTCTTTTCGTTTGAGTTAATTTTACTAAGTCTCTTTAACTGTGTGAAACAAAACTTGACACCTGAACTGACATGCTTATTTATACTGAGGTTTTTAAAATATTTTAAAACTATACAGCGTTATAGACATAGAGCTCGGGTATGTAGCTGTGAGTGTGCTAGATGCCAGATTAAGCTGACAACTATTACGTCACTCTTATTCATATTTAGCAACATAGAAAAACAGGAAGTTGAGTTTAAGATTGTTACTGAGGTTAAAGAGCTGTAAAGCTTTGTGTCATCTCCATAGGATTGAAAACTCAAACTAGGCCTGTGGATGACAAGCTCATAGGTCTTATAGTTTTGTAATCTTAACATAAGACTTTAATGATCCTACGGTGAGGGAATTTGTGTTACCTCAGCTCAGGTACAGATGGCAGAAGAAAAGTACAAAAAATACAAACAAATACAAAATAAGTAAACACTATATCCAACAGTAGCATACACAGTATGTGATTATGGATAGAAAGTTGTGGAAATATGCAAGACACAAATTTAACTATTCTACCACTACTATTACTATGTAAGTAATAGATATCTAAAGTATAAACATGTACACGAACACACACATGTACACAATAAATATACATATGGATGATACACATGCATGAAGTGTGACCGTGGATGTCAACAATGTCCAGTGACTCATGACATTGTGATTGAGGAGTTGCTGTTGGGATGAATGATCTGTGAAAGCGCTCCTTCCTGCAGCAAGGGTATTTCAGTCTCTCACTAAAGGAACTGCTCAGCACACTCACAGATTCATGCAGAGGGTGATGTGGGTTGTTCATGATGGATGTCAGCTTTACTAACATCCTCCTCTCGCCACCTCCACAGAATCCAGAGCACATCCCAGCACAGAGCTAGACCTCTGCACCAGTTTGTCAATCCTGCTCCTGTCCCTGTCCGTGCATCCGCTCCCTCAGCAGGCCACTGCAAAGAAAAAGGCAGATGCTACCAGAGTATCATAGAATGTTCTTAACAGAGTCCAGCAGACTCCGAAGGACCTCAGTCTCCTCAGCAGGTGGGGTCGACTCTGGCCCTTCTTATACAGGACGTCTGTATTTGTAATAAATTTGTTTTTATTTTCTCTAGACTCGCTTTTATTCAGTTTAGTTTCAGTTAGTTTTTAGAGTGAGTTTTCTCATTTCAGTTTAGCTTTTTTTTTTTGAAAATGTTTCGTTTTAGTTCAGTTTCTATTAGTTTTAGTTTTTATTAATTATTATTTCATGAAGGGAATATGTCAGGGGCCAGATTTAAGAAACACAGTACAGGTAATACAGTAAAAACACAACTTTATTTTAAAAGCAGTTGACTCAGTCTTGTAGACATCCAACGTCTCAATAAGACATCTATCAAAGCCTTATATAGCAAGTTTTAAATATATATTCGATCTATCCTTCAATCTCAGGAGCTTGCGGGTCCTGCACAGAATCTTAGCTGTTCCTAGGACTGCAGTCTTCTGGACAGAGATCTCAGGTGTTGTTCCTGGGATCTTCTTCGCTTGTCTACCACCACTATGTCCGATTGGTTAGCCACCAACATTTTGTCCGTCTGTATCTAGGAGTCCCACAGAATCTTAGCTCAGTCATTCTTGACCACCCATTTTGACCTCAGGACTTCCAGGCCATACACTCCACAGATGGTCCTGTGTACTACGCTGACATGTATGAGCTGCCTGCTAGCATCTTACACCCTCCTGTTATGTGCTGGATTGTCTCAGAGGCATCTTAACACAGCCTGCACCTGGGGTCTTGCCTGGTGTGATAGACCCCAGCCTCTGTGGATCTTGTACTTAGAGCTTGTTTCTGTGTTGCCATGATTAGTGCCTCCATACTGGATTCCTCGATTGTCTGTAGTGCTGTATTGACCTCCTCTAGTAGACCCTCAGAGGGTGGTGGTTACTTCTACAAGATTACTTCACATAATCTTGGTAACCGGCTACCGAGGGTCCAAGTTTCCAGGTTGGCGATGATCCTATCTTTCAGGTCAGTTCCTCTTGCTCAGTTAGCATGTTAAATGTTAACATGAACTCCCTCGCTGAAACAGATCACATACAGTGGACTTGTTCCCCACCCTTCTTACTACTTTCAGTATTTCTTTTTCATTCTTGCTTATGTGACAAAGGCTTCTGATTCTCAGCGCTCAATAGCCATGGGTCATACATACATACATACTGACTTCAAACTTTTCCACAATTTCTAAATAGTTTTCTTCCCTCTGGTCACATCTCAGAAAACTTTTGTTAGAACACCTTCCACACTTCCACTGATTTGTGGATGGGGAGAAACGCTTTGGGGAGAGACGTCGGGTGGCAGCGGCGGTACGTCACAGACTTAAGGACTATGTCAGGAGGGACTGAGCAGCTCGACGGTTTTTATGTGAAATAAATTATATTTTAGAACCCTATATTTTATATTTCCTTGGTACCTCCACTACTCTTCCCGTTTAAGAAGGGTTTCCCTTTTTAGACTTAGAAGAGACTAATAATTAAAAACAGAACATATATTGTCTTTATCCCGGGCCTGATATACTGATATATGACTGAGCGTCAGCATAGAGCACTCAGGTGTGTGTTAACAAAATGCTACACCTTTCAGGAGAGGATTTCCCAGCAAATTTATCCCAACGCCAAAAGGTGCAATGTTCAGAAAAAACGGCAAAACACCTGATGTCTACATCTCAAACTGTACAGGCCCTTGGTGAACTGAAGCAATACTGGGGAGTGTAGAAGAGTGGATCAAAATTTCTCCACAATAATGTCACAGAATGATATCGTGATAAAGAAAACTGGCTTACCGAGGTTCAAACTATATGTTCGGGCACCATGTCTCGCATATATTTTATTAAGGTTTCATTTTTAAAAAGTCGACACTTTAAATCAGGGGTCCCCAATCCCAGTCCGCAAGGGCCGGTGTCCCTGCAGGTTTTAGATGTGTGCTTGATCCATCACAGCTGATGTAAATGGCTAAATGACCTCTTGAAGTTCTCCAGAGGCCTGGTAATGAACTAATCAATGTGATTCAGGTGTGTTGACCCAGGGTGAGATCTAAAACCTGCAGGGACACCGGCCCTTGTGGACTGGGATTGGGGACCCCTGCTTTAAATGTTTTCGCTTTTAGTGGCATCTAAAGTAGGGTGACCATATTTTGATTTCCAAAAAAGAGGACACTTGGCTCAGTCATGAAGAACTTGCTTAAAGAAACATAAAATCGGCCAGGGCATTTTGACTAGAGACCGGCCCACCAGGTATTATAGGAAAAGCCATAAAGCCTTTGAATGAAAACAAACGCTGTTGTAACAGTGATGTACACTGTCTTGTTAGTATATGTATGATTTCTATACATTTTACATCAGATGAAAACTTTGGTTGTAAGATTCCCTGTTAATGCCCTACCTGGCCCCCCTGACAAAGCTTTGCTAGACCCGCCCCTGCACAGTTACCAGCTGTCAGCTGTAGAAAAGGATCCTGGTGTTATTTGTCTCTCAGAAACAGTTCATAACTTCCCTTCAACTCATTCATGTCACCTAAAAGGTAAACCTGTTTCTCCATCACCTGTTCAGCTCTGATGATTCAGTAAGCTACAAGACCTGGGGCTTCCATACAGCACCTGCATGTGGATCAATAGCTTCCTCTCAGGCCGTAGACAGAGAGTCAGAGTTGGCCATCACACATCCTCAGCCCTGAGTCTCAGCACTGGCTCACCCCAGGGCTGTGTGCTCAGTCCACTGCTCTACTCTCTCTACACACACGACTGCACTCCTCGCCACCACAGCAACATCTTTGTGAAATTTGCAGACGACACCACAGTGGTGGGGCTCATTTCCAAGGGAGACGAGTCTACGTACAGAGATGAGGTGGAGCAGCTGACGTCATGGTGTAAGGCCAATAACCTCCTCCTCAACACTTCAAAAACCAAAGAATTCATAATAGACTTCAGAAGGAAAAAGGCAGAGATCCAACCACTATTCATAAATGGGGACTGTGTAGAAAGGGTGGCAAGCTTCCGCTTCCTGGGAGTCAATATAGAGGAGAACCTTTCCTGGAGTTTGAACACCTCCGAGCTGCTGAAAAAGGCCCAACAGAGACTGTACTTCCCGAGAATTCTCAGGAGGAATAACATCACACAGAGACTGCTGGTGTCCTTCTACAGAGCCACCATTGAGAGTGTTCTAACTTACTGCATATGTATTTGGTACACTAGCTGCACAGGGGCTCAGAGGAAAGCACTCCAAGGGATCATTAACACCGCCCAAAAGATCACTGGCTGCCCTCTCCCCACACTGGAAGTTCTACACAACGCCCACTGTTTTAAAAAGGCCCAAAACATCATAAAAGACACCTCACATCCTGGCCACTCCCTGTTCGAACTGTTGCCCTCAGGCAGACGGTACAGGGCAATCAGAGCAAGGACTAATAGACTCAAACACAGTTGTTATCCAACTGCAATAACACATCTGAATACTACAAAAAAACATGTCCATCACGCCACTCTTGTGTTAATCTATGCACGGTCTGAAGCATGTGTGTGGGAATGTATGTGAATGTTTTACTGTTACATCTTATTAGTATTTTAAGTATTTTAAGTATTCTATCTATTTTATTTATTGAATTTTATTGTTTTATTTATATTTTGATATTGCTAGGGATGATGCAATGATCGGGGACCATTCTTAATTTCGTTGTTCTCGTGACAATGACAATAAAGTTTCTGATTCTGAAGGACATCTCCTGGTTTCATCTTCATGTTTCAAACATCAGCTGATACTAGAAAGTAATATTAAATACATTCTAACAACAGCTGATCAAGCTTAAACGTGCTGCTGTTGTTTAACGCGACATCCGCTGGTTTCTTCTTTCTGGCGCAAAGTGGGCGATAAACAAACAAGAGAGAAAAGCCGATCAGCTGATCACTGATCAGTTTCATGATTGAAGTAGCAACAGGAGAGGGAGGGGAGAGAATGAGAGAAGAAGAGGCAGCTGACAGCGTAAAGACACAGAATAACTCCAGCTTTGTGTCTTTTTCATTGTAGCTGAAGTCCGGGACAAACTGTGTTCATATTCAGCTCAATACCAAATATTGAGTAATATTTTCTCTGAATACGAGACGATTCCGTTTTTCTCTACTAACTAACCTTGTGAATAAAATAAAGTTCACTATCAGTAACATCATAGCACCCACCCAGCTGTATAGAAACTCCGTCATGCTAGCTAGTACGCAGTATGAGTTATTGTAACTGACTGTAAAAAGTCAGCCCAACGAAAATAAACTACACCTAAACTTGGTTTATATCTGACCCAGATAGACTGCAGGTCATAACTTCTTATCTGAAGTTCAGTTCACCTGACACTCGGACCGGCAGCCTCGGGTCTCTCCTCCTCCTGCCTCCACTTTCCGTCATCCACTTGCTGGCCTCTGGGAGCTCCGCCATAGCCACCACCAAACAACTGAGTTATTTACACATCGGCCAGCATCTGGCCAATCCACCACCTTTCATTGTTTATACCGGTACAAAAACAACAACAACAAAAACCATCAGTCCGTAAAAACGAAAAATCACCTTGCCCGGTGGGCCGATGGCCAGTCCAGCTATGGTCATTACGAGGGAAATTTCTTTTGCAATTTGTCTGAAAAGATGGACTTGCGCTTCGGGATCCTTTAAACATCATTAGGCGCGTTGCTACGCGCTGTCTGTCCTGTCTGTGAGCGCACAACAAGCGCTCACAAAGCAGCAGTTCGGGGATGAATGACTTCACACACATGGATCCTCTGTCGGAATATAGTAAAACCGAGGACGGTTGGTCACCCTAATCTAAAGTCCCCTCCATAAATCAAGAAGACAAAAAGGGTTTTGTCCGAATCAGAGTCTGCCCATCTAACTTCATGGCTAGATGTCATCAGTCCCAAAAAGCGCTAAAACGTCTGTCCATGTCAAGCCTGCGTATTGTATCCGCTTAATTTCGACTGTTTTCAAAGTATTTAATAAACAAACAAACTCCCGTTCAATTCAAAACGCATGATCTGAGCATGCGCGGAGGTCTTAGTCCTCCTTTGATCGAATCAAAGGATCAAAGAGAGCTGACGTCACGGCTGACATCACGATCGCTGCCAGAAAAATCCTTAAATAGACCCCAGTTTCTTTAACTCAGTATTTCAAGAAACAGCTAGTTGTTTTTGCAAGCCAGGAATCCTTGGGAAAGAGAATAGTTTAATATTGAAATTATTCAGTTAACGGTTTTGTTTTGTTTTTTGCATGAAACTTTTATAGAAATGTCACAGGAACCGTCCAACAATTCAGTGTCTCACAGAGAAACGAGAGAGGAAGGACCGCTCAACTCAGGGGAGAGAGGAATAGTCCAGGGCATGGAGCCCAAAAAGAAAATTCGCATAAGCGAGATAGAGGGGGTGCCCGTAAAGATAACACTGCAGATTGGAGCACTTCAGCAAGATGTGCATGAACTTGAGGAAACGCAACAGTTTCTCCTTGAACAGAACAACACCATTGTTGTTCAGCTGTCCAAGGCTGAAAGCGAGAGAAATGAACTAAAGAAACGGAATGCAGATCTCGAGAAAGCTTTGAAAACTATTCAGTGTCAAGTGGAAGAATTACAGTTTTCAAAAACCAAAAATGCTACTGAACCTGAGGGACTTGAGACTCCTGTTGCTCAACCACCTCAGGATGAGGTTCAGGGTACTGGTATGTGGCATCGTGGTGCCAAATGCCTACTTAAAGTAGGTTTAGGTCTTGCCACAGCGGCCCTTATTGTTCCTGCAGCTTTCTGGGTCTTCTCAAAGATGTTCACCTGACGTGAATGACCCAGCTGCTCCCTGTGGCATTGTGTTTATAATCAGGGGTGCACATAAGCGGTCCGTAGGTGCGCATGCGCTATCAAAATAAAAGACGCGCACCAGATAAGAAGTTGCAACGCGCGTTTGTGTACACAAGATTTTCTGGAGGAGGACGGACATTTGTTTAGAACGCTCAAAGATGTCGAAGAAGCAAGCTCCTTTAAGCAATTACTTTGGTGCTCCTCCACCTCCAAAGAAATTTCAGAAGGAGTCGGAAGGTGAGCTGGCTTCAAACAAATGATGAACGCACAGAGATGTGGTGCAGAATATGTGGTGTAAAACAGTGCCTTTTATATAAAAGGCCTCCAGAAAATCTTATGTATGCAAACGTTGCAACTTCTTATCTGGTGCGCGTCTTTTATTTTGACAACGCATGCGCACCTGCGGACCACTTATGTGCACCCCTGTTTATAATCTTGTGAAAGACCCACGACAGACCTGACCATATACTCATGTTTTTCATCATCTACTTTTATTACTACAGGTTTACCACTACAGATGGCTGCAGCTCACAGCCACACACAGTAATAACAACAACACAGCAGGACCTAGTTCAGCCTTTAAGCCAGCAAGGCATGATTGCAGATTGGCGCTCAGGTGCATCCACCTCCCCTGCTTTCCAACCACGGTCCACCAACTACACCAACCTCCGATAACTATGCCGTGCTCTCCTTTAAGTTTTATTTTGCCCCTCACCCCCCAACCAGTCATGGCAGATGACTGCCCCTTCTTGAACCTGGTTCTGCCTCAGGTTTCTTCCTGTGAAAGGGAGTTTTTCCTGGCCACCGTTGCCCAGTGCTTGTTCATAGGGGATCATTTGATTGTTGGGGTTTATAATTTAAAATGTAATTTTATTTAAATTATTTCAGGTGAGGGGTTCACTTGATAGGGAGCACAAAAAGCTGCAAATATAAAAAAAAAACAACAAAAAGTGTATTTAGCAGCAAATCAAAAATAAAAAAAACAAATATTTAAAAATTCCCTACTGCTTCGTTTATTTACTTAAAAGAACAGTTTTAAATTTTGTGTGATAGTGTCATGGCCCTTGGTCAAGTGATCCAGGGTTTATCTTTTGGACTGTGTGACTCTGGTTTAATTTGTGTCCTTTGATTTAATAGTATTCATGGTTCTGTTTCTCGTCTCCCATGTGTCCATGTTGCTTTTGTATGTCGTGTCTCTTTAGCCGCCGCAGCAGTGGGCGGGCACATCCACATCATCCACGTCGCCGCCAACATACGTTTTATGTTTAGACCATTTATATCATTTGACATCCACAGGACATAGAGGTTCGAAAGACACTGAGTCATGCAATACCTTTAATGAGAATACTGTCAGTGAACACTGATGAGCTTCTGCTTCTTTAATGAGCCATAATTCTCATTAAAGAAGCAGGTTGGCTTATAAAGTGCTCTGTAGTTATCTAATGCAACTGCCATTTGTTTCAGGACATAACCACAATCTGTAATCAACACAGGGTTTATTGAACTGTCGGGTGTGCAGACAACATGGCACGCATGAAAAATGGGTAAGGACATTTTGTGAACACTCATAGTTGATGTCTTAATTGTGGGAATAGCTACTATGTAATTGATGCTTCCTATTCTATCAGATAAGGTGCACCTTATGTGGAAGTGGGTTCCAGTGGACCCGTTTTTGTGAAACATCTGTTGAGGGTGATTTTTTTTGGCCTTGCCTGTGTGCAAAGACCAACCATCTAAAATGTTTTGCATTTTATTTTATGTTCTGTGAAGAATATACTAGCAGTGATGTGTGATGAGATTTTGTTTTCCTGCTGAAGTCCATCATCATTGCAATCTAAAACTAAAAGGAGATATTTTAACGCCATAACCCTCAGGTGCTCAGAAATAACCTGATATTTTATGTCAGTTTTTGTTTGGATGGATCTGCGTCTTACCTGAGCCCTGTAGCCCACCAGATCTTCACAGCCGTGTTCTAAATGGGTGTGTTGAACAACACCTGTCAAATAAATAAGTTACTCAATGTTACTTCAGTTGATTCTCATCAAATTCTTTCAACTGTTGAAATGCTGTAAAAACATAATAATAATAATAATAATAATAATAAAGTCATTAATTACTAGGGTAATTGGGAGCAATTCTCTGGTGGGTTGGAGGATCATACATCATACTTCAGGTTCATTTCGTTCTTCGTGGTCTGAACCTCAGACATGAACTGGTCAGAAGAACTGAGTCAGTTCTGCAACAGAAAGAGAACTAAGACAGCCACACCATGTGACAGCTGTTAATGATTTGTCTTCTCAGTGTTTTCATAATATTTTCAGTCACTGAATACAATGAAAAGCAGAAAATTCTGAGTTGAATATTCAATACTAAAAGTTCCAGATTATGAAAAGTGACCCCAAACGGTATATTTATTTTTTTCTGTCCACCAAAGTAAATATGATTCAATAGATTTTTGTTATTCCACTTGTCCAAAAAAACAAATAAAGAAATTAAACAAAGATATTAAATGACAGTAAGAATGACCACAGTTAGGTGAGCAGGTCAGTTTGCTGAGTTATGTTTTGTTGAGTGGTATGACTAGAATTTTGTTAAGCTGACCTCTTTTATTGTGTTACTTGGTTCTTAAAATATATTTTTGGGGGGGCGGGGGCATTTGGATTATTTTTTTTTAAGATTACACCGGTGCCTGTATGTTCTTGTCTGGTCCCTGATAACAATCAAAAGTTCCCAGTAGAGGTTTTAACCTTCAGCACCACACAAAGCTGTGGGTTTGTTTTTATTTTCAATATCGCACACACCGTACTACACTGCATATTGTAATTACTGTACTTTTAATTTCTGAAAAAAAAAATACTCTAAAGCTTCTTTTAATGTTTCAAAGTCTATTTGGACATGACAACCATTAACTGAGGTATAAAAATATGCATTCCAAGGTTCGCGTCCATTGCTCGACAGTTTTCAGTAAAATACAGTGAGCCACAGCGTTAAATGCAGATAATATGGAAATAAATCGTTTTAGACTGACATCCAATCCGCACCCCTGCCGTTAAAGTGGTAATGGTACAATCCGAGCGCTTGTTTAGCTCAGTTGTTGAAAAGGCTAACTGTAAAGGTGCAGGTTCGAGTCCCCAGTCGAGGCTGTTTATTCCCCGTCTTCTTCCATTTTCTTTTCTGTCTCTAATAAAATAATATAATTTAAAATATAATTTTAAAAAATGGTACAATCTATCTCTGACGCATCGCTCGTCAACCAGGAAGTGAAAACTGATCCGGTGTTAAAGTGTGAATGGCTAGTTAGGTGTGTTACCAGTCTTCAAACGGACAGGTATCCCGCTGTATAAATGTAAGTAACAATGTCTACTGCTCTAACGGTGTTCAATCCAATATGAAACATTAATGTGGACTGATAGTTTTGCTTTCTGTCTCCTTCCTGCCTGTTAACGGTTGTGGAGCCGTGGCTTAAGCTCCTGTTACGTGGGTTTTATGTGTAATCTTGTGTTTTTAACCCAGTTTATTCAGTAAAGAAGCACCGCACACACAGTGCTGTTACTACTCACTAACACTGCACCTATCTTGTTGAAGGTGTGCATACTGATGGTAACTGACAGCAGCCACGTTTTAACCCCGGAATATAATCGACAGTGGTTTCCACACTAATAAAAAGAGAAGTGTGCTCTTGCACAAGGGGCTCTTCTTGTCTTGTCACCGGAAGTTACCTTAACATGGATAATTTCTCCTTCACGTGGAGCAGATTTTCTTTTGTTTTTTCTAACCATGTGAGGGGTGTTACAGACGACTCTGTGTTCTCACAAGGGTTCGCGGATGTGTACAGATTATGTTAAAATGGCTTTTTATCGTTATTATTATTTTAGACCCTATTGTGTTCCTGTGCAGCACATTTGTGGAGAATATAAAAAGCATATAAAAAATGAAAAAGCTGGGATATAAAGATTCAGGCATTCAGACTGGATAAGTGTGGGCTCAATGTTTGTAACTATTCATTTTTATTCAAATGGATAAACTATTACTGTGCTGAATTTCGATATAAACTATGGGAGACTAGAAGGGCTGTTAGGATTACATTTTGAGCTGACGCAAAGTATACCAGTGCATATGGCACCACAACCGCTGAAGTTCAAATTCAGCAAACCTAATAATTGCTGGCGAGATAATTTTACACAAGCACAAGTGATTTGTTGTTACTAAAATGCAGAAAATAAATCTGTCCTTAAAATGGTGTTTAGAGGAGGTTGTAGTATTTCTTGTGTACTTTAGGCTCCTTTCCTACACCTGCATCTACAGCTAAACAACACTTGTTTAGACTTCCTGTTGCTAGCCACTCTGGCCTCAGTGGTCCGTTTGTGTAATTCACCGCACTGTGGCGGCCCTTAGAAATATCCCTCACTCTCAGCACACAAACTTTATTTCTGAGTATTTGCATGGAGTGTTTCTCTCATGCTTTACTTTGCATGTGGGTTGCATTATAAAAGTGTGTGTGTGTGTGTGTGTGTGTGTGTGCGTGCGTACGTGTGTGTGTGGTTTTCTGCATTAGTTTGGATCTGATCATTGTGTGTGTGTGTGTGTGTGTGTGTCAGCAGAGCAATGTCTCCTGATGAGCTGGTGTACCTGGGAGTCCTTGCTGCTTCCATCTCTGTTGGATTCCTCTTCCGGTACCTCAGTGAGTATTTCGATCAAATTATGAACACATTCATACATAATTTATATATTTATTTTTATCTAATGCTGCTTGCTGGTGATTGTTATACTATGAGATGAAAAACTGACACAACCATAATTTACTATTTAAATGCAAAAGGGGAAAAAAAGTCTTATTTTGAGAGTTGTGATTATTCAAATAAGTCCAGATTGCATACACGATACTTGGTTAGTAAAGGGTTAAAACGGGACGAATTATGTTGATTTTCAGTGCTCTGTAAGTGCTCGGGAAAAATACTGGCACATCGGATCTTGATGAATAAAATCATGAAGCTAAAAATCTTCAGTGATGCACGTTGTGCAATTCATTGGAAACAAAACAACATAACAACAGTTAGTGGGGGGAAAAAAAGTCAGTCCTTTGAAGACTGGATTCAAAGTCACACCAAAAGTCCATGTTAACAAACAGCACTGAAGTTACAGCAGCACAGAAGTGTGTGTCACTTTGTAACAGGAAATCGTATGCATTCAGCTGGTGCTGCAGAAAACATTTTAATGATTTTATTTTTGGTTGTATTCTGCTGCAGAGTCTGCTTTACACTGCTGGTGTGTGATCAGTTAAATTTGTAGACCATTTATCAGCAAGGATATTGATCAATCAGTATAAGTTGAATAATAAAGTGAAGGGACTTTCACGTCTCCTGGAATCAATAAATGATGTTTGCCCCAAAGGCAATCTTTACCTTAGCTTGAATATGTGAAAGGACAACCACATATTCAGGATAAACACATGGAAATCACAAAAAATGCTCATGTTTATATTTTGCATGGCTTTCTCTTTAAAGGTTTTCACTAATTAGCTGATGATTTTATTTTTGTTTTCAATTTGCATAAAAAAAATTACATTTCTCCACCTTTTATCAACGGGGGCTGACAGCAGTGGGTGGGAATCAACAGACTTATATAACATTATATTTTTCCTGCTGTGTCAGGCACTGTACCTGCCCCACGGTAGACACTTGTAGGTGGCTTCCACTCTGCAATTTTTCTGTCACTTCAGGTCCACCTGTGAAGCAGGGTGCAGCTCTTCTTCTCGGCCTGTCCATCACTATCGCCACCTGCCACATCCACACACTCCACTCCCTGGTGACCGTGATCGGAACATGGATTATTATCAAGAGCAGTTGGAGGTGAGGAATGAACATCCATGCATTTCAGACTTATTTTACTTTGTATCACACAAACTGTTGTCTGTGAATTCACCTGTAAATTTCTCAAATATAGCAGCTGATCTAGAGTGTAGAAATGGTTAAAAAAATAAATAGAAATAAAAACCTGTAAGCTTTAATTTCAGCCAGAAAGTGAAGATTACAGCATGCAACAGGACTCCACGTACATGTAGTCTCACTCCTAACTATATATGTCTGTTTACAAGGCACGCCCCAGCGCTGAGCCTCAGCTGGACCTTTCTCTACCTCCTCTTCTTCCGCCTGGTCACTAAGTTTGGTCTGCCATCACCAACACCTTTCGCCAACGCCGTCCAGCTACTTCTCACACTCAAGGTATGGAAAGTTAAAAACACTCAAGTGGAGAAATCAGTTTAAAATTATACTGCAGTGTATTTCAAATTCATGCATCCTTATCTTACTGTTAATGTAGATGGTGAGTCTGGCCAATGAGGTGCGCAGCTTCCACGTGGAGAAGAAGAAGGACGTGAGCTCCTTTGCAAAGTCCCCCGTCGTTGGCGGTCTGTCGCAGGAGCCTTCCATCTACGACATTTTGTCATATAGTTACTGTTATGTCGGTATAATGACGGGTAAATAACTTGTCTTAAATGTTCAGAAAAAAGGAAATTCTGATCTTACATGAACTGTTTTTAGCTGTAAATTGTAATTAAGTGTTGGTGTTCATTTGCTTTTGCATGAATTTTAACTGTTGTCTCTCTTTGTCTCGCTTTCTGCTACTTGTCCAATATTGTGAGTCCATGCTTTTTTTTTAGTATTATTTCTATTTCTAACAGTTTTCATAAATCTCTACTCTATTTTTGTTCTCTCACTTCCTTTTCCTACTCAACTGCACCCTGTTTTTTTTTTTTTTTGAACCACACTGCCCTCTAATGTTCCTCTCTATACCTTGCATCATCCTGATTGCCCAATTTTTGTCTGTCACTGTCTTCTCAATCCTGCATTTATCCCTCTGTCTCATCCCTTCATGTCCTTAAAGGCCCTTTCTTCCGCTTCCAAACATACATTGACTGGGTGAGGCAGCCGAGCCCGCTGGCCCTCCCCGGTTTGACGCCATGCCTGCAGCGCTTGAAGCTGGTTCCTGTCTATGGCGCTCTGTTCCTGGCTGTCAACTCTGTCTTTCCGCTGGCCTACGTTCGTACCGAGGACTTCTTGGATCAAAATGTTTTCTATAGGTATTGTGACAAAGAATCAGCACAACAGCAATACGCTTTTGGAAATTAATAGGAGTTAAAGATTAATTTTATTTTGTCATATTATCACTGGAGAGTTGTTTTAGTTTTTTTTTTTTATCAGTGATTAAATGTAGACTAAAGTAAGACAACTGTAAACAAAGCAATTTTTAAAATTCTATTAGAAGAATTCATTAGAATGATTTTACTCAAAAATAACATTTATACTCAGTAGCCACTTTATTAGGTACATCTACAGTGTATCGTGAAGTCGTCATGTTCAAGACACCAGTTTCAGTTGATTTTAGCTTTTTGACGTGGTGGAAGCAGCCATCAGAAAATGGGTACACTGTGGTCATGAAGGGATACACATGGTCAGGAACAATACTCTGGTAGACGGTGATTTTTAAATGATGCTCTGTTGGTACTAAAGGGCCCAAAGTGTGCCACACCATTACACCACCCCTGCCAGTCTGAAACCAGTGGCACCCAGTGTGGGCTTCCACTGCTGTAGCCCATCTGCTTTGAAGTTAAATGTGTTGTGTGTTTAGCGATGCCCTTGTGCATACCTTGTTTGTAACAATGGTTATTTGAGTTACTGTTGACTTCCTATCAGCTCAAATTGAATTGGCCATTTTCACACAGAGAACTGATGCTCGCTTGATATTTTCTCTTCTTCAGACCATTCTCTGTAAACTCTGGAGAAGGGTGTGTGGAGAAAATGCCAACAGATCAGAAGTTTGTGAAGTTTGTCCAAGAGTCACTTGGACCACTGTTCTTCCTCATTCTGATGCTCTGTTTAAACTTGAGCAGGTCGTCTTGATCATGTCTACGGGTTTAAATGCAATGAGATGCCACCGTGTGATTGTCTGATTTGATATTAACAAGCAGCTGAACAGGTGTACTTAATAAAGTAACTGTATATATATCAAAACGTAATTAACTCTTCAGTAAAGGGCACTGAATAGATTTGTCACATCTTATTTGTTTCTTAAGACAAAGGTGCATGATACACTTCGTCTTTGCTTTCACCCTCAGGATGTTCTACATGGTAGCAATATTCTTCGTATTTAGAATGCGTTTCTATTCAGCGTGGTGCGGCGCTGAGGCTGGCTGTATCAGTGCTGGCCTGGGCTGCTATCCAGAAAAGGCTCTTTCTAAACCTGGAGGAGGACCTACTGTCGACTACAGGTACATAATCACAGGAATAGCAAGCATATAAAAAGAGGATGCATCTGTGTACATAAACGAATATTCTAAAAGTGTAGGGGTTTCATATTTTTGGTGTTAAATGCTGGTTTCTTTTCCTTCTTCTCTCCAGTCCTGATCCCACCACGGAGGAGAAATATGACTTCAAAACCATCCAGAACATCGACTGTTACAACACTGACTTCTGTGTGAAGGTCCGACATGGCATGCGTTACTGGAACATGACAGTGCAGTGGTGGCTGCATCACTACATCTACCCCAACGCCCCCTTCAAAGCCTACACACTCAGGTATGTGAAGCAGGTTCTGCTTATTCTACAGTAAGAGATCCCTGTGTGGTGTATATGGGACCTGTGCAATAAGTTCTAATGTTAGGAGGTACATGTGAGAGGTGGCAGCAGCCTTCTTTAATATTCTGTTTATATTCAGCAGGGATGCCAGTGAAGCTTCATATCTTATACAGAAGTAATAAGTCCTAAATGCAGTGCTGTTGTTGGCTAATAAACATTACAAGGCAACAGTAAAATTCCAAACTCAGTACGTGGGGAAAAAAGTAACCACCTGGATTTAAATAAGCACATAAGTAACAGCCATGCACTGAATAACTGCTTCAGGGTATTGAAACCTAACTGACGACATGAGTAGCTTCTCTCTCTCTCTCTCTCTCTCTCTCTCTCTCTCTCTCTCTCTCTCTCTCTCTCTCTCTCTCTCTCTCTCTCTCTCTCTCTCTCTCTCTCTCTCTCTCTCTCTCTCTCTCTCTCTCTCTCTCTTTCTTTTTTTTTTTTTTTTTAAACAACCACATCAGAAGACATATCTCATGCTGTGTAAATGATATTATTCATTTACAGAGGTGTCAAATTATTGGCCGGCATCAAGCAAAGAAAACTACTAAGGAGATTACTGAAACTATTAAAAACTGTCCAACGCATTAGAGAAACCTGGAAGGAAAGTGGTGTCTCATCTTCCTCAAAGAGGAAATGTGGTCAGAAACCACTTAAACTTTTTACCCAAAAGCTTTACCCACTGAAAACTGACTAGGGGTAACCCTCAAAGCTCAACTGAGTCGTAGGTCATATTTCAGACATGCTTATATAAAAAATAGCTGGGTGTACAGATTAGTAAAATCCCAGAACCAGTTTTAACTGGTGCCAAAACACATGTTTATTTATATGTACTGAGGTGTCAAAACCTGTCAATAAGTGTGCTAGGGAGACTGTCAAATGTTGTCTTTATGGGGGAAAGAATAAAAAAAAAAAAAAAACTGTTTTTTTTTTCCTCTTTTCATTTATGAGTGAGGCTAATTGGGAAGGAAATGTTTAGTAAGGAGCATCCAAAATTGGATTCTGGGGCGATGGAAAAAGATCATGTGGTCCAAGTGCAGATTTAACCTGCTCCAGAGTGATGAAAGCATCGGGGTGAGGTGAATGAAGTGATGCACCTATCATGCCTATTATGTACTGTGCAACCCCGTGAGGGCAGTGTTATGATCTGGGGTTGCTTCAGTAAGCCAGATCTAGGCTCAGCAACGTTAGGTAGCCAGAAACAATGAGGTCAGGTGACCCGATCAGGCTCAAATGTGAAAGAGTGTTTAAGGGAGCATGAGGCTTCATTTCCACTCACAGGAGTGAGTCTGAGTCTCTTATCATCAAAACAAGATGTTGGTGAAAAGTTGATGCAACTTTGTCTGGAAATCATAAATGTTATGACGTTACGTACATGCATGAAAATATGAAAGCTAAACGTCGTCCAAAAGATGATTGTCTCCCCCCCCCCATTTTATTATTAATAACAAATGTCCCATCTTTTCTCTTACTATCTTCTTTCTTAACTGGCTTATGTTTCCAAGTGTCTCTGTCGCTGCCGCACGGGTCATTTGCACAATGATGAAACATAACAGAAAAGAAAAGCTTGACACTTCAGTTTGTAGCAAACATGACTCACTCAGTAGTGGATTTTTTATTTATTTATTTATTTTTTTAATAGCCTCTTTTCAGCAAAGCGTTCTGTTCTCCAGGAGTGTGTGTGTGTGTGTGTGTGTGTGTGTGTGTGTGTGGGATTGAATCAAAAATAAACTACACTGCCTGCTACAAAGAGAGTACACAGTGTTCATTGTTATAAAAGAACATATCAGCCAGTGCCACGACACAGCTCACATGTTTTTGTGGAAGTTTATAGCACACAGAAACATGAATATACTGATACATATTAATAATGTGGGTAAAAAAAAAAGCAGGTTTGTGTTTTGTTTTCTTACAAATACATTTACCACAGACTTTAAATATCCCATTTATGTAAATGTGCGGGTCAAACCTTTTACAATTCTTCTTTTTTTGCACTTAAACCACCCTTATCCCGCCTCACGATGTTAACACCTCTAACAACTAAGGACAGAAACTCATCTCGTGTTTGGTGTGCCTCTCTCCTGTGTCTGTACCTCTCAGGGCTGGCTGGACCATGTTCATCAGTGCTTACTGGCACGGACTGCACCCTGGCTACTACCTCTCTTTCCTCACCATCCCCCTGTGCATCGCAGCAGAGTCTGCCATGGAGGCTTCGGTCCGAGCTAAACTGGGTCCACGTGGGCAGAACATCTTCGACTGGGTTCACTGGTTCTTGAAAATGAGGGCCTACGACTACATGTGCATGGGCTTCGTGTTGCTGAATGCCACTGACACAATCAACTACTGGATGTCCATCTACTTCATCATGCATGTCATTGCTGTTTGCTGTATACTAGTGGGCAGGGTCTTAAAGGGAGGGAAGAAGGAAGGGAGGAGAGGGGACAAAGAAGAGAAAAGAGAGGGCGAGAAGATAGATAATGATAAAAACAAAAGTGGAGAAAAAATAGACTGAAAGGAGGTGCAAGGAAATAAAAACTGGTTAGATCATTTTTGGGAGAGGAGGAGGAGGAGGTTGCTGCAAGAGCAGAATTTCAAACGCTGGTTTCACCAACACTTATCTTCCTAACAAGAAAGCTCAGACAGGTCCAAGAGAAAAGTTCAAATTTTGTTTAGTTAAAAAACAAAAATAAAAGTGCATTTCATATAAACATATTCATACAAATGCTGTGAACAGTGGAAGAGGAATCCTTGAGCTCCGTGAAGGCTTTTAGAGTGTGAGTGGCAGCTGGTCTGTAAACGGTTACAGTGCAGCAGATATCTTAACATTACTGAGGAATCTTTCACACGTGGATACAAACGCCAAAACTTCACAAACTCTTTCTGTTTCTCTTTTGATAAAGCCTGTTAGCAGTTTCAACATTATTTTTTGACATGAAATCAAACCGCGAAACCCTTTTTGCTGGCGTAGAAGTCGACTTTGAAAGTGCAGGATCCCAGTAGTAGTAGTAGTATCATATAAGGAAAGCTACTTTTGGCTACTCCCTTATTCGTGAGAGGTCACCACAGCAGGTGTCTGATTGGCGTTTTTTTTTTATACCGGATTGCCTTTCTGATGCAACCAAACCACAATTTGTACCATACATCCTCTGTTTTTCTTGTTCTTCAAAAATATTGTACCAACAGGTGTATAGGATTGCAGTAGTAGTAGAGGTAGATTCTGGGTGGACTCCTTGCACTCCTCACTTACACAACCACCATCTATGAGTCCACGACCCTGGCTGGGCCAGGTGTAAAGTAGGTCGTCTAGTATTAGAAATGTCTGGAGACTCAATCTCCAGCTCCTCCAGTCCACACGTTGACAAGATACTGAGCACAGATGCATCCATCTACGATTCCAGATCTAAACGTGAAATACTTGCAAGGTTACCTTTACCTATTGCAGTTAAACCTATTACTATAAGAGCAACAAGTACCTCGGACACTAACGTAGGTAAATATTCATACTTACCAACTGTGTCTGTAAGACATGGAAGTGGTTTCAGTCCCCTTAGTATCCATATGTTGTTGTTATAAGTGTGTTACTGCAATTATCTTTCAAGTAAAATGTTGAAAATCCGTGGTTTTAAAAAGAAAAAGAAAAAAAGACAGCTGTTTCCTCACCTGGAAGTGATGGATAATTCCAGTGGTGCAGTACCAGTGGGGTTTTTAAGTTAAGGGCACCAAAAGAAGCAAACACCCAGATTTCAGTGCTTGTATCCACATCTGAAAGATTACCATTACCTGCTGCACTAGTAATCCACTCCTGTCACCTGTATGGTGGTCTTGATAGTATTTCATGACAAGTCCAGGTATAAGCAGTCTTGAGTTGTATTTCTAATCAAACGAGGTGCATGTCATGTTGGCTACAGCCTGTATTAGAATGATGAATGACTAGTTTTATGATAGAGATAACCTAATGAGTGTGTCATTAGTTCAGCTATTTTGGTCTGTTTGATAAGAATTGACCTTTGTATTCCTGCCTAATTAAATTAGGACCTCATTAACTGTTTTAGGTAATATGTTATATGTGTATATATATGTTATATACACACATGCACACACTGTATGTTCTGTTATTTTTTGTATGCCAAACATTACTGTGTCCTAAATTTTAATCCTCTGAATTCCTTTTTTTTTCTTTTTTCTTTTTTGCATTAGTTCCCCTCACTGTTCTGCTCATAGCTGTAAGCAGTTTAGATCATATCAGGAGCATCTCCACTGCATGCTGTTGTATCCAGTGAAAGGTGTGCCATGTAAATGATAGCAACAGTCCGTTCACTGCCAAAATGTCTGTACTGCCATCGTGTAACATTCTGGGTAGGGACCAAACATTTAATGTGAAGACTTACAATTTTCTATAAGCTGCCAGTGTTTGTCATTGAAAACAGCACAGCTAGGATTGGGGGATATTGTCAATAAAGCTCCTAAAATAAATTCAGGAGCCAATCTCAGCTGACTGCAAGAGGTGGGGAACACCCTGAGCATGTCTCAACTGTTAATTCTCTTTAAGGCAGCGATGATGTTTTAGAGAGGCCATATTTTCATTTTTTGTGATACAAACATTTCTGTAACATTGATGTAAAACTGTTTGATCTCCTCAGTGCACTTCAGCAGAAAGTTAATACATGATGTTATTGAGTTATCGCCATTCCCTCACTGTTAGTTCGCACTGTATGGTCTTGAGGTTATGAGAGTTACAAATTCATTTTTGTGTTGTGCTTGGCGTGTGCCAAACTTTACCATTAGAGAAATGTTTCTGTTGTCACACGTCGATGACTGCGAATACAAGTCCTGCTCACCGCTTTTCTCCGGAGTATTTATTTTACTTCTTAGTCTGTTTTGTGGTTTTTTTGTTTTTGCGCCGGCTGTAACGTTCCCTGGTTTGTAACAGTGTTGAAAGTGCAATACATCTCAGCATTTCCTCTGTGAAGATTTAGTTTGTTATAAAGGTCATATTAAAGCCTCTGCAAAGCATTGGGACGCGGTGCTTTCTCTAGGTAAATGTTTGTTAACGACATCCTGTTATTAAAAACCTTTTGTTGCTTTTGTTGTACACAGCAGCGTGTTGTATTTCATTTCCTGGCATCCCTGTCCGCTGTTAAAATGCATTAATTTCCTCCCCTTTCCTGTAAAGTCAAAGACATTTATGATTTTAGCACTTCAAGACAAAATATCTGACATCCTTGTTTTCAGTGTGCTTTTCCCTTCTGGCTGGGTAAAGCTAACTCATTAGGTTGAAGCCAATAAGGAAGTGCATGTGCAGTCATTTACAAAGGGAGTAAAGTCCACGAAACGGGACAACAAGGAAGCAGCTCATGGATACGCAGATTATCCTCACAAGGAAGTGTTTCACTTATTTGTTTGAGTCTGGATTTGTTGCCGGTCAGCTATTAGATGTGATCGTAGAGGAAAACTGTTAACATTCGTCAGAGAGATGGCTGGTGAAATACAGACACAAAACTCTCATATTTACGATTACATTGGAGGTGATCAGATTTACCTGCTCGTATTTGTTGTTTTGTTTTAAACTCTTAGACGATGTCTGAATGTCTTTCGCTCACAGGAAATGGTTATGACGGTGAGCAGCAGTCACTCAGGCGTCGGCGGGTTTCGTCTCCAGCTCCTGATCAGAGTTATCCTCACTTCAACTGGGACTCAACCCCCGAGGATGAAGATGAAGACAGCGATGGTGGACCCAAACGGGACATCAGGTGTATTCCCCTGCCCATGCACCTGAGAAGAACTATAAGGTATGAAACTTTCTACTGAATGTTTGGTGGTGACGTTTCAGTAATTCAGTGGAAAAACGGAGAAATAAAGAGAAAGCTAATGGAGAGCCCAGATTTGAGGTCATGGACTAAATTAATGCGAGTAAATTAATGACTAGAGTTTAAAGGTCAGGGAGTCAGCAGTGTATTGCTCGTAAATGATAGCATGTTCCCAAATTTAAACGCTGTCTTAAAGAATGAGTATGTGGCCGATATGAAGCAGAACATTCATCCTCTTACAAATGAAAAACATAATCACTCTTCATCATACACTGTTACTTATCTCACTGTGTTCTGTTACAATAGTCTATATTGGACTTTATAACTTCACTTGTGCTTGGGTTTTAACTTTTAGCAGTATATGATAAAAACTTAAGTCATCTAAATAACATGAGTCTTGTAATGGAGCTGGGATAATGTGGATCTGCAAAACACACACAACATAATTTCCAAGTAGATTTCTGGAAGAAAAATCATTCAATGCATAGCTTCATTTAAACCCAATCAATTTCGTTAGCTAGTTGTTATAGACAGCTGGTTGTTCATGTATATTAAACTGTACGTGTCTGCCTACAGTTACATCTATAAACCTAAGGACATGGACACAGTTTGTGTAGGTTTCATAGGTTTCTACACCCTCACAGTGATTTCAAATCAAACAATCAAGACATGATTGAAGTGCAGACTTCCAGCTTTAATTAAGTGGACTTAACAAAAGAGTTGCACTAACTGTTTAGTAATTACAGCCATTTGTATACACAATCACAGTAATTGCACAGCTGATTGATGAGCAGTTTCATGGCCAGGTGAGGCCTGTTCACTCACTGTTTGATTACAAATTAAGCAGATGAATGATAGTTAGAGTTAATTTCCAGTGTTCACCTTGTATTCAGTAGTCTTTTAATTGAATTCCTAATATAATGTTCTAAGAGATGTTGATACAGGCGAAGGAGGCAATAATCAGGCTGAAAATTCAAAATAACCTTTCAGAAAAATGAAATATACTTTAGAAGTCAGTAAACTGGTTCATTCCTAAAAAGAAGGATTGCATTGAGCAGCTCAGTAAAACCAAAAAGGCCTGAAAGAAAATAAAAGCCAGCTTTTATTAATGTGGTTAAGAAGAAAACACCTTTATAACATCAGCTCTAGTAAAGACAACTTTTGAGGAGGTGTATCATTGTCAAAGTCCACAATCATGAAACTCCTTCATGAATGTAAATGCACAGGGTTTACAACAGGGTTCAGACCACTGGTCACAAGGAAGAAGAAGGTGGTGGCCATCTATGGGAAAAAACTGTTTGGACAGATGAAACTGAGACGTACCAGAATGATGGGAAGAAAAAGGTTTGGAGAAGGAGAAAAATAGATCATGTTTGGACACAAACCACATTATCTGTCACACATGGTGGAGGAAATGTAGCATGCACAGGTATGGCTGCCAGTGGAACCAGTTCACTGGTGTTTATTTATGATGGGACCTCAGATAGAAAGTAGCAGGACCAACTGTGAAGTGTACAAGACTGTACTCTCTGCTCAAATTCAACAAAGTACTGCAAAACTGATCAGACTGTGTTTCACAGAACAAAAGGATAATCATCCAAAGCAAACTGTAAAAGTACCCAAAAGTTTTCTCAAGGCAGAGAAATTGGATATCCTTCAATGGGCAAGTCAGTCACCTGATCTCAACCCAACAGATCAGCTTTTCAGATACTAAAGACAAAGTGGATTGAGGAAAAACCCCTCAAACCAGCAGCAGCTGGAGGAGGCTGCAGTAAAAGCCTGGCAATCAGAATCAGAATCATAATATTTTATTGATCCCTTGGGGAAATTATGTTGGTTACAGTGCTCCAGTACAAACAATAACAAAATCAGACAATACAAAAAGTAAGAAATAGCACAATATGTACAATATATACATATATATAAGTCACTTACTAATAAATATCTGAATAAGAAAGAAGAGCAGAAGAGCAAAAAGGGTGTAGCTATTGCAGCATACAGTGTATTAGGTGGATGAGTTGTACAGGGAGATGGCAACAGGCAGGAATGATTTCATGTGTCGTTCAGTGGTGCTTTTTGGTAATCTCAGTCTTTCGCTGAACGTGCTCCTGTGGCTAGCTAGCATGGAGTGGGTGGGAGGAGTTATCCAACATTGTCTTTATCCTGGACAACATTCGCCTCTCCATCACCACCCTAAGAGAGCCCAGCTCCATCCCCACAACATTACTGGCCTTGCGGATCAGTTTATTATTATATAGCATCAGCAACCCTCAACCTACTGCCCCAGCATGCAACCGCGTAGAGGATTGCACTGGCCACAACAGACTCATAGAAAATTCGGAGCATTGTCCGACAGATGTTGAAGGACCTCAGCCGCCTCAGAAAATAGAGTCGGCTCTGGCCTTTCCTGTAACGTGCTGTGGTGTTTTTAGCCCAGTTCAGTTTATTGTCAATGTGTACTCCGAGGTATTTACAGTCCTCGGTCTTTGCCACGTTGAGCCTCAGATGATTCTGCTCATACCACGTGACAAATCAGTTAACCACAGCCCAGTACTCTGTCTCATCATCCCTGCTGGTGCATCCAACCACCGCAGAGTCATCAGAAAACTTCTGAAGATGGCAGGTCTCTGTGCAGTGGCTGAAGTCTGTGGTGTAGAGGGTGAAGAGGAAGAGGGAGAAGACAGTTCCTTGTGGTGCCCCTGTATTGCTGATTACCTTGTGGTCTTCCTGTTAGGTAATCAACAATCCAGGACACCAGAGAAGCGTTCTCCTGCATCGCTGTTAGCTTATCACCCAGGAGGGTCGGCCTGATGGTGTTGAAAGCACTGGAAAAGTCAAAAAACATGACCCTCACAGTGCTCGCCGACTGGTCCAGGTGGGTGTAGACATGATTGAGCAGAGAGATGATGGCGTCATCAGTTCTGAGACGGGGCTGGTAAGCAAATTGAAGGGGATCCTGATGTGACTCCTCAAGGGAAGAAACACAGCATTTGGTGATGTCCAAATACACTTCACGCAGTCGTTGACTGTAAAGGATTTAAAGGAGAATTAAAAAGCGATACTTACATTTAAAATTATGATTATGCAATACGTCTCTGAAAATACGTCTCTATTTATCAAAATGGCTTTAAATTCACAAACTGTCAATGAAAACATTTTTGATAAAGCCCCTAAACTAAAGCTGAAAGCCTGCACTTCAGTCACATGTTGATTGATTTAAAATCCTCTGTGGTGATGTGCAGAGGCAGAATGACAAAAACTGCTTGTTAATGTATGTATATACTGTGTAAGTGCTATCTAATTCATGTTTATTTAATAATTCTCCTATATATAGTTTATTTTAAATTACTTGGTAATTGTGAGGGAATTTTGAGTTGTTGTAATATAATTTCTTTATTATATGTCCTTCACAGGGAAGTGCAGCAAATGCGGTCGCCCGCATTTTCCAGAGATGTGTCCTGGAGAGGGAGACAGATGCTGCGTAAACTCAGAAACAAATGCAAAGAATTTCTTTACTTTTTCTCATTGTGGAGGAAGTCAGTGCAAATGATTGGAGGTACACATGCAGTAAATTAATATAAAAGGACAATAAAGGAAGCAGCTCAGTCCCACGCGTTAAGTTTACATTTGAAACAAACCATGTTTCTTTGCCCTCACAGGGAACTTTGGAGGTGGTGTCCAGTCTTACTTCGTGTTCCTTCGCTTCTTGGTGGTTCTGAATTTTGTGTCCTTCTTTCTGATTGCTGGGTTTGTCCTCATTCCCAGTGTTGTCTTCAGATCCACCAACCACCACCAACCAACCACCAACAGCACAGATAACATCACTGTTAGCAATAACTCGGGTGGAACAAATCGCACCGGTGCGTCCTGTTTCTTCATTTCCTCCTTTTTTCCTTGTTACTCATCTTTTATCACATTTCTTCGTAATTACAACAGGAAGCCTTCTTGCAGTTTGCTGCAACAGTTTCCAGGCAACAGCCCTGCGTTTGTAGGAGTAAGAGTAGAGAGAGTGGTACCCCTTCTGGTATTCCCTTCAGAAATAAAATGTGGGCTGCTCACCTGTGGATGAGCAGAATATTTATACAAAATTCCACATCTGTGACATTCAAATATATACAAAAATGAGTTTATCCCTAATATCATTTATCATCTTCAGACCTGAAATAGCTTTACAGGATGATGTATGACTTTTCCAAATCCTTTGATTATTTTAAAGCCACATGAGAAACAGATCTTATTTAGACATTAAATAGTTTCCACTGCAGCTGCATTGAATCTCCCTGTCTCCTTCTGTGTATTTAATTTATTTACAAATATCATAGATTCTTGAGGCAACAGCATAACCTTTATGTTCAGAGGAATCTTTTTGTTTACTGTGTTTTATTTTTTCAAATCCAGATGAATGCAAGGTGTATGAAGTTAAGAGCACAACGGAGATCTATCAGTACCTGCTCGACTTCCTTTCGGGAACGGTGAGACGTTGAGAGACTTGCAGAATGTATATAGACCTGCACTTTAGTTACAGGCACTTTAGACTTTCATAGAAGTGTCATTCCAGTTTCATTCTGCAAAAAGGTGACACCGAGAACACATATAAGGTACAGCTGGAGTAATAATGTCTTTTTGTGTGTGGTGGTTTGAAAATAGAAAGTCACGGGTGTTACTGACACTATGTTGGCATGAGTATGAAAGTAAGGCAGCACACGCAGAACCACAACACTGAAACTAAAGCAGCTAGTTTGAATGAGCTGTGACTCATTTCAGGCTTTACACCTGTGCTTTTCTGCTGCACCTTGTCAAAGTGTTTTATGTGAATGACACTGGTTCATTTATGCTTTTAGGCTTCACGTTGGAGCTGAAGCCTACAATATAGGCCTAAATAATAAATCTAGCCCTATATTGTAGTGAAGAAATTGCACAATTCTCCTCCTTTTATTCTCAGCCGGCAAAATTGAATTGCATCTTGAGCTGGATAGTCTTCTCTCCTTTACAGGGTTTTATGGAGTATTCATACCTGTTTTATGGCTACTACAACATCACAGAGATGCCGAACAGGGACTTCTTCTACAACATTCCTCTTGCCTACATCCTCACTGCTGTCTTCTACTTTGCCTTTTGTCTCATCTGCATGATAACACGGTCAGTCCCACGACTGTAACGGCCAGGTTATTGATTAGACAGCAAAATTGGGTTTGTTTTACTGAATTCCTGGGGTCTGGAGACACTATAGTTTGTGTTAAACGGATGCATTATGTAAATAAAGGCTGTGTGTTTGCATGTTTAGCTTAGAGTCCTGAGTTCAGTCAGCCTGACTTCTGTCTGTATCCTTTTCACTGGCTGTTCACACACAGGATGGGGACTGCAGCTCGAGTTGCTGTGGCAACGGGAAGCAGCACTGAAGTGAGCAGTTACAGCATGATCGTGTTCACCGGATGGGACTATAGTTGCCTGGGAGACAGAGCTACCAAACTGAAGCAGAAAAACATCCTCTACCAGCTACAGGTCAGAAGGGATCTATCCTACTTAACAGGATGAAGTGCTGGAAAAGAGAAATGTGACCCACACATGGCAGCTTTGCTCCACAGTTTCATGTACATGATGTGCCTTCAGGTGACCCCTCATTTCTCTTCTCTCCCTCGGCCAGGTGGATCTGGAGGAGGAGAGTCGAAAGAGACACGAGGCTGATCTGTCAACATCAAAAAAAGTGATTTTATACTCTCTGCGTGTTTTAATGACTTTTCTTTCACTTGGGTTCATTGGAGGAGCTTTCTACGGCATCTATGAGGCCACACAGTTCAGCCAGGTAAACAATGTAAAAATAATGATGCCCACATGATCTTCTTGAAGCTCTGAGTGACCATCTCCCATTTCTGCTAAACAGAATAGGGCTGATGAGCAAGGGATCCTTGGCTTTATTATTCAGTATCTCCCGTCCATGGTCATCACTGCTGGAAACTTTGTGGTGCCTCTGCTGTGTGACAAGATCGCCTTAGTAGAGCAATACTCCCCCAGCACTACTATCATATTGGCTCTCTTAAGGTTTGTGAGAAAGGGATTATGTCACATGCATTTAATTTGTTTGTGTTTGTAATGCTTGAAAAAAAAAATCTGATCAGTCGCTCCAAGCCCATATCTTCTTATCATAAATACACAATGAGATATGACAAACTCCAGCAAATGTGGAAATTTTTATTGTAAATACGAGAGTAAATGCAGAATTATAACACTATAACAACTATTGATAATGATGCTGCTGGACCTATTTTAAAAATTGACCAGAATATTAAACACAATAAATAATTTTACTCACTTTAATCATAGTACTATAACTAGGCCCGTAATTATCAAGACTGCCTAGCTTGCCAGGTTCATCCTTAACGACTGGCTCTAACAGAGCAGACAATAATGGGTCTAGTCACAAGCCATGGATCAAACAAACAGCAAAATGATAAATGCCTGATAATAAATATAATCTAACCCAGATGTTTTATTATCTGGCCACTATGGCTATACACAAGCTGCTATAATGCTTTTGCCATGATTCTCCAATATAGTGTGCAATACGAAGGAAATTATGCTGCAATCACCACCTTACCTGTTCTACAAATTTCAGTTTCAGCTCAGGTTACTTTGTGTGGCACGTCCTTCAGTTTTTTTAAAAAAAATACTAGCTCACCCTGGCTCCCACACAACTTACATCAGCTAAAAACCTTGTTCATGGGGCCCTCAAGGTAAAATAAACACAAAAAACAGCTTAAAACCTTCCCTGCTTTAAACCTGGTCATTAATTTTATGTAACAAATTTTTAAATATGGTAGTGTATCCTTATCTGTGTTGAGTTATCAAGTAAGATTAGTGTGAAATTAAAATTAGATGAATGAAAATGACCCATTTCTCTTCCACACCCAGGGCAGTGTTTCTGCGTCTGGTGAGTCTGGGCGTCCTCCTCTACACCCTGTGGAGTCAGATCACCTGCTACCCTGGCGAGCTCAAAGGAAACTGTACACGGTGCGGGTACAACTACAATGAATTCCAAGTAATTATATTACTGATCTTCATTTTCAGAGTGTAACAGCACGGAGGGGGTCCTATAAGACAGACCTTCTGTTGTTTGTGTTTAAGTTGTCTGTCATGAGAAAAAGCAGTGCTTTCAGTTTGTTTCTGGATCAAGACTTTGCTAGGTAAAATAAACAGGATCCCTTGAAGGCTTTGACATGCAAAAGAAAAACTGACAGAATAATTGAACTGGAAACTCATTTACACTCCGTTTGTATTTTAAAAAGTCATAAACAATAATGGTAAAGCATGTCAGGTTTTTCAGTAAATATTTTTTGATCTCTTGGGGAGAACAGTAGCAGCTCTGCGCCTGCCTCGTTCTGCTGACGGAGGCTTGAGTAAAATACAAAACGCGCTCTTTAACAGCTGCTATAACAGCTGCTATAACAGCCTGTGTGTGCAGACAAAGAGGTTAACACAACAGTAACATCAGCTTTGAATATATTCAGCATGTCCACACTGAAAGACAATCTTATCTTTTGTTATTGGTAGTGCTGGGAAACACGTGTGGGGCAGGAAATGTACAAGCTCACAATGTTTGACCTCCTCATCACCGTTGCTGTTTTTCTGCTGGTTGAATTTCCACGCAGGTACTTTTTATGCTACTTTTTATAGCATAAAGATACGAGTCGTATTAATGCACATCATGCAAATGCATGCTGTATATTTGAATACTGGTCAATCAGTCTTGTGTTCAGCTATGTAGTGTTTTTTTGTGTATGTGGTAGGCTTGTGGTGGATAACTGTTCCTGTAAGCCTGTTCAGTGGGTGGGGCGGCAGGAGTTTGTGGTTCCCTCCAATGTGCTTGGTCTGGTTTATGGTCAGACTGTGGTCTGGGTGGGAGCTCTTTTTTGCCCTCTGCTGCCCGCCATCAACACCTTGAAGTTTGTCATCCTGTTTTACTGCAAGAAGGTGAGGCTCTAGCTTTAACACCGCCAACACGTCACACTTTGCTTGGTGATTGTGTCCCTAATCCAGTATTAAATTGCCACTTTTCCCCCCGCAGATAACACTCTTCCAAAACTGTCGGCCAGCGCTGAGGACGTTTCGTTCTACCACCTCCACCTTCTTTTTCCTGGTGGTGCTCCTGTTTGGGTGGGGTTTGGCAACAGTTGTCTTGATTTACAGTCTCTCTGAGTGAGTGTTTCATACTTACCTGTAACAGTTGCAACACAACTGCTTTTTCTGCATCACTGTAAGAAAACTCGCTGGATGCTGTCACTGCTATAAACTTTGCATGAAAACATTTTTTATGTTATTTAACATTGTGTGTCCCTCTTCCTCAAACAGGATCCGTCCCTCTTACGGTTGTGGTCCTTTCCATTCATCCAGTACCATGTGGTCAACTGTTCCAGACTCATTCAACAATCTCTCTAACGTCACACAGGAGTTTCTCTTCTTCGTCGGCTCCCAGGCGTTCTCCATCCCTCTTTTTGCATTATCAATGTGCGTGAACTCTCAGTATGCTATTTGTGTAATGATGACCTGCATATTAAATAGTCCTTACTGTGCATTTCATGGAGTAATATTATGTCTCTCTTCTCCCTGGCAGTGTGGTGATGTGCTATGTCGTAGCTTTAGCAACTGTCTATGGGAGAAGCATTGCACTGCTAAAAGCTCAGCTTAAACTGGTAAACTGCTTTATTATTATTATTATTATTATTATTAGATAAAGTCATGTACTTAAGGAAAAAGCCAAAGAAGGAAAGTAAATACACCCTCTTTCAATTGTTCAGGACATAGTAACAAAAAAAATCATCTGGTCCTTATCAGACTCTAACATGATGTATTACACCATGTGATTACTTAACAAAAATTATCAACCATTCAGTTGTAGATTTGCTGCTGTTCTTGGGATCACTGTCCTGCTGCATGACCCAAATTCAGCCAAGCTTTAGCTGTCAGAGAGATGTTCTCATAGTTGACTCTAGAATACTTTGGTATACAGAGGAGTTTAAGGTTGACTCAATCACTGCAAAGTGCTCAGGTCCAGTGGGTGCAAATAACAAGCACAAATCATTACCCCTCCAGCACCGTGCTGGACAGTTGGTTTGAAATGTTTGTGCTGATATGCTGTGCCTGGTTTTCACCAAACATGATGCTACACATTATGGTCAAGGATCGCCACTTTGGTCTAAACTGAACAAAGGACATTGTTTCAGAAGTCTTAAGGTTTGTTTAGACTTAAGCTGTGTTGCCATGATTTACAGTAAATAGGCTTTCTCCTGGCAACCTTTCCAAACGAGCCAGTCTTTTTCAAACTGTACTGTCAGTTTTCTACAACTGCTTCTGCATCATGTTTCAGTATTTGTTACAAAATGAAACAGTCTAATATATAATAACTTTCTGCTTGTGTGTATTTGCATTAACTTCATTTTAAAACCTGCCGAGGTTTAATATCATGTGTTGATAGGTAAAATCTTGGAATTCAAAGAGGATGTATTCACAGGCACTTTACAACAACTACACACAGTCCAGTCCAAATATACAAACCTATTTGCATTAATTATTGTTTATAATGACCTTACCTTACAGTTTATAATGACCCTACAGTCCCGAAATTAAATGGTGATCTTTTATATACGTCATTAGGCTTCACTTTGAAACAGTAAGTTAAATGGTTTCCTGATTCTCACATGGACTTATGAGTTTTTGGTTTACAGGAGAGCCGTGACAAACAGTTCCTGATCAAGCAGATTGAGAGCCTGAGTCGGCAAGCTCATATACCGACACATCATGCAGGAGTACAAGATTGAACACGACATATGGGCAAGGATTTACCGTCTTGAAAACAACATAATAAGACTTTTTTTTATGTTTATAATTTAATGCAGGCTGTGTTTTACCACACACGTCTGCACGAAGATAACTGTATTAAAAGTTGTGATTTTTTTAAAGGAATACATAAAGAAGGAGAATTAAAACTTTATCGTTATTAGAGTATAACATTTCCACTATTTAAATAGATTAGTGCCTTTTCTGTCTGTCCTTCAAAGCAGATATTCTTTTCTTTGCATAATAAAATAAAATCAGAAACACAACAGCCCCCTCTGCTGTCGCCATTGTGTTATTGCTTCAACATGGAGCTACTGTTTACTTCCTGTTTGGGTCTGCCTGTTCCCGTGAGGTCCTGCTACCGGTCCAACAAGAGAAATTCTTCACTCAGCAATTTAAAATGTTAAAAATATTGCTAAATTGGCAAAAATGTGATATCTCTGCATGGTGCTGAGTCTTTAAGGTAAAGTAGAGGTGGAAAGTAGCAAAAATCGGCTAACGTTACCTCGTTAGCTCTGCCTCTCGGGAGGTCAAAGCTGCAAATATAAAGATTTTTTTCTGTTATTATTTGTTTTTGTATATTTATATATTTTTCTTCTATTTTTCCACTTTGGGGCATTGACGCACTTCCTTCCACAACTAGCAGCTTTAATTTGAGCTGGAGCTCTGTGCTCTGCTGGAGCGGGGCTGATCTGTAATGGCAACCTTATAGGTTGTTTGTCCAAGTTTCTTCTGGATCTCATATGGCCCTTGCCATTTTTGCTAACAGCTTACTTTCATCACTTGGAAGAAGCACCAGCACTTTCTGACCACGACTGAAGGATCTCTGCCGAGCTGACTGGTCGTACCAGGCCTTCTTGTGCTGCTGTGCTTCTGCTTTGTGGGGTTGGGCCAACTCTGTCATCTTCTCCAGCCGCTCCTGCATCTGGACAACATAAGAGACAACATTGACAGCCTGTGATCTTTCTTGGTCACCCTCCCAAGTCTCCCTCAGAAGAGATAAGGGGCCTCGTACCTCATGGCCATACAATAGTTCAAAAGATGAAAAACCTGTAGAGGCCTGGGGTACTTCTCTATATGCAAAGGGGAGCACATTCCAGGCCAATGAAAATATTTTCTAATGTGGGCCATGGTCTTGTGCTTTCCAAAGTGGCCAGCCCATGGAATGGAGAGCACCACCTTCTGGACTGCTCTAGGAACCACCAACTGTAATGCTGAACCTTGCTGATGATACAGAGTGCCATCTTTCAGAAGAAATCCCCCCCTGCTGTTCAAATCTTGCTCAGTTCCTTGGTTCCTCTCTGCAGCTTTCTGGAACAAAGATGGATCATCATATTACATTTCAATCATGTTAACAGGGATTTTAAAACCCAAAGGCAACTCAGGCCCAGTAATCTTAATCTGGAAAGAACTGCATTGATTTCTTTCACTGAAATGGGATGTATTAAATACTTTGAGAGTTGAGGAGTGAAGGTAATTCTAGAGAGCTAAGAAACACAGCAATATAATTCTCCTCAGCAGCATTAGGTTGTGAATACAGTTCCCTAAAGAAGGCCTCAAAGCATTTCTGAATGTTTTCTAATTTTGTTTCCAGAATATTAGTTTTGGGGTCCTTAATTTTGTATATCATACTTTCCTTTGGTTGTTTGCGTAATTTGTGTGTCAGGTATGTTGTGGATTTCCCTCCTATCTTATAGTATTTCTGCCTCAAAAAAGTTAAACTATTTTGGGCCTCCTGGGTGTAAATATCATTAATGTCATCCTGTATTTTCCTGATTTCCTGCTTTAAAGTTGGATTTGGGGTGTTTATATCTTCCTGTTGTTTCATCTTTAAATTTGCCTATAGATCTACTAACTTTTGCCCTTTCATTCTGTTTACGTGGGAGGCGATAGAAATTAATTTACTTCTCATTACCGCTTTAAGCCTATCCCAAAGAATAGTTGGAGATTCTTCGCCTGTTTCATTAATTTCTGGAAATTCTTTAATGTCTTCCTTTATTTGAGACTTTGGTAGGCTCATTGAGTAAGTGTGAATTAAATTTCCACAGAGTGTTACATTTTTTTCCTAGCCACCAATAAAGATAGAGAGATATGACTATGGTCAGATAAATCCCTCGTTAATATGTCACTTTCTCTGATCCTAAATCTATCCACATTAAACATAAAAAAGTAGTCCAGCCTGGCATAGACTTTAAATGAGCCCGAATAGTGAGTGAAATCTCTGATAGATGGGTAGCGATCTCTACCATAAAAGAATGAAGTTTTCTGGTAAGTGGTGTTATCTTATCTTATCTTGTCAGGTTGGAGGAGTCTAGTTTTGGACCAAGCCAAAAGTTAAAATCCCCCCCACAGATAACTATCCCCCAAGAGTCCACCATTAAATCAAAATTATTCCTATAGAATAGCCAATCGCTCGCAGGGGGAGCATAAACATTTAATATTGTGATTTCAGACTCCTATATCCTTCCTGTTATTCTAACAAATCTGCCTTCCTTGTCACAGACTTCTGATGTATGTTCATAGTTAAGTGTACCAGAGATAAGTGTAGCCACACCCCTCTTGTGTTTAGATTTGACGGAAGAAGAGAATACATATTAAAAACCCTTTCTTTTCAATCGCAAGTGATCTGCTTGGTTCATGTGTGTCTCCTTAAGTAATGCAATCTGGGCCTTCTCCTTCCTTACTTTAGACAGTATCTTACTCATCTTAATCACATTCAGAACTCCGTTTACATTAAAATAAATAATTTTCACTGACTCACTTCCTATGGAGATATATTAACTGACCACAGAGCAAACGCAATAGCAGCAGGCAACACCCTCTTAAAAGAGTAACAAGTGAAAAATGTTAAAAATAAACTGAAAATGTTTGAACATAACTGAAGCATGAAAGCTCCTGGCCTGACTTCTGACAGTGGATCGCTTTCACTGCCTCAGAACTTAAAGTTTCCCTTCAAGTTCTGAGGCATTTATTGGCAATATATGGCAGGAAGCTGAGGCTACAGTTCACATGGGCCACCAAAATTAGACAATATAAGATTGGAAAATTGTTTCCGGGTCTAATGAGTCTCGAGTTCTGCTGAGACATTTGGCTAGTTGGGTCAGAATTTGGCATAAGCAACATTAAAGCTTGGAAAGCATTGTGTAAACACTTCAAGCTAGAGGTGATGTAACAATAGGATTATTTCTTGGCGCTATTGTGCCTGTTAGTACCAACTGAGCATCATTTAAACACCACAGCCTGCCTGAGTGTTGTCCACTCTTTTATAACCACAGTGTACACATCTTCTGATGGCTGGTGGTCAGCAGATTAATGTAGATGTCTATCTGAGGCCTGACTGGTTGAACTCTGTCTTAGATTATGAAGATTTTCTTTCCACAAAAAAAGTTTTTTGTTTTTTTTTTAAATTTAATTTTATATAGTACCTCCCAAGATTAAATATGACAACTTGCTTCACAACCAGTGGGCTAAAAACATAAAGACATAAAGAAAATATAAGTTTTTAGCTGCTTTTTATAAACTACCAGCAATTCTACAGATCTCAAACTCAGAGTCTAGGAACCAGTCTTCCAAAAGCTCTGCCATCTTTAGATGTCAAACTGGTATGGTGCACAGCCATCAGGTGTTGATCACATGACCTTAGCCTCCTGCTGGAGGCTCACAAATAGCTCTAAAAGTCAAAACTAGAATCTAAAAATGGACCATATATGGGGCTCAGTCCATCACTTCACATTTAGAATATTAGGCCATATCAGAAAAATCTAAATAAGCTTTGAAACACACATACCAATGTAAAAGGCACTGATGGTGAGAGGAGCCGCAATCAGCTGATCCACCACCACCTTCCCAGTCATTGCCCTTACTCTGCCTCTTGGCAGCATCTCCAGCCCTCTGAGCCAGTGATAGTTGAAGCTGGTGTGGAAACAAAAACCAACGGTTGCCACCCGAGCCGTCTGATGCTATTCGACTCCTACTAAATCCTCTGATCTGAAACTTACCTTTCAGTGTTGCTCCTCTCACACTCTTCTGAGTCTCCCCAAAGCCAAAAAGACACAAACTACATTTCTCTGGACAAAGAGGATCATCAGCAGAGGCAAATCTACATGTGACGAGATCTCACAGGGTCAAAGTTCTGCTCCTGTTGCAGGGCATGTGTGATAAAGCCTTATCATCCCCCTGGAGAGGACTGTGAGAAAGCACAACATGCGAAGCGTGAGACTTGACTGAACACACACTAACAAACTCATGCTGTAAAGCTTAAACAGCTGAATGTATGTGCATGCAGATTTGATAACAACGGTTGAATGTACTCATTGCACTCGTCTTATAATGTCACTATGTAAGCAAATCCTGGTAAGAAAATCTCTCAGGCACTATGATTTACCATGTTATTCCTAGTAACCAAACCACAGCTGTGCAGTCCTCGGGCTGGAAACACATGTAGTGTCACTATAGATGCCACTCCTGCAGCAGTGGTTCCCTTCTCTGAGTGAACTGCTTGGCTTTGAAAAGGTGCCAAAATCAGATAGAAGTGATTTGTAAGATTTTATGGTTGTTTTGAAGTAAGTGAATGAGTTTACACCTCTCACCTGTGTGTTTTTGTCTTTCTTTTTTTTTTTACTGTGAACATTCTCACAAAATCATTGACAAGTAGTTACTCTGTGTCCCAACAGCCAAATGAAAGCATAAAGGAGACGATGCCATTGCATTAACTGCTCCTAAATTTTGCCTCTGCATATCAGGATCTCACCTGCATTGGGTGATTTTTGCTTTTACTTGTGCTGTATTAGTATATATCGAATGTTTTTGCTCGTTTAGCTCTGCAGGTCAATAGTTAAAATGTGTTTTGTTTAATACGCTTAAACACATTTTCTTGTTTTATTTAGTGAAAAGCCAAAAGATCTGCAAACTTGTCAGTACAGATTAGGATTTAGGCTGGATTGAGCAATATGCTCACTGGACAATTTATTAGGCACACCTTGCTAAAAGCAGGTTGGGCCCCTTTGACTTTTTTTTTTACTTTCATAACTGCTTTGTTTGTGTGGCAGAGATTCAACAAAGTGGTGGGAACAAAACTCACACTCAAAGCTTTTTAGTCCATATTCTGCTTTTGGTCCATATTGACACGACAGCGTCACACAGCTACTGCAGATTTGATCTGATTCCCCAATGTGAGCCTCCCGTTCTGTTTCACCCCAAAGGTGCTCTACTGGATTGAGATTTGGTGACTGTGGAGGTCATTTGAGTGCAGTGAACTATTTGTGATGTTCAAAAAAACCAGTTTGAGATAATTTGAAATTTGTGACAGTGTGTGTTATCCAGCAGAAGACAGGCACACTGTGGTTATAAAGGGATGGACATAGCCAGCAGCACTGATGCTTAATTGGTACTAACAGGCCTATAGCGTACCGAAGAAGTCCCTCACACCTTAACCCAACCACAACCATCCTAAACTGTTGATAAAAGGCTTGATGGGGCCATGTCTTCATTATCTTTACGCCAATTCTGACTCTACCATCTGAATATTGCTGCAGAAATTGAGACTCGTCAGGGTTTTGTCAGTCTTCTGTTATCCAGTTTTGGCAAGTCTGTGTAAACCGTAGCCTCAGTTGCCCATTCTCAGCTGACAGGAGTGGATGATTAGATGTTTCTGTTAATGAGCTGTGTAACAGGTATTTAGGAACTTCATTTCTGAGAATGAATGTGTCGGTTTTTGGCTTGAAGTGAAATAAGTCGACAACTTTTTACCATGTTACTTTTAGGTAAAAATTTCTGAAAATTTTCAATCTGGTTTTAAATCACTTCATAGCACTGAGACAGCACTTTTAAGGATTTAACGATATTCTTTTAACTCTGGACTGTGGCAGCCCTGCTGCCCTTTCATTGTTGGACCTGTCAGCAGCTTTTGACATGATCGACCATGACATCGTGTTATCATGGCTAGAATTTCATGCTGGCCTAAAAGGATCTGCCCTACAGTGGTTTCGGTCCTACTTGTCAGAAAGGTCTTTTTATGTTAATATGGGCCCCCATAACTCCAAAATAGCCGCTCTTAAATACGGTGTACCTCAAGGCTCTATTTTGGGTCCTGCCCTGTTCGCACTCTATCTGTTGCCATTGGGTTCCATCTTCTCATGGTACAGCATTTCATTTCACTGTTTTGCTGATGATTTGCAGATTGATTTAAAAGCAGGGTCAGACCATCGCCAGCTCTTATTACGCTGCCTTGAAGACATCAAAAAGTGGTTGTCATTCAATTTTTTAAAGCTAAATGAAAATAAAACTGAAGTTGTCATGTTTGGCAACTTTAATCACATCGATAGCACTCTGGGCACCCTTTCTCCTATTGTAAAACACATGTAAAAAACCTCAGTGTCTACATTGATGGTTCTTTTAAATTGAATAAGCAGGTGAGTGCAGTAGTTCAGTCATGCTTCTTTCAGTTAAGACAGCTAGCCAAGGTAAAGCCATACCTCCCAGCTAACATCTTTGAACGTGTTATTCACATTTTCCTTACTTGCAGATTGGACTACTGCAATTCATTGTATTATGGTCTAGACCAGGCCACCATCCATCGTTTTCAGATGGTCCAAAATGCAGCTGCTCGCCTGCTAACTGGTACCAAACGGAGAGCGCATATAACCCCAGTTTTAGCTTCTTCACACTGGCTTCCTGTCTCCTACAGGATCCAATTTAAACTTTTACTTTTTGTTCTTAAGTCCCTTAACGCCCTTTTTAATGCCATTTTTATATTGTTAATCACTTTGTGTAGCATCGGCTGTTTGAAATGTGCTATATAAATAAACTTGACCTTGACCTTAAGGTAAAAGATACCACAAAGTAACTTGACTGTCTACATATGGTCAAATGTAGACAGTCAAATACCTACTCCTTATTTGCCTTTTTTGTTGTGTGCTGTGTTGGATTTGCATGTTGCTCTCACATCTAAAAATCCAACAATAATGGTGAGCTGCAAAAAAAGAGAAAGGTTAATAATCTTAACCTTTAAATCTTTGTAAAGTTAACTGTATTTTCACATATTTAAAAAATGTATAAAAAAATAAAGCGTAGCTACACACCTGCTGCATAGATAGCACGCCTCCTCAGCCTTCAGTGCAGTTTGTAGAGAGATACACAGAAACCTGGAGACAAAACAGTAAGCAGGCTTTTGCAGTTATTTTTATATTAGAAGTTATGCAGATCTGCTGTTTCCATAGTACAACACATTAGCTGTAACAGCATTTTTATTGACATTTTGTTGTTATAATAAATATGAGTTACAGCCTTTACAAACAGGTTTATTTAAACACTTATTGCTTAATCTGTGATTTTTACCTGCAGTTTGTTTTTCTCATCATTTAATCATTTTATTTTTTAATAATCATTCATCCTGATCACTTCCTATTAGGGGTGCAACAATACTCGTATCGATATTGAACCGTTCGATACAGTGCTTTCGGTTCGGTGTGCATATGTATGAACAATACAAAAAATTTTATTTCTTTTATCAACTTTTCTTCTGACGATGCTGTGTGTTGAACGCTCAGTGGATCTGCGTTCGACTACTCCGCCTAGGCTGCACTGTCGAGTGCAGATCCACTGAGCGCAGCGCAAGCTAGCAAGACAGAAGCTAAGCTCGTTGCAACATGGCAAATTGAACCTCCCCCACCCTCATTCAGATCTGGCGTTTGGAACTATCTTGGTTTTCATGTGAAGCATGACCCTGATGGTAAGCGCGTCAAGGACAAAAGTAAAACAGTATGTTGGATGTGCCACGCAATGTTCAATTGGTGGGAACTAGTGCGTTAGCGCAGTTAGCTTGTTAACGTGTTGACGCCATCCAGCCCCACGCACAGGGCGATCCGCGGTAATTCGTTAACGGAGATTTGCCGCGTTATGGCGTTAATGTCATTTTAACGAGATTAACGCTGACAGTAGTGATGTGCCCTGTGTGTCGAAGCTTCGAAACCTGTGTCCGGTAATCTCGGGGGAGTTTTTGTGAAGCGCGTATCAAAGCTTGCTTTGATTACGTATGCAGTGACGTTCGAGGCCTCACGGACAGTCCGTACCATGTGACTGATTCAGGAACTGTCTCGCTGGTTCGCGCCAGATTTGAAATAAAGTGGGCAGCAAAACACAGCTGATTCCCCCATCACATTGTGTTGTGGAATACATAGTTACTTGAGCATTTCCTCTTTGATGGAACCAGCAAGGAAGAGATTTTTTTTAATCTCATCTCTTCTAATAAAGTATGTACACAGTAATAAATATCATAAATGATAAGCACCATAATATAAATAAACAACACTACACATGATATAATCTGATTACTATCTTTTAGTTTATTAAAAAGTGAAGCACCACAAACTAGTTTGTGTCATTATCCAGATGTACATAAGCATGATTAACTCAAATTTCAGATGTTTGAGGTTGTGCTGAAAAGAATGATACCAAACAAGCCAAGATAAACAGTTTTTAAAGGTGAAATATAGAGGTTAAATGAACAGTAGTCAAAAATGGCCAATTATACCCTGGACCTCAGAGGGTTAAAAGGAAAAAGCTGAAAATTTAAATAGTTAAAACTTAAAATGTAAATAGTTGTTTTTTGTATTATATGATTTATTTATTACATTTTATGTGGAGTGAATAAATAAAAGTATATTTACGGTGGCTGCTAGAGACAAAGCACGTACAAACCCCGACGCACGTACAAAACACGCAAAAACTCCAAAGCACGTACAAACTAGTGATGTGTCGGTCGCGAACGAAATGGCTCTTAGAGCTGGATCTTTGACGTGAACGACGCGAGCCGGCTCCTTATCGCGAGTCGTGGGGTTTTTTTTTCTTTCGCTCACCCTAGCAGAGTGAAGCTGACCCCCCACCCACTTGAAATGTAAAGGCAAATAGGCGGAGCGTTTAGTGCTACGTTTATGCAGATTTGTGCAGGTAAAATGAGCATTTGTGCTGCTACGGTTTTTGACATATTAAACTTTATTTTATAGGTCATTCAAAGGTCACCATCCCCCCAGACTGCTCCAAAACCGGCCAAAATGGTCTACTTTTTTAGTGCTACGTTTGTGCTGATTTGTGCAGGTAAAATGAGCATTTGTGCTGCTACGGTTTCCAAGATATTAAACTTTAATTTATAGGTCATTCAAAGGTCACCATCCCCCCAGACTGCTCCAAAACGGGCCAAAATGGTCTACTTTTTTAGTGCTACGTTTGTGCTGATTTGTGCAGGTAAAATTAGCATTTGTGCTGCTATGATATGAGATATTCTGTTATGGTGTTACTGCTGAAAAATGTCTTTTTCAAATGACCTTTCGCTTTGTGTGTTCACTTGTTCAATAAAGTTCTGTTAAAAAAAACCCTCTTATTGTATTTAATCAGCTAAATTTGTAATGAGTGTATTTTTTAGGAGATAAGGACCCCATTGCATCTCTGCAATTGTTAAAATATAGTGTTCCTTACAGTGGTAGCATCCGAGATATTGGACTGGACAGTTTTTTCTGTCACTACTGGAGTCAAACACAGATGCATGTTTACAAGACATTGTCAAAAAAAATCTCCCCCCAACTGTGTGTTTTGATGCAGCCGGTTCAGTTGTGAAAAAACTGCTGAGACCAAATGGCAAATCTCGCCATATCTTCCTTTATCAAGGTATTCTGAAAGAAAACAATTGCCCCAGTGTCCCAGTGGTGCAAATGCTGTCAGAGAAACATGATGTTAATGCCATCGTAAACTGGTTGACAGAATGGATTCGTGCAGGTGCACCTGTGCCAAAGGAAGCTGTGAGTGACTTTTCTCTGGCACTGGGAGCTCTGGTCAAGGCTTTCACTCCTCATCCTGATCTGAAGTCCTACCTTAATGAATGCTTTTATGTCCTTCTTGGAACCCAGTCTGCCAAACTCCCCCCTTGTTTTATCAGGGTTGATGTTGCGCACTGCATCAAGATGATATGCCAGTGGGACTGCCTGAAGAAGAAAACACATCGTGTTAAAGATTTCTTTGTCAGGTCATTAGCAAAACTTCTTCAGTCTCAATGCTTGGACCATGCAAAACAGCTCCTACATGCTATCACTGTTGTGGCCCTCAGTGAGGCAGAAGGTGGTGACAGTTCTGGAGCCCCTCTTCCTTCAGAAAGGTGCAAGAAATACCTGAAAGCCCAAATTGCTCAAGACTCCATCATCATTCCAGATGAACAGACAGAGGAAAGTGAGAGAGTGGATTCAGTTGATGAGATCCAGACTGACCTACGACACTGGGTAACAGAAACGTGAGGAGAGCAAGTCACCTGCTGCAGCAAACGGGGATAGAGATAACATTCACTTTCTCCCTGAGATTATTCCTCATATAATAAGACTGGCAAGTTACTTGCCACTCTGGACAGGAATAATGGTCCCTCTCTTCCAAAGCACCAGCATCACAGCAAGTTCAGCCACTGTTGAAGCTGAGTTCAAAAACATAAAACATGGCCTTTTCAAACATGAAAACTTGCCTGTTCGAGTCGATTGCTTCATTGCTCGTCATCTTTCCTTCATCGAGGGAAATATGCGGATTTGTTCTGCAAAAGAAAAGGTCAAAGATGAGGCAACAGTGGGATCACTGAAAGTCACAGATGCCAATTCTGGATCCATGACGACTCACAGTGCAGAAGACAAAATAAAAATGGATGCTCACCTGTTTGTGGTATCTGATGCTGCCACAAACATTATCCAGGCTGATGAAGATGCAGTTGAGAACTGGAGGAGCCTAGCTGTTCCACCCAAAAAAAGGAAGAGGACTTCCTACCTCTCTTCATGTACCGAATGGCTCCATGCAGATGAAACTTTTGGGGCCAAAAGAGTGAAAGTGGGATTATTAAAAATGGAAACCTTCATCAGCCTATTAGATTAGGGGAATCAACAATCTCTGTGCTCAATACCTGTGCATCTGATGCATTTTTTCAGTGCTTATGTTGTGCCTTCTGTGACAGCTCAACATTTCAAAATGCTGTTCTGAAGGACAGTGAAAACCCAGTCCTGCAGCTGGTGAAAGCCATTGCCACAGATGGTGTGCCCAACAAACCTACAGAAGGAGAGCAGAGCTGCAGTTCAAAAAAGCGCTCCTCCGACAGCCAAACCCATCTGTTCTCTGATTGGATTGTTACATTTGTGATTGACATGACATTGACCAATCAGATGAAAGGAAGAAAAATAGGGTCAAAATTCGTACTTGTAACTTGCAGGGTTTTTTTGGCTAAGTCCACACACAAATCTTTTTTACGCACACACAAATTCTTTTTACACATACAAATCTTTTTTACACACACACAAATCTTTTTTACAAGTACAAAATATTTATGACCACATTTTGAGCCCATAGAACAGTCATGTCAAATCTAGTCTTGACAACTGTGAGGGTGCTGGGGAGCATTGCCCTCACTATATGATGTACGCACTCACAGTGTCTAATAGGAAGTTTTGATTTTGTTATGCTTTTGTTTTGAAGTCCATTAACCTCTCTCTCTCTCTCTCTCCCTTGAAGTCAACTTCCTGAAGGCCTTAGTCATGGAGTGCACACGTGATTATGGCCTAATGATGTTCACCTGAAAGGAGTTTACCAATCACCCACTGATAGTGGGTTGAACCATCTGATGAGAGCTGAGGGGGGAGTGGGTTGAATTTTCAGTTTGATTTGATTTAGTTAGTTGGGATATTGTTTAGCTGGGGGTGTTTTGTAATCAGATATTTGTGAGGTGTGTCAAAATAACTGCAATGTTTCACTGTATAGGTTTTTGTAGTTGGGCTGTGTCGGGGTGGGAAGACCTTTTTACATTTTATTGGTGATGATATGACCAGCATCTATTTAAGGAGGGGTTTGTTGAGAGGCTCGGGGGATTTTTTTTTCTAGATGTGTTGCTGGTGAGCATGACAAAACCTCTGTACCACAAAAAAAGAGAAAATATATTCAAAGCTTTGAAAACAATTGAAGGCTCGTGTGGTTGTTTTTTCCATTTGGTCCCCTTCACATTGCTGTGCCACCGCTACAACAACAAAGGATAAAAAGACGGTCCTTCTTAAACTACACAAACAATTTGGACATGCATCAGTTGACAGACTGCAAAAACTTCTGTCTTGCTCAGGCAATAGTGATGATGAAAGCATTACAATCCTGAAGAATATTATAAAAAACTGTGAAACATGCATCCGATACGGTAAACCAAAACATAAGCCTGCAGTGGGTTTACCCATGGCTTCAACATACAATGAAACTGTTGCAGTGGACCTGCATGAGCTTGAGCCGGGACTGTGGTATCTACATGCCATTGACCATTTCACAAGATTCAGTGCAGGAAGTATCATCACCACAAAAAGACCCAGGGAGATAGTGAAGCACTTTATCCACTGCTGGATAAGCATTCACGGTCCACCGCGCAGACTATTCAGTGACAATGGCGGTGAATTTAATAATGAAGAAATAAGAGACATCTGAGAGAGATCTGCCTTCAGTCCTTACTGACAGACCCCCAGCTTTGGAAACTGAAATGAGTACATGGATAGCCCAGCACACTACAACGTTGCATGCCATGAGACAAGCTTTTACAGAGGCTGAAACCGCGGTTCCCTGCATCGCTCAGCAGAACCTAGAGGGCTACGTGGGCTTTGCCAGCCTCCCAAACCAAGTACACAGAAAATCTAGTGTGTCAAGAGAGGGTTTGAGTTCACATTAATGGTTGTAGGGAGGTAGGTGAGTCTGGTCTCGGGAAATCGACTCTCATCAACTCCCTGTTCCTGACTGACCTCTACTCTAAGGACTACCCTGTAAGTTCTTGTAAGTCACCTAAAAAAGACATTTTGAGGTTTGCAGATGGGATCGACAGTGCTGTTTTTCTGGCTGCACTCTATTCTGAGCTCACCACTGGTGATGGTACACACAACATCTTGCCAATCGTCTGTGTAACAGACAACCATTCCCTTCTTGATGCTGTCAAGTCCACAAAATCTGTAACTGAGAAGAGGCTTCGGCTCGACATCAGTAGCATCAAAGAACTTATGCACACAGGGACTATTCAGCACATCATATGGACATCTACCAAAGAGCAGCTTGCTAACTGCCTGACAAAAGTGGGAACATCAGCACTTGGACTGCTAAGAGCCCTGAGAGAAGGGGAATGGCAGCTAGAAAGCTGAAAGGACTAATGACAAAAAATAAAAAATTAACACTCATAAAAATGTTTCTTTTAAACACTAGTTTGGAGTGTTATATTATGTTTATGTTATATTGTTCAAAAAGAAAAAAAAAGAAATTGTTCTAATCTGTTTTCCTTTCCTTAAAAGAAAAAGGGGAGATTGTTAAGGTGTATCTGTCCCACTGCGCAAGTGTCCAGTGAAGGGGGGCATGGCTACGCACAGGCGGGAAGGGGAAGTAGGAGTTTTTTGGAAGGTTAGTTGTTTCTTGTGTGGAGGAACGAAAGAAGGGAACCGTTAAAGTTGGAGTTAACATACCAGTTGTGTGATTATTGGACTAACACTACGTGGGCTTTGCCAGCCTCCCAAACCAAGTACACAGAAAATATGTCAAGAGAGGGTTTGAGTTCACATTAATGGTTGTAGGGAGGTAGGTGAGTCTGGTCTCGGGAAATCGACTCTCATCAACTCACTGTTCCTGACTGACCTTATGGGGTCGAAATGTGGTCATAAATATTTTGTACTTGTAAAAAAGATTTGTGTGTGCGTAAAAAAGATTTGTGTGTGCGTAAAAAAGATTTGTGTGTGTAAAAAGAATTTGTGTGTGCGTAAAAAAGATTTGTATGTGTAAAAAAGATTTGTGTGTGCGTAAAAAAGATTTGTATGTGTAAAAAAGATTTGTGTGTGTGCGTAAAAAAGATTTGTGTGTGTGCGTAAAAAAGATTTGTATGTGTAAAAAGAATTTGTGTGTGTGTAAAAAAGATTTGTATGTGTAAAAAAGATTTGTATGTGTAAAAAAGATTTGTGTGTGGACTTAGCCCAAAAAAACCCCTGCAAGTTACAAGTATGAATTTTGACCCTATTTTTCTTCCTTTCATCTGATTGGTCGATGTCATGTCAATCACAAATGTAACAATCCAATCAGAGAACAGATGGGTTTGGCTGTCGGAGGGGCTCTTTTTTTGAACTGCAGGTCCTTGAAGGGTAATACAGTTTGAAGCTGGAGGATCTCTATATAAATATCTGATAGCAGCTAGGTCCCCTAACTTTCAGCAGCTGTTGAAAGGATAAAGTTGTGCTATATCAGTGGTTAGAAATACCATTATTACTTTAGGATTAGTTTAACACAAAGTCAGGGCTGACCCGGGACCATTGCTGTGAGTCACAGTGCGCAGCATAAAAGTCCTTTCACATCGGACGCAGGATGTGCTGCTAATGCTAACTGCTAACTAAAAGCAAAGGATCCAGAATTTGTTGCGCTGGCTGCTGGGCTCTGTGGGTTTTTGCAGCAGCTCTACCTGTACTAGATGCACCTGCTCCTTGTCTTTTCTATCTCTGACTTTATGTCCTCTACAAGAGTTTCTGGTTTTTTTGCTGGTTCTTCAAATGTTCAATAAAAACATCTATGCTAATTCATAACGAAGAAAGCTTTGTAATGAAGATTGTCATTTCCAAAACACTGCCCGCCCCCACCCCGTGGTCCGCAGCGCTGTTGAAAAGGCTGTGGAAGTCCCTATATTAAACACGTAGACCTGTGACACAAAAATCACCAAATTCGGACGACCACAGACTGTTTTCCTTCGTGGTGATGAAGGAAAATGCTGGGTTGGCATGTAAAAGGGCATTTATTCCCTTCAAAGACCTGCAGTTCAAAAAAAGCGCCCCTCCGACAGCCAAACCCATCTGTTCTCTGATTGGATTGTTACATTTGTGATTGACATGACATTGACCAATCAGATGAAAGGAAGAAAAATAGGGTCAAAATTCGTACTTGTAACTTGCAGGGGTTTTTTTGGGCTAAGTCCACACACAAATCTTTTTTACGCACACACAAATCTTTTTTACACATACAAAACTTTTTTACACACACACAAATTCTTTTTACACATACAAATCTTTTTTACGCACACACAAATCTTTTTTACACATACAAATCTTTTTTACAAGTACAAAATATTTATGACCACATTTTGAGCCCATATGACCTCTACTCTAAGGACTACCCTGTAAGTTCTTGTAAGTCACCTAAAAAAGACATTTTAAGGTCTGTATAGGAATTTCTTTTATTCATGTGTTATTGTTTAACAAGTGAATTAATAGGCTAACGTGTCGGTGTAAAAACAATGAAAATGGAAAAAACTGAGTAAACAAAGGAGAAAAAAAAGAGTGTAGAAATGTGCGTCAGAGGAATATTCTCCAACTAGTATAAAGTTTACCTTAAATAGTACTTACAGACTTATGTTCACTGTTTAATCCGTTTACTGTCACTTGGATTTGTTGCTGCCATGCTTTGCGTTAGTTCTCCATTTGGTGTGTTGATAGCAATTTTGAATATTCTTACACAGTAAAAAAAAAAGTTTTTAATGTAGAGTTCGAAAATGTTTTTTGAATTAGATTTTTTTAAAAAGCATTTTGAAAATGAGTTTCATTTTTAATCTGAAAAAGCACAAAGCAAAAAAAAGGTTAAAAAATCTCAGTTTTTGGGATTTTTACGTGTGGACGAAAGGCCCAAACCGACAGAAAAAGACACCAAAAACAAAAACAAAAAATACCTGTGTACATGTGTACGTAGCGTAAAGGAGTTAGTAGACTATTTTATTGTATTGCTTTCTGCTATTTATAGCAGTTTACTTTTATTTCTTTTATTGTTTACAAAAGATTTGTGGTGTGAAATTAACTGCAATGGAGTTTGAAAACAAAATTAGCTTTGGTCACCACTATGGTAATGTTTTTCTAAAATTAGGTTTTTAATGAATGATGAAGGTCAAGGAGAAGAAGCAGAAACTGAAGGACTCAGAGGCTGAGCTTCAGCGACGCCATGAGCAGATGAAGAAGAACCTGGAGGCGCAGTTCAAAGAGCTGGAGGAGAAGAGGCGAGTGTTCGAGGAGGAGAACAGTATTTTGTCTCTATCCACCAAATTTGAAAATGTTTTTTAAAATGAGGTTTTTAAAAAAACATTTTGATAATTAGGCTTATAACTCTCAGTGAAAGTGTGGTCATAAGTGACGAAAAAAAATTAAAGTGTGATATCTGCTATTAAAAATGTACCCTTGTCAGAGGTTCAAATATTCGTAGAGTTGAAGTTCTGGCTTCAGACAAGTTTGAAATGCTGGTGGATGACCTGAAGAAAACTGATGTAATGTCTATAGCAGAAGATGGGTTCCCACACAGAACTGATAATGCACAGTTGTGCATATATGTCCGTTTTTTGGATGGCAAATTGCTCGGCTTACTACTGTTAGAGGGACACACAGCTGACGAAATAATGTTTGAGAAGATTTCAGCTTTTTTTGAGGAAAATGGTCTGGAAATGAAGCGTGTCTGTATACTTGTGACGGATGGGGCTCCATCCATGGCAGGAAAAGTGTGTTGAGTGTGGTCAGCAAAATATTTATTTTAATTTTAAAGGGAATTATCAAAATGTTTTTTTGTTATTATTTGAAATGTGCAAAAAAAAAAAAAAAACAACGTTTGGTTATAGCTCCCCTTTTTTTAAAATGGATCTTTTGGTGTGCATTTGTGAGCGGTCACCAGATTTACAGGCGAAAAAAGAATAAAATATTACTTGTTTTTCAATACACTCTTGTGGGTTTGAAATTGATCATGATCTGCTGATTACTGGCTGCAAAAAAATATCTGGGCCAGATAAATTCCTCGGTTTGAAAATCTGGCCCAACTAACTTTTTAGTTGAATAGCCATGGTGTAGACTCACAACTTAGGAATGAACAAAATGCATACAGAAAACATGAATTGAATTTTTTTTTTTTTTTAAAGTAAATTAAGTATTCAAAACAAATATCGGGATTTGGGTTGTGACAGCGGCTGTGTTGAATGTGGACGCCACGTCCGAAGTTCCCATGACGCCTCTGTCTTTCTAAATGGACGGACAGTAACTAGGTGTGTATATGTGTGTAAAAACAGCAGATAGTCAGATTAATAACAACGGTATTTTGTCTCCACCATTGTAGAAGTAATCTCATGTAAACAATAACGTGGCGCACAGCATCACTCAAAAATGGCGCACACCTTTGGCGTTGCATGACTAAATCTCCGTTTTCCTTGTCCACACGTAAACTACGGAGTTTTTGAAAATCTTCACCCTGGCAGGAGTTTTTTAAAAATCACAGGTTTCAGTGATCGAAAATGCTGTTTACGTGTGGACAACAGGTGGAAATGCATAGAAAAACCTGGACAGGATGTGCGAGTTCAACTATGAACTCAAAAGTCAAATACCTAAACATAAAATCTTCTGTAACTCATTTAAACAAGTATCTATATGTCTTTCTCCCTCATTCAACCCATTTATTTGTCTAATAATTATTAGTAGATAACTGGGTTTTGCCATGATTTGGAAAGGACTTTGATTAAAATAGTATTTGTACAAACTAATGACTGACACAAAACAAGCTTGTTGATTAAGTCAAGTTTTTGTTTATTATTCTAATTTTTTCAAAATAAGAATAATAAGAATAAACAATAATCCTGGAGATACTTGCATCTGCACCGTTATTAATTCTGATGCAAATCCTAGATCTAAGCTGGATCCAAGTAATTATGCGAATCCTGTAAAGCAGCGGTCCCCAACCTTTTTTGCGCCACGGACCGGTTTATGGCCGACAATATTTTCACGGACCGGCCTTTAAGGTGTTGCGGATAAATACAACAAAATAAAACTAGTACCGGTACCGAAAAAAAGAAGATTTATTCATAACACACGGGAAAAGACCCAGGAAAACCGAGTTGACGATAAAAACGATAACAAAATAACGCTAAAAACCGATAAAAACCCTGAAAACCATACATTTCACACCCGAGCCTCAACTCTCGCGGCCCGGTACCAAACGACTTGGCCCGGGGGTTGGGGACCGCTGCTGTAAAGCATTCACACACCTCAACATTCTACTTGCTACTTTCTCAATGTTCACTTTTTACGTGCTTTGGAGTTTGTACATGCTATGGAGTTTTTTACGTGTTTTGGAATTTTTATGTGCTTAAGGGTTTGTACTAGTGATGGGATTTCCGGCTCTTTTTAGAGAACTGGCTCTTTTTAGAGAACCGGCTCTTTCGGCTCGGCTCACTAAAAAGACCCAGCTCTTTCAGCTCCCAACCGGCTCTTCAGGTTGTTTTGTTGCTTTAATTAATTTATTAATAACAACAATATAAAATTATGCACAAAAGGAATTACTAAATCGAGAGCCGGCTGGCCTGGGAATGCCTTGGTGTTCCCCCGGATCAGTTGGAGGAGGTAGCTGGGGAGAGGGAGTTCTGGGCTTCTCTGCTTAGGCTGCGTGTTTTACGTGTTTTGGAGTTTGCACGTGCTTCGGAGTTTGTACGTGCTATGGAGTTTTTACGTGTTTTGGAGATTTTACAAATCCCAAAAGGTTTTCACAGGTGCTTAAACTCCTAGGACCTGGCGTCCATATATGTGGACATCCCTTTTTGGGTTATTTAAACCAAAATGCTCAATTTTGCTCTGCAAGGGCCTGATATCCACTTACGAGGACATTATACTGCTACTGTTCTATCGAAATTTTAAATGAATATCCTCATATGCGGCTCTCATTTTTCTTAGAAACAAAAATCAGGTAAAAAGAAAAAGTCTGGTAATTCTTTATTTTCACATTCATCAGGTCCCAATCAGCCCAAATATCAAAGAGAAATAATAATAGCTTCGGAGTTTTTACATGTTTTAGAGTTTTTACGTGCTTTGGGGTTTGTACGTGCTTTGGAGTTTGTACATGCTATGGAGTTTTTTACGTGTTTTGGAGTTTTTATGTGCTTAAGGGTTTGTACTAGTGATGGGATTTCCGGCTCTTTTTAGAGAACTGGCTCTTTTAAGAGAGCCGGCTCTTTCGGCTCGGCTCACTAAAAAGAGCCGGCTCTTTCGGCTTTGAACCGGCTCTTCAGGTTGTTTTGTTGCTTTAATTAATTTATTATTAACAATAATATAAAATTATGCACAAAAGGAATTACTAATGTAAAAAAAAAAAAAGTTGTTTTATTTATATATGTTTATATATAAATATATGTGTTGGCCCCTAGAGACAAAACACGTACAAACTCCAAAACACTTTTTTAAGCTTTAACTGAACTTCCAAAACAGAGCTACCTAGATCACTTAAATTACACAATTGAAAGCATATGTGTATGGTTTGTGTATTTATACACAAGCACTCATATATATTCAAATAATTAAAAAAAAAAAAAAGTTCATTAACCTGTTACTACCACACACCAAATCCGGTCGTTGGTACTTGCTGGCTTGTGTAACCACTAGGTAACAAAAGCCTCAACAGTGCGCCCTAGCATCCTGGAGCACTTCTGTTGTGTTTTGTACGTGTTTTGGAGTTTTTACGTGATTGTACGTGCTTTGTCTCTAGGGGCCACCGTAAATATACTTTTATTTATTCACTCCACATAAAGTGTAATAAATAAATCATGTAATACAAAAACCAACTAGTCACAGTTCAACTTTTAACTATTTAAATTTTCAATTTTTTCCTTTTAAACAAATTTAAAAGGAAACAACACAAAACACTGCACACCACAACACAATTAAATATAAATTACAATATGAAAACAAAAAGAGCATGCATATTCTCTGTCATATGGGCCTGCATGAATAAACTTTCTGAATCCTTTATCATTTGCAACTGAAATTAGTTGTGGATGATTACTATAACTTTCTAATGTGACGTTGTTTTCCCTGGCTCTCTTTCTAAGTCTCTCCCTCCCGCTCTGTTCCTGTGCTACTGCCAGTGTAACTACCGCCCCTCCCCCCTCTGCCCAGCTCAAAGCACAAGGCCTGCAGGCGGAGTAAAGCGGGAAAAAAGTGCAAGAGAGAGGGTGAGAAGCAGAGTGAAGCTGACCCCCCACCCACTTGAAACGTAAAGGCAAATAGGCGGAGCGGTTACTGTATGGGCTCAAAATGTGGTCATTTTTCTTGCATGGCCTCCGCAACAATTCTGACCATACTTCTCCTGTCCTCTGGATAAGCTCTGTCTCCTCTTGTGATTGCATGCGACAGTCGGAGTGGAAATCTTTCCCAAGGAATCTGGAAGTGTGAGACCCAAGAGCTGGAGTAATGGTTGTACATAGTGGTGGACGTGGAGGAGGAGGGGTGAGGTGGATGGCTTGATGGTTCAGCTGATGCAGCAGGGCAAGGCTCCAGAGTAATGGTGTCATTAAGGTTCTCTGGTCTGTTGCCATCTAAAAATAAATAAAGATCATTGGATCTTTATTTATTTATTCTCACTTCAAAGCCCAGTTGCAGCAAGCCACCTATTCGTTCCCTCAATGGCAGATAATGCTTTTCATATCTGGCATAGAAAGGGCCTAAAATCCTTTGCAGACTTATATGAAGATGGACAATTTGCAAGTTTCTCTCGAATATCCACCAAATTTGCCATAGCTGCAGCTCAGTTTTTTCGTTTCTTACAGGCCAGACACTACGTGCAGAGTGTGACAGCAGAATTCCCCCAAATACCTCCTTACAATCCAGTAGATGATTGTTTTTTTTAATGGTCAACCCAACCTCAAGGGGCATAATATCAGCCTTGTACAGTTTCAGTTCCAATTTACAATGCTCTTCAATAGCTGCTACCAAATCTAAATGGGAAGAGGACCTTGCCTTTCATATTGCGGATGAACTGCGGGACTCTATCCTTGGCCAGGTTCACAATGTCAGAGTGTCAAGAACTTTGAACAGCAATCATCAAATGAAGTGGTGTTTGTTGTTTCACACAGTTATAACCTACATATATAAATAAAGATGAAGTGTTTGTAGAACAAGTGTCTCTGACTTTTCCCCTCTTCTTCTTTAGGACCCTGGAGAAAACAAAAAGAAAGGCAAGATCTTTTAAGGACAGTCGGCAGGACCACCCCAACTCAAGAAAGTTTTGTTTGCCAATGTTGCCAGTCAGGACACCAGTGTGTGGCTCTGGGAGGAGGTGGGGTAATATCAATCTTTCTCTATTCTCCCCTCTTCTCCTCCCCCTCTTCTTCTGTCCCTGCTCTGTCTGCCAGCACAGCTGTGCTCCTGCTCCCAGCTGCTAGAGGGCGCACTGGGGGCATTTGTGGGTGTGTGAGGGGGCCTGGGGGGGGTCTGCATGTAAGGCCAGAACAGCCTCTGCAGAGCCCCCTGGCTGCCTAAGAACTAGTCATCAATATCTTCTTCATCATCCTCAAGGAATGTTTACTTCCCATATTATTTTAATTGTTATTATTATTGTTGATGTTATTATTATTTTATTGTTACAAGTAAATACTGTTCTCCACCCCCAAATCTGCTGCTTTCTTTCTTCCCAAGGTTGCTTTTAAATGACTGGGGTGTGTAGATTTATCATTTACCTGCAGCCGCGCCAGTGTTTATCTTTTGCTTTAATTTTGTGCTGAATAAATCATTAGAGAGTGATATGAAATGCTGAATATGGAATATGTACCAATAATCTTTATAAATGGAGGCCAAATTTCCCCAGCTTTTAAACATCTGTGTTGGCACGCAGTTTCACAATCAGTTCATCCCTACAAATACCCACAAGTTAAGTCTGTACAATCAGTTTCTGTTGAAATACTTGTTTACAGGAAAAGTTAAAGTATATGAACATTTAACCTGACCTTCAAATGTGTATCAAAGTAAGAAAAGGACAAGGCATTAACGAATCCTTTCTGTTTTGTTTTGGTTTCGAGTGTACCTGTTAAACCTGTAACCCTCGTCCCATCAGCGCAGCAGGCTAGAACGAAACAAAAAATTAAGTAAAAAATATAAAATAATGTACTTATGGGGATTCAATTTGTTTGACTACCCAGTCTATGCAGGCAGAAAGTTTGTTAAATGTTTGAACTCTAGAGAGACAATCATTTTGCTGCTGTAAAATCAGCACTTTGTCATATTTGAAATATAAATCCATGTTTTTTAAAGTGTTTTTTCATAATATCATAATTATAATAATTCATAATTATGTGGATATGCATATATTTCACAAACAAATATCTAATAGGTCCTCCAGAAAGGCAGGAAAAGCCCTTGAACTTACTTTAAAACTAAATATGTTCCCTAAACGGTGGACAGACTAAGATCCCTGACACCCTTACCCAGCCAGCTAGCAGCTGTGACCAGCATTACTTGTGCAGTTAATAAAAGGACAGCTAATATTAGTTGCGCTGGTGCACACACAGCACGCCCATTTGTTTCAATTTGTCAGCTAAGCACCGCTCAGACGGCAAAAAAATGCGCGCGTTCTTTGCTCCTGGCTCGTAACCAGCGCGCTCTGCAGTCAAGGGCGGTCATTGGTTAATAGTAGTCATGTGACTGATGCAAGTCAGATCCTTTTATTTAGCTAAACTGTGATTAATAGTTAAATATTATTGTTGAGGGGCGCAGGCAAGACCCCACACGCACACACACATAAAATAAGTAAATAAAGATTAAAGAATTGCCTCAACAAAAGGGCAATTACGGCACCAATCAGGAAAGGGGCAGGTGCTTTAAACTTCCTCTCTTTCATCCTCACTTCTCTCGTGGCTTTAGTTAGAAAAACCCGAGCAAACGCTCAGTCGTTAAAGAACTAGTTGTTGCAAAGCTGACAAGATGAGAAACAGGCACATTTCAGTCAATCACATATTTTCCTTTCTCTCCCTCTCTGTCCTCCTCTCTCAGTCTCTTATACAAACCTTAAATGTTGTAGTGAATAAAAAAATAAACCAATTGAATACAGGCTGCTGTTGTGATTTGCTGTCATCGGGATCTGGAGCTTTACTGTTACAAACACTGAAGACAAATTCAAGCAGAATATGACTAGAATTTTTAACAAACTAAAATAATTAAGTAGATCAGCTCCTTGGCCGCAACTCCCGATATACCAGCAGAGTGATTCAGAAAGCTAAAATGAACCGCTTAAATCTCTAACGATTTAAGCTACAATAACTAACTTTAAAAAAAAAAAAAAAGATAATTGGAGAACACATTAAAATAAGCAGAATCTTTGTAATTAACGCCAACGCATTATCAGAACAGTCTGAGCTTTCGCTGTATTTCTGTTAAAGGGTGATTTAAGTCTGCGTCACTGATTTTTGTCATAAAATTGCCTCTTCATTTTCTATCGACCTAGGAAAATATAAAAAAATACTGAAATACGATATTATTACTACTATTAATACAGGGAGTGCAGAATTATTAGGCAAGTTGTATTTTTGAGGAATAATTTTATTATTGAACAACAACCATGTTCTCAATGAACCCAAAAAACTCATTAATATCAAAGCTGAATGTTTTTGGAAGTAGTTTTTAGTTTGTTTTTAGTTTTAGCTATTTTAGGGGGATATCTGTGTGTGCAGGTGACTATTACTGTGCATAATTATTAGGCAACTTAACAAAAAACAAATATATACCCATTTCAATTATTTATTTTTACCAGTGAAACCAATATAACATCTCCACATTCACAAATATACATTTCTGACATTCAAAAACAAAACAAAAACAAATCAGCGACCAACATAGCCACCTTTCTTTGCAAGGACACTCAAAAGCCTGCCATCCATGGATTCTGTCAGTGTTTTGATCTGTTCACCATCAACATTGCGTGCAGCAGCAACCACAGCCTCCCAGACACTGTTCAGAGAGGTGTACTGTTTTCCCTCCTTGTAAATCTCACATTTGATGATGGACCACAGGTTCTCAATGGGGTTCAGATCAGGTGAACAAGGAGGCCATGTCATTAGTTTTTCTTCTTTTATACCCTTTCTTGCCAGCCATGCTGTGGAGTACTTGGACGCGTGTGATGGAGCATTGTCCTGCATGAAAATCATGTTTTTCTTGAAGGATGCAGACTTCTTCCTGTACCACTGCTTGAAGAAGGTGTCTTCCAGAAACTGGCAGTAGGACTGGGAGTTGAGCTTGACTCCATCCTCAACCCGAAAAGGCCCCACAAGCTCATCTTTGATGATACCAGCCCAAACCAGTACTCCACCTCCACCTTGCTGGCGTCTGAGTCGGACTGGAGCTCTCTACCCTTTACCAATCCAGCCACGGGCCCATCCATCTGGCCCATCAAGACTCACTCTCATTTCATCAGTCCATAAAACCTTAGAAAAATCAGTCTTGAGATATTTCTTGGCCCAGTCTTGACGTTTCAGCTTGTGTGTCTTGTTCAGTGGTGGTCGTCTTTCAGCCTTTCTTACCTTGGCCATGTCTTTGAGTATTGCACACCTTGTGCTTTTGGGCACTCCAGTGATGTTGCAGCTCTGAAATATGGCCAAACTGGTGGCAAGTGGCATCTTGGCAGCTGCACGCTTGACTTTTCTCAGTTCATGGGCAGTTATTTTGCGCCTTGGTTTTTCCACACGCTTCTTGCGACCCTGTTGACTATTTTGAATGAAACGCTTGATTGTTCGATGATCACGCTTCAGAAGCTTTGCAATTTTGAGACTGCTGCATCCCTCTGCAAGATATCTCACTATTTTTGACTTTTCTGAGCCTGTCAAGTCCTTCTTTTGACCCATTTTGCCAAAGGAAAGGAAGTTGCCTAATAATTATGCACACCTGATATAGGGTGTTGATGTCATTAGACCACACCCCTTCTCATTACAGAGATGCACATCACCTAATATGCTTAATTGGTAGTAGGCTTTCGAGCCTATACAGCTTGGAGTAAGACAACATGCATGAAGAGGATGATGTGGAAAAAATACTCATTTGCCTAATAATTCTGCACTCCCTGTATAGCAGTAAAAGTATTTTAGAGGTGCTCTCATAACGCGACCTTATTTAAGGGCTATAGTTTTATTATTGACTGACACGCAGAAGAAAAAGTTCTTTGGAGCCCAGATGGTGTGAAGGATGAGACCAAAAACAGAAAATTTGTTAAGGAAAACCACAAATGTATTGAATATATTTGGGGAAAAGGGAAAGTGGAACAAAATTATAAATACAAAACTGTCGTTATTTATTTGTTTTTGAAGAGCAAAATAACTTGAGCCCTGTCAAAGGTCGTTGCCATGGACACGCGGTGGAAAACTGCTGAAAGCCTCGTTTAAACCTTTTCGTCAGCGTGTTTTCTTCCGTCAAAAACAAGCTCTTCAACTGCAAACAGCAAAAGTCTTTATTCAACGCTAAATTTGATGTGTGTGGAGGAAATGCTGGAACACCAGCAGGAGTGTAAACACATGAAAGAGGAGCCTAAAGATGAGGAGGAACAATTGGAGCAACTTAAGAAGAACTACGAAGTACTTCTGCAGAAATACACAAAGTTGATGGAGTTGCATGGGCAGACAAAATGTAGTGAGCAAGAGACAGACGCCACAAAAGACCAGAAAAAGCAAAAAAAGCAAGAACAAATGGAAGTGGAAGAGAAAGAGGAGCCAGAAAAGAAGGAAAGAGGTAAATGGTGATTGTTTAGGAAGTTTTTTGCAGAAATAATCCATTTCATGAAAAGCCGCTGATTTCTTGTTGTTTTACTCAGAGCTGTGTCATTTTGTGTTATTTTGCTTGCAGGGCTTCAGTTACTTGATGTTCTGCCAAAGCTGAGTGAGCAGGAGGATGAAGACTTGATTTAATTTTACACATTCAGCAGCCTCCTCCATTGAGGAGGAACTTTGAGATAGACAGAAGACCCTCTGCACTGAAAAAAATAATCAGTGGGATAAACATAAAAAAAATTATTGTAATCGGTTGCACGAAATTAAGTTATGTTTGGTTAACCTTAGTTTTTTATGTTATACCTGCACACATTTTTCTGGTAACATGAACATGACTTTTTTATGTTGTTGTTATGTTTTTCATTCCGGTCAAATATTTATAGAAACCACTTGTTTATCAGACATGAACTTTTTGTGTTAATTGTATTGGACTACTATGTGTTATATTGACAAGATTATTTTATGGTAAGCTTATTTTATTTTATAACAAATTTCTAATATATAATATATAATCTAATATATAATTGAGTGTTCAATAAATAAAACTAAATTAAGACTGATCTTACTGTATGTACTGTACACTTTCTCTTCAATCAAAGAAATAAGCAAAACATTTTTGAACAATGACCTGTATTTTTGAAAATACTACACAGTTGTAACAATGGACTTTCAATTCAGGCTTCCAAAATATACATGAGTCATATCTGTACAATGCATCTCTTGAAAAACATTCCACAACATTCCTCAAAGTTATCTGCCGTAACCTGAATTCAACATTGTGGGGCCTTATGACATCGCGCTTATGTAAAAAATAGTTTTTTAAATGTAAGAGCCATAAGGTAATATGGCAACAGGGGTGTAATTATTAAAATGACACAAAGAAGAGATTTAAAATAACATTATAACCCACAGACACAAAACCAAGAGACCTAAACTGATTAGTATTGGCTTGCTTCTATCACTAAACATCACAATCACTAATACTAGACGATGCAATCTGTTTGTAGTGGTGCACCTTGGGAAAAAAATTGCAAACTGGTGAAATTGGTGCAAGGCACCATTTCCATTGAGAAAAATGGACATTCAAAGTTAGAATTTTTTTTTTAAAAGAGCCATGGCTTGAAAAGTGAAAACTGCAGTAATAAAGGCCCCAAGTTGAAAAGTGCCAGAAAAATAAGTTTCACTATGTACTGCAACTTTACCAGTGCTGGCTTAAAAGAAAGGATGGTACATATTCGAAGAGGTAAACATGTTGTTCCCACATCATAACTGGAAAACTGTTCAATCGTACAGTCTGGTCCTGAAAACCTGGGCCTTCTTTGAAAGGCTGTTCCTTTTGAGCTCCATAACCAGTTTCTATAATACCTCGAAGGTATACTTTTCCAGTGGGTAGGTGAGGTTCAAAGTGTACATTAGTCCAAACAGCATTGCAGCTGCTAGGGTATAGTTATCCAAATCCTGCCAGACTCTCTGGCCTTCAAGGACTATCCCGATGTCCTCAGGGCTGCCATTGGCATCTCTTGACTTTATGATGTAAATTCCCATGGTTGTTTCCTTATTAGATCGTTGGATAATGGCTTCATCTTTGGCCTAGAAAATGCAGAATTCCAAAATTTAATTAAACAGAACACTGGTCAAAGAACATTATACCAAATCTTATTTTAATCTGTGTCACTATTCCAAAAAATTTTAACATTAACACATTAGGTGAACAAACATGGATTCATTACAGCATGTGATTTGAGTCCTCAGAATGTTTAAAAAGGTAATGCATTTCTGAAGTGAAATCTCCATGCAAAGAAGCAGAATACTGTCAGAGCATAGAGAGGTGTTCAACTATGAACTCCACACATAGAAAAATGCAGGTAAAAGAAAAAAAAAAAAAACCACACCCATGGTAAATTGTGAAAATCCCAGGTGATTTTCAACATACTCCTGGCATAGAGTGACAAGCAGCATTTTGTTAAAATTATTATTTTCCCTAAAGTGTATACACAAATTAATTTTTTTCTTACCTGGGCTGTGGGCTCCAGAATGTTCTGAAGTCTTCTTCCTATTTGTCCTCCTCGCCTTTTGAAGACCTTTATTAGTTTGTCAGATAGCACATCTATCTGCGAGAGTAATCTGGACTGCAGTGGCATGGTGGTTAGGGCTGCCACAAACGATTATTTTGATAGTCGACTAGTCACCGATTATTTTTGCGATTAGTCGACTAATCAGATCATCATCCATTGGACGTAAAACGTACAGCTTATTGCACCAGCAGCATCTGCTCTTATATAACTATCATTAGCTTACAGCTTGAAGTGTTTAAGGTGCTAACTAAAAATAAAGACAAGATGATAGTTTATTAATTTTTAATGAAATTTGCAGATTGTTTCGGTGAAGTTTAATAAACTCCTTGCTATCTAAAATATAACAGGACACCGGAGTATATTCTCCAGCATCTCACACTTCTGATAATCAGCTGTCTGCTTGACGTTTATTCAGCTGTGTAAAAACTATAACTTTAATCTCAGCCAAACCGATTTACTCAGGAACAAATAAAATACTAAAAAAAACCCAAACAATAACATTTAAGTTATCTAAGTGACTTATATATCATGTTTAACCTGAGTAGCGAAAGACGGCGGTGGGTTTGAAAACGATTTGCCGGGAGTCCGGTGTTCTCACGGCTCTAGTGAGCCTTGCCCCCGGCTAGCTATCGAGCTAGTGGGTAACAGACGTCTCCGAAAACGTCGGAGCGCTTTTGAAAATATGTGGTGTTTAGATAAACTGAGCAGATATTTGAGGTTTACACAGCTACATTCTCGCCTGAAAATATGTTAAACGTTTATTTTGTGACCCAGAAAGAATAATAAGAGTAATATTAAAACTAACTAGCTGCCGCCATTGTTGGAAACTGAGCAGGGCCGCGCTATGAATTCTGGGACACAGCTTCTTCTTCTTCGGCGTTTAACGGCAGCTGGCATCCTTGTACATGCAGTGCTGCCATCTTCTGTTTCAGTGCGTTATTACACTCTTAAATCCTACTACTTATTCCTGCGTCTTTTGGGATCTTACAAAGCTTCAAACGACGCGTCGACTATTAAATCAGTCGTCGACGATTTTGATAGTCGACGTAATCGTGACTAGTCGACTAATCGTGGCAGCCCTAATGGTGGTAATGCGCTTAAACTCTGCATTTATCTAAAAAGAGAAGTTGTCACATAAAAATGCTGTCAAAATCTCAAATCTCACAAGGTTACATCCACACAAAGTTGTTATTTTTTGTCATATTACTATTTATTAGCTATGGGTCCCATGTTGCTGAGCAGTTCCATAGTTGCCCTTACTTCCATACCACCCAAAGCCTGTTTGCAACCACAGCAGTTGCCTCCTTCTGGCCATTTTGCAGTTCTGCCAAATGACCCAGAAACTACATCTATTATTGTCATATACACATCAAGGTCTTTCATTAATACTTAGTTAAATTAGTTAATTTGACCTTTCCAGAAAATTTACCTTACAGAATGTGAGATAACATATGCAAATCTTCACTAGTAAATAAAATAATGTTATTAAAACCTTAACTGTAACACCTCTACGTAACAGCGCTAGAGAATTGTTCTGAAGCAACACCAATCTGCCCTTCAGCAGGGATAAGCACCATATATCGATACAGAAAAAATAAATTTAACATATTTCTATCGTCATTATTTTTATCTCTTTAAGCCCTCCTCTCAGTCTCTCTATAAATCAGTTAAAATAATTTGTTGGGTGTTTGTGTGTCTTTAACATGTTATCAGTACATTACATTCACTGCCCCAGAACATGAAATAAAGCCCCACGTCATGCACTTCCTCTCCTAATGAGTACTGCATAGGTGTCATGCCCTAAATTAACCGACTTTAGTGAAGACCCCGCCCCCCCCCCCCCCCCCCCCCCCGAACACACACACACACACACAGAGAGCCCACCCCATGGCAAACTAGCTTATTTAACTGTTTAACTAAAACATTTTAGGTACAACCAGTTAACTAAATGGACACAAGTTTGTTAGTCTGTATTCACTGAGAAAAAACAAGCGAATGTGACTGGGCACACACTGAAAAAAAGCTAATGCACATAATATTGTCCCGCAGCTTAAGCTAGCATTATCGTTAGTTAACTTAAGGAATGACTTGTTTTTTCCATTATGTTGCTCAACAGCAATTCATGAGAAAAACTTCCCCCATCTAATGGATGTTCTCTTCGTTTCCTCTCAAACATGTAGTTTTCAGTTTACCTCGACAAAGTAAAGCTCAGCACCAAACGTAAACTAAGCGAAGACAAAAAATGGCGGACCGCCACAGTGAATTTTCCCTCGCAGAACACACCCTGGGGGGGGTGGAGTTTCAACAGAAAACATAACTATTTTCTGTTATTTTGATATGACTGGTTTTAAAAGACTGAACATCCTTCTAAAACAAGTGAAAGGCGTGAGACTCAATTATGTTTAGACCAAAAATATAAATGATTCATGTTGGATATATTTACTGTATTTTTACTAATTTAACAACCTCATCATTGCATTAGTCGCTTTATGCTATAGCATTACGTTTACATTAGCTTGAAGCTCAAGGTCGTCATTTTATTTAATTTCTTTTTCTGGGCTTACAAACAGGACACACAACATTTAGATAACCGTTACACTGAATCGTGGGTCTGTGTTGAGTCTTCCAGCTGCTGACTACAGAAGCTAGATTGACCTTTCAGCATGTTTATAGCGGCTGTGGCTATGTGCTGGTAATGTTACCGTGTGTGAGCAGTCACATTGGCAGCAGACATGTTTCAACAAACTAGTCATATCCCGGCCCTACATTAGCTTGTTTAATGGTTAAGACACTGCAGGTACCACCACTTACTACAGACACCGATGCAAGTTTGTAATAGTCTGATAATTTAGACTGAAAGAATATACAAACAATATTAACTGACATTATATATGTTAATTACTAATTTGCTTATCGCATAATTTCGGTTACCATTAGCTAACTGGAGCCTAACATTAGCCTTTCATGGTTTTCGATAAACAGCCCACATACCTGTAAAATAACAACACCCCAGTAAAAGTCCACATATATAAAGGGTCTACACTCTTTCTCACTGGTGTGTTAGCTTTAAAATCTTATTTACCTTCAAGTGTAAAACTCCAGATGGTAGTAGATTTTCCAAAGCGAGAGACAAAAATGGCGGACAGTGCAGCCGATTTTTCCTTTCCAGGGGGCGGAGCTTGAGGATAAAACACGACTAACTTGTTTCTTTTCAACATGATTTGTTCTAAAAGAATGAATATTCTTAAAGAATATGTGAAAATTAAAAGACAAAAATATGTTTAGATGTGAAATTTAAATTAGTCATGCTGGATATATGAAGTAATTCTATGCAAATTCAACAACCACCCTATTGCATTTTTTTCAGTGTACTTTCTTGCTCTCCATATGACTCATTATTACTCTGTTTCAAGATTTAAATTATTTTCAAGATGACATTTTGGAGTGAATTTGTTTTATTTGTATCTAAAAAAGCAGGATAACTACAATGGCTGGATAAGGTTGTCATGATGGCTTCAAATTTTTTAAATCTGACAGTAAGTGTATGACACATTTCTTACAATGGAAGGAACATCATCTCCAAGTGTTGTCTCTGCAGTAGGAAAATCAGTCTGTAGCAAGGGACCCTCTACCCCTGATGTGGTCTGTAAAAATATTTGATTTTTGCATAATAATTTTTATTACAGGAAGTTCTACCAAAGAAATATCTGTTCTTTTTTAAAGTATTTTTTAAATGGACTAAATATAAATACTAAAAAAACATTGCTTACCTTTTCATACTGCAGGACTGCCTTGAGAATTTTTTTCCTATTAAGACATGTATTAGGCACTCCCAAATCTCTTGAGACATTTTCCCAAAAGCCATGCACTTTGTGAACACTGTAGGTCTTTAGACTGGTCCCGGGTTCAGCATACTTGTGAATGACCTCTAATATATTTTGCAGGGATTTTGAAATTGTCCGTGCCTTTTAATGTAAAAGAGAACAGTGACATTAACACATCATACCTTTATTGTGCTGTAAGTGATACAGATTGAACAATGTATATTATTATCACATTATTGTTTGTTAAATTACTTGCCTTTCCAAAAACTGAAAAAGTGCAGGTCCTGAAATTTTGAGACAAATTAAAATTAATACAAAGAAAAACAAACCATATGAACATATCTGTTATCCTGAGATCAACCTTGCAATACTGATCAACAATAACATATGAAATGTGAACTCTTCATTTAAGTTTAATAGACTTCAGTAAACATTTTGGGGCACTCCAAGTACCCACACTCTAGTGCATGATGCGAAAAAATCTTTTTGGTGACTTTTTCAATGCCAACAACATAACAGGTAGCATTTAGATTTTTGGACATACAAGCGCTAACTAACACAGCCCTTGTTAATGTTTATTTGCTAAGAAATTATCTCTAAGTTCTAAATTTTAAAATTCACAGTGCAAATTACTGTAATTAACACTATAGTTAAAAAACACAAGCACTAATTCACTGTGTGTAATACACATTCCCTAATTGATTTATTAATATTAATAATGTTATACTATGTTACATATACATTTTGAGTGTCTCCTAAACCACAAAAACAAGCTGTTAAAGATTGTTGCTCTGAACGGACTTTACAATCATTATCACAATCACCATGACTTGAAAGAGTCATTGTGTCAAGCCAATGAAAGATTAAATTCTGGTAATACCCAGTGCAAATCGTTGCTTAAAAGAGAATTTATGACCTTATGTGACAAAAACACTTTTGTAAGATGAGTTATTTATCATGGTGAACAGTGTTACTTATTATGGTTTTTTTTTTTACAAGTAATGCAACCAAACATTGATTTTGTTTTAACATATTTGTTCGTACTACAAAATGTTACGTATTTTTCAATTATCTCAATGTGTTATCACTTCTTTTTCTTAATGAATATATATATTTAAGAAAAGATACAACATCAAAAGTCAAAGGACTGAACAGTTTTCACTACGCTTAACTGGAGGGTGTTACTTTTAAATGTACGCCTAAGAGTACAAAATCTAATCTTAGGTACATGTTATATTTCTATATATGCTCTCTATTGGTTAGTATATCAATATTATTGAAGTTTTCAAATTCTAAAAATTATGATTTTAGACACATTTCTGGACGAAGACTATATACAAAGCGCAAACAATCTAAAACAATTTTCTCTAATTAGACTGAGGAAAATAACTGGCATTAAATGGCTAGAATGTTCTCGTTTCTTATTAATAGTCCCATTTTTAGTGTTAATTACTCACCTTTCCATTTTATTGTTGGTGGGTAAACCGAAAATTTTTGTCCACGTAGGCCTCGATGAAAAGTTCAGTGTACTAATAATAATTATATGTAATGACAGCGTAACCACATATAAACGTTTCCTGTCGCAATGAAAGCTACGTTATCTGTCCGTGCGACGCAACGACTCAATAAATACCGAAAGATCAAAAGTGGGTTGGCTCTATGTCATGTGACTCTTGTCCCACACATCAGTTTGCATTGAATTAACAAATAATACTAATTTAATTCTAATAATGAAGCAAAAACTAAAAAATGTTAAGGCAATGTGCGACCTTGTTATTTCATGTATAAAATATAATCAAAATAGTATTGGCAGAAATATTTCTACGAGTTACAGTATGAAAAAAAAATTATGAAACCTGTAATCAAAAGGCAAGATATTGTATAGGTAATTCAGAATATTAATGTTAAAGACAATGAGTGTCAGAGAAAAAGACAAAAGTATATTGCTTAAAATATATTGTAAAAGATGTGATTAAAGACTTTCATATAAATTATGAGAATTGAAAATTGTTTTTATACTTCTAAGACTACTATTACTTAGAGTAACTTGAAAATTAACGAACAAGAAGGAAAATATTATTTTCTACTGGACAAGTGAGTTGAATTAGATTTTCAATGTTTTTGCAGTTAACATATTTACTGAGACAATCAAAAATGAGCATGGAACAACATCTGTTACATGCCATGGTACCCAGCTCTTTGTTTTCTCTTACTCTTGTCTTTCAGGTGTCAAGCCTCATTCAATACTCAATACACTCAATACAAAGGTAATTGGCACGTCTCTATTGGCTGATCTGGGGAACAGTAGACCAATCGCTTGCCTGGGATAATTTCAAAAAACCAGCTCCCAGGCCAGCAGGTTGGCTTCAGACTGTCTTTGAACTTTTGTTAGTGTGTGTGTGTGAATAGAGTGTTTGGGTGTGAGGCTGGACAGATAAGATCGGGGTACCCCAAACACATTCAACTGAGCTTTAAGTGTTAAAAACACTAGGTTAGGCAGGTGATGACACTTTTGTATCCTGTGACTGACCTTATGTGTCAAGCAGGTACACAGGCCTTTTGTTTTGCATATTATTTTATTTCCACTTTAGGGAAGCTGTTGGCGTCTTTTTGTTTTAGTAATGTCTTTGATCTGGCTCAGCCGCCCGGTTCTCGTCCCCAACATTTTTCTTTTGTTAAGCTTACTGTTATCAGGGCATGGTAAATGAACAGTAAACCTTGCCTGATGACTAATCTTCCCGTTTCCCTATCATTGATTTATTTGGGTTGTCATGGAAGAAGTATTAAACAATGCCTTTTATTAGAACATAAGCATTTAAATGCAGTAATTGTATTTGAATTAGTTAAATATGAGTGGGCAACTCTGACCATAACAAGACTGCATTTGCTTTAAGAAATTAATAAAAAAAATTTAGACATATTGTTGTCATTATTTTTACTCTTCAATTTGATGTGTTTTTTCTTTAAGATAGTATCAGAAGTTGCTCCTCCACCATGAAAAAAAAAAACTGCATGTATTCTTTTACTACATCCATGATTCTCCTCTGTGGTCTTCCTCATTCATCCTGTTTGGAGCTTAATGTTCAACATCCTTTATCTATTAAAATTACAGAAGTAGAAGAAAGTAATCATCAGAGCAGGAATCATGATAAATGATAAATAGATTACCAGTACATAAAAACATAACATTTGCATAATTTCTCTGATAACCCTGCATTGGATGGGTTTATTAACGGTGGGCTGAAATTGTACGCTGATGAGGAACTTTTTTGAGTGTTGAATTAAATGTCCTCCACAATCTGTATATGAATTGTCATTAAAACCATAGAGATTCTTACTTATAAAGGAAAGAAAAGTGTGACAATGCCCATCAACATATAGTGTATATTTTTTGAAACATTACAAAGATACAAGTAATTCTGGGTTCACCTGAATTACAGATTAGACTGGTGGACAAACTGTTGTGTACAACTGGTGACAGCATCAGTGACAGGGATGCCAAAAGGAAGAACAAATTAATCAGCAAGGCTGGAAGCAGAATTAGGAGGCGTCATAGTCAGCGAGGGTCAGAGATCATTGAACAAATTGCCCACCTTCATGGATAATGCATCACCCTCAAAAGGATTCAAAAATTGGGCCATGAAGAACAGTTCAGGAAACCTATTTTATTGTTTCGTCTGTGAAACTGTATAAATGAAATGTAAATTATGTTAAAGGCAAACACATTGGTAAGCCATAAGAAACAAACATGCTTTGCATTATGCCTTTAAACATCTGTATAGACTTGATACAATATTTATTAAATGAATTTGCTAACATGTCTTACATAGAGAGAGTATTTCTTTTACTGATGATATTTCAATTATATGTATTTTCTATGACTAAATAATGCTCTATCTAACACATGGCAATAACAGCAGATGTGGCAATTTTGTAATTTGTTGTATAAATTTGATATTATTTTAGGCAGTATATTTTCTTAGCCTTTGTCATACTCTGTTAACACAGCAATCTCAGAAACCGTACAGTATATTTGGCTGTGGATGACAGGGTGAAGAGTGGCGACAGCCTAGAGTCAGAATCCGGTGAGATATCTGCGTCACCTCTTACAGTTTTCCTGTAATCTGAGCTCAAAGATGAGAATATATAGAGTAGAGTACAGTAAATTGTGTTAAGTTTACTATAAATCTTCTGGAAATCCATACAGTAATTTTGGCTGTGGATGACAGGGTGAAGAGTGGTGACAGCCTAGAGTCAGAATCCAGTGAAATATCTGTGTCACCTCTTACAGTTTTCCTGTAATCTGAGGTCAAATATGTCAATATGTAGAGTACAGTAAAGCAAAATGGGAAGATTTTACTATCAATTTTCTCAAAAACCGTACAGTAATTTTGGCTGTGGATGACAGGGTGCAGAGTGGGGGTCACCCAGAGTCAGAATCCGGTGAGATATCTGCGTCACCTCTTACAGTTTTCCTGTAATCTGAGGTCAAAGATGAGGACATTAAAAGTACAGCAGAGTAAATTGTGCAAAGTTTACTATCAATTTTCTGGAAATCCATACAGTAATTTTTGCTGTGGATGACAGGGTGAAGAGTGGGGGTCACCCAGAGTCATAATCCAGTGAAATATCTGCGTCACCTCTTATAGTTTTCCTGTAATCTGAGCTCAAAGATGAGGATATTAAAAGTACAGTAGAGTAAATTGGGTAAATTTTATTGTTAATTTTCTCAAAAACTGTACAGTAATTTTTGCTGTGGATGACAGGGTGCAGAGTGGGGGTCACCCAGAGTCAGAATCCGGTGAGATATCTGCGTCACCTCTTACAGTTTTCCTGTAATCTGAGGTCAAAGATGAGGACATTAAAAGTACAGCAGAGTAAATTGTGCAAAGTTTACTATCAATTTTCTCAAAAGCTGTACAGTAATTTTTGCTGTGGATGACAGGGTGAAGAGTGGGGGTCACCCAGAGTCAGAATCCAGTGAGATATCTGTGTCACCTCTTACAGTTTTCCTGTAATCTGAGCTCAAAGATGTCAATATGTAGAGTACAGTAAAGCAAAATGGGAAGATTTTACTATCAATCTTCTCAAAAACCGTACAGTAATTTTTGCTGTGGATGACAGGGTGCAGAGTGGAGATGGCCTAGATTCAGAATCCAGTGAAATATCTGCGTCACCTCTTACAGTTTTCCTGTAATCTGAGGTCAAAAATGAGAATATATAGAGTACAGTACAGTAAATTGTGCAAAGTTTACTATCAATTTTCTCAAAAACCGTACAGTAATTTTGGCTGTGGATGACAGGGTGAAGAGTGGAGATGGCCTGGATTCAGAATCCAGTGAGATATCTGTGTCACCTCTTATAGTTTTCCTGTAATCTGAGCTCAAAGATGAGGACATTAAAAGTACAGTAGAGTAAATTGTGCAAAGTTTACTATCAATTTTCTCAAAAACCGTACAGTAATATTGGCTGTGGATCACAGTGTGCAGAGTGGGGGTCACCCAGAGTCAGAATCCAGTGAGATATCTGTGTCACCTCTTACAGTTTTCCTGTAATCTGAGCTCAAAGATGTCAATATGTAGAGTACAGTAAAGCAAAATGGGAAGATTTTACTATCAATTTTCTCAAAAACTGTACAGTAATTTTGGCTGTGGATGACAGGGTGCAGAGTGGGGGTCACCCAGAGTCAGAATCCAGTGAAATATCTGTGTCACCTCTTACAGTTTTCCTGTAATCTGAGGTCAAAGATGAGAATATGTAGAGTACAGTAAAGCAAAATGGGAAGATTTTACTATGAATTTTCTGGAAATCCATACAGTAATTTTGGCTGTGGATCACAGGGTGAAGAGTGGGGGTCACCCAGAGTCAGAATCCGGTGAGATATCTGCGTCACCTCTTATAGTTTTCCTGTAATCTGAGCTCAAAGATGAGGATATTAAAAGTACAGTAGAGTAAATTGGGTAAATTTTATTGTTAATTTTCTCTGAATCATACAGTAATTTGGGCTGTGGATCACAGGGGGAAAAGTGGAGATAAACCAAAACTGGGAGTGGATTGTGAAGTAAAATAGTGTCAGGACAGAAAAGAATGCGTTTCTAAGCCAGTCGGCACCGATACCGTAATATGCGTAAGAGTAGTGCAACCACATTTTAGGTGCGGCTGGCGGTGCGGCTAGCTTGACTGTGACTTCGTAAGTGAGGGCTCACTTGACCGCAGTGATTTGTCACGTCTCCAAACATCTCATGCTGACGCTAAAGGTACCCCTCGATGGCTGTGTCCCAATTCAGCGGCCGCACGCTTCGGAGTACGCGCAGTACGCGTACTACGTACGGTGCGTACTATAAGTACGAGAAGTGCGGAAGTGAGAGGTTTGTGAAATGGGACGATGTAGTAGCCTTCGTCGCGCTGCTCAGGTTGCCTTGCAACCATGATACTAACCGCGAGAAACGTTTCATACAGCATTGTTTGACAGAAATGAAGGAGAAAAAATGTTTTGTTGTTCATTCATGTTGTATGACATCACTTTGATTAGTTATATATATATTCCTTTTTTTAAATTTTTACAGTTCATTAAGTTACTTTTTTTTAAAACGTTTAAGCAGGATTTTAAACATAAATCACCGTACTACCGTACACAAACTAGTCAGTTAATATAGTTCTCTAAACTCTGTGTCAAAGATTCAAGTTGCAGTTATTTATATTTCCTATCACCTTAAATCTTCACTAAAAGACAAGTATCTTCACCACTGTATATATAGATGTATTAAGGCGCGAAGGCGGTCGCACTTTTTCTCCTCTCCTCCTTCCCCTTATCTTCCCTGCTTAGCCTCTTGTGTCCTTGTCCTGTCTCGTATGTATTACTTTCCCTGGAACAGTCTCTCACTGTCGTTCTCTAAAACCTAAATGAGAATTCCAGATAACGACTGTGTGTTGACTATTCTTCCCATTCCATGCAAGGCCACCTGGGTTGGCTGGCAGACTGTTTACTTAGCCTGATAAGGCGGAGGACACTGTCTCAGCTGAACTCTGGACACGCACTCACATACACTTACACTGATAAGCACGAACTCATCCCCCTCCCTTTCCAAACGCCTTCGATGCTTGTTTCCTGCGGGGGAACACGGCGGGTCTGTGTGCCGCGCTGGAATGGTAGCGCTGTGCAGGGCGGCTGCTGTGTTCGCTTCGTATTACTCCTCACCCCCCACCCAATCCTGTGGCTTGTCATGTCTTTCACAAAGTTGTGCTGTGGGCATTTATGTGCTTTTTGTGCAGAGGAGGTTTTTTGTTTCCTGTTCTCATGCTGTCCTACCATGGAAGCACAGCACGAGTAGAGGTCTCTTTTTTTCCTCTTGTACTTTCCCATTGTTGTGTATATTTCAGTGTTTTTCTGTAACGCTACCGATCTCCGACTTGTATCCCCATGTAATGTCTGTGTTTTGTCTGTAAGGTGGTGGTGGTGGGGGGGTCCCATTTCACTGCAGGGCAACCTGCATGTGGCGAATAAAGCTTTGATTGATTGATTGATTGATTGAAATATTGTTCGTTTAATATGTTGGCATTATTACATTTGGCTTAATGCTTACATATATGTGTAAAAAGAAAATGTACGAGCTGTGATAACTGTTTCTGATAAAATGAAGAGTAGACTGATATATTAAATATTCCTTTATTGGGTGAGAATATCATACCATGTCATAACTGCTTTAAGTCACACAGAATAGATATCAGAGCCTTAAACAGGCTGACTTCTGCTAAATGGGTCAAACTGGGCAGAAAGTATACATCGGAGCAAAGGAACGTAATATGTCCTAGGACACTAGCTGCCAACTTCCACTGGAGAAAAAGGGAGTAAGCAAAGATCTCCCCTCGAAACATGTTCAATGCAGCTAGGAGGACTCCGTGGCGACAAACAGCTGTTTCCATGCCCTCTTCATCCAACTTCCCAGTGGACTTTTTGGACGACTCCTTTGCTGCAGTCCAAGATGCAGATCCGCACAACCCTTTCCCTGGGACCTATACACTCAAAGATTTTAACATAAAATACATGACATGCTTAAGCCCTATCAGGGACAAAAACATTTTTTAACACAAATGCATAAGAATTAGCTGAATTAGCCTTAACCCTTTTGTTTTCCTTAAAAAAAAACTTACACTCGTACCCCTTGAGACGCCAAATGGACCCGCCCTAAAAAGTGCTATAAAAATGTTATATATTAATATTTTTTTCCACTTTAAATGAGTCAGTCTTTAAAAACTACTTCTGCCTGAAATATTCATATCAAGTTTCAATTATATTTCGGGGTTTTTAACCCTTTAAATCCCAGTTTCTTTACATGAGCGCACCGTTTTTTTAGCCGAAAGTAGTTCACAAACACTTCTAATTGTGACGTATTACACCTGAAACTTTGGAGGACTTAATTCTTTATACAGAAAAGTTACAGGAGGATATAAATAATTATCAGGGAAAATGTCCTTCGTTTATTACAATGATCCCATCCGAAAGTGAGAACACTAAATATAAAATGCTCTTTTGTAACCCTCAAACTGAATGGTAATGGTAACAATACTATTTTCCATGAAACAAAAACCACTCCCCACTCCCTGCTAGGGATGGGTATTGATAAGATTTTCACGATTCCGATTCCATTTTCGATTCTGTTTAACGATTCGATTCTTTATCGATTCTCTTATCGATTCTCTTATCGATTCTTTTTAAAAAAGGAGAACACTAAGGTCGATTAGCTTAGAACTTTGTTTTATATCTTCTCTTCGAACAAGATAGAAATTTAGGAGTAACATGGCCTTAAAAAACCCAACAGTGAGATCTTAAGAGATCCACAGCCTATGGCTCTTCAATGGGGTGTCACAGGGTCCCCAGAGAAAAAAATTGTAAATGTAAAACAATAAAATAAATATTCTTCTGTAGCAATAACAAAGTATAACATAAATTATTCTGTAGCAATTACACAAGAATATCCAGTAATGTCCCTGCCTACAATTAAACACATTCACTTACCGAAAATCGGGGGCATCTGCTGTGGCAAATGGGTGCAAGCCTTTGACCACAAACTCAGTCACTGCTCGGTGATATTCGTCTATCCTGGCCTGAAAGGAGACGCTACCGGTAGACTGCAGCGAGAACTGCCAGCGAGTGCCAGCCAGACTCTGTCTCTCTCATCATGGTCACCTAAATGCAGCGCACAGTAATGGCAGGTTTTGTAATAAGGCAGATGCGCTAACATAATATGCACTGTTAGTTGATTATTTACCTGCCGCATTAACGGGAGAGGACACCCGTTAAGCACACCATTGTTTTTCTTGTGACATTACCAATAAGTTTGATGTGTCACATGGCCCTCTTCCTATTGAAAAAACAAAAGTTGTATCCAAGATGGCCGACTTCTAAATGGCCACCATGGTCACCACCCATCTTGAGGAGTTTGCCCCCTCACATATACTAATGTGCCACAAACAGGACTTTAATATCACCAACCATTCCCATTTTATTACGGTGTATATATATAAATGGCCCACCCTGTACTTACCATTGCCTTATTTGCCTCTTGTGATTGAAGAGCTGCCTCTGCATTGTTTAGCTCCTCAATGTTGTGCAAGGGCAAATCCAGAGGCAGTACCCCAGCATCTACCGATTCATTGCAGCAGGGATGGCGGATGGCTCTGACCTCCTCACGGAGTTCGTTAACTGCTCTGGTCAGGTCTGACAGCATAGTTAACATATTTTGTGAGGTCGTATCTGTTTCAAAGAACAATTCTAGAAAGATTAATGGCTTAAGCAGTGAGAGGCGAAAAACTAATATATCCATAAGTGATGGTGTAACATTCTGCATTCAAGTATAAGTTGTTCTAACTGCTAAAAGTGTTTGCTAGTTTTTGCCTGTCACATATATTTGATATTTGTATATGCAGCTTGCCATCACCAGTGTGTGAATTGTGTGTGAATGGGTGGATGACTGAATGTGTAAAGCGCTTTGGGGTCCTTAGGGACTAGTTAAAGCGCTGTACAAATATAGGCCATTTACCATTTATACCATGTAAAATCTGAAATTCCAAGATTTTCAAACTTGCCTTGTAATAGTGGCCTCACAGAGTCTCTGGAATCTACAGAAAAAAAATCACAACAAGATGACATTCAGGAGTATAAATTGGTGTTTTGAAGATAAGAGTACAATGACATTGTGATTCAGCTTTAAAACAATTTTAAAAGCATACCATCTATAGGGAAGGCCTCAACATCAGACTCTGCATGCTGGGGAGATCGCAAAGCTGTGTCGTTTTGTGTGTTGTGCCGGAGTGGCGAAAGGTGCCGGAAGCTGGGCGGGGCATTATGATGCCTGCACACACAGATATGTACACAGACACTAGACAGTATTTTATTACCTGGTATTTTCACTCGAGGGGCCTGGGGAAACCGTTTTTGTGTGGGCTGCTCATCCTCTGAGTCAGTATACGTGTACAGGGGATTTGGTCTAAAGAAAAGAAGTTAAAAACGGTCATAAGTAATTACAAATGTGCTTTTGGCATTTTTTTTCCTAAAGTTACAGTTTGATTTCTAACAACACACACAGGGAACAGAGACGTGCAAGAAGGTACAGTATACAAGGAATTTTTGAAGTGCACAAGTGTACACGGCTTTGCATTTTTAAAAAGTTTACAAACTTCCACTTTTTGGACTATATTATGTGGTGATATTGCAGTATGCAAGCACCACAGATATGTATAAAAGACAAGATTATAAATTCTTAACAATCAAAGATATGTTTGTGAATAAAAAAGTTTTACTTGTGCTTCCTTATATGACTGGTCTGTGTTTCTGCTTCGGACTGAAGGTCAGACGTATCACAGTGTTCATGTAGATATCTCTGGAGACTGCGTTCTGCTTCGTGAAATGTGTCTGGAAGTACAAACACAATGTATGGCCAGACATAAATTAGGACACGAAAAACTTGTTATTGTTACATTTATACAACACCAATCCAGATGATACCCACCATGGCTTATGAGAAGCCGGACTGGTGCATAGGTGAGCCATGTTGCACCAGGATGAACTCTCCTCTTTACTGCGGCGTGGATCCTGAATGTGTCTCGCAGAGGATATGGAGGCCATGACAATTTCTCCCCATTTATCCATGAACTAGGGACTATTTCTGTACCACCAGTGCTGAACTGCACAATGCACCAGTCTTTCATTTTTATCTTTTTTTTAATTTGGAGTCTTTTTTTTGCCCTGTCTAGGATAAACAGGAAACAGATAATTACAATATATTTCATAGTCACTACAAAACTTGATCTATTGACTGAACTAAATAATAAATAATAGCTTAAAATGTATATAGACAACAATTACAAGCAAACCCGATAAAACAAACTTTTTTTTTATTGACTATGCATGATTGGCGGCAAGCTCATATACCGACACATCATGCAGGAGTACAAGATTGAACATGACATATGACATAACAACATAATAAGACTTGTTTTTATGTTTATAATTTAATGCAGGCTAGGTTTTACCACACACGTCTGCACGAAGATAAATGTATTAAAAGTTGTGATTTTTTTTAAGGAATACATAAAGAAGGAGAATTAAAACTTTATCGTTATTAGAGTATAACATTTCCACTATGTAAATAGATTAGTGCCTTTTCTGTCTGTCCTTCAAAGCAGATATTCTTTTCTTTACATAATAAAATAAAATGAGAAACATAACAGCCCCCTCTGCTGTCGCCATTGTGTTATTGCTTCAACATGGAGCTACTGTTTACTTCCTGTTTGGGTCTGCCTGTTCCTGTGAGGTCCTGCTACCTGTCCAACAAGAGAAATTCTTCACTCAACAAGTTGGTGACAGTGCCTGGGCCCTGTTTTAGAGAGTAAAATGTTAAAAATATTGCTAAATTGGCGGAAATGTGATATCTATGCGTGGTGCTGAGTCCTTAAGGTAAAGTAGATGTGGAAAGTAGCAAACATCGGCTAACATTAGCTCGTTAGCTCTGCCTCCTGGGAGGTCAAAGCTGCAAATATAAAGTTTGTTTTTGTATATTTATATATTTTTATTCTATTTTCCCGCTTTGGGGCATTGACGCATTTCTTTCCACAACTAGAGGCTTTATTTGGGGGAACTTATTCACGTTTTCCTTCCACTTTTGCCGCTGCTAGCCGACTGCTAACCTATAGTAGTAACAGTCGCCAAGGGAACAATGAACATCCTTCCGAAGAAGAGCTGGCATGTCCGCAACAAAGACAACGTCGCTCGAGTGCGGAGGGACGAGGCCCAGGCAGCAGAGGAGGAGCGCGAGGCCAAGCGTCGCGTGGAGCGCGCGGAGCAAGAGGTGACTCCGGATGGATGACCGTGGCGTGCTGTTACTGTACCTACTTTTTTCTCTGTTTCCCATGTAGTTTGAGCAGGATACCTCAAATTCAAACCAGATATGATCAGAAGCAAGGTTACTAACTTGAACAATATAAAAAAAACGTACAATATATAATAATATAATAATAAAAGTGTACAGTAAATGTCCTTTTTCAGTAGAGCCTACCTGAGATGCTCTTAGTCCAACCCTAGTTACAAAAAAGTTAGAATACTGTGTAAAGTGTAGCTGAAAACAGTGAGGATTTTTAAATTAAGTAAACCTAAATATACCTTGAAGCACTGATGGTACCTTTCCAGATTTGCAAGCTGCCAGTTCCATAGGCACTAATGCACACGTTGTACCTTGAGAAACAGTTTTCTACTGTGCCTCAGTCCATTTTGAATAGGCTTTGGCCCAGAGAAGGCAGCGTTTTTGTATCATGTTCACATATGGCTACTTCGAAGTGTAACAGTAATTTCTGGAAGTGTTCCTGAACCCATGCAGTGACTCCATGACAGAATCCTGCCTATTTTTACTGCACTGTTGCCTGTGTTGCCAAAAATCACAGGCATCTAGTATTGATATTCAAAGTCTTTGTAACTTTACATTTAGGAGCTTTATGCTGAAATTGGTACACAACTTGTAGACACAGTTTTTGCATACCCAGTCATGTTACTGAGCGGTTGGCAGTTAACTTAGTTGCAAAATATTCCTCTAGCTGTTTCCTTTTAGTTAAGCTTACTTTTCCAGCCTTTTGTTACCACTGTCCCAACTTTTTGAGATCTGTTGCTGCCAACAAAATCATTTAAAACATTGGTTATGTTTTCAGTTGTGAATAAAAATTGCAAAATGCAAATTAATGCATTCTCTTTTTAATTTACATTTTGCACAATAAATAAATATCTAGAATATTAAAGCTTTTTATAATGGGATGCAAATCTAAAAAATAAATATATTAAAAAGGCAGAATTTTTTTGAAATCAAATGTATTACAGAAAAGTTATCCAAAAAAATTAATGTCAGTACTGTACATTAAAGTAAAGGACAGGAAACGTGAGATGACATTGAAGTAGCTCAGTATCACATGGGGTAAAATGTAGAGGGCCGTGGAGAGCCGGAATAAAATGTTATCATGCAAGAACAGATTGTTCTCTGCTACACTTATGTGTTGCATTGCAGAGATTATTTGGGTTTTACTGTATTTAAAGAAGCTTTGAGCCCATCAGTGAGGGGTTTTGTTTTTTGCCATCCACTGTCACTAAAAATATTTTTAACCATTTTATTTAACTTACTAAAGCTTAAAATACATTTTTGTTGATCAAATAGACAAAATGTATTGGAAAACATATAGACCTTTGATACGTTAAGTAACCCAGATGTCCAGAACCCCTTAAAAGGCCCACACTGAGACAGGAAACACCCTGTTTTTCTGAAACAGCAGAGTGAAAGCAGACTAAATATTAGCAACCACGTATGCATTATAATAGGTAGAGTGTATGAGCATCAGATACTGTCCTTGTTGACTGCTGATGAGCATTGTTTCTCTGATGTGTCAGCTAACTTTTGTGCTGACTAAATGTTCAAACGGTGTAGTGATCTTTTCTTTATTTCCCCTGCCAAAAAAGGGTGGATAGTTAATGGTAAAAATATGTAATATACTAATTAAAAAACAAACAAGTTGTTATTTTAAACATCAGTATTGGTCCAGAGTTTTGCAATCACTGCATCCCTAATAGATCTCTCACTAGTGCACGCCTATCCTTTACAATTGTAAAAAACAACACATTTACTGTTGTATGCTGTCATTTGTTAATATTTTTTAAAAAAACAACACCTGGAAATCAATGCTAACATTTCCTATGTGTTACTATTCAGATTGCTGTAAATGTACTGTACGTCTCTAAATTGGCACCAGTAGAAAACTTAAGTATTTATGATTTGAGCTTAGTTTTTTCTTATGAAGGTTAAATAAGCTTTGCCGTGCCCATGAATGTCCTTTAATTGTTGTTCATTGTTTACAGGCACGTACAGAGTATCTGAGAAGGAAAGCCCGAGCTGCTCTTCAGTCAACAAGAGGAAGCAGAGATGATGGTGATGAGGAACAGGGTGGAGGAAGTGGAGCTCTGGAGCATCTCAATCTTTTCCCCCTGGAGGAGTCCTCGGAGAAGAAGGGGAATGAGGAGTATCTCAGGGAAAAGAAAGAAGAAAAGGTGTCCGTGCTGCTGCTTCTGTCAGTCTTCTCTTTCATGCTTTTCTTTTGCTCTGACGTAGCAGCTGAATGATAGCAAAGCTTTTGCTAGTTTGGTACCACATCTGGGTTCAGTGTCCTGCATGGTCTGTGGTTGCAGGTCCAGTGCTGAATACCATTTACATTTTCATTTTTTCCATTAAAAACCTTTAGTAGTTAGGAGTGGATCTGCAAAATCTTGCTTTTCAGCTCAGTCACAGAAATGCTAAATGCTTTGTATGTTTTTGAAATGTTGCCAGAGAAAAGATGATTCTTATCTTATCTCATCATTAGTGGGTGTAGTTTTCTCAGATGTCATTTGAATGGTTTGTTATCACCAGACTTTAAAAAGCAATGCAATCAGTTTAAATTTTTGTCTTGTTGTCATCATACCTGCTGAATCTATTCTGCAGCCCAGTGCCAGTATGTATGCACGCAGCGTAAATAGATGCAGCATGAGATGGGGGGGAATTTAATTCAGACAGACAATATAAATACAAGTTAAAGCCCGTGGATGTGATCAAGGCTTTCCAATCACAGGTCAGAAAATGCCAAAATGCTGCTGATGGCAAAGCAGAGGCACTTTAGTACCATTTACATTTATTTAATGATTTGCTGAAGTATATTAGTTTATTGTGTGTCCTGTTTTAATGGCAGAGAATATCCATAACGGTTGTTGTGTTTTAGTTAATTTAAATTTTTTGCTTCAGTAAATTCAGAACTCAACAGGAAGTTGAATTTTTGAAGTGGTGTGGTGGGAAACACCTTGGTGCATAATGAGATACGCTACACTCAGGCTACGTCCACACTAATGCGTTGTCGTTTGAAAACGCATCGTTTTCTCTCCGTTTCGGCCTCCTGTCCACACTGAGACAGCGTTTTCACTGATGGAAAACGCAGCGTTTTGAAAACGCTCTCGAAAACGCTCTCGAAAACGTTTCTGGTTTCCTTGGTAACCTTTCATGTATATACATATGTGTATATGCACTACTTCCAAACACTTTGTATAAGCACTTTCTTTCTTTCAAGAACACCTACTAATTGTATGTCCCGTTGCTGTATTGTGTGTTTGGATTTCAAAAGGGATATTGTCAGCCACCATTTATCACCTAATGCTGATTTCCTGTTGCCACTAGCTGTCGCGCTGACTGTGTGTAGATGTCTCAGACTCGCTTCCAGGACGTCAAGCTCAGGACAGAGTGGACAGTGTACATTTGAGTTATAAGAGCTTTTTGTAGTTTGGCATTGCCAAGGTCTTTAGATTAAAGTTCTCTAAGAGGAGTTTGATAAAGTGTACTGCTTGAAAAAAAGCATTTTACATTTAAAACAGTGGACTTCCTGTTGGGTTTAGAGCATGTCTCCAAGAGGCTTTTTTTCTAAATATTGTGGGTTTAAGTCAGGCTACAAAATTTCATACATGTAAGTGAAACTTATTATTGTTTGTTTTTTTGTTTGTTTTTTTATATGTAGCACCAGAAACTATTTTTCCCACACCCACAGGCCAAACCTACAAAATACAAAAACTTTTACCAGTTTCATACCTTTCAAACTTTCCTACCCCATCAACAACTTCCTGTTTTAACAATATGAAGCTAAGATAGAGACAAATCAAAAAGCAATTTATCTGCTCTTCTAGACCTTTTCGACTTTAGCTTGGAATACAGTCGAGAGTATCTGGTCGCATTTTTTTCCACTGTTTTCCTTTATCACACAACAAGAAATAGTTTGCTTTTGACATCTTCCCACTGCTGGTTTTATGTAAGGGAGCTGCTCAAATAGCACACAGCATGCAGCACACATGATGCCTCAGCCAGCCTGCTATTTGCACTTAGAAACAAGTACTATGGAGCTCGTGGAAGGTTAAAGACAGGTTAATGTCCCATCTGGCTACTCAGATATTTACATTCTCCTATCTGTTGGGTATTGTCTAAAAAAAGTGTGCTACAGTAATGAAAAAATAACACAAAATATTTGTTTCCTGTTGTTGTTTTTGTGGGGGGGGGTTTCTAGGAGAAGCAGGAAAGAGCCATTGGCTTACTGGTGTCATTGGGACCCCAGCCGGGGTCTGAGGTCACGCCGTGGTATCTGAAAAGCAGCAAAGACAAAGAGGAGAGCAAAGAAAAAGAAAAGAGAAAAGGGATAAGTGAAGAGGAGAGAGAGAAGAAGGATCGTAGACTGAAGGATAGTTTGGATCCTTTGAAAGATATGAAGAAAGCTCTCGGAGAGAAAGACAGAAAGGAGCACAAGAGCAAGAAAAAGGAAAAAAGAGACAAAGGGGAAAAGAGGAGCAGCGGAGAGAGGTAAGAATACCAGTATTGATTGTCTGGAAGTTTTATCCCCCTTAGTATTTTACTGGGGCTCAAGTCAAATTAAAGCGATCTTGTGGTGAATATCAAAGCAGGTCGGTAACAAAATGTCTGTCTGGTCTCTTCCAGCTCGATAGAAAGGTTACGTGCTGAGCGTTTACAGAGGGAGGCTGAGGAAAGGAGGAGAGCCCAGGCACTTCTGGAGCAGAGGAGCGGCAAAGGAAAGGAGCCTGGGAGGGAAGTGAGCGAGAGGGAGAGGCCTTACAACAGCGCATACTTCCCAGAACTAGCCCGAAAGCGACAAAGGCGGGACCGGGAGAGCTGGAGAGATGAGATTTTAAAATCCTGAGCTCTCTTTGCTGTTTACAGACTCCAAATAAAGCTAAAGACGTTCACAGGACTGCGTCACTGTGAACTCACTATGATACAAACAGAAAGTCTGAGCCTTCAGCGTTGTGATCGTTTATTTTTATTTATTATTTGTTACTCGCATGAGGGGCAGAGGTCAAATTTATCTGCAGAGTTTTACCCATGAACGCATCAGCAGGGCAGATGGCCCATCACAGGGGGCTTGATGCTCAGCACGCCAGCAAAGACAGCGCTGTGTGAACAGCTGTTAGCAGGACATATACAGTAACAATCTAAAGAGTCTGTTAATCTAAAAACATTTACATTAAATCGTCTTCGCCGATGGTTTGAGTTACTAGTTTTAGGCCATTTCCATACATGCATGCATCCACCTCCTGCAGGTCTTCTGAGGGAGAGACCGAGACATTCCCAAGACAGAGAAAGAGGGATATAATGATTTAATTTCTCCAGCATACTCTGGGTCTAACCCAAGGTTTGCTCATGGTAGGACATGGCCAAAACATTTAACCTAGGAGGCATCATATTCAGATGACCGATCCACCTCAGCAGGCTCCTTTAGATGTGGAGGAGTAGCGGCTGTGCTCAGAGTACTTCCAGAATGACAGAGCTCCTCACCCTGACTCTGAAGAAGCGCTTCAGAGGAAGATCATCTCCACTGCTCGTATCTTCGACAACTCTTCTCTTCACCGATCCAAGTCCCTTATAATGTATGATTATCAAATATAAACAAAAATCATAATTAATATTTTCAGTATTCTGTGACACTGCTGGTTTAAAGAAACACTGTAAATGTCGATGGCAACAATAAAAGTATTATTATTTCCAGGAAAAAGCTCTCTCTCTACTCGTCTTTGAAGCGAACTGACCGTTTCTCTATTTTGTGTATGTGTTTAATGTATATCATGCATCACTCACAGAAAAAGAAAAAGCACAGGTAGAAATGTTGAAATTAATGACAACTGCTTCAGTTTCGGGGTCATGCCGCTGTGCTGACTCACACTCACAGTTTACAGGATGCTCGAATAGAGCAGAGCCATCGCTAACGTTCATAGTAACACTCGTGCTTTTCCTAATAGGAGAACACAGCTGTGAAAAAATGACCTTTTGTGTGTGTGACGGTGACCAGAACAAAGGATTTGAGATTTTACAGGCATATGCTGTGGAAATGTACCCACCCTGCAATGCAAAACTACTTTTATAGGTGATATAACTAGTTTGTGGTGGCATATGTGCTGGCTCTTTTTGATAAGTTTATTAGGCCTAGATTGGCTGTAATAACCTCTAAAAGGTGAATTTATGGCTTTGTTTCTGAGGTTATTTTATAGGATGCCAGAGCACAAATCACATCACACCCAAAGGTCATGATATGAATCCTTAAGTGATATTATGTGGATTTTAAAAATCCAATCCGAGATCGATATAAGCCACCTCCTTTGCTCCCCTGTGGGCGCATTATCACGGGTGTGTTTTGATACTATGAGGCTGTGGTGAATGATCAAGCCGGACCATGACAATGCGCGCCGTGCGAGGCTGACGTAGGCTGGCGGAGGAGAAAAACACAGACACCCTCCAACACCGTGAGATGGAGGAAGGAGGAGGAGGTAGAGGGGTAGGAAATATATAAATATAACGTCAGAAATAGAGGATGGTTGTTTTCAGCGGTGCTTGTGACCGAGGCAGAGCAGAAATGGATGCGCAGCGAGAGGCGGCCTGAGGATGCACAATAGAGCATCTCACACACCGTGTTTAATTGCGGATTAGAGCGGAGGGGAAGAGGAGGGGGAGGGTGAGAGCACAACAAGGAAGGCAAGGAGACGCTCTTTATTATTAGGAGAAAAGCGGAGAGGAGGAGGGGGAGACGGAGACAGCGTGAGCCCGGAGACGGCACAGACCGTGGCGGGGGGACGGGAGAGAGGAGGACACCGACGCTGACAGTCGGCAGCGGCGCTCGGATGCTGTTGTTGTTGTTGCTGCGGACGCGGCGACGATGCGGCCACACTGCTGGGTGATGGTAGCGTTGGCGGGGATCATGTCGTACTTCAGCCCGGAGAGAGCCCTCGGAGCACCGCAGAGGGAAGGTGAGCGGAGTCGGAGAAGGAGGAGGTTTGAAAAGCTGTCAGGGATGCTGGAAAAAGGAGAAGAGGATTTTGGGGGGTGGGGGGTGGTATAGTCATTTATGAAAAGGCCTCTGCACACTGAGGTGAATATTGCATTATCAGCCAGTTAGGCTGAGACATAATGCGAATTATTAGTGCTGGCTGACCTAATCACAACAGGAGCGAGGCCGACTGGGTGATGGGTTGGGTACCGTATTTGCATGCAATGATGAAAATATTTCGGGCCTCACATCGATGCCTTTTTAAAAACAACATGTACTGTATGCACAGCAGGGCTAAAATCTTCGGTCAGTGCTGGATATTTAGTCTAAAAATAGCCTCCACTTGGCTCTTGAGACTATTTAGCCCAATAACCACTGCTGGCATCTTTACTTTTTGCCGTAAATTTGAATATGCCTTGTTCCCTGAGAGCTGGCAGACTGTTGTGTTTGTGTGATGTGTGCAGTCATTGTATTGTGGTGTATTGTTTTGATAGAAGCTGTTGGCACCGAGGCTGGTGGAAAAGGCCCTGTGCTGGGTTCCTATTTATATGCAGTGTCTGTCTGGACATCTGTCTAGGGAAAGATGAAAGAATAGCACTGCTCAGGAATTGTGCATCAGGATTTGTGCCACTACTTGTGCTGCTGGTGCATGTTTTTAGGGGGGGGGGGGGGGGGGGCGAGAGGGTCATTCAGACTCTACAATGCTCCACTGCTCTGCAGATGTGATTTGAGGTTTATATGACCAATAATTAGCTATCTTTCCCTTTTCTTGGATTATCAGTTTGGTGCAATCCAGAGTGACAGTTTTCTTTTATTAGCCACAGATTGGGCCACAGCAGCTTTCACTTCAGTACAGAGCTGGTTTTATATGCTGAGCACATCTTCACTTACCTTTTCTCTGGCTGCTTCTGCACTATGTTGCAACTTTATGTTGAGCACAAAAATAAAATAAAATAAAAGTTGATAAAAGTCTACATTAGGTGCTGTGTAGAAGTCACAGAAACAAAATATTATTTCATTTCCTAGATTTAAAAAAAAAAAAGTTTTAGTTTTTTTGTCGAGTGTTGATCCTGTTCTTACAATATTTATCAAGCTGTTCAATTATTAAATGTACTTTAACATTTATGCATGCAGTGTTTACAATATCATGACCATGTTGAGGAATGTACTTTGGGATTTTTATGAGGGACACAGACAATCACACTGTGATATCTTCAGACTGCACATATTAAAAAAACAGCAATTTATCTGCCAGTTATAGTTACAGTATCAAGGTTTATATGTGCCTCCTTTCCCCTATTATATTTTGTATTATATCTCTTAATTTTTTCTTATGATCATAGTTGTATATCTGCTTTTGACTGCCTTATTTACACAGAAAAGATGTAATTTAATTATTCATGGTTACATTTCATGTACAGTTTAAGCGTGAGTTTGACACCTCGTGACTGTTTCAAGGTGTCATTGTTCCTCTTTTTTGGTCATCTGTCAATGGTAATAAAATGTTTTGGCTGCAGAAGTGAAATGAAACCTATAAACAATACCTGAAGGGTATTTAACCACGCTGCCCTGCCCCTTTTCTTTTCTACAGATGGTTCACTTCCCACACTCGACTACATTGAGGTACAAAAATCAAATGTCCCGACCCCTCCCTCTCTCACCTGAGTAGTAAACCTTCCTGATTTGAGTAATTCTTCTCCAATTTCTGATCCCTTCCCGAGTTAGCGCTCCTTTTTTTTACCTAAATGACAACTCCAGCCACCCACCTCCCCTGCTTCTTAACTGTGTTTCCTGAGTGGAATGCCATTTCTGATATTTCCCCCCTTCCCCCCAAGCTTTTCTCCTTACTGGAATGGTATACTCTCCCAAACTTTAATTCCAGTCTCTATTTTCTTTTTACTGACTCAGACAATGTGTTCTTTAATCTTCAACTTAGTTTGTTTTCCTGCTTATTTCTCCCCAACTCCCTGATGCAAACCGTCCATTGGGGTTCTCCACTGTGTCTCAGGCCTGCTTCTAAGAAAACGCTCCAATGGTTTTTCTGCTAAACACAACACCTATGTAACAAGATTTCACACCTTTCTGCTTCAGTGAAGTCTCTCTTTTTTTTCTTTTTTCACTGACTCAGACCTAGCATTGCTCCCCTTGTAGAAGCACAAATCCCCTGAATTTCTACATTAAACCTGTCCTCTGTTGTATTTTTCTTCCTGTCGTCCTCTCAGTTTCTCAGTCCAGGGCTGCATCCCTCTCTCCTCCACCCTACGTCGTCATCCTCATCTCTTGCTCGGGGCTTGTCTCTTTTGTTCTGCTGCTCCTCACCTGCCTGTGCTGTAAGAGGGGAGGAGTGGGGTTCAATGTAAGTCTTCAACATGTAAGAGATCTATTCACCTCTCTCTGCTTTCTTTTGCTTCTTTTGTTTGTTTTTTAATGTGTTTTGTGCTCGTCTGCATGCTTTTATATGTGTCTGACTTGGTAAACTGCACAAGTATTTGTTTTGGAAGTGTGAACAGTCAGTAACTCCAACTTAATGAAGCAGAAGGGGTCAATAATCATCTCTCGGTCTAATTTTGACTTAGTGTTTTTGTTCAGCTGGCAGACAGAGTACCATTTGTTCAGAATGAATGATTTTTCATTGTCTGTCCTTGGTGGTTACTGCTAAACTCAGCTTTATTATTAAGTGGAATAATACGTTTTATTTTATATTCATAGCTATTACAGCTTAGTGATTTTTTTTAATGTGCTGCTGTGGTTCAACCAGGAGTTCGATAACGCAGATGGGGAGGAGTGCTCTGGAGGCTCCAGTCCCATCCAGGAGGACAGCCTGTCGTCATGTCCCTCCCTCCCTGAGGTCTACACCTTGCCAGTCAGAGACCGCCCCAGCTGCCCCTCCCTGCAGGATGGAGCAGGTAAAAACCTAAAGTGCCTCTCACTTTGCTCAAACTCTTATTGAGCTTCCTACCTCTCAAAATAAAGATGAAGTCCTGCACTAAACTCCCTCAGGATCTGTTGCCTGAATCACTGATGCGGATCCACTAAAGGTCTCAAACTGAGTGCACAACCAGAAGGATTGGACTCCCTACTGAACCTCAGTGAAGTGGAAACTATGATTTGTGACAATTTTGCATCAGGGCTGTAATCAGGACACAGGCAGGGATGTGTGGAGTTTATGTATTTGGTTCAATTCAGTTTTATTTATATAGCACTGCAATATAACCTGCAAACGTATTCAAACTATACAGTAAAGTGTCATGAGTTTTGCTATTTAGTGGTCTCACTGACCGCTCACAGCACTTAACACTGCAGGCTACACTTATAGTGCACACAGTTCTATTCTATGCACATAAGAGCTTTATCTACCTTACACTCACACCTTTGGACTTTTAAAAAAATCATCAATTAACCTAATTGTAGACTGTGGAAGGATGCCAGAGTAGCTGGAGAAAACCCTCGCAGGCACAGGGAGACCATGCAAACTCAACATTATAATGAGAGACTCTGACTTCCTTTGCGCAAGCTTTCTTGAGTTGTATGTTTGAACTCTGATGGTACAGATTCTGATGATGAAAGTTTTCAAAAAGTAGAGAAATATTTCTCTGTGCTTAATTCAGGTTAAAAAGCTGAATGTATGAGCATGAACAATAATCAAGTTTATTGTGGAAACATTGAACTCTCTCTGCACGATGGCATGAGCTGATGATTGTTTTCATTATTGATTAAGTTTCTATAAAATCACAAGAAAAAAAGGAACAAAAATCTGTTAAAGTTTCTTAAGGTGATGTCGTGAAATTTGTGATTTTGCTTTATCAACACTCCAAAACATGAAATTATTAATTTTTGCTGTAAAATGAGAAAGAACAAATCCTTACATTTGAGAAGCTGGAATGAGAGATGTTTTGACCTGGAATAACAGCTTAAGCAGTCAACTGATTATCAAAGTGGCGGAAGATTATGTTCATTGATCATCGCAGTTCAGATTGCACATGCACAGCAGGAAAACACAACATGGAAAACCAGGGAAAAATACAGCGAGAGTAGATTTCTCAGTGAGTTAAAATTTTGTCCATGACTCTGAATTTTCCAGCTAGATACATTTTTATATGATTTCGTATATGTTTAAAACATGGTTGGGGTGGATATGTCATATTTATGTGTTGCTACAGGGCAGAATCTGAGTGTTTTTTGTTCTGTTAATAAATTGTACATCTGAAAGAACATCAACTACTGACGTCTGTGTGACCCTAATCTTTTTTTATTTCTGTTTTTTTTTTTTTTTTGTAGATCCCAAATCTCAGTGCTTCAAAAGGCACGCTTTAAACTATCTCCAGGAGATAGGAAATGGCTGGTTTGGAAAGGTAAGGAAATCTGAAATATAACCATCCCAAGTCATTGATTGTCTTTAAAACAGCATCCCCTGCTTTAATTCTGTCTAACAAACAGATTACAGATGCTAACTCAAAGTAGTTATTTTAGTACCCGTCTCTTCCTGTGGGAATTTTCCATGTTATTGTCCATCGATCTCTTCTAGGTGATTCTGGCTGAAGTGCTGTGTGACTGCAGCTCCTCGCAGGCTGTGGTGAAGGAGCTGCGTGTCAGTGCCAGCCCTCTGGAGCAGAGGAAGTTCTTGGCTGAGTCTGAGCCATACAGGTGGGAGAAACTGCTTAAATTTTGGTAGCCATATTGTAGCCTTAGAGTGAGATTCTGTAAAATTTGCATAACAGTAACCACTGGAGCCACAAGAGGCAGGTATGGAGAAATAATAAATGTAGGATATCGAATCAGGTGTGACTCTCTTATACTTGCCAGGACTGCACAGACTCCTGTGAAAACTTAAGCGTAACACTACTGTTTCCATTCGACTTAAGAAGCAGCCAGGTACTGCTTGACTAACTGATCATCAGCAAGTGTGAGGAACTGTATAAAATCAAAGGTTTTGGTGGTTTGCTGGTTTAGAGCATTCAGTTGTGTGTTAACGCAATGCTACATTCTGAAAGGTCTGACCTTGGTTAGACCTTGGTCTGACAAGGTTACATCTCAGTCTCTATAGGCCTCAGTTAGCATTTTCATGACAGTTGAAGTTAAAGGTCATGCCAGTACAATTAGAAAAAGGCTTAAAAACTATGGCTTGTTTGGAAGGATTGCCAGAAGAAAGCACCTTCTCTCTAAAAAGTTGCAAATTGCATCTGAAAAACCACAAGATCTCTGGAAAGATGTCCTTTAGGTAGTCAAGACCAAAGTAAAGATGCTTGGAATAATGTACAATGCCACATTTCAAGAAAACTAAACGCAGCATATCAGCACAAACACTTCATACCAACTGTCAAACACGGTGGTGGATTGGTAATAATTTGGGCACCTTGCACACATTGAGTCAACTATGAACTCTGTATACTAAAGCACTGTAGAGTCAAATGTGAGGCCATCTGTCAGCTAAAACTTGGCCCAAATTGTGCATCGATGCCAAGCACAGGAGCAAATCTGAGAAAGAAAAGAGTCAGTGTTGCAATCAAAGTCAAATCTGAAATGCAACTCAGTGAGCTGAAGCAGTGTTGCAAAGAAGCGTGGGTCATAATTCCTCAACAACAATGTGAGAGATGGATAAAGTCATACAGAAAGTTAAACTGCTTCAAGTCGATGCTCCTAAAGGTGGTTCTACAGCCTGCAGAATCATGTGGTGTGTTTAGGTGAAAGTCATGTCTTTTGTTACGTGACTTTATGTTCGGTTTCAGTGTGTTTGTGCAGTTTTGTGATATTTTGGCTTGAATGATTGAGGATTCATTGGTTTGTATGTGAGTGTCTGGTCCTGTGGATCGGTTTGTGCTGTGATTGGTGTGTTACTACTGAGTTTTTAAGGGTGCACTTACAGCTATAGCATATATACTCAGATTCACTAAGGCTTGTCTGCTAGCTCTGCATGGTTTGCATTTGTGATGTGAATCATTTATAATTCATGTGATGAAAAGAACAAAATATTTATTTTACTAATAGAACTATTCGTATAATTAATGTGAAGATTTTTAGTCACTTAAAGAAATGTAAGTAGATAATGGTGACAGCCCTGATTAGCCTGTGTGGTCTGAGATGGAACTGAATTCCAGTGTTCAGGATCATCTAGCTAAGTTTTGCTCACTTTAAGTCTCACTGTTAAGCATTTAAAGGCAGCGTATAAACATTTATCTATCTTCTGTCTGTTCCTGCGTCCCTCTTATGTTTCCATTCAGGAGCCTTAAACATCCCAACATCCTTCAGTGTTTGGGGCAGTGCAGTGAGAGCATCCCCTTCCTCCTGGTTATGGAGTTCTGTCAGCTGGTAAGTAACTGAACATAAAAGGAGGCGGATGAACTAATAATAGGAATCACACAAATGAAAGGTGCATATTTTTAGTTTAGTATAGCGTGCAATGTTTTTGTTGTGCTATGCTTGGGGTTTTTTAGATAATTTGTGCACAAATTGGTTATGGTATATCGGTGATGTCAGTGAGAAACACATGAGAAATCACAGTCGAGCTGCATCGATAAGATCTTTACATCTTATTTTAATTTCATATAATTTGAGGCAAAATAGTTTTTTACAGTTATCGATGCTCCGCTGTCACTAAAATCTGTTTTGCGTCGATACAATCAATTTGTTTTCCTTCTCTCGGGCGGTTTAATCACCAGCTGATTAAGAAAACCATATGAGCAGACTTCCAGGCCAAACAAAGATACAAGCAGATCAATTACAGCAACACAGTGAGAGGAGCCAAACAGCACTGGAGTCCTCACTGACTGCAGTTACCCTCTTTGATAAAGTCTCCTATTGTCCTTTCCTTGCAGATATTTTTCATCCCTTTATGTTGTCCTCATTTTATTTCCTTGCTCTTCCAGGAGCACAAATGACTAACACAAAGGCTGCCAGCTCATTACTAATTCCCCTGCTGCTTTTGAGGTGCTGTGATGTAAAACACCTAAAAAAAAGGGGGGGGGTATTTGCTGCAGAAGTAAAATATATCTTCTTTGCCTACATGATGGTCCTGCAGGTTTTATCTCTGTTTCAGGAGAAGGAAGAACACTCTGTATGCACTTCACTCAGCCATAATTTTCAATCCACTGTTTATATTTTTGTTGTGATGTACAACGTAGGGTGACTTGAAGCGGTATCTGCGAGCCCAGCGTAAGTCAGATGGGATGACTCCAGACCTGCTGTCCCGGGACCTCTTAACCCTTCAGAGAATGGCTTTTGAGATCACCTCGGGTCTGCTCCATCTTCACGAAAACAACTACATCCACAGGTCAGTTGTCGCTTTCACTTCCACTGTTGCCACGCCTCCAAACGTGAGGATCTCTGCTGAGGGTAGCTGCTTGTTTTCTCCCTGCAGTGATCTGGCTTTAAGAAACTGCCTTCTGACCTCAGACCTCACTGTCAGGATAGGGGACTATGGCCTCTCACATAACCATTATAAGGTTAGGATTTTTTTTTCCTCTGAAAAATGAAATCCAAAGTCAATTCAGTCAAATCCATAATAATTTCTGTGGCGTGTCTTTATGAAGGAGGACTATTACCTAACTCCAGACAAACTATGGATCCCTCTGCGCTGGATTGCTCCTGAGCTGCTGGAGGAGTACAGAGGATCTCTCATTGTTACGGACCAAACCAAGACCAGCAATGTGTGGTATGTTTTAAAGCTGCTCTGTGTTAACACCACTGGGAACAGATCTGAATTAACGAGTTAAGCCGATAAGGCTGGTGATAAAATATTGATGAAAACACAAAGGTTTTTTTATCTGGGGTCCAATTTTAAGCTACTCTTAAATCTTTTCCTACCACCATTCATTCCTTTAATCAGCGTTGCTCAGGTTAAATCCTGACAGCACAGATTAAAAGCAACTTAAACGATGCTCTCTGGATGGACAACAAAGAAAATCTAATTTCTCCTAACAGCTGTGCAGAGATTAAATGAGGATTGAGTGCGTGGACAGTCGGCTATGTGAACATAATCTGAAATGCTCTTTCTACAGTCTCAGTTATATTACAATATGATACAAATGCAGCTTGTTGTAGATCCATAAAAGAAAATAGTTCCTACATAAAACTGCTGTTTGTGTTATGATTTGTGGGAACACCAAACTAAAGAGCAGTATGATCTCACATTTGCTGGAGTAGAGTCCAGCTCAGTTTGTCAGCAGTCTTAAAGCTGTAGCCAAGCCCGGTGATGCCAGATGGAGTGCTGAAGAAATGAGAGCAAATCCTTTAAGCTCTAATATTACAACCTTCCCTTTCATGTGCTTTTTTTTTTTTTAAACGAACCAACAAGAAAACAACCTCCTAACAAAACACACGAGTGGAGCAAAAATACCTAAGAGTATTTATTCTTCTTTATTCTTCTGAAAAAACATAGTTTTCCTTAAAAAATGGAACAAAACAACTCACATAACAGTTTTTATTCTCCTCAGTTAGAAAGTCAAACCTCTGTGGGTGTTGGAGTAAATGCTTTTACTCCAACACCCACAGCAATGGTGGTGTTGGAGTAAAAGTGTTATATAACAACAAACCTCAGAGATTTTTTTTTGAAGATTCACCCCTTTTCACTTCTCCAACTCATTTTTTCCTCTCAGGTCTTTGGGGGTGGTGATATGGGAGCTGTTTGAGTTTGGCTCTCAGCCCCACAGACACCTGAGTGATGAAGAGGTGCTGACCTTTGTCATTAGGGAGCGACAGATCACGCTTGCCCAGCCTAGACTGAAGCTCTCCCATGCAGACTACTGGTCAGTACTTATCCACTAATTAGACTGCATTGATCCGAGCACAAACTGTGTCTCTCCAAACTTAGATCCTCTTGTTTTTCACCCTTGTCTGCAGGTATGAGATCATGCAGTCCTGCTGGCTACCTCCGTCGCAGCGCCCTTCAGTGGCTGAGATATTCCTCCTTCTCTCCTCCCTCTTGGCTGCTGAGCGAGGAATAGCGAGGGGCAGTGTTGGGGAAGAGGATGAAGAGGACGAGGAGTATGAGGAGGGAAGAGGAAGGAGAGGGGAGAGTGAGGAGTCATTTGAAAGACGCTGGGACTTACTCCGTCCACCTGCCTTTCAGACTGCAGCAAACGAGCGCCAAAGGGAGAGGGATTACGCCAGGGAAGACAGAGACAACTCCTACCCTCTACTGGACCCTGTGGGGAACTGTATTACCCCATCCACCTCTGAACTGGATGACATCCTGACAGTCACCGAAACTAGCAAAGGCTTGAACTTTGAGTATTTCTGGGAGAAGGCTCATGCCAGACGAGGCTACAAACCTCTTCCTCCTCCTCAGCCAATCCCTACTGTGAACAATAACCATAGACAGTCTTTGGACACTCCTACTGTCGTCCCAGTGATAAGCGCCCGTAGCCCATCCCTCGCCAGCGAGTACTATATCAGACTAGAGGAGCACACTCCCCAAGACAAGTCGCCGTCTCTCAAAGGGAAGGTACATTCCTCTTTCCGCTCAGATTGCTCTGGAGACATGGAGCTCATGGAGATCCGCAGCGGGATGCTGGGCAAAGAGCGAGTCCCTTATTGTTCATCTGACAAGTGCGGAAAGGGCCTCCAGACCGTCCGATCGAGCGAGGTTCAAGTCCAGTTGCCTAACATAGGCGTGGCTGAATTCAGAGACACTTCGAGCAGAGTGACTGACTTTTCCATAGTTGATTTAGGCGATGATGATGAAGTGGAGAAGAAAAAGAGCAGTAAGGCAGATAAAAAATCCACAAGTTCTCAAGCTCCCATCCTCCCTCCCAAGCCTCGTTCTATGTCCATGTCATCAGTCAATCCTCTTCACTCGCGCCCTCTTCCCGCCCCTCCACTCAGATATAGAGGACTGCCCCACTACACTATCAGTGGAAAAATTGAGACAGACCCCCATCACATAAGCACCTGCCCACCATCTACCTTTGATCACCTCGGGCTTCACCGAGCCCGACAGACTCTTCCCCCCTCCCCGTCCCTATCGCCCTCGCTTCCCCCATCGAGCCATCCAATTTACCCTCAACCTCCTCAAATGTGTCCTCCTCCTCTTCCTCCCCACTCCAAACCACAAAGGAATTGCCCCCTCTACAACACAGGGGACATTCACTTGAGATATAATAAGCCCCAGATGCAGAGATCCAACAGAGACCCGCTAACCTGTGATTTGTCCGATAGAGAGAGCATGCTGCACACTTATAAGGAGACTTCTCACTCGCGTGCAAAAGACTTTGACTCTCCCGTACGTCGAGAAAACCCTTTGCGCCCTATTTATCGAAATTTACCCCGCCCTGAGCTCACAAAACCCCAAATTGACAGACAGTCTTCATCGAGTCCGACTTACTCAGATGAGGATGACTCTCCTTTCATGTCCCCCGAGAGACCTGGCTGTGGGACGACTGTCACTCATTCCAGTCTATCTGAAGATGCAGACCCCGCCACTACAGAGCTCTTCTCCAGGGGAATGAAGAGGACTCAGTCACGCCTTGACACCATCCTGCCTGCAATTTGGAAGGAAGATGCTGAGCAGCAGGCAGAACGTGTCGCTGCAGCCAAGAAATCCCCCATGCATCTGTTTCTGACGGAGATATCTAGTGTGACAGAGTTGAGTGAGTCCAGGTCGGAGGGCTCATATGCAGCGGAGAAGGAGGAGAAAAGAGAAGGAGAGAGATGGGGGAACTTTCTGCTGCCCAACAGAGGCATGCGCCGCTCCCAGTCGCTGATCACAGAGCTGGGATCAGCAGGACAGTCATGGGGACCAGAGAAACATGTCAGCAGTGCAGAAGCTGAGGAGGAGGATGCTGTCACTAAAGAGTCATTCCAGAGGGATCTTTTTCTCACAGAGATTGACACAGGAAATATGGAGGCGGACATAGAAGGCCTACCAGAAATCGATCCAGTAAAATACCTCTATCCTGCAGGATCCAGACTGAGGCCCTATGTCTGCGCCCCAGGCCTCCCCTCATACACTGAGGCAGAGGAAGCCTACTCCAAAGGCATACGGAGATCCCGCTCTCTCCTGTCTGAGATCACAACGGAAAAGCACGATTCTGAAATACATTTTACCGAGAAGGAGCCGCGGAGAACTGAAATCACCAGAGAGGAGTTCCTGAAAGAGATCCAATCAGCAGAAACCTTTCTGACCGAAATCATATCGAGACAAAATGCAGCCGCACATAGGAAGGAAGCAGATTCATCTTACTCCCCTACTCCAGTGTCCCCTGAATATGAGTCCATCTGCATTGACCCAAACTCAGCTCAGACCATCAGATTCCAGTCAGAAAGCTCCATACGAGCAGCCAACAAGGGCAAAGATGATACACAGACTGAAGCCATCTATGCCCAGGTGACCAAGCGTGCTAAGAAGAGTGAGATCAAAGTTTCCTTGAAACCTGACATCCCTATTCTTCACATTGGTTCAAACAAACCGGACAGCCAAGTAAATAATGCTGACCACTGCCAGTCCGGTGTGTTTGTGTTTTCTGAAATCATGCCTAAAAATGGTTTACTACATAACCAAACACCCGTGTCTCAGAGAGAAGAGGAGGAGTGTTCGGACGGCCCTGCCTTACCTGCCAGAGGAGAGCAAACAGATCTGCCAGAGCACTTTCCCCCTGAATCCACAGAGAACCTTCAGGAAGTCAACACTGTGAACCTGCGTGAGAGCCAATCACTCACTACAAATGAAGCTGTTATAAGCAATGGCGAGATAACAGAAGATGACCTACAGACGCACAGTCCTTTGAGGGGGGATCAAACAGACGTGATTTCTCATGATCCTGAGAAAACAGCTGATTTGGAGAACTCTAAAAACTTAGATTCTCTTGTTAATGAAAGTTTTGCAGAAGCGGAAATGGAAAATTCACTTCAGCACAAAGACGAGCGTCACACTGCCCAGAAGGTGTCCACTCCCGCAGCCACTCCTACCACGCCAGACTGGGACCCTTCCTCCGATTTTTCACTCGTCACCCCCACCGACTCAGTCCTATCACCTTTGACTTCCAGCTCGGCCGACTGCCTCACGCCTAGTGACTCATGGACGGGAGGTGGCGGAGGAGGAGTGGGAAGCGGCGGATGGCGGGCTCTGGGAAATGAAACACCACATCGAGACTCTGCATATTTCTCAGACAGCGACTGGGAGGGTGACGGGATGAACAGGAGGAGCAGCAGCGATGGACTTGTTGCCTCCAGGCCTGGCAGCGGGAGAGGAGGTGATCGGGGAATACTGACAGGGATAGAGGAGAAAACCGAAGAGGAGGGTGAGACTGGAGAAAAGAGTCCATTAAGAAATAGTACCCACATGTCAGATAGGACAACGGAAACTGGAGAAGGGAGGACTATTGAGAGTTGTGAAGAGAAGGGTGTACTGTATCCTGAAAATTACCCGATCCCTAATTTAGGAAATGACAAAGATATTCTAAACAAAGCACTGGGATCTGCTCAGAGAGACGATTCTGGCATTTTCCATAACGAGAGCAAAAAGTCAGCCCTGCTGTGCGATGATCCACAGAACAAGGACTGTGTGGACTTAATTGATAAGTTGTTTTCAAAATTAGATGATGAGCCACTTAAAGGGCTTTCACACAGCAGTGGGTACATGATAGACAGCCATTACACAGATGGCATAATTTCTCAGATAGCAGACTGCAAATACCAGGACTTTGAAGAGAGTGACTTAAATCTATATTCCAAGAGTCCCACTGAAACAGATAGCTTGATCGAGTATAAATCTGGCAGCAACTCAAAGAGTTGCATGTTTGGACCAAACAACAAAGATTATAAAAATGTTACAGAGACAGATAACGATCTCAGTCAGCTCAGTTCTCCCACGTCTGGGAATGAAGCTGTGGACTCTGCAGCACCATCCCAAGTTGACAGCACCATCGAGTCCAGATTACCTAAACTTTGTGATATTCAAACGAACAGCGTTATACTTGGAGATGAAAACCTGCCAAATGACGATGGGAAGGCTGCTGATGCAAAAGCGAGCGGTCCGACGTGTCTTTGGGCTGAAGAGCCTGAGAAATGTGGAGAGAGGCCCTGTGTGGACCACAATGAGCTGGGCTTGAGAAACCTTCGCTACTCAGATGGCGAGGAGGAGAGCGGGATCACAGCAGAGACAGAGGAACAGAAGGCTGCTGCAGAGCTGAGTATCGCTGTGAAGGAGAAGCCGCCCCTCAGGGGAGCAGCAAGTGGCATGAACTCTGCTAACGATGTGGATAACAACTCCTGCGAGGGTCTAAATGCGACAGCTAAAGAGTTATGGAGTGCTCTGGAGGAGGATGAAGACAGACCAGGATCTGGGGCGCTTAGGGACGAGTTTGACTGCTACCGCTTTTCACAACTAAGGGACTTGCGCTTGTGGCCAGATGAGAATGACCAGTGGGCCTCCCCGGAGAAGAGGTCTCAGGGAGTTGATTTGAGATCTGAATTTTTCTCCGGGTTCGGGAATAAGGCGTGGGAGGTGGGTGAGAGGCTTGTTGTAGGTCAGGAATATTGGGAGACCGAAGAAAATGATGAACTGGCAGGAAGTGAACCTCACCCTGCTGTCTTGGAGGGCTGTGAGGAAACCTGGAACAATGAAACCCAAGGGCTAAGCGGCAATCTTTGCATTAAGGAAATGTGGGACACAAAAGACAGAGAAAGCCAACAGACGATAGCAGACATACAGCAAGAGGAAAACATTGAGAACCTGGGGGAAATTGACAGCATTAAGAAAGACATAAAAAGTGACATTTTGCATGTGGAAGTAGAGAATATAGAAATACCAGAGGAAGAGACCTTGGAGGAAGGACAGAGGCAGAATGCATCATGCACAGAGGCAGCCAGGGACGGGGAGGGTCGGCTAGACTCCACAGAGACGGCACAAAATCAAGATTTTAACACATGGCCACAGAATCAACTCTGTAACAGAGTGGAGGAGGCGATGTCGGCTGTGCACGCTGACAGAGAGGCAGGCTCCAATTTAGAAAACTGTTTCAGCCACACTTTGGAAACCAAAAGCTCAGATATAACCATCTGCATCACCGAAGCTCCTCATGTGATGTTTTCAGAACTGGAAAATTTTAAATCGGGCTTCAATTTGGAAGCAGAAACGAGACCGTGTTTTGCCAGGCAATACATAGAAGAAGGAATAAACACTATAAAAGTGGAAGACGATTACAGAGATGTGCCCCTGCCAGCTAATACCAGTGATCTTGATGCAAAGGAGGAGATAGATCAGTCATATCCACAAGAGATCGACAATTTCAGCTCAGTAGATTTTCCGAGTCCTCCACCGAGCATAGACCTTGATATGCAAGATGATAAACTGGAGAGTTTAGACGACTCTTTTCCTAGTCCACCGCCATCCGTCATAGAGGGAGAGGACTTTATTAGTCACATTAATCTAGAAGACTTTATTACCAGTACTGCGACAGAGCAGCTTATTTCCGCAGCACACAACACAGATGTTTCAGAGACACCTCTGCAAGAATCGCCACCTGCTACAACTCAAAGTAAAGGGATCTCTGCCAATCTCAGCCTCCCCTCTGTGCATATAACACTGAGCGATGAGAGCAACCTGACATCCAGCATAGAAAGCAAGGATGGTCATAATAACCTGCCCCAGAAATCATCCCCCATAATGCCTTCTGCACCTCATGGTCCCCTGAACAACCTCCCACAGCTGTTGATTTCTGAGTGGAAGGACTTGGATGAGGAACCTCTGGAGGACTTTGAAAAATTAGAACAACTGTGCTACATATCTGGCGATGAAGAGGAAACTCTGGGGGACCTTTTCTTGGGCAACCTGGAGCTTCTGGAGTCTTTAAAGAAAGCACCTGATCACAAAGTTAGCAGTGGTGACGGTCATACAGTCAGCGAGACATGCGACTCCTCTATACCCGAGGGTAGCAGGGTGGATTTAAAGGAGGACGAGATGTCTGATGACTCTGACAAATTGGAATCTGTACAACCGACGATCCTGGATTCCCAGAACAGTCTGCTGCCTCAGGACGAGAGGAGCGACGGACAGAGATCACCGGGTCAAATTTCTGATGTCAAGGACCAGCGGCCTCTGAACAAGATGACAACCAAGAACGGCCTCATGATGCAGGTCAGCATGATTTCTTGTGGTTTGCTGTGCGTGTGAGCGGTGCTCCTTGAGTTTGCTCGTGCTCTTTACTGCTTTTCTTTGTTGCTCCAGGTGTGTGAGGAGAGGCTGCAGTTCTCACTCAGTGAAAATGTGAAGACAAATGTGCTTTGGGGGACGACTGTTAAAGACACCGTCATGCTCCGGACATGGGGGGAGGAAGTCACAGGGAGCAGCGGTGATCTGGTCACTGTGAAAGAACAAAGAGAGGATGAGAGGTATGGATGCTGCAGAATTAAAACACTGGCTTCAGATTATTCTGTTTGATGCATCCTGTATTTCTGGAGGAAATAGATCCAATAAAATATATTCACACAGAGTTCAAATTATTTGTTTTGTATTTTTACTGTTTTCAGTTCAAGTAAACTCAAAGGCAAGATTTAATTCAACTAGATGGACGTGACAAGATGAACTGTTGTTTTATTATTAATATTCTGGTGAAATATTCCTCTTTCTTTCGTTCTTCCTTCCTTCCTTCAGTCAAGAGGAGCAGGAAGCTGTCCCTGCCATTGAGCCCCCCATCGAGTCTGATGAACCTAAAGCTGAGCCGCTCACTGTGATCGAACAACCTGAGGTCCCATTACCTCAGCTTACTGCAAACCAAGCGATGAAAGGTATCAGCGTCTTCCACGTTTTACAAGTACTTATCAATTATCCCTGATTATACTGGGATATCGCTGATAAACATTTAGCATACAAGTAATTTTTGACTGTCTTAGCTAAGTACACCTCTCTAAGCCTTTTTATTTGTTTTCTTCTCCTTTGATTTGGGCTTCCACTTCTTTTAACCCCACAGATCCAAACCTTCTCCCAGATAAAAATTGTGGGCATTTTCTGACTAATAGGTTAACAGATTAAATAAATCTAGATGTGATACGTCAGTCTTATTTTACAGAATTTAATTTTCTCTACTTCAAATAGAATATTTGTGCTATTTACTTCATTGCTTTTGTAATCAAATTTGTGAGTAGGTTTGCTTCTAACATTTCTTTTCTGCTCTCGCTTTCATAGCAAAGCTAGCTCGCCTCTCGCTCACCCTCCCACCTCTCGCTCTGAGTCTTCCCCTCACCACTACTGGAAAAGGAGGATTTGGAGACGGGGCCATCGGAAACCGGATTGGAAGACGAAGAGGTCTTTCGTCTGGGAGCGACCCCGATGAGGAGGAGGAGGATGAGCAGGAGGACGAAAGCTCCCGGAGGGTGATTGTAGTCACAGAAACGGACGTGGACAAACGTGTCGGGCTCCGCAGTCTGCTGAAATCACCCAAGGAGCCAATGGACAGAGAGAAGGACAGAGGAAGAAATGTGTCCTTTTTTGATGATGTCACAATCTATCTTTTTGATCAGGTGCGTCTCCTTTATTCGTTCACTTTTTTTATGACGGGTTCTTTTGGAATAAACCTGACTATTTCTTTCATCCCAACAGGAAACTCCAACTAATGAGTTGAGCAATTCAACTCCCACAACTCCAACTGCGGTGTCCATCAAAAGCACCAAGTTGGATTTGCATGGTAAGTTAATCATTTTCTTTCAGTCATGACGAGATGCAGAATAAAGAAGGTCAATTTTAAGTTGTGTCAGTAGCAGTGTTGTCCTGTAGGTCAACATGTCTCAGGTCTAATTGTGAGAAGACGATTAAAGCAGAGGAGCAACACTTGAAGCCTAATCGGAGCTCATGTGTACATCCAGAGATATTATTCAGAGCAAATGGTACTTAAATAAATCTGAAGTTTATTGGGGATTTACATGACAGTAAAAGGGGTTATAGGACATTCATGGCTAAAAGATGATCCTAGTATTAAAATGAAGTATCAAAAAATAAGTAATTTTTTATGCTATAGCTTGTTTTGACCAGCCACTGATCCCAAATGCTAAAATGAGTTTTCCTTACATTAAGTTTTCCCACATAATTTAACAAAATGTGTATGCTATTGTTGCTCAAAGATATAAAAGCAAATTTTTGGATGGACTGCACATACTGACGATAATTTTGGTTGCACTGCAGTTTGCAACTGCTGTTGTCCTTAGTGTCAGCAGCACTAAGCAGTGCTTTCTGATCTAGCTGGCTGGCAGCATCTAGCCAATCAGTAAAAAACATAAAATATGTTCAACACAGAGCCAACTTATAATATGAGCTTGTCAGTTCCTTCAGAGGTGAATCAATCACCTCCCAAACACACCCAGGTCTATTATGACCACTTATCCTAGGAAAGTGTACTGGAACACTGGAAGAAGTAATAGTTTTTTGAATGTTAGTTTAAATGTGAGCCTCTGTTCATACTGACGTTTGTGTTCCCAGAAAATGTTTATTTCTTTTAATGAATGAATGAATTAATTAATTGATGACTAAATAATTATAAAAAAAGCCTCAGCTGTTCTGTAGGGTGTTTGTTGCTTATGCTGGTCAAGTTTATTATAGCTAACTAAACATAAAGATAAAAACTGGAACTAGATATGAAAAAACCCAATTAACTCAAACAATTTTGTGAACTTGGAAAATGAACTAAATTTAAAAAAAAATTATAGAAGAAATAGTCTTAATTTTGCCATTTGTCAATTTGGCAAAGTTTGTTATTACACACTGCCTGGTGAGGCTTTTTTGTAAGCTGCTTTCAAAAAATATTTATATTGTATTATCTGTACTGACTTTCCTAAATCTTGCCTCTGGAATTTGGTACAAATACAATAATAATAATAATAATAAGAAGAAGAAAGACTAAAACTAATGCTGGAACTAATAAAAACTAAACTTAAACAAGCAAACTCACTCTGGCAAATAAAAACAAAAACTCTAAACAACATAAAATGAAAGCTAAAGAGAAAATACAAAACTAATAATTACTGATGCTGATGTTAGCTTTCAGTGCAGCGCTGCACCACACAGCTGTTACCATAAGTGCTGGCTTGTTGGACTCTACGTGCATCAATGTCTGCTGCTTCTTACACAGGGATTCAGTCTCCTCCTTGAGCTGCCTAATGATGTAACAAAATGTGACAGCTACTAGCACATTCCCAGCTAAAATGGAAAACCTCAGTTCAGCCCTCTCCTCTGCAAATATGGAGCCAGAGTTAATCTTCTATAATTATGTCCCGGGATGCTGTGACATGTTGAACTGAGCAGGGATGTTAATCCCGCGCTCAACAATGCAAGCCCGAGTCATGTTTCCCTGCACGTTTTCAGCTGCTCTCGCTACTTTCCACTCTCCATCTCATGCACTCAACACCCTTTTTCACAGACTAATGAAAGTTGGGGCTCAGAGTTTCCTTTCGAGTTGTGTCACATACAGAAAAGGCAAAATTAGATTCCTTAATGATCTTTCAAGCCTTTCAAGACTTCAAAGTTTTGAAAGAGGTCCGTGTTACTTTTGAGTTATTTTAAACTAAGACTGTGTCGCCTCAGTGTGGTTGTTGACTGATAATCTATATCTATTAAGATTATAGATTATCAGCTGATTTTCTCCCCTGTGCTTGGTACTGTTTTTTTTCTTGTGCATCTTATAAGTGAGTAAACATGTGTCCCAGTCACAGATGGATCATCATTCTTCTCCTCAAGGTCACACTGGTAATTTTACAGGTACTTTTTCTCAGCACAACCTTCAAGCAGGTAAAGCTCGCCCTGATGTACTGAATGATATTGATAATATCAGATTCTCAAAGTTGATGCACAAAACGACAAAGACAGAACTTGGTGGTAAATCGATCGGTACTTCGGGCACCTTCTACTCAAGTTTGAGCACTCAAAGCAAGTCTCATTCAAACAGCCTGTTTATACCTTATACATTCACACACTGACATCAATGCACTGGGGGCAACTCAGGGTTCAGTGTCTTGTCCAAGGATGCTTTGACACATGGCACAAGAGGAGCCAGGGATTGATCCTTGATTGGTAGACGACCAGCACCACCTCTTAAGAATAAACGAAGTGGTAGCTTGAAACATCGCTTTGTCAGACATGCTTCATATCGCTTGTATCCTGTTAGATGATGATGATGATAATGATGATCTTATTAGTTGTGATGATGGAGGGAGTGGTCCTGTTGGAAGGGCCGGGCCTGCCTATTAACCATCATGCTGATATAACATGCTCAGTGCTATGACACACTGATCCTTTTATATATTTTCATTGCTTTTTACGGCAGAATTAGGTAGTTCTAGTCCTCCAAGTTTGACAGTTTGCAAACTTCTTTGACTTCTTAGTGGATTCTGATTTGTTGTGCAATGCAGCTAACAAACGATCAGAAAACGTAATTGTTTCAGTTGTGATTGTGAACCGGGTTAATGTTTTGGTTTAATTCCAATAAAAAGACTTTCCTTTAACTTTCCCTTACAGTCAAACACATGCTTATTGCCTGGGAACACCCTGTCCCTTTGGGCTTCCGTACATATGCCTGGTGCACTTGTTCTGGTTTTAATACCAGCACAGTCGTGATGCTAATGTTGTTTTTTGTCTCTTTTAGGGCCAAAAAGCAAAGAATCGAAAAGGAAAGAGGATTTATCAGTCAAACCAAGGTCGCCTGTCGGGGTAAATTCAGTGACTTCATCGCGCTTCACTGTCAGCCCGGCTGACGACCCACACCTGGTGTGATGTTGCACATCATCCTGGAAACACTTTAGAGCTCAACCCTCTCGGACTGGCCCGTGAATTAACCCAACAACCAGCCATTCGCCCAGAGGATATTTTTTTATTGAAGAGGCAACTGAAAGAAGAGACTTCGATTCTAAAAGCTGGAAACATTCCAGGTTTTACTAGTGACGGGATTTTGTACGACTGGGGGTTGCTGAGCTCCGGCCTGCCACTGTTTACAGAGATTATACATAGCCTTTGGCTGCAGAAATCTTTGGAAAAGGCAGCATATGCTAGGCGAAGAGGAGCCGGGAGCTTTGTAAAATCTGAAACAGATTCGACAGCTATGCAGTGGGAGTCTTGCTGTGTACCAGCTTACCTTCTCTTTTTCTGCTTTGTTTTGTTTTGCCCTGTGAGTGCGGGGAATGCACTTTCTTTAGTCATTCGTCTGTCTATGTAAACGCTTGGATCCCGGTCCTCTCTTTATTAAGGACATTTTTCATTGCAGTCAGTCAGTTGTTCTTGTAGGCAGCAGTTTGAAACAGAAATTGCTTGACTCCTGTATTTGACAATACTCCTCAGCATTTGTACAAACATCATAATACAAGTGTATACAGTATCATTTTAGAGCTGTTTACTTTTAGATGTATTCTTAGACTGCACGAAAAATGAAACAAGCAGTTTATTTTTACTTTTATTTCTGAAAAGCTTTAATTTCTATATTTATTTCTATGTTATTTTACTTATTTATGTAAAGTCAGTTTCCATGCAATATCTTAATTATTTATTTAATCTATTAAGTTATGTATTTATTTGCTTTGGTGCAATTGCATATATAAGCTTAGCTATAATTTGTTTGGGACAGAAATGCATCTAGGTCTATAACTTCTCCAAGATCTTCATAACAAATAAATCAAAATATTTTCCCAAACGTCTTAATTGCTAAACAAAAAAAAGTATTTTGTATAATTTTACTTGTTAATATATGCCAATATGTATGGAACAACGTCCTGTAATGTTTCATTATTTTCCGATGTCTATGAATTTTTAGCTGTCTCGTCATTCTTTTATCTTAATTACTGACAGTTAATGTAGCTTAGCATGAAAAATTGAAGCCTTTCATTAGTAAATAACTCCCATTTGTTTGTGTATCTGTTAATTTATTCCATTTTCTACTAATAACAGTCCATCATGCAGTCGAGATCCAACTAGTCAATTTGTTTAGTCTGTTTAAATGTTGGTTTAAACTTGTATTGTTTAAAGAATGGTTTTCAGGGGGCAATGTATAAACAAGGGGGAAATAAAAACTATGAAATGTGAACCTCTCATTTGAACTGTGTCGTATAAATAAGCTCGATTGTTGCTTTTATTTCATTCATGACCAAGAAAAGATGCACTCATATCCAGATACACTCATATCCAGGCATGTATCTGTAACATCACAGATACAGTTAGTGAAAATTAGATGGATTGCTCCAGCTGTCTGTGCTGGGAAAACATGTCAGCCAGCACAGCCATCACCCCAACTCCATAATCTAGGTAGATACAATATAAAAATGTCACCTCTCAGCAAAGGTGAAGCTGGGAAACATGGAAGTTTTTTTCTGCTACAGATTATCATTATTATTATTTTATTTATGTATATTTTTGATGTCCTTAAATCAGCATTTTGGGTTAGGTATCTTGAAATTTTGACTTAGTAACTCCACATTAAGGTTAGTGTTGTTGTGAGAATAACTCAATATGCTAACATTTTTTTCCTAGCTTCCACTAAATTATCCCTAGGTTGTAAAAGCGGAGGTAGGTGTGTGTGAGGATACGTTAATTAAAATTATACTTATGAAAAACATGAAAAAAAAAACAACTTTAAGTGGTTAATTTTACATTTGCAGTTACACCCAAAATCATATTGTAATAAATAAATATAACTCATCATTAGTATTCACCAGTACCTATATTTGCTAATTACACATATACATTCAGATCAACTTAGACCATCGTATTTAGCATTCAAACAGATCTTAATCCATATTTTCACTGTACTGTACACCGAGTTTATGTGTGTATTGTATATATTTCACAGATAGATAGATAGATAATCAAACCTGTGGCAAAAGGCAAAATAAAAAAACACCCTCTGTGATTGTGAAGTGTACTGACACAGTTTCCCAGAAAGCTTTGCGAATGTACGTATTTAATCTGCGACCAGCGGTACATCTGCGCCGCACAACCGGATTGCAAACAGTCAAGAAAACAGAGGGACAAATCATTTTGTATTTCTATTCAAAGCGACTGAAACCTGCATTGGACGTCTTTAATTTTTTCTTAAACCAGTAGGACTCTCTGAAACTCTGAGGTATGTCAAAGTTACTGAGAAATCGCTCAGTAACGTCGGACCAACGTTCGATAACGCTAGCTAGCTAACATTGGTTAACTCCAAACACAGCCAGTGAAAACCCAAAGATGGAAGCAGACTTAATACTTCGCAGTTTTTGTGAGGCGGTGATAATGTGTGAGGAACTGAACACGGCCTCGATAGTATCTCAAACGAGTCTGAGAAGAGCTTGTCAGAAACACAAAAATATGTCTACAGATGGATTTCTCTTTCAGGCTTGATAACGCAGTGAGGTCCATAAGTTTTTGTGTTGACACACTTTTTGTATTTGATTTGTATTTGTATTGTTTGATAAATGAGTAAAACTAGTATTAAGTATCTAGTGCTCAAATAATATTATTAAGGAGGGGGATATTAGAGACGTGCTTTTTTTTTTTTTTTTTAATAAGAATTTAAGAATAAGAATATTGTTTTAGTTGCTGGTCGTGCGTCTGCAGTGATTGCTTTATAAGCCTTTAGAAAACAGTCAAAATGGGATCCTCAAGTTATGTAACCAGATCATTAATAAAAAAAATCAATTCAGATTTACATCAACAGCAGCAAATAAAGAACATATACCCCACCAAACTCAGTGACAACCTCATGTACCCTGTGGCAAACTGATCCCCGTTGGCTTTGCCTGTCCTCACAGTTTTTCCATCGATTGCAGATGTCTCTGGCAGATGAGCTCCTGGCTGATCTGGAGGAGGCCGGAGATGAGGGAGAGGATGGGCTGTACCCAGAAGAAGAGAGGGACAGCGATGGAGAGCCGAACCAGGGAAGTGCAGACGGAGGGCTGGAAGACATCCCAGAAGAGATGGAGGTGGACTACAGTAAAGCTGAGAGCGTTGCGTCTATTGCAAAGCTTCGCAATAGCAAACAGGTGAGTTGTAACATACAAGAGCTTTACACATGTTGAGATTAGCAGTAAAATGTCTGCTCTGTTCTTCCCAGAGTGACTCTCGTGTGTTTTACAGTTTTCAGAGATAATGGACAAAATTTCTGAATATATTGGGAAGCAGCGTAAGAACTCAGAGGGTGAGTGTTGTTATTATTATTTAAGGCTCTTCTCACTATCAGTTTCCATTCATTGCTCTGTTTTACTCTGTAAACACATTTAATTTGAACTTTATGGTAACCCAGAGTCATCATGGAGTTGTTATTATTTTTTTTGTGTTTGCTTTTAGTCTCAGGCCCAGTCGAGGCTGACCCAGAATACAGACTGATAGTCGCAGCTAATAACCTCACAGTGGAGATCGACAACGAGCTCAGTGAGTTGGCTTCTTCTCTCTGGTGATCCATAATGCTATGTTTTAAGATTTAGCTCTCTTCCTTATAACCTGAGATGTCCTCTGTGTTTCTGATCTGTTTCCAGATATCATCCACAAGTTTACCAGGGACAAATACTCCAAGAGGTTTCCAGAGCTGGAGTCTCTGGTGCCGGATTCTTTGGATTACATCCGTACTGTCAAGGTGAGCTAAACTATGTATTCATTCAAAAAAAGAAGCAGCTCCGAGTTGACTGTTTCTATTTTTTAGTTAGATTTAGGATTTCTATTTTTAACAAAACTGACGTGATTAAAGACTTTAAAACTGCACAGATTGAAAATTATGTTGCAGTTAAAATTTTTCAAATTTGGCTTTCAAATTTCTCTGTTTAACTGCAAGCAAACCTGTTAAAAACATTGTTTCCTGTAGTTTGTTTGAACATGATGTTTTCTCCCCTAATTTTTCTTTTTTTTGTGGTTTGTGTCTAGGAGCTGGGAAACAATCTGGAGAAATGCAAAAACAATGAGACGCTGCAGCAAATCCTTACCAACGCCACCATTATGGTTGTCAGTGTCACAGCCTCAACCACACAGGGGTAAGTTTATAAGATTTAAAGGCCCCGTCTCACCAGAAGAGTTTCATGTAGTTCACTGTGAACACTTCCTGCTAGAATCACCTTAAATCACTTACTGGAAATGAAAAACTATGGGGTTGCTAACGCTGGGGGGCTGGAGCCTAACCAGCTTAATGGGGAGAGGCAGGGTACACCCAGCACAGGTCACAGGGCTAACACACAGATGGGCAACCGTTCACATTCCTGGTCATGTTCACACTCATATTCCTACCTATGGTCAATTTAAAATCACAACCATGAATGCATGTTTTTGGACTGTGGGGGGAAGCCTAAAGAGAACCCACACAGACCCAGACAGCATGAAAGACGCAGAACCTTCTTGCTGTGTTGACCACAGTTTTATTCCAGTTTTCTTCACTTAAAGAAAACTGGAATAGGCCAAGGAAATTGTAATCAGTGCATCTCAAAACTGAAGTGTTAAGCAGTTATTTTATAATAATCAGTGACAGTAGCTCATAGGAAAGGGATGGGGAAACTAAGTTAAGTTACAAAGCATCAATAAGACGTTCATTTTTTTTTTTTCTATTAGAATAAAAATCATTAACAGGTTATTTTTAAATAATAACTAAATGCACTCAGTATCATTCTTACTATTACATATCGAGAAGAAGTGGGAAGAAGTGCATCTTACCCCTTCTCCATAAGTTATCAGTTTATATTTATCCAGCTTCCCTATTGATATAAACCTCAGTAATAAGAATACACATTTCTAATAACAGAATATATGTGCTACATAAAATTAAAATTATTATCATCATATCTTATTTTTACAACTGGATAAAAGCCAAGTACTTCCAATTTTGGAATATTAATTGTAAAATCTGAATAGGTCTGAAACACAAACTAAACACAGTCTTCTTCTTTGAGTCTCATAAATGCCATAACTTTTATACCTCATTTTGAAGTGATTTATATTTGAACAGTTGCAAAATTAAAACTTCCTTCAGTCTTAAAAAAAGTTACTTTGAATACTTCCTGTTTTCAAAGTAACCTTTCCTTTTTTGCTCTGAACTACATTTCTGCTCTTTTGAATTTCACTAGGTCTGCAAATTTCAGTGTTTCAAGCTATAAGAATAATGAATTTGTGTGATTGCTATAACCTGTGTTATAGCAATCATACAAAGAGTAGCCCGAGTAAGCTGTATAGGCAGAGATCACCCTCACTGATTTCTGATGCACACCTTGTCTTGCCGAAGTTGACAAGAGAAACAAGGGTTATCGATAGTAGAGCTTCAAGGAGGAAAGAGTTTGTTGTTATGTATTTTTGGTTATTACTGTAACTGAACGGCGACTGTGCCACTTGTGCCTTCAGGTCGTTGCTGAGTGAGGATGAACTGAAGCAGCTGGAGGAGGCGTGCGACATGGCCCTGGAGCTGAACCAGTCTAAACACAGGATTTATGAATATGTAGAATCCAGAATGTCCTTCATTGCACCAAACCTGTCCATCATTGTTGGAGCATCAACAGCAGCAAAGATCATGGGTGAGAGAAATCTACTGACTGAACAGTGTTTACAAATGTACATCGTCTTCACTGAGGATTGTTTCGGTGACTGTCCGGTCTCTCCTGTGGATGCAGGTATCGCCGGAGGCCTCACTAACCTGTCAAAGATGCCAGCCTGTAACCTGATGCTGCTGGGAGCGCAGAGGAGAACCCTCTCTGGCTTCAGCAGCACCTCTCTGCTCCCTCACACCGGCTTCATCTATCACTGCGATGTTGTGCAGTCATTGCCACCTGTCAGTGAATATATGAGCATAAACTGCATGAATGCATTCTGTTCAGCGTGACGGTTAACAGTGTCCTTTCCTCCTTCAGGATCTCAGGAGGAAGGCAGCTCGTCTGGTGGCTTCAAAATGCACTCTGGCCGCAAGAGTGGACAGCTTCCACGAGAGTTCAGATGGCAAAGTGAGTCTCTTAAAGGAACACCTAAGTTTTATAAATGCCTTGTGTATTAGAGCAAGAATAAATGTACCAGCAGATACAGAGATTATGATTTCTCTTGTCTGTTGATGTATATTTGGTTGGATTTTTCATATTTACATGCAAAATTATTTGCAACTGAGGAAATAATCAAGTTGATTTGTGTTTCATTTGGCTTAAAAATATTTGTCACTGTTTGCAGGTTGGCTATGATCTAAAAGAAGAAATAGAAAGGAAGTTTGATAAATGGCAGGAGCCTCCACCCGTGAAGCAAGTCAAACCACTGCCAGCCCCGCTGGATGGACAGAGGAAGAAGAGAGGAGGAAGGAGGTAAACAATCTGTCAGCTACCTGAAACAGGCCTGCCAGAATAGACTGCTAAAGAGGATTGCAGTCTGGAGATGGAAATTGATGATTATTGGAATCTTTTAAGAGGGAGAAGGTTACTGAGATTAAACTGATCTAACATTTATTTGAAAAAGTTAAAAAATTCAGCAGAAACAGAACAAGGCATGACACAGATCAGCATCCTGGAAGACTGCAAGAAGCTTACGTAACTTTCATAGCCAAGTTTAGACTACCACCAACGACTATAAATATTCAGTGAATGGCATAACCAAGCTCCGCTGCTCTTTTCCTGCAGGTACCGAAAGATGAAAGAGCGTCTCGGGCTGACTGAGATCAGAAAACATGCCAACAGGATGACCTTTGCAGAGGTCAGTACATATTTTCTCCGCTCCCGTTTTTAAGATTTGTTTTTAATCCAGTGATATTTCATGTTTCATTATTGATGTCTGACTATGATCCATAATTCATTTAGCATTCTTTTCTTTTATTCAAAGAAGATGCTTTTAATGAAGACAGAAGGAAAACCGTACAAATAGTTAACACAAAAAATAATAATATAGTAATATAGACATGTTACTAAATATGAAGACATGCAGGAGGAATCTCTTCCTCTGGTTAGTAGTAATGTAGGGGTTTACACATTTTCCTAATAAGCAAAAGAGGAGACTGCTGCTATGGGCGATCCCTAATGAATAAGAAAGCAACTGAAAGCTTTTAGTAATTTCAGACCTGGGATGAATGACGACTCAAAGCAGCCTCACTTTTGGCTCGCACCAGCTTTGTGCAGCAGAGCCAGTGTAACAGGATGAGGTGTTTGCGTAGGTTCTCAGTTATCCAGGTCATGGTAGTCCCGAGTGCTTGAAAAGAAGGTCGCTGTACTTCATAGGAGAAACCAAACAACAAACAGATGACACGATGTACACAACAGTGGCTGTACAGGTTACATGTTTTATGACTGTTTACATTCACTGCTGCCATCTTGGATTGTGCAGTTGTGACTGGTGGGGCTGCTCTGAATTTCTGAGTTGGAAGTCCGACGAGACGGGGGTGTTCCAGTTGAAAGTTCCAACTCAAATAGAAGCCACCATAAAAACCTGAGACTCTGTCAGCTGTTCTGTTTTAGAGCTGAAGAAGTCTCTTGGATGAGAACATCTTCACAAACTTAAGGAGGTCCAGTTCCTTTCTTTTCAAGCACCCAACAAGATGAGCTATTTTTATTTTATTTTGTACTCACCGAGACTTCCCCCAACACTCTGAAGGAGCTTCAGCAAGATGATTTTACTGCAGTACAAACAGTTTCTACTCTGGTCTGTTGATAAATGTGCAGTTTCTGAGCTGCTTATTGCTCTCTGTGGATGGAGACTTGGCTGTTATGAATGTGTCTTCGTTACCTTAAACCACTGTTTAAAAACGGTCCTAACAAGTATGAAATCCAGTCCTTTAAAAAGAACTTCACATTTGAAAAAGTCTAAAACGTACTGAATATTTTGCTAATAAAGAAAGTAAAGTCCTTTGATTCATAATGGATATAAATTTGAGAAAACTCTTGCAGTAAAGCAAATTAAATTGGTTCATTGTTATATTAACCCCTGTTGAGGAGTGTTCTGTAATCCAGGCATGGACTTCATTGATATTTCGATGGTTAATTATATTACAAGGTGATCCTGTTCCAGTTAATAGTTTCTCCTGTGTTGTGTTGCAGATTGAAGATGATGCGTATCAGGAGGATTTGGGCTTCAGTCTGGGTCAGCTGGGGAAGAGCGGCAGCGGCAGAGTCAGGCAGGCTCAGGTCAACGAGGCCACCAAAGCCAGGATCTCCAAATCCCTCCAGGTAAATGTGCTCTTCTCTCCTGCTGGTGTTTGTATCTACATCATCTCTAACATTTTGGCTTTTGTCCACAGAGGACGTTGCAGAAGCAGAGCATGACATATGGAGGAAAGTCCACAGTCAGAGATCGTTCTTCAGGAACCAGCTCCAGCGTAGCATTCACACCTCTCCAGGTAAAAAGAAGCGGACTCATTAACTAAAGACCTGCAAGAGAGTTTGAGGTTTTGTTTTGTTTTTTTTGTTTGTTTTTAAATCTGTTATTGTTTCCTTCTGCAGGGGCTGGAGATCGTGAACCCGCAGGCTGCAGAGAAGAAGGTGGCTGAAGCTAACCAGAAATATTTCTCTAACATGGCAGAGTTCCTCAAAGTCAAGAAGGAAGCTAAGATGTAAAGACATACGGACGCCCTGCACATGGACAGTTGCACAGTTGTGAAAGTATATTTTAAAATTTGGCTCACCTCGTGTTATTTTTTTTTTTTTTTGAAACTTGTTTCGACTTAAGGCTTTTTTTCCCATCTAAATAAAATATAGAGTTCACTTTGTAGGTATGTGTTTTTTCTAAAAACAAGAAACAGGAGCTTCCTCTGTGACATTTGAATTTATACCTGCTTGTTTTGATCTTCTATTTTGAGTGAAACTGAACTAATTATGTTGAATTTAGAGTTAATACAGTTTTATTTTTACTGAAAGTAAAACTGCTATGAATAAGATAAAATCCCCACGGTCACTTTATTAGGAACTTGCTAGTACTGGGTTGGACTCTTTTGTCATCAGAACTAGTTTAAATTTTTATGGATCTGATTCAACAAGGTGATGAAACGATCACACAGGTGCTGTAGTTATCAGCTAATGATCTAAATCTCATGTTTCACCACATTTCAAAGGTGACTGTGAAGATCTGAGCTTTGTCAAATGTCATCGTAACCTACTGGAAGCAGGTTAACATGCCATGACCACAGTGTACCCATCACTGTGTCATAAAGGGACACGGTCAGCAACAGAACAGGCTTTGCTTTGTGAGGAAAGCAGATGCAACAAGGTTGCATCATTTTACAGGTTAATTTAGGTTTTTGCTTTGTGTAGCTACCAAACAGCACCCTGACAGTTATTTAAATCTGCAAGTAATGTGTAGTTACTTTGATGGGCAGGTGCATGTCAGGTGTGCTTACTGTAAATGAAGCTAAACGCAGCAGATCTTAATATTATTTTCCTTATGTCATCTGGTATTTCTGGGGACACCAAAAAACAAAACAAATTAAAGGTGATGGAAAATATGTGGATCCATATTCCATGTAGGAATGACAGGACTTTACGCCACACACTGATGGATAATTTCTTAAAAGTATTTATTGAAATTTTACAATCCTGTTATAACCCCATTTATGACATCTCCCATGCAGAACTGTGATGAGAAAAATTGTAAATATGTGTTGAAATTCACATTTTAGCAGTTTCACTGACCTTTCTGTAAACCTTAAAAGCCCAAAAAATAGAATCTATAAAAGGCAAATCTCTCAGAACGTTGCTGCATTTTCCTTGTTTTTTTTTCCCTCCCACATCATCATCCCCCTCTTTTCCCTCCCACAAAAAAAAGCCTGAAAACGAATCACACACAACATAACCTGTGGTACAGAACTCTTCATGGTTGCTTAAATGGAAAACTGATTCGGTTTTAACACTCTCCCTCATTCAAACTGCCAGGAAAAGGTAGGATGCATCCCATCCCAGATTAAATCTTACTGTTCTTCGGGCTAACACAATGGAACAACCACGGCAGACGAGACACTTTCTACTCAACCCACGAGTTAAATTTACCACCTGAATTTTAGGATTTCTGTTTCAACTCTACATGTAAAAAGTTTAGTCAGTGCACATTCACTGTATAGGGCTCTCACTGAAATATCAGGTGGTAAACTGAACTCAGTGAAGTCTGGGATAAAGTAACAACAGAATAAAACCTTGGCTAAAGCTGGGAAGTTGACCCAACCAAACCCAGATTTATTATCTAATGCTGTGTGTACTTTTGAGGAAATAAGAGGTGACCTGGGTGTAGGTACATTTCCCTCTGCTCAACATGGCCTTTTCACACTGAGGGAGAATTAAACATCAAGTAGATTAATGTCTCAAATCCTATCTTTAAGAGTTGTTTACAAGTTTATTAATTTGTCACAAACATGAAGGCGCAATAATAATGCATTTTCCTTGACACGTTAACTTAAAAACATTTTATTTGTAAAGAGAGGGAGTCAGAGACCAGTTCAATTGCATAGCAATTTAATCCATGTCCAATAAGGACTCTTTCCCTGTCACAGGGAGAGGCCCTGTGGTCACTCTCAATCAGCGTTTTAAATCGACCAAGACAATATCAATAAAACTATTGATAACCGCTCACTATCTTCAATAGTGACCATATTTAACAGGCATTGTAGGATCTTAAAAGAAGCCATTCCTACACACCATGACTAAATGTCCACTGTACGCCCCCATTCTAAACCACCAAATTACAGTAAATACGAGATGGGCAGTTTACTTAATCAAATCCAAAAGTCTGTTTTGTGTCAAGTCAAAAGGCTTCCAGGCTGATGTCGGGTAGGTGGTACAGAGAATCGTGTTGAAACGGGAAAAAAAAAAGACAACTAAACATGAGAAACATGCATGGGGTAGGCTTTCCTAATGCCACATACTGAGTGTGCACACAGACAGGCACAAACGCAGATCTCCAACGAGAACCCTCCCAGCTTGTGCAGCGCGATGCATTTGATCAGACCCACGGGGCATTTTCTTTGGTCAAAAGCAAAGCACTACATGAGGAGCAAGGGCTTCACATTTGAGATGCAGCCTATACAGACACCAGTCTCCAATCTCAGGAGAGGGTTTCTACTACACATCACAATCTCTATCCACAGTTTGGAGTTCAGTCTCGGAATGTCAACAGCAGCACATTTTGTCTTTTCTGTCCTTTTGTGTCCCTCCGTCCGTCCGTCACTGCAGGTCTCGGTCTTCCAGGTACCTGTACTCGAAGGTGAACCCCTCCTTCTTTCTCTGGCCCCATTTCTCGTAGTCAAAGTAAATGTAAGTGCCCTAAGGGAACAGCAGAGTGGTAAGAATAAAAAAACCTTAATCAACACCACAATGACAATAAATCGGTGTGCGAAGATGAACCCGCACCTGTTCAAACTCATCGGTGATGGTCTTGGGCTCCTCGTGCCTCTGGAACCACATCATGTACTTGGTGTGAAACCTCCAGGACTGTTTCTTCAGAGCCTTGGCAGACAGATACTGAGCCTTGGTACCCTGAGAGAGAAGTCAATAAAACCATTATGCTCACAAACTTTAACAGATCACAGAAAAAAGACATTCAGGGTGTTTAGTCCGTTTAATTCAACTCTGTCCTTCTCATTAGCCACGTGCACTTTTTGTGTGATGCGGCAGTGCACCATAGATGTCCAGATCACAAAAACGGTCAGTACGGGCAACCAACTATAGCTGTAAAATTATTGTAAATTTTCCACCTTATATAGCAAATCATTCTGCTCCCGTCCCACATCTAACCAATAAGCTGACTAAAAGTTTTCACATGGTTTGTCGCGATGCATTTTGGTTCGCGCTGAGGTTTCTTTGAGTTTTTTTGTGTGAAAAGGAACCAAATCATAGGAAAAAGCTCCAAGTTTACAAACTCAAACAATCAAACCGATTCGTGTGAGTTTACATGGAGAGTGTTTACCTCCAGGTAATAGAAGATGAAGAAGAGAGTTTCTGTGGACAGTCTCTGGTAGAACTCTATGGAGTCAGAGTGATGAGGTGGGACCTGATGATGGAAGGGCAAGGTGGGACATGGATTCCTCATCAGGTATTGCCTTTAAGACAGAAACAGAAAACTCTTTAATGAATGCCACTGATCAAAGCATACTTCAGCTGTGCTAATTTCTGCTCTAACAAAGTACTCCATCCACACTACTCAAAACCACACGTGAATATTCAGAACTTTCTATTGGTGTCAACAGATGTCACAAACACTTTAAGGTACAACAGGTTCATCTTTTTGGTTATTGAGGTTCCGTTGCGAAGCCTCCAGTTGCTCCCCGAAACTGGTCATGCCGAGCAAGTGTGTGACCCTTCATTACCGAATGAGCATGCCCTGGATAAATTCTCCTTTCTGACTCTAATAATAGTAAAAATTTTAAAAATGAACTTCATAAATTATTCATTACAACCGAAAACTAGCAACTGAGCCCATGAAGTCACCAGAAAAGTGTTTACTTTTAAGCCACAGAGCAACGCAAAGGGCTCTTTGCCCCAAAATTTGTGCAACCACGGATATACAGTACTGTACCAAAGTTTTAGGCAGGTGTGAAAAAATGCTTTCAGACATATAAATGATCGTTTATTGGCCCCAAATGTATTCTGCAGCAGGATGACCCCAACATACAGCCAAAGTCATTAAGAACTATCTTCAACGTAAAGAAGAACAAGAAGTACTGGGAGTGATGGTATGGCCCCCACAGAGCCCTGATCTCAACATTATCGAATGCGTCTAGGATTACATGAAGAGACAGAAGGATGTGAGGAAGCCTACATCAAGTTCTCCAAGATGTTTGGAACAACGTACAAGCCAAGTTCCTTCAAAAAAACCCTACAAGAATCGATTCTGTTTTGAAGTCAAAGGGTGGTCACACCAAATATTTGATTTCTCTTTTGTTCATTCACTGCATTTTGTTGATTGATGAAAATAAACGAGTAACACTTCCATTTTTGAAAGCATTCTTTGTTTACAGCATGTTTTCTCACCTGCCTAAAACCTTTGCACAGTATTTTTTGAAACTGCAGAACACTGCACATTTATATGATAGTGACTTAAACATAAGGTATGCTTGCCCTAAAGCACAAACTTATTTATTGCCCTTCTGGAGACTAATGGGGACAATATTATTTCTTAATTTAATAAAACTAGTGATTAAGAACAAATTTGCTTAAAAAAAAAATTCAGGTTTTATGACAAATTTTAAGCTATCCTACATGTTTTTTTAGCAGAGCAATATGCATATACAATGCAAATTTTTCATATAATCAAAGTAAATTTGCAAAATTACTGTGAAAAAAAAGTGCATCTTTTCCCCCCCCCCTGACGCTAAAGGAAATTGTGATGGGCTCACCTGATCCTCTCAGAGTCAGAGGGGTGGGGCATGTGCGTCCATGCCGACTCCTGCATCGCCTGCTGGTAGAGCTGGTCTTTGGGGAGAGGGGTTGGACCCAGCGGACAAACACCGAGCGATGGGGGGATGTTGACCTCTGTCACGGACGGCTGAGGCGCGGCAGGTGTGCCAGGTGCTGCAGATGAACCAGAGAAGATATCTGCAGGATGCAGAAAAAGCAAAGGCTATCTTCAATTACACAAGAAGCCATAGCACCGCCTCACTTCCCATCATCTGTGTGGGGTATGGTTAGATGTGACTCTTAATGACAGGGCAAGCAACTGAAGGTAAAGTTTTAAGGTTATTCCTTTAATTGTACTAACTCTGTTTTTATAAGAGTAAGAACAATACAACAGTAAACTAATTACAGACATAATCTAGCCTCATGGTTGTAGCTTGAATCAAAAAAGGCCTTGACCTTAAGTTTGGACCTTTCTACACTCTCTTTCCAGGTACTCTGGCTTCTTCCCACAGTCCACAGACTTGCATGTTATGTTAGTGGGTGATTTTTGACTGGCCATGACTGTGAGTGTGAGCATGAATGTTGGTCAGTTGACCCTGGGGATAGGCTCCACCCCCCCGACACTCTAAACTGGATAACAAATGAACGAAAATGTGTGTGTGTGTTTTAAGATAAGCAATCCCTATGTGCCAATAACTCAGGCTCCAGACTGCTCTAAACTGTCTGATTTTTTTCTACTTCTGGCTGCCTCCTCTGTGAATCGAAGCATAAAAATGCCGAGCTGGAAAGGAGCAAAACAGGAACTTTCCTTCCTACACTTTGGCAGCAAAACTCATAATTATGTTCACGAAGCAGTAACAATCTGGCATTAAAAGGAAAACTAAATGTTACCAGAACAAAGGGAAATGTCTTAAATATGTCACACATAAAAACCTCCTGCCTCACAAAAACACCTGGCAGCAACAAGCTAATGTTTGTTATTTTCATAAAAGTCATAATAAATTAATTTGTAAAAAAAATACATTGTTTTTTTACACTTTAGGCTTAACTCTTTACGTTACCATGAGCAGTGTGTAAGAATGTTTTACTGTACTATTATTTAAAAAAAAAAAAAAAAAAAACAGGAAGCAGCATAAAAGCGTGATCTGCTTATTCATCATAAAGAGCTGAAAAAAGGTAAAAAAGGTCTGACCGTTTCGACCTCTATCCGTTATATGCAGGTTGGAAATCTCGCCATCCAGGCCTGATCCCAGCGCTGCTCTCTCCGCCATCGCCTTCAGAGAGCTGAGAGGTTCAGGTGCCTGAGGAGGGAACAAGGCCCCATTAATGTGAACACACAGAGGCTAACAAAGTCACATTAAACTGGGAACAGCCTACAGTTACTGGAGCTTAAAAGTAGAAGCACGATGAATGGGAGCATTAGAAGAAAGTAATACTAGAAGAGCAAACAACATATTAAATAAAGATCAGCTACTAATAAAACTTTTAAGAACAAGATGTTTTTCTGTCAGGTGCACTGCTCAAAGACAGGAGGGCCTGTCTAAATGTATGCATTCATCCCCTTAACACCTAGTCTATCATATTTAATACACACAGTTTTTTGTGAGTTTTTGAGACTTTAGAGCATCGGTGTGATTTTATTTTATTTTTTTTTTACACCTGAAAAAAAGATTAAATTGCAGAATAAATTTTTAAAAAAATTTAAGAAACAAATTTAAAAATGTAAAATCTAATACATTTTTAAACAAATTTGTCAGATTGTTCAATAAACTCCATTTTAAAAAATGCTTGGAATTTAATTTTCTGGCAATTATTTCATATATCAGGCTTATAGGGGTTATTACCTGTAGCAGAAAGGCTCCAAACAGACAAAAGTCAGGATCTGTGTGTTTTCTGGCAGTAACATGAGTAAGTACACAGTAAGTGTGTGTTTGTTATAAATGTGATAAGCAGAGGTTTGTGGGCACTCAGGGATAATTTAATAATTTTATACTCAGCAGCAAAAACTATGGATTCCAGCACAGACAGGAATGTCTCAATTCAAAAACAATTCAGTTAGCTGGTTATCTGCTGACCTCAGGAGCTCCTACATCAATCATATCATTCATATTCTCCATTTCTGATTTTGATTATGAGCCACTATGTTGTAATCATCCAAAGCAGACTTGCTGTGTGCTCCTATACAAACAATAAATCTGTTTGAAATCAACTGTGTGTTAAAAACGTTACATGATAATGATTCACCTCGTAGCTGATTGGATTGGTTCACAGATTAAACGTTTTTTCATATAAGATTTTTCTGGAAATTCACTTCCAGAAACAGAGCCTTTAAAAAGTGGGCGGTCACTGTTGAGCTGAACTGACAGACCTGATCAGAAAATGTTGATGGAAGTGCTCCTAGTAATGCTCCTGCTAACACTATGGCCTAATATTCTTGGTGTGATACGGCTGATTCAACAGTGTGTGGGTCATTTTTTTCAATATTTTACTGTAAATTTTCACTTATAATCACTGAAATGTTTCAGAGTAAAATGAATAACTGACCCATTATACTGCTTACTGCTGCACAACCCTTGAAGCTCAAAGTGACAATGAAAACAACTTAACTAACAGATAAGTTGGGTTCATTTAAAATGAAAAAGAAAGAAAAGACAACTTATCAGACCTGATAACTATTTACATTAACACAGTTTAAAATATCTCGCAGATAAAGGAAATCATTTATGTATGGTAAACAAAAGTAGAGCCATTAAATAAGGTATTCCTGTATAAAATATATTGTGTGCATGACCCCAGTCACTAATTTTAGCCTCTGAAGTTTTTTCTTCCACAAATGGAGCCTGTTTTAGCTGATTCAAGTCTGCAAGTTCATCCATGCTCCAAGCTAAAGATGCCAATGTTACACGCTCAAACTTAACCTCGTTGGTATGACTCACCTTTAGCCCCTCAGAGGCCTGTGAAAAGGAGTGGGGCCCGTTGAGAAGACTCCCTCCACCCGGTGTGCTGTCTGAGAACGAGGGGGACGGAGAACTGGGAGGCAGGGTGATGGAGCTGATTAAACTGGGACCATTGTCCATCCTGCAGAAGGTGGGGTGGGAACAATGGCGAGAAAGTTAAGAACCAGCATGACAAGAACAAGAAGAAACGTGTCAAGTTTCAGGAGAAATAACTTACGGCTGACTGGTTGAAGAACTGAGAGATGAGGGTTGGCTGCTTTGTGACTGGTTCGGTGTGCTTAGAGCCGATTCTGTGGAACTCTCCGCCACCACAGCACTGTAACCTGCAGGCAGGCGAAGGACACGTTAGAGCAAAAAAAACTTTTATAGAAATCTCACAATGAACTCAAGGACCGCAAAACTTCCACCTACTTGTGCTTCCATTTTGCTTCAGTCCACTTGGTGGTCTAGCAGGAGCAGAATTCACTCCTACTCCTCCAACCACACCAACGTTTCCTCCGTTGCCTCCCATCATGCCAACTACTCCTGGAGTAGAGCTGACAGAACTTGGGGGAACCTGAGAGGTACCAGGGGCCACACTTTGCCCAGGAACCAGACCCAAAATATTCCCACTCAGAGAGTTGTGGGCTGGACTGGAACCCAGCAAACCAAGCCCTGTTCCTGCCCCGTTGGTGGTGACTCCACTGGAGCCAGAGGTGGGTATGGAAGTGCTGCTCTCTGCTGAAATGCTTGACTGAGTGGTGCTGCTCAAACCCAAGCCTCCGGATGCTGCTGCCTGAGCATAAGGGGCAGGTGTTGAACCCGAAATGAGCCCTGCCATTGTGTTTAAAGGAGTGGGGTGGCCACCCATCCCTAGCCCTGGCATTTGATTGGCACTGCTTGTCCCAGTCATGCCAACTTTGCTCAATCCCAGGCCCAGCCCAAGTCCCAAACTGGATGCCGATGTGGGTCCAGATGTGGACTGTGACTGAGAATTGGGAGCTGATGAAGTGGATGTGTTGGGTGTAGGAAGAGAGGGGGCAGTAGACGTTGGGAGAAGTGGGTTGCTGGGTGGGCTGGGGGTGTTGTTTGAAGGGACTGAGGGTTTCGTCTGAGGTGGCTGCTGCTGCTGCTGCGACTGGTTTGGCGGCTGAGAATTCTGCTGCTGCTGTTGTGCAGGTTGATGCTGATGTTGCTGCACCGCACTGCTGAAGCTTCCTATAAGACTGCTGCTCGTGGGCACTGCAGGAATCCCTCCGACAACACTCGCCATGGACACAAGGGAGGAGGATGAGGAGGACCCAGAGGTGGTGGAAGAAGAGAAAGATGATAACAAGGATGGGGTGCCGTTCTTCACAGGTGACTGGAAATAAACATCAGAGGAAGGCATCTCAAGTAAAACTGACCAGAGGGCATGAACAGAGGTCTAAAATGCATAAGGAGCAAAGTTTACTGTGATCTATGGAGGCCCATATATGAAGGAAATGGAAAAAACTAAATCAGAAGTCTCCAACCATGGTCCCACAGAGAAACTCCATTTTAGTGCCTGAGAGGCCAAAACCCTTCAGCCACCATGGCTCACCAGGACCAAGGATGAAGAGCGCTGCACTAAACTGTTCATCTACTGACACAGCACAGATGCGAACCTCTCACCTGACTAACTTCACTGTCTGTCGACCGTCCCCTTTTCTTATCGTCCTCTGAATTCTCCTATAGGAGGAGATACTTTGATATGACAATCCACTTTTGAAATGTAGATTCAACATACTAGCCAGTGGATTATAATACAATGGGGAATGTGAGTGGGTTAACCAAGTGCAAACTTAAAGAGACAGGCATATATGCACAATTGTGTCAGAATGTTCTTTAACTATCCAACATCCCTTTAACACCAGGACCAAAACTTTAATGATAAAAAAAAAGACACAAACTCACAGCAGTGCAAGTGGCTGGGGATGGAGGGATGGGTGAAGAAGAGGTGGTGGAAGTGGGAGTGCTACTAGAGTGGAGATACACCTCATCTTCCACGTTGCCCTGGCCCGATGGAGAAGTTGCAACTAACGCTGCAGCTACAAGAGAAGAGTAGGACATAAAGATAAGCATCAGATATCATCATGACATCAACGATAATATTAGTGATGTAGTAAACAACTATTTTACTAAGTCATTGAAACAAGAAGAAAGAACAGACTAGTTGCCCAAAAGGAAGGAAACAATATGAAAACATTCAAAACACTGCAGGAACTGATGGATTTAGTGAAACCATGGCTGTGCCATGTAACACTGTTTACTAATCAAAACGTGGTTTAAATGCCACTGAACTGTGTGGCACTTTGTGTTGTGTACAACATGCACGCATGCAGATTAGTTTGCTGAGTGGGACCAACCAAGTATTACCAGCAGGTTAACGTCCATTTTCTCATCACTTCATTCGAGTCAGAGTGTATCAGTTTACTCTGACACAGCTAACATATAATCACTTTCTACATCCAATTACAATGGAGCTGTGCTGGTTCATCTATCTTACTTTGTACAAAACTTCCCAGTGCAGAGAGAGAGGGGCTAATCTACCAGAGCTGCACCCCAGGTAAGTGGAAGGTGGCATCATAACATCTTTGAACCAACAGGTAACTGCTGGTTTACATTAATGAAGTGAGAATAATTTCTTAACTGACTAGAATTTCTGGTATCGTAAAGCAAGAGCAGCAAAACTTAACCGAACACTCGCACACTAGACAGTACTCTACTTACGGATGTCCTCCAGGTCTAAGTCATCGTACAGGAACTCATTTTCCTCAAAGTCTGGATCTTGAGAGGAGTCAATGTAATATTCAACATCATCCTTGATCTTTTGGATTGCATCCACTGGCACGGAGTCATTGTCCAGCATTCGTAAAATGGTCTCCAACATTCGAATGTGGAATCGATGTCTCTCAATCAACCGCTTGAGCTCATCAATACGATCTTGCTTCTACAAGACAAAAAAAAACAAGTGTGTGTGTATGTTAGGATATATTAACCAAAAATTTAACAGACAGTTAAAATTTAACCAGACAGTTTAGAAACAGACATCCTTTCAGAGAGTGACATGGGATGACTCACCTCTTTATCACCCTTCTTCTTTCTTGTTTGAACTGAAAGAGATTCCACTTCACTTTCAAACTGATCCACCTGCATATTTAGAGTGTCTATTGTATTCTGCAGATGAGAAAAAAAAGAGTGTTAATTTTTTCAGATCTTATTAATTTAACCATGTTTTGGGAATATCTGTGGTTGATTTGATACAATTGTTAAGTTGTTAAGTTTTTTGTCTATGCCTTTTCCAAAGAAATGGTTAAAAAAAAAAATCACGCACAGAAGCATAGATAAACATAAATGTATTTACTGTTAGCCACTGTCCCGTTTCCTCCTTTTCCCTCTGAGCTGGATCCACTTTCTGAGCAAGCCCCAAGCCTTCTTTAGAGTAGGCTTTTGTTTTTGTTTCACGTTCCACCACCTTGAACCGCTCCATTTGCTAAAGAAAAAAAAAAGATCCAACTAGCTGTTAATTACTTCAGGTCTGATGTAACAATGTACTTTAGTTATACATAATATAAATGCAACACTTTTTTTTTTTTTTTTTTAAAGTACACTTGTGAAGATCCATACCGTTTCTATAAGTTTGCGGTTCTCAACTAGCTGCCTTTTGTCCTTGATCTCGTTTGAGGCCACCCATGTTTTTATTTGATCTCTCAATCGCTGAAAGAGCACAGATGGTGAGCATTTTAAAAATCACACAGCTAATTTTGAATACTTACATGGTCATTGTTAAACTTTCTTACCTGAAGTTTTTTAATCTCTTTCTTGAGGTCAGCCTCATATTTTTCCTTCTGATTTGCATTGGCTGCATTGTGGAGCTAAAATGTAAACAAATAATTTAAATACTGTGTGTCTTTTCCTCATTAGTTACTAAATAGACAAATAAATACAGAATGGAAGAATCTCTTACCTTCTGCCATATATCTTCAAACTGTTCTACACCTTCAGCTACTTTTTTCAAACATCTATCGATTTCACCTGCACAAATTCAAAAAATATGATGCATTACCAAAAGACCTTATAAACTCTTTCAAAACAGTAAGAGCATGCAAGAGGAAATAAGTTTCCTGTACACCAGCAGACCCTACAACGTGATTCATATTGTGCAACATAACTGAAGACAGTTTCTTTTACCTTGAAGTTTTCTCTTGTCAGCCATGGCTCTGACTACGACAATGTCCACATTCCGTCTGTCACGAAGTTATCTGGGTGAAGAAATCGAAGCGTGTGTCAATACAAACAAAAATCCCTCCAAAAGAGGAATCGTTACATCGCTTTCCACAGTGAACCTGACATTAACTCCATCTAGCTACCCGGCTGACGTTAGCAGCTAAATAACACCACAGCTTCAGAATTTAAGCACGCTCGATGAAAATAAAGTTTTCTATGGCCACTTCTCCATCCTAGTATTGTCATATATCACCTTGCTAATATTTCGAACACAAGTGACATGGTTGTCAGCTAAATTTAGCCACCTAGCACGCTAACGCTACTCAGCTAACGTTAACACTAGCCAGTAGCTTAGCCTCTCCACCTCGCTCGGTTCCTAACCGACCCGTTTCCTGGAGCTGCCCCGGTGCATGCTGACAGAACAACTTCATATTCATGCATTATTAATTTGGGGTCCAGCACAGTCTTTATATTGTGGTTTTGCGTTGTGAAAGGCACAATAATAACAGAATCCGTTCCAATCTCTAACATGCTAGCTAATGCATAAAATGCTAGTTAGCAGCTTAGCTTGCCAGCTAGTCAGATTTAGGAAAAAGGGATACTGGGTCAAGCCGACAATCTAGATTTATACTTGTGTACGACATTTACCTAGGGTATGGGATTTCGTTTGTCTTTTTTCAAATAGAGCCAAAACTAATTCCAGAAAGTCTTCTTTACTTCCAAATTGTGTTTTCTTTTCGACAAGCTCGCTCACTGTAATGTAGCTGAAGATGGACGGTAGCTAAAATCCCACCTCCTTGCTGGGATCCCGCCCTAAATCCAATCTATAAACTCTGATTGGATATATCTCACGCCTGTCATTGCGAAACATCCGCTGGAACGAGAACCAGCCATTGGCTCAGCGAAGTGACGATCGATGATCGACACAAAGCCACCGCTCCGCCTGAGGTTCACAAAAATGCAAATTTCTACATTTAAATAGTTATTTTTTTATTTTATTTATTTATTTTTTACCAACTTATAACTTCATTGTGTGGAAATTGTATACCTCGTTTCGTTATTTGAAAATGTATTTTTTAATTTAATTTCTTAACACTAGTTAGAATGTTGCAATGTAAAGGATTGAACAATATTTAATATAAACAAACAACCAAAACTTAAAAGATATGCTGAAATAAAACAGAAATATTCTAAATGTTTTGTGACAAATATCATGTTGATATTTGTCACAAAATCAAATCCATAGATTGGCATGCCGTTATTTAGCCACACCTAAAAATATTAACAATTGTTAGCCAATTATGACACACATATACTGTGTCACTCCATAACATATTTTCTCCTGTATGAAACAGAAAAATAACTAGTATAAAGTAATAATAATAATAACAACAATAATAATAATAATAATAATAATAATAAAGACAACATTTCTATCTCTGAAAATATAGTGCCACTTCATTTTCTTTGTGGCAGTTTTCTCCAAAATCTGATATGTCTGGGTATCTTTTACTGATTAGTATAGAATTAGACAGGCTAGTCTTTCTTTAACTACAATTCACATGCATTGGGCAAAAGCCAGACTTTAGAAAAGTGCATGTCCTGCAGAGCAAGTCACAGTGTTGGACTTAGTCTCAGGATAGGGGACGGGGACAAGGAATAACAATGTTGTGCAGTTCCTTTTAAAGACTGACATCAGGCCACCCTGATATATGCAGAAGAGCATATATAAATACAAAGAATGTCAAACATTGAAGCAGATGGGCTACAGCAACAGAACACCAGGTTAACCAAAAATGGATTACAGACAATTGGAAAAACACTATCCGGTCTGATGTTTCAATATTTGGATCATAGAATCAGAATTTGGCATAAACAACATCAAAACACAAATCCACCCTGCCTTTTATCAATGGTTCAGGCTGCTGCTGGTGTAAAGGTGTGGAAGATGTTTTCGTGGCACATTTTGGGCCATCATTTAAACATCATTTAAACGCCACAGCCTACCTGAGGATTGTTGCTGACCACGTCCATCCCTTTATGCCCACAGTGTACCCATCTTCTGATGGCTGCTTCCAGCAGGATAGTGCACCATGTCACATAGCTCAGATCATCTGAAACTAGTTTCTTGAACATGACAATGTTCACTGTATTCAAATGTCCTCCGCAGAGATTTGCATCATGGATGCGCAGCCTACAAATTTGCAGCAACTGTGTAATGCTATCTTGTCAACAAAGACCAGAATCTGTGAAGAATGTTCTTAGTGCCTTGCTGAATCTATGCCACAAAGAATTAAGACAGATCTAATGTCAAATGATCTGTCTCAAATGAAGGGGTAAGTAAGTGTATTGTGTAATGTTTATTTTAAATGTAGGTTTTTTATGTCATATTTAACACCTCTCTCACTCTCATATCTATATCTATATTTGGGGGGGGTGGTTAACAGTATTAAAAAGATGAATAAATGTCAAATTGACTGCTCTAGCATTTTTTTTTTTTTTATTTTAACACAGAAACAAACTGTAACCGAAACTTGTTATTCAGGCATAATATTTGTGTAAAAGCTTTCCATATAGGTACCATTTAAAACAATTAAATACGGTATGGGGTTGATTTTCAGGAACTGGCCTTGGCTCCTTAGTTCCAGTGAAGGGAACTCTTAATACTTCAGCATACCAAGACATTTTGGACAGTTTCATGCTTTAAACT